>NC_137462.1:52673842-53350552 GCF_964235325.1 Thermobia domestica | reverse complement strand
GGGTGCCGGTTTTCTTATTTTAAAGTTGCCAACCCTGGGCTGGGGGATATGCATTTGTTAGAAATTTGTCTACATAAATGATTTGTTTCCGCTTGATTGTGAAGTTTCAGTGCCGAGGCTATATGATGTTGAGGTGGGATTTACTGTCTGTTGGATCAGAACCTTGCGAGGCAAGTGGCTCACCGAGAATCGAACTTAGAGACCGTATGTGTAAAGAAACCGTCGCCATTACCATCTTGGCTGCGAAGAGACAAGGTTCATTTCTAACTTGTTTGAGTTTAGCGTCCAATTTCACGAGTATATATTACATGTGGCTCCACAGTTCTACGTAGAAGTTGAACCACTTTCTGTCTTTCGGCAAGTGAACCCTCGATCTCTCACTAAAGATGAAAAAGCTCGTCACTAAGTAACTCATAATATATTGAATATACAATGTTTGCAAATGTTGATTTTTGGAGTGAAAAGCTATAAAATTTACAAATAAAAGATGATGCTTGAAGCTGTCTATCCCATTACAGGGATAAATAAATATAACACGAAGGGAATGTAATCAAAACATTACTATAAACCGTAATTACACAAAATTTTGTTTTCAGTGTCTGTGACGAGGAAATCATTAGTACCCTGACTAAACGTGCTTGTAAAAAACGAGTATATCTTCAATGGGATAAGCAAACAATTTTTAGTTCCCGCGACGGTTTTTCTTTTTCAATTTTCTTCTCACTGGAACAAGAAACTGGTTGTGCTGTCCAAAAAAGTTTGCTTTTCTCATTTTGTTTCAGTATAGAAAGGAAATGTAAGCATAATATAAAATCAGACATACCTGAAATGGAAATAATTCCAGTGGATAGACTCCACTCAAGTCGTCATCATCATTACTACCGATGTAGCTGCTACTAAGTTCCTCTTCACATGAATCACTGAACCACCAACACTTATTATCAATTGTTCTACACTTTCTTCAAACAGACCTCATTTATCCATGCATCTGGAATAACTTTATGTGTGTGGTTAACTGCATTTCTCCAGTTTTCTGTTGTACTTGAGGCTGACTTCTTCTGTTAATTTTACAACAGACGACATGGTGAAATTTTTGTTTCTACGGCCAACGTACCCTTTAATTTGAGCCCAAATAAGTTCTTTGGCACTAAAGTGGCAAGAGTAAGGAGGAAGTTTCACTACTTTTTGTCCATACTGAGCAGCGATTTTGTCAATGACATGTGGGGAACTGGGGTTTGTGTCTTTGAACGCGTTGCATTAATTCTGCTTTTTTTCAAATCGTCTCGAACTTCCAAATTGCGTTGAGTGAGCAAACGAACAATGTTCTCTTTTCTCGTCACCATAGCTGGAGCTTTGTCAGCAATGACTGAGTGATATTTTGCATTATCCATTACAATAATGGATGTCGTGTGTAGATCGGGGAGAACAGATTCCTGAAACCATTTAAGAAATTTGGTTTGGTTCATTTCCTCATGATAGTCTATCGTTTTCTCGATCCGAAGAGAAGGGAACAGTTTGAGAGAAACCCAGAAGACGCACCGACATGAAGAAGTATAATCGTCCCCCTTGACCTAACGGCAATAGTTGATGGGGGACACCTGACACCCGGTAGCTGAAAAATCGTCCTTTTTTCAGGGCCTCCCGATAGCAAGGACTCAATTTTCCAGTGTCGCACGATACGCTATCACCCACGTACCATCCAACCATGGAAAATCGAACACCCCGAAAACTCGCTCTCTTTTATGACAACTTTTTAGGTTTGTACTCGTTCCCTTTTACGACTCCATTTTATGACTGAATTCGATCCCTTTTATGAGCACTTTTTCAACCCCTATTTTAACATAGCAAAACTTACACAGAGAATACGAATGCATACTTTAGCAGTTATTTTACTCGTATGTAACCTAGCAAAAGACTGCTAGAATAATGGGGGTGTATTCGTTCTCTTTTTCAACCCCTATTTTAACATAGCAGAAATTACTTAATACACTGAACAAATAACCCAATCAGAAATTACACATAGACTACGCACATGTAGCATAGCTAATAAAAGAGTATGGCTTATTTTTCAACCCCTATTTTAACATAGCAGACTACGAACAAGTAACAGAACAAATAAAAGAGTATGGTATATTTTTCCACCCTATTTTATCATAGCAAAATTACATAATACTATGAGCACAGCAATCACGAACGCATATTTTAGCAGCACATCTATATCAGCATACCAAAAACTAATGGGGGTGTACTCGTTCCCTTTTATGAGCACATTTCCAACCCCTAATTAACATAGCAAAGATTACATAAGACTATGAACGTATATTACAACCTATACTTAACACAGCAGATAAAGAACCAATAACAGGGGTTTACTTCTCTTTTTCAACCCCTATTTTACCATAGCAAAATTACTTAAGACTACGAACACATAGCAAGCTAATAAAAGAGTATGGCACCTTTTTTAACCTTGTCTAACATAGCAAAGTCTACTAACATAATAGGCGTGTACTAGTTCTCTTTTATCAACCCGATGTAACATAGCAGAAATTACTTAAGACAATGAACATATAATCCAATCAGAAATTATACAGATACTACGAACTCCTATATTCGCAATCCTCTATGAATAAAAGAGTATAGCCTGTTTTTACAACTATTTAACGTAGCACAGTTTACAACCCCTATTTAATACAGCAGAGAACGTGAACCAAAAGCAGGAGTGTATTCGTTCCCTCTTATCAACTACTACATGTCCCAAAAGTACTGACCACCGAGGTCAAAGATCAAATATTTAAACAAGAATAACCCGTAAACGGAGTATCATATTGAGATGCTGTTTCCGCATTTAGTAACAGGTCACCAACTACTACATGTCCCAAAAGTACTGACCACTAGGTTAAAGGTCAAATATTTAAAGAAGTATCACTGGTGAACGGAACCACATATTGAGATGCTGTTTCCACATTTAACAATAGGTCACCAACTACTACATGTTCCAAAAGTACTGACCATCGATGTTAAAGGTCAAATATTTAAACCAGAATAACTAATAAACGGAGCAACATATTGAGATGCTGTTTCCACATCTAGTAACAGTTCATTAACTACTACATGTCCCAAAACTATTGACCATAGAGATCAAAGGGCAAATAATTAACCAAGAATAACATGTAAACGGAGCAACATCTTGAGGTGGTGTTTCCAGGTGTAGTAATAACTCACAACTACTACATGTTCCGAAAGCACTGACCATCGAGGTCAAAGATCAAACATTTAAACACAAATAACTTGTAAACGGAGAAACGTGTTGGTATGCTGTTTCCACATTTGGTAATAGGCCATCAAGTACGACATCACGCAAAAGTACTGACCACCGAGGTCAAAGGTCAAATATTTTAACCAGAATAACTAAGCGGAGCCACATATTCGGGTACTATTTCCACATTTGGTAATAGGTCTCCAACTTCTACACGTCCAAAGGTACTGACCATCGAGATCAAAGGTCAAATATTAAAACAAGAATAACTCGTAAACGGAGCCTCATATTGAGGTGCTGTTTCCACATTTAGTAATAGGTCACCAACTACTACATGTCCAAAAGTACTGACCATCGAAGTCAAAGGTCAAATATTTAAACCCGAATAACACGTAAACGGAGCAACATATTGAGGTGCTGTTTCCACATTTAGTAATTGTTCACCCTGTACTATTTAAAAAACAAAGGGCTAAATTTGGGTGACCTATTAAATTTTGTATCAGCGAGAAATGTCATTTTAATTAGCTCAGAATTTCTATACCTCTCGATGTTGTTCAAATAAACGAAGGAATACATTTATACTTACCAGAAAATGCGAGGAAGGGCCATTTTAACTAACTGAAAATCATATATCATTTTGTACAACTCAAATAAACGAAGAAATAAATTTGAGTGGAGTATTTAGTTTTGTACCAACCAGAAAAAACCTAAGAAGGGCCATTTTAACTAGCTGAGTATTTCATAAAATTTTGTAATATTTAAAGGAATAAATTAGTACTAACCAGAAAAAGTGAAAAAGGTCCATTTTAACAAGGTTAAAATGTCTGTACCTTTTGTACTACTCCAACAAACGAAGAGTTAAATTTGAGTGACCTATTCAATTTTGTACCAAGCAGAAGAAATGAAGAATGAATAAATTTTTTGGCTTCTTTACTTTTGTATTAACGAGAAAAAAGCGAAGAAGGTCCATTTTATCTAGCTCAGAATTTATGTAACTTTAGTACTACTTCAATAAACCAGATGAAACTGAAGAAATGGCATTTTAACTAGCTCAGAATTTGCGTATATTTTTGTGCTATTCAAATACACGAAGGAATAAATTTGAGTGGTCTATTTAATTTTGTTTCAACAAGAAAAATCCGAAAAAGGACCATTTTAACTAGTTCAGAATATCTATTTTTTGTACTACTCAAAGGAATAAATTTGTGTGACCTAGTCAGTTTTGTAGCAAGCATAAAAATGAAGGAAGTACCATTTTGTACTAATCAAATAAACGAAGGAATAAATTTGAGTGGCCCCTTTAGTTTTGTACCAATCACGAAGAAAGCGAAGAAGGTCCATTTTAACTAGCTCAATATTTTTGTACCATTTTGTGCTACTCAAATAAACGAAGGAATAAATTTGGGTGGTCTATTTTATTTTTATACCAATCAGAAGAAAAGCAAAGAAGGTACATTTTAACTCACTCAGCATTTTATACCTTTCTGGGGGATTAAAGGAAAGAATAAATTTGGATGGTCTATTTAATTGTGGTGCTAGATTTTGTATATTTTTGTGTCACCCAGAGAAAGGGCCACTTTAAAGTAGCATTGCTAAATAAATTTTAATTGCCTAAGTAAGGCTCATAGTTATATTTGTAATGGACGTGCGTTTAGCGAATTAAGTCTTACCTTTAGTATAGGTTGACAAAATACTAACGGCGACGCTAAAGTCCCGGTCACTAACTACATATTTGAACTTAAGATTTAACCAACCAGAACTGCCATTGGTTACAGAAGACAGTAGCGTCATACATTGAATTTATACCTAATTCTGTAGAACAGACTCCATAGCAATTAGCGTTATTAAGGGATGAAGACGTACTAAAGAAAACTAATGAAGGACGACGAATCATGACAATAATAAAAAAGAAGAAACAACATGCTTGGCCATTTTCAATCACAGTGCTGATAGAGGAAAAAGATAGAAGAAAAACCAGGATAGAATAATTAGATGCAGTTACAAAGAAATCATACCAAAGTAAAAATCAGCTCACCAAGGAAGAGAAAAGTTTTCGAAGTTCAATGTTGCACACCATCTATAAAAAGTGCTGAATTATCCTTTCTGTTGCTGCAGATATTTAAGCTCCTCAATATTAATGCACTTTAAATAAAATAAAAAAGGAACTTTACGAATGCGTTACCTAACATTTGTATTGTTAGTATAGTGAGGATCCTAAAGTACAGTCTATTGAGCGCAAATTATTAATATTATTTTTAGTGTAATTTCATTAGGAAAAGCTGCTTATATAGTGCATGTTTTTACGTGACGGGAGAGGCAATTAAAATTTATTTAGCAATGCTACTTTAAAGTGGCCCTTTCTCTGGGTGACGCAAAAATATACAAAATCTAGCACCACAATTAAATAGACCACGCAAATTTATTCTTTAGTTTATTTTAATCCCCCAGAAAGGTATAAAATGCTGAGTTAGTTAAAATGTACCTTCTTTGCTTTTCTTCTGATTGGTTCAAAAATAAAATAGACCACCCAAATTTATTCCTTCGTTTATTTGAGTAGCACAAAATATTACAAAAATATTGAGCTAGTTAAAATGGACTTTCTTCGTTTTTTCGTGATTGGTACAAAACTAAAAGGGCCACCCAAATTTATTCCTTCGTTTATTTTATTAGTACAAAATAGTACTTCCTTCCTTCTTCTGCTTGCTACAAAGCTGATTAGGTCACACAAATTTATTCCGTCGTTTATTTGATTACTACAAAATGATATAAAATTCTGAGTTAGTTAAAATGGTTCTTCTTCGCTTTTTCTGGTTAGTACAAACTTATTCCTTTGTTTATTAGAATAGCAAAAAAGGTATAGAAATTCTGTACTAGTTAAAATGGTATTTATCGTTGGTACAAAATTGAATAGGTCACTCAAATTTATTCCTTCGTTTATTTGAGTAGTAGAATATGGTCCTTCTTCCTTTTTTTCTGGTTGGTACAGAAAGTAGAACATTCAAATTTATTCCTTCGTTTATTTGAGTACTACAAAATGTACATAAATACGAAACTATTTGAAATGGACCTTCTCCGCTTTTTTAAATCGTTAATACAAAAGCAAAGAAGCCAACAAAATTTATTCATTCTTCATTTTTTTCTGCTTGGTACAAAATTGAACAGGTCACTCAAATTTAACCCTTCGTTTATTTGAGTAGCACAAAAGGTACAAAATGCTGAGTTAGTTAACATGGACCTTCTCTCCTTAAGCTACTCAAATTTATTCTTTCGTTTACTTGAATAGCACAAAAAGGTATAAAATGCTGAGTTAGTTAAAATGGTCTTTCTTCACCTTTTCTGGTTAGTTCAAATTTATTCCTTTGTTTATTTAATTATTACAAAATGATATAAAATACCCTTTTAGTTAAAGTGGTCCTTCTTCGGTTTCTTTTTTCGTTGGTACAAAGGTAAATACCACTCAAATTTATTCCTTCGTTTATTTGGGTAGTAAAACAGGTACAGAAATTCAGAGCTAGTTAAAATGGCCCCTTTTCGGATTTTTCTTGTTGTTCCAGAATTAAATAGACCACTCAAATTTATTCCTTCGTGTATTTTAATAGCACAAAAAGATACACAAATTCTGAGCTAGCTAAAATGTCATTTCTTCGGTTTTTCTGGTTTATTGGAGTAGTACAAAAGTTACATAAATTCTGAGCTAGATAAAATGGACTTCTTCGCTTTTTTCTCGTTAATACAAAAGTAAAGAAGCCAACAAAATTTATTCATTCTTCATTTTTTCTGCTTGGTACAAAATTGAATAGGTCACTCAAATTTAACTCTTCGTTTATTGGAGTAGTACAAAAGGTACATGAATTTTAAACTAGTTAAAATGGACCTTTTTCACTTTTTCTGGTTAGTACTAATTTATTCCTTTAAATATTACAAAATTGTATGAAATACTCAGCTAGTTAAAATGGCCCTTCTTAGGTTTTTTCTGGTTGGTACAAAACAAAATACTCCACTCAAATTTATTCCTTCGTTTATTTGAGTAGTACAAAGTGAAATAAAATGTTGAGTTAGATAAAATGTTCCTTCTTCGCATTTTCTGATAAGTATAAATTTATTCCTTCGTTTATTTGAACAGCATCAAGAGGTATAGAAATTCTGAGCTAGTTAAAATGTCATTTTTCGTTGGTACAAAATTGAATAGGTCACTCAAATTTAGCCCTTCGTTTGTTTAAATAGTACAGGATGATATATAATTCTCTGCTAGTTAAAATAGCATATCTTTGCTTCTTCTGCTTGGTATAAATTTATTTTCTCATTTATTTGAATAGCCGAAAAAGTATAAAACACTAAACTACTTAAAGTGGCCTTTCTGGGCTTTCTATCGTTAACACAAAAGTAAATAAGCCACTCAAATTTGATCCTTGTTCGCTTTTCTCTGCTTGGTACAAAATTGAATAGGTCACAAATTTATACGTCGCTCCGTTTACGAGTTCTTTACGTTTAAATATTTGACCATTGACCTCGATTGTCAGTATTTTTGCGACACGTATTAGTTGATAACCTATTATTAAATGTGGAAAGAAAACCTCAATATGTTGCTCCGTTTACGAGTTATTTACGTTTAAATATTTGACCTTTGACCTCGATGGTCAGTACTTTTGGGACATATAGTAGTTGATGACCTATTATTAAATGTGGAAACAGCACCTCGATATGTTTCTCCGTTTACAAGTTATTTACGTTTAAATATTTGACCTTTGATCTCAATGGTCAGTACTTTTGGGACATGTATTAGTTGATGATCTGTTACTAAATGTGGAAACACCACCTTGATGTGTTTCTCCGATTACGATTTATTCGGGTATAAATATTTGACTTTGACCTCGATGGTCAGTACTTTTGCGTCATATAGTAGTTGATGAACTGTTACTAAATGTGGAAACAGCGCCTCAATATGTTGTTCCGTTTATGAGTTATGTACGTTTAGATATTTGACTTTTGACCTCACTGGTTAGTACTTTTTTGACATGTAGTAGTTGATGACCTATTACTAAATGTGGAAACTTTACCTCAATATGTGGCTCCGATTACGAGTTATTCTGGTTTTAATATTTGACCTTTGACCTCGATGGTGAGTATTTTTGAGACATGTATTAGTTCATGACCTATTACCAAATGCGGAAACAGCACCCCAATATGTGGCTCCGTTTACAAATTATTCGAGTTTTAATATTTGACCTTTCACCTCGATAATCAGTACTTTTGGGACATGTAGTAGTTGGTGACGTATTATTAAATGTGGAAACAGCACATCAGCATGTAGCTCTGTTTACAAGTTATTTACGATTGAATATTTGACCTTTGACCTCGATCGTCAGTACTTTTGGGACATGTAATAGGTGATGTCTTGTTACTAGATGTGGAAACCGCCTCAATATGTGGCACCGCTTACGAGTTATTCGAGTTTCAATATTTGATTTTGACCTCGATGGTCAGTACTTTTGAAACATGTAGAACTTGATGGCCTATTGCTAAATGTGGAAACAGTCCCTCAATACGTTTCTCCGTTTACGAGTTATTTGTGTTTAATTATTTGACCTTTCACCTTGATGGTCAGTAGGTGATGACCTATTACTAAATTTAGAAACACCACTTTAATATGTTGCTCCGTTTACGAGTTATTCTTGTTTAAATATTTGATCTTTGACCTCAGTGGTCAGTACTTTTGGGACATTTAGTAGTTGATAAGAGGGAACGAATACACTCCTGCAATTGGTTCATGTTCTTTGCTGTATTAAATAGGGGTTGTAAACTGTGCTATGTTAAATAGTGGTACAAAAATAGACCATACTCTTTTATTCGTAGAGGGTTGCGTATATAGGTGTTCGTAGTCTCTGTGGAATTTCTGATTGCATTATATGTTCATTGTCTTAAATAATTTCTGCTATGTTACATCGGGGTTGATAAAAGGGAACTAGTACACGCTTATTATGTTAGTAGCCTTTGTTATGTTAGACAAGATTAAAAAAGGTGCCATTCTCTTTTATTAGCTCTGCTATATGTTCGTAGTCTTAAGTAATTTTGCTATGGTAAAATATTGGTTGAAAAAGAGAAGTAAACCCCTGTTATTGGTTCTTTATCTGCTGTGTTAAGTATGGGTTGTAATATATGTTCATAGTCTTATGTAATCTCTGCTATGTTAATTAGGGGTTGGAAATTTGCTCATAAAAGGGAACCAGTACCCCCCATTAGTTTTTGGTATGCTGATATAGATGTGCTGCTAAAATATGCGTTCGTGTCGCTGTGCTCATAGTCTTATGTAATTTTTGCTATGATAAAATAGGGTGGATAATATACCATACTGTTTTATTAGTTCTGCTACTTGTTCGTAGTCTGCTATGTTAAAATAGGGGTTGAAAAATAAGCCATACTCTTTTATTAGCTATGCTACATGTGCGTAGTCTATGTGTAATTTCTGATTGGATTATGTATTCATTGTATAATGTAATTTCAGCTATGTTAAAATAGGGGTTGAAAAAGAGAACGAATACACCCCCATTATTCTCGTAGTGTTTTGCTAGATTACATACGAGTGCTGCTGGAATATGCGTTCGTAGTCTATTGTGTAATTTTTGCTATGTTAAAATAGGGGTTGAAAAAGTGCTCATAAAAGGGATCGAATACACCCTTGAAAATGGGGTCGTAAAAGGGAACGAGTACACTCCTAAAAAGTGGTCATAAAAGAGAACGAGTTTTCGGGGTGTTGGATTTTCCATGGATGGATGGTACGTGGATCATAGCGTATCGTGCGACACTGGAAAATTGATTCCTTGCTATCGGGAAGCCCTAAAAAAAAAAACGATGATTTTTCAGCTACCTTGTGTCAGGTGTTCCCCATCTACTGGCAATTCTATTGTGCCCTGAAGCATATATACCCCTTATTAGTTAATGAGTCCAGTTTATAACTTCTGTCTCCAATCGTTCGTATTAGAAGACCCGAAACCACAATCCACAGTCCACCACTGCTTGGTTGTCCTTTAACAGGAATACTTTTCCTAAAACGTTCTTTCTTTCAGAAGAATGTGTTTTGGGCCGTTTTGCAGAGAGAATGTCCTCCAGTTCACTGGATATTATTTAAAATATGTGTTCGTTATATCCATAAATAAGCACACACACTACCTCGCAAAAATACAAAAAAGGCTAGCATATACAAATATAATTACAGGATTGTGTTCGAAGATTATACGCTAATGCACACAAATATGAACAAGTAAACTGAATTCAAAAATCACTTCCACGCACAAAGAAACGAAGGACCAAGATAGTTACTTTTCTTCTGAAAGCACGTGTTCACTAGCGGCAAGATTGGAATGTTAAGGTATATTGCCAAGGAAACCCTCCACCCACCGTTGCTAAAATGACGTTTATGATCGACCCTCGCTGAGTGACCGAAATAACTATGTGACGTAGATTCTCTTCTTCAAAACAAATCTGCACGTGTTTTTGACCTGTGAATTTGTTTCTAGTTTGAAAGCACTTTAGTCTTGGCATCTTGTTTCCTTTGTTCCTTTCCTAGTGCACACCGACACTTCAGATGCCGGTCCTCAGGCCTATCGAGCTGTACGTAAGGAGCAGTTGACAGACTTTCATAAAAATCGACCGACTAGTATTTGCTGAGGGAAATATTAATCACAACTGGGAAAGAGTAATATTTGCCGATGAGAAGATATTCGCATCATGTAATGATGGTTGAAGACTCGTTTATAGACCTGTAGGGAAACTATGATCCGAAGTATATGCTTCGCATGCATCGATTGGGTATGTCACTGTTCTCTGCTCGAGGTGGTTATGTAAGCATGCATTGCGTAAGTTACACCACATAGAGATTCTATTTTATAGCCAGAAGTACCTGGATATTTTGCAATACGGCTTGATCTCAATTGTAAGAAATGCAATTCAAGACGACATTGTAGCTCAACAAGATCAAAGCTCAGATCACGATTCCCATTTGGCTCATGCCTGGTATCATCAGGAACTCAAATTTGAATTAGTTGACTGGATTCCAAGAGCATTTGACCTGAATCCGATGGTAAAATCTGTGGGCAGAAATTACTAGAATAATACAAGGAAACTGATCTGTTAATTCATCAAGAAGAACTGGCCATTTTGGCAAAGTGTTCTTGATGCATAAGAAGAAGTTGCACAGGGACATCGATATGTTGCCAGCAAAGTGAACATTTTACCAAGGAGATTAAAAGCCATCACAGAAGCTAATAGGGACTACACAAGATATTAATCTTGAATAAAGCCTTGAATAATTTCCTAAAAAGCTAAAAAAGCACTTTTCAGAGCTGCTTAATTACATCCATGTATCCTCTCACTTGTCTTCAATTGAGACTTGAGACTTCTTGCATACTTCTGATCAATATTTATTTACTGGAAAATGTTCACTGTTTCTCATGGATAAGTGGTGAACATTCTTGCTTTCAAAACCCTAGATCTAGGTTCGATTCTTTGTTGGAGAGTTTTTTGTGTGTATTCAACAACGAGTAGCATTTAATAGCATTCATTTATTTGTAATTTTGAATGTGAAGTATTTGCAGTGAGGGTATCGAACAAATAAGAAAATTAGCCACCTAAAAATGTTGCTATGAAAATTCATAACGTCAAGAAAACAGAAAAGCAATTTAGTGAACTATACAAAATGTAAAGGATTTACAAGAAAAATAGGGTTCACAAAAAATGAAAACAATGAACAAAAAATTGTAAGGAGTTGAGTTGATTTTTTAGTTTAGCGTCCCTTTCAACAGCGAGGCTATATGAGACGTGGACCTACTGATTAACGTGGAATCCGAACCACATGAGCTCCTGCCGGAAAAAATTGTAAGGGTCCATTTGTCTATCACAAAAACAAAGAAGCTATAAATATATATTTCTCACTGCCACATGATCAGTCATCTGAAAGGATGTTTTGTCAGAATATGCTTCTAATGCAACGAAAACATTTCAACTAATTTCCAATTACAACGTTGTGTATCAAGATTTCTTTTTTCAATTTCCTTCATTCTACATCCGCGTAATCTTTATTTTCAAAGACTTTGTACCGAACACAAGTATGGACAAGTATTTAGTTGACAGCTAATCGTACGTTTGTACTGTAACAAAAGTGCCACTGAATCCCAGAATTGGAAGAAAATCGTCAGGACGACTTTTATTACAAACCCAGAAGCAATTAAAAATAACTCATATTGTAAAACATCGAAAGAGAGAAAGAAAATTGTTGTAACATTTTCTTTTTATTATTTTTTGAAAAAGAAGTAAAGTTAAGATCTTGACGATTAAAAAGAAGAGTAAGAAAAAGGTGGAAAAATTGTATTAGTATTTCCAGACAGTAACACTGTTTTCTTCTTTCCTCCGAGCGAAGCGGACTCCCGGCCTGTGAGTTACGCTCGGCTTTGCTCGTTGTGAAGATGTCTGCTTGAGGCTTGTGTGACCATGAGGAAGCGTGGATTCGCTGCACGACCACGAGTTTGTTCTATCGGTGTATTAGTAACTTCGTTTGACTTTTGCGTAGTGCATTTAAAGGAGACAAAGTTTAACAAATATCAATAACGAATATATCTGGAAGTATAAAAAAAAGAGTGAACCGAAACATTCTCGTAAATGTTGGAAAGTGGGGCAGGAAAGTGGAGTCGTTAAAATCCAAGGGATTGATTTTAATTCCCAATGCAAATATTCGATCCTGGTATTAAAGAAGAAACGATTGAAAGTGAATGATTTGTTGGTTAACTACAAAAATTACCAGATCGTTGTTTTGCAGAAAGATCGATGCAAAATCGATCACTCCACTTTGTTTCGTCTTCTTGGATACGTTATTAATTCTTTTGAGAGGATATTGTCTTTCGTCTTTCCTTTCGTTATTTATGGTGAATGGAGTGGTTTGAGTAAGTCAATTAGAAGGTCGATTTCCACCCAGAGGAGGACTGCAAGATACCGTTGGTAAGGAAAGGTATTAGACCTCATTGAGAGGTAAGAACTATTTCAATTTTTGTACTTCCTTGTGACCCTTGTTAAATGTTAGGGATATGTTTTCCACAGTTTTGTTGGTTGTCTCGTAGAGTGCTTTCTTTGATCAGAATTTTTCCGTTGTTCGTTAAATACGAAGTTGTCTGGACCGTTTTTGAATTCCATTGCCGTTTTTGACTAAAAATCTCAGCTCGATCCTTGTTAATGAAATTTTCAGCAGTCGAAGAAAGAGATCATTTTGTTGCTTGGAAATACTATATTATTTATTAGAAAGAGTATAATTGATAATTGAAATTAATGTTAAAATTTGGACGGGATCAATCCCAGTGCCATTTCGTATAAGTGCGTGGCGTAACCACTCGTATATTTTGTTTCTAAATAATACAATTCTAATCTAGTTTAAAATTTTTCAAAATAGAAAGAAATTAAAGAAAAATAATTACATAAAACATAAGGTTAGGTGGAGGTTTCTCCCCCCCCCCCGTAATTTGTGAATCAGTAACATTTGAGAGTTGTTTGCGTTATTGTGTCACTAGATAGCTTTGATAATTTATAAGACTCGATATATACGTAAGTAAAGAGAAGATATTAAATTTCTAATTGGAATTATTGTGAGTTAACGTCGCATACAAATACGACATTTCGTTTATATAAGTATTGTTCGTTGCAACAGAATATTTACTGTTATCCACTTTTTGGGATTTAATAAAAACAATAAAACAAGGATTTTGGTGTGTTTATTTCCAGAATATATGTGTGTATGTTTGTGTTATTTTATTTCAGCCGAATTTATTTGCACGTTATTTTCAACTGAAGGTTGGAGGAAAAAACACTGATTGAACCAATAAAAGGTAGGGGTATGTTGGGGGGATTTCTGACAAGTAAACCTTACGTTTGGGTGAATCGAGTTGCTGACTGAGACACATATGAGAAAGTAGTACTAAGTGTGGTCAGTATTTCAGTGAAGTTGTAGGTGCGAAGCTCCAGGGGTTTAGGAGATACAGCTACCAGAACATCACATGGAAGTACAGAATAGTCTTCATACAGTTGGAGGTAAAAGCTCTGTAAGACCTTTTGTAACGACAAAAGGTGAATAACAAATATATGGGTACATATTAGGACTAGGGGGAAGTCATATAGTAAGGGTATACCTGACGGCCGCCATCTTGAAATCCGCCATTTTGAATTAAGATTAAGTTTTTAAAATAGGAATAGGGTCATGTGATACATGATTTAAGGCGCAAATTTAATCAGAAGAACAATGGTGACGTTAATTTTGATTTACACGCAATTGGTAAAAAGTTACAGGGAAATTAAATATTGTTGCAGCATATGTATTAGTCCTTTACCCCACCTTGTAAATTTTGTGTTAATGATAATAATGAAATAAAAAGCAGGTGGATAAATATTAGGTCTATGGTAAGAGTTTATGCGATAACAAATGCTGGTTAATGATAAAGCAAAAATGGTTATACCGTTTGATTTATAGTAAAATTTGCTATTAATAAGGTGTCACTGTTATGCGTTTTGTTTAAAACTTTTGTCTGATTCAAAATGGCAGATTTGAACATGGCCGCCATCAAGGCAACTCTTACCATAGACCTAATATTTATCCACCTGCTTTTTATTTAATTATTATCGTTAACACAAAATTTACAAGGTGGGGTAAAGGACTAATACATATGCTGCAACAATATATAAGTTGGCCACCTGTCTATCTTGGAAGTTGGCCACACTGAAGCAATGTTTACCCTATGTTGATAATGATAAATTTACCTGTGTATCTTGGCCACGCAAAATACCGTTTTGTTATTTTTCTTAACTCTTTCGAATTCCCATATGAGAGGCAGATGTTCTGTATTTGTGACTGGACACAAAGAAGCATAGATTCGCACGATTTATTCTTGGAGGTCAATAGTCAGAACACTACCCTCACAAAGGGGTGGTGAAGGAAGGTGTGAATAAGAAAAAGCACGTACAGGAATTCAGGAAATGGTTGTACTTATTTGTTTACCCTGTCTGTTTTGGTAAAACCATTAGCTATATCAATTCCTCTCATCAGTGGGGAGCTTTAGTAATTCCGGAAAATTCTCAAGGTTAAAACTAACCATCTCAATGTCAACTATTGACACCTGTCGGCTTGTCAAAAGATAGCTTTGTTTTTGTGGTATGAATTCCCTGAAGATTTTCTCAAAACATCTTTTTCTCCGAGGGAAACACTTCTAGCTCATTAACAAGAGGTAGTTAACTACAATATTAGAATGTGCATATCTGCCAAAAAGGATAAAACAAATGTGTCTAGAATGAACCACCATTCAGTAACAACTGAAAAGAAGTCATATAAATTGCATATGGATTTCTCAATTTATAACAGCTTTTCTTGTTTTCAATCTGAATAACTCAGTGTGCTATAATGTCAATTTCAATAAACTGCGTACATACGCTTCTATTTCATGGTTGTTTGTGTTATTGTGTTTTCAATCCGAATAATCCAATGTACCAGACTAGTTTTCAGGAAGAGAAAGGTATGCACATATATTAAACATACTATAGTAATATTTTCTACCACTGTATATTTTTATGATTACTCTATATACATTATTTATAAATAGCTGTCGTGCCACTACTTATTAAAATTTTACAATCAAGTAATACTAGAAATCCTATTCTAAAAATACACAAATCACATTTATTTTCTGTAAGTTGGCCACTTTTCGATGGAACCGATGGTGGTCAACATAGACAGGTTTCACTGTATTCGATTTTCTCATAACATAAAACACCATATTAAAAGTATAGAAAACCAAACAAAAGAATCAATAAAGGAGGTAATAGATGTAAAGATAAATTGTTGTACAGTTTAAGGAATTAAATAAAGGGTTAAAATGCTAATGGACACTGGTTTTAATATCAGCTATGTAAATTTAAATAATATAAGCAATATCATGCAGAGAAACTTAGAAGTTGTCTGTCTACTGTCGTACAAGGTTTTAATAACTTCAAACCACATACAGTAGGAACTATTGTGCTTCAATTATCAATTGAAGGTTATGATTCATACATACATGTCATGTAATGCCAGATTAGGTGGTGAACACCTCCCGTTCAGGAATATTAGGTAGAGATTTTCTTAGCAAACGTAATTGTGAAATTAATTTCGACCAAGGTCTGAAATTCAAAGTAGCTAGCAGTAGAAAATACAAAATTCTCCCTAGATGCGAAATAGAGTTGCAGTAGATAAAAACGGAATAGGTGTGATTCCAAAACTAAAATTAGACAAAGGTGTAGTTTTGCCAGAAGCATTAGTAAAAGCAGAAAATCATTAATGTTTTTCGTGTGTACTAAATGTAAACGGGGAAGGAAATAAGTTACCATCCCTAAATTAATTATTGGAACTCTCACTGACAGTAACACTAGTGAAAACACACCAACTATTTGTTTAGTAGAAAACTGTAAACAAGATAGTAAATTAGCAGAACATTTAAACTTGTTAGAAGGTAATTTAAGATTGGACCATTTAAATGAGAAGTATATAAAGAATATAATGATTTATCTTGAGGGAGATAAATAAACATACACTAACACTATCGAGCATTCAATTTCTATTAAACCGTAATATAAAGGAGAAATAGTAACCCAAAAACATTATCGCATTCCAGAAGCACATAAAAAAGAAGCACAATAGCAAATTTCAAAATTGCTTGATGAAGGTATCATTTCTCCAAGTCCTTGGAATTTTCCAATTTTGGTAGTTCCCAAAAATTTCGATGCCTCAAAGAAACCAAAGTTTCGTATCGTAATCGACTACAGGTGGTTCAATTTGATGACTCTTAGACCTTGCTATCCGCTTTCAATTACCACAGAAATTTTAAATCAATTAAGAAATTCAAATTACTTTACAACCTTCCATTTAGCCAGCAGGTATATGCAAATTGAAAATGAAACTTGAAGGCAGGTGTAAAACCTCATTCAGTACCCCTTACGGGCATAATGAATTTAACATAATGAGTTTCGAACTTTGTGAACCCGCTACATTTCAAACATTAATGGACATCGTTCTTTCAGAACTAACAAGTTTGAAATGTTTCGCTTATTTGGATGACTGTTGCATCTATTCTAGAGATCTCAAGCAACACATAGTTCGCTTGAAACATATGTCATATCGATTTCGAAAACAACCTAAAACTCCAACCAGACAAATATGAATTCTTACGAAACGAAATAACTTATTTAGCACAAAATAACGAGTGAAGGTTTTAAGCCGGGCCCTCGATTAGTAAAAAACTGTATTAAATTTCCCCACACCTACGCGTGCAAAAGATGTCAAAGTATTTCTAGGTCTTGCGTCTTATTACAGACGATTTATAGAAAACTTCAGTAAAATATCTAAGCTATAAAATTCGGTTTTAAAGCAGAATGCGAAATTCGTGTGGAGTAACGAGCAGATAGTTGCTTTTAACACACTTAAAGAAAAATTAACTTCTTCATTGTTGCAATATGCCGTCTTTAGTAATCCTTTCATTTTAACCACATATGCCAGTGAATTTTCGATTGGATGTATATTGTCACAAGGTAAACTAGGTTCTGACAAGCCTATTGGTTTTGCTAGCCGAATACTGAATGGGCAGCACAATTACTTCGTCCCTATAGTTTAAACAGGCCGACATCTTTGGTTACAGATCACAAATCACTACTGTGGGTTTTCAATGTAAAAGATCTAAGTAGTAGATTATTAAAATAGCGGATTAAATTAGAAGAATATACGTATGAAATATTTTACCATGCAGGCGTAAAGAACACAAATGCGGGTGCTATGAGTAGAATTGAAGAATTGGAAACCGAATCATAAGTCGAAATTTTACATTGCGAGACGTGCTCACAAATTCTTACAGTTTCACGACTCAAAATTAACAGGTCACCAAGGAATTCAACATACTATTGAAAAAATAAACAATACATGGAATTCAATGACATTCGTCAATCGGCATGGCCTAACATGACCCCGGAAGTTGAATTTACATGATGCACTGTAATTCATATCAAAGTAACAAACTGAACCAATGACTACAACCAGCAGTTAAAATGCCAATGACTATAACGACAACTCAACAGTCTGTCTTTGAGAAAGCCGCAATAGATATAGTGGGCTCCTTCCAAGAAACAGAAGAAAAAAATAAGTACATTTTAAATTTTCAGGATGAACTCTCTAAATTCTTAGTCGCGGAAACAGTAGAAAAAGCGTTGACGGTAACAATATCCGATTTTGACATCTTAGACAATTTGAATCCAAGACACTCACTTTCTCTTTACAAACTAAACGTAAACTTTTAATTGGTTCGAAAAAGGTAATTTTTAACTATATGTCACTTTCCCTTTTTGTGCACCTGTTATGAGACTTTCAAGAACCAAACTCTTAATTAGGTGTCACACTTTCTGTTCACTATTTTCCGCCTGTTGTTCTCCATTGCATACCTGTCCTATAGTTTCTGTTAATCCTTTTAAGTCTTTCTTTCTATTTTGTCTATCATCTTTTCCCATAATTCATATATTACAAGTCCACTAGACCAATTCATCAACTTCTTTCCATATTTCTAAATCCACTGATCTCCTTTCCACTTTCTTATCATACTCCTTTTTCCATTTCCAATCCTTTTAATCCTTCCCAATCTATCTCATGTCCCGTTTCTTTAATGTGCTTATATATTGCGTTGTTCTCTCTTTTTAGTCTGGTATCGTCCTTATGTCGTTTTATCCTTTGTTCTAATATCTTGCCTGTTTCCCCTATGTACTTCATATCGCACTCTACAATTTATCTGGTACGCTACTTCTTCCTCTTCTGATCTTATCTCCTTTTCATTCTTCTTTCCTTTCTCTCTCACTAAGCCTATTATTATTTTTCCTCTCCTGTAAATTTTAATCCCTTTCTTCTCAACAGGTTCTTCAGGACCTCCGTTTCCTCGTCTAAACTTTCAATTCCAAACTACCCTTTTCCTTCTTTCTCTGCTTCTTCCTCTTTTTCTTTTTAAATCTTCTTTTCTGTATCCGTTTCCCTTTAATAACTGGCGCAGTATTTCTATGTCTTCTTTCTTTCTTCCTATCATTTCTATTCTCTTTCTCATGTTCTATATAAAATTCTTCTTAGTCCCCCTGTCTACGTCACTCCTCTTGTGGCAGTATATCCCGGCATTGCAGTCTCACAGTTGCATTGTCGCAATTTAGGATATAGTCAGCCTCTGGTTCTGCTCAGAATAGGTCTACAAATGTAAAATACGGAAATCTACCCGCACAGAGAATGACGTATAAATAGACATAAGCCCCGCAAGTATGTAAGGAAGGAAGCAGGTACTATGTTAAAATAGAAGTATACTTAATGTTTTCCAGTTTTAACCTTATAAAGTGTGAAGACGTAAAGTAGCATTAGTTAGCATATGTGTATAATTAAGAGTGAAAAATAGTAACAGAGTAGAAGTAGAGAAAAATAGTTGCATCCTCCCTGGCCAAAATGTTGTGTATATTTGTGTATCATCATATATGGAATTATGCAAAACTAAATACTCTCACCCAAAAGAGAAGAATGCTGTGCGTAAAACCGAATACTGAGAGAATCACGCATAACGTCCTGTCGAAACCCAATAAGAAATAGAGCAAGTTTAGGCTAATATGCAAATTAGCCAACGTCCGAACTCTAAGGGTAGTTTATAACCCAAGAGACGCTCCGAAAGCAGTCGTATACATAACATTTTACGCGATACAATTATTGCGTGTGATAAGTATTGGTGCGTCTTTTTCCTCTTCAACTCATTTGGAAGCCTAACCTATAGCTCGTCCAGAGTTAAGTCTGTACTGTGGTTGTTTATGGGTTTTTGCTTCTGCGTACTTACCCCCTTAAACAGAACAGATTTCACTACTGTAGTTTATCTTAAAGGATGTTAAATATTTACCGACGATACAAAAATAATTTTCATAACTTCTCTTTTCCTTATAAAGTATTTAATTAGTTTTTAATGGCTAGTTTTTGTTTTTCTTTAACTCGAAGGGGGAAGACACGATAAGCGTAACGGCTGCTAGAACGTTGCCGGTGCATTTTCACGTGACTATAACTGCCTGCTCAAAGGTACCGTTGCCAACTGACGAGAACTTTCACGGTAGTGTCAACCTACATTAGTGCGCTCATTAGTATTGTCACTTCCACTGATTTCAAGTACGAAAAAAGGTAGCTAAAAAGGAATAAAAGTACTGCCAGAAAGAATTGAATGAAATCTTTCTGATTTTAAGAAAAAGTAAAATTTTACTTCCATCTCCTTTTCTTTCTTTTTTTTCTATCTCAACCAAAGAAAAATATATTAATCAAAAAAGGAAAGAGAGCGGAAAAGTTGTTGCGGCTTAACGCGAGATTCGAACAACTTGTGTCCCCACCGGGAATCGAACCCAGCACCCTTTGATTACAAGGCAGCGAGTGTAATCACTCATCCAAGGGGACACTCTGAATAAAAAGGCAGTAATAATTTCAGGGAATGGTCTGCGGGATGTTTTTTCAAGTACTTCAGTTTTATTAGGTCTATTATTATTATTATTATTATTATTATTATTATTATTATTATTATTATTATTATTATTATTTAACCAAGCTACAGCCATAATCCATATCTTTCCAAAACTATTAACTTATTTGTATTAAATATAAACGTTAAGTGTAAAACTCCTTAGGCCAAACACTGATTCATGAAGTGTTTCTCGGAACATCTGAGTCCGATTATTAATTATATATAGGACTATGTATTCCTCGTCGGGAAGGAAATTTCAGCGAGAATTGCTACAGGACGTATTTCATATTTCTTTTATCTTTCGTGCATTGAAATTTCTTTGGGAGTTCATAACTGACTGTGATTTCTGTTGGGTTTCATAATAGCATTAGTTTCAGAAACTACACCAGGAAATAGGGAGACAGTTTGGTGCGATGCGTGGGCCAATAGCTTACCTACTGTATCGTCTATTGTCGCACTAGATGACTCATGTCAGATTCCAGACGATATTCTTCTCTGTTGTGTCTTTGCTATTGTGCAGTGTGTGGCGGAGTGTGGTCTCTGAACATTCGGCATTTTCTTGATTGTGTTCATTTACTTACTGTGCTGTTCTGGGAACAAAATCGCGCGTGTCTGTGTGTGCATAAGTGCATGAGTGTGTGTTAATATATATCAAAATTGAAGAAATTACAGCCAGCACCTCGTTTAAGCGTAAGAGTGTTGAAGAGCAAAGAAAGGGTTATTGTTATGAACGTGTTTAATCATTTAAAGCAGAAAAACCCGGGTAAAAGTATAAGTTGGGTCGCGAGTGAAACAGCTGAAGCCACGAAAACTTCCAGGACAACTGTTTTCAAAATTCGAAGCGAGTTATCACGTGGACCTTTAGTAACACCGAACAAGAAGCGATTAAGAAAGAAAATTGCTAAGAACAGTCGATTTGCAAAATATAATGAATTTGTTAGGAGTGCGATCAGACAAAAGGTCCATGAGTTCTTTAGAAATTTGCCACCAACATTCAATTCCGTTCTCAAACAGGTAAATTCAGATCCCGATTTGCCGAAATTTAAAAGATTCACGTTCCCCGTACTTCTAAAAGAGCTCGAATTTGTTTATGAGGTTAGACAGAGTAAGGCCATGCTTTATTGTGTCGTTGCGCCACAAATATCTACGGCAAATAAGAAAATTTCGAAATCAAAATAGAAACATAGTATACATAGACGAATCGTGGGTGAATATTGGGATAGCCGTGGATAAAGAGTGGAAAGACAAAACAATTAAAACAGCAAGACAAGCTTTTCTGTATGGACTTTTTTGCGGATTTAAACATCCAACAGGTCGTGGGCCGCGATACGCTTTGGTTCATACTGGCAACGAACAGGTTTTCATAGTTGGGGCAAAATTGGTTTTCTTGTGTAAGAAAAATACGGCTGACGCTCATGATGAATTGGATGGAGATTTGTTTGAGGAATACTTCCGGAATCAGTTACTCACAAATCTTCCTCCAGAGTCAGTTATCATGATGGACCATGTATCCTATCATAGTCTCCGTAAGGAGCCAATGCCAACCAAATCTTGGAAGAAAGACGACTGAGTATGATGAGGATATGTTAAAGAAAGATTTGATGGATCTAATAAGCATTCATCGTCCTAAATATGAAAAATATAAGACTGACGAATGGGCAAAAGAATTAGGATACACTGTTCTCCGATTACCCCCTTATTACTGTGAGATCAAGCCTATTAAACTCGTGTGGTCTCAAATAAAACACTACGTTAGGGCAAATAATAGAACATGCAAAGTTAAAGACGTTGGACATTTAATTCATGAAGCGTTTGAACGTGTAACAACAGAAAATTGACAGAACTACGTCAGGCATGTGATAAACATCGAAAGTAACATGTGGAAAGCAGATGAGCTGCAAGATGATGTTGAGCCATTGATTATTCATTTGGGTGAAGATTCCTCTGAAGAAGAATCGTCTGAAATCTTCGATGATGATGATGATATGGAAGGAATTGATTCTTTGGAGTGCGATTGATTCAATGTGGTCAGTTTATTATTTATTAATCGTTGTGGTCTGGATTTTTTTTTTTTTTTTTTACTACGTGAGTGGTCAACATCAGTCGGCAGTATAATAGAAGCGCGATCTGTTCTGCACTTGATTTTAATGCTTTACTTGTCATCGTTGTCCCCATAAGGCCAACAGTCCACTCTTAAGTCTGGATAAGCTATAGAAATTTCTACGAAGTTGTTGCTGTTGTCTAACTCCATGCGTACCACTCATTATTGATTTTTAACCTCGAGTCTTTAGTTCAATACTCCAACGAATACTCTAATTTACGTACAATACAATGTATTAAGTGTAGTTTATTCGCTACAATCGTTGACTGAACCTTCCAAATCCGAGCGAAGAGTCTGAACTTATGTTTTATTTCAGTTTACACACAGTGATCTTTGATACAAGATAGTGGTATTGTATCAATTATCAAATAAATTCTTTTATCTATTTTCTTTGAATTCTTATCTTTTTATTTACAAAATGCAGTGAATTCGTATCTTTTTACCGTGTGCGTGGGTTTTCTCGGTGTTCTCCTGTTTCCTCCCACTTTCTTCATTCCACCATTTCATTCATTTCTCATCTTCACCATCTCCTTTAGCCTAACCGGCATAACCGTGGGACGTAAAACTCAAAGATTTTCGTATCTTTTTATTTACAAAAGAAGTCGAAGAAAGCCTCAAAGTTTGTCAGGAGTTGCGATCTTCACATACCGCTCGATTGCACTGCAGCGGAAACAAGACTTACCATCAGTTGCTTCAACTCTTTCTTCTCTAGTTACTTCCTGTAATATGTATTCTTATCCTAACATGTTCACCATACATTCCACGGGTTCACTGTCATTTTCTACAGAGCCATTAAATAACATACATACTGTATTTTTTCATGAAACCGTCTCTTAATTTTCATAAATTTCTTATTACCGTAGATCTTCTAGGATCTGACTGTTAAGTCCTCATGGAACTACTTAATTACTCCACAATCACAATCGAGTTGAGTTGAGTTGATTTTAGTTTAGCGTCCCTTTCAGCAGCGAGGCTATATGAGACGGACCCACTGATTAACGTGGAATCCGAACCACATAAGCTCCCGCCGGGAATCGAACCCGGGTCTCTCACGCCAAAGGCGCGTACACAATCACAATCGATGCTAACAGCGTAAAATTCAGAACACCTTTGTGTCTTCTACAACAGTAAACAGAAGTTACATCTCCAAACAAATAGGTGACTACTACTAACGGTTTTCACAAAAATAGAGGTGATATGTCCACATAAATGGAATTATTAACTTTGCTCACAGCAGATGATGATTCCAAAACACATCACCTTTGTTTTCTGCCAATAACGTCGTTATTACGTATTTTTATTTAAATCTATTGCTCACAAATGCAAAAGCACTTCGGACATTAACCATGTCAGTCAAAACCTAATTTGCCAAAAGAAAAAAAAAATGAACATAATACTTTGTCCAGATACCCATTATTATTTTCTCCTGCCATTTCTGCCAGCAATATCGCCTCCCTTTTCTTTCCGTTCTTCATAAATTTTTGATTCTGGCACTTTCAATCTGGACTGTTTAATTTTCACCTTGTTTCCACCCGTGCTCATGCCTATTATCTATATTTCCAACGTTCTGCATTATTTCGCATTTTATAAGCATTTTTAGATTCATCTAATTTTTCCACCTTATCCTTTTGAATTCACCGCTTATAACCAGTCTTCGTAGGTTTCCTTATGAAAATTTCCCTCGACTGACAAAATTTTCCCTTTTCTTATTAAATTTTCCCTAGTTTGTTGAATGTCTAATTCCTATGACAGAAGTAATGATAAGCTTTAATGATAAGCTTAAAGATTCATCTCATTTCTCCATATTTTCCTTTTAAATTCACCGCCAGTGTTCGTAGGTTTCCTTACGAAAATTTCCCTCGACTGACAAAATATTCAATTTTCTTATTAAAATTTCCCTAGTTTGTTAAATGGCTAATTCATATGACAGAAGTAATGATAAGCTTAAAGATTCATCACATTTCTCCATCTTTTTCTTTTGAATTCACCGCAAATATTCAGTGTTCGTAGGTTTCCTTAAGAAAATTTCCCTCGACTGAAAATTTTCCTTTGAAATTTTCCCTAGTTTGTTGAGTGACCAATTATTATGACTGAAGAAATGTGATAAGATTAATTTAGCTATATTGAAAGAAGTGTCAACCACATTTCTTTTATTGTTTGCTTCGGATCCATAGTATAAGTAGTGGTAGGAAAAGGAGTAGGAGTAGGAGTGGTAGTAGTTGTAGGAATGGGTTAGAAACCTCGCAGGGGTTGGTTAGGTTCTGTTTCCGACAAAATTAAAGACTTGCCCAAATTTTTCTGCACATTTTACAATCTATAGATCCGTATAGTAAAACTGCACGAAAAATACAAATAAACCCAGTGAACAAAGGGTGCGAATTATGCTACTGTGAACACACACACACATGCAAACCATTGCTATTGTATTGGTTTATTTTTGAAGGACAAACAAATATTTAAACATTTATATTGGTCAATTAGTCAACGCGAGAATTTCCCTGTATTTTTCAGGTTTTATAGAAAAATTCTGTTTCATTTTGTCGTAAATTTACCTAGGGAAATTTACCACAAATTCTGCTTGTAATCACCGGAAGAGCGATCTTCGCTGATGCAATAATAACCGCCTCCCCGCAGTGGTTGTGGAGCTGACCTCGGTACAGGTAATCACTTGGTTTTTGCATGTACTCCTACTCTCTATTGTATGCAACTTATTGACATGGTCCTTTCAACTTGGATTCCATTTTTGTATGATGCTTTGCTCTTAAACACAAATTAAACATAACTTTCTTACAAGGCTGTCTATATTCTTTATTATAAATTAACGAGAAATGTTACAGTTTCGGAAGTATATCACTTCCTTCTTCAGAATACTATTCCAACTGAAATCATAGATAACATAACATAATTTGTTATCTCTACCACTCAAGAATCATTTTTTTCTTTTGAATTCTGAATTGAATTTTGAATTGAAATAAAAAAAGAAGAAAAAATGATTCTTGATTGGTAGAGATAACAAATTATGTTATGTTATCTATGATTTCAGTTGGAATAGTATTCTGAAGAAGGAAGTGATATACTTCCGAAACTGTAACATTTCTCGTTAATTTATAATAAAGAATATAGACAGCTTTGTAAGAAAGTTATGTTTAATTTGTGTTTAAGATGGACACAAGGCCTTTTTATAAAAATAGCTTCTCTTAATTTTCTCAGAGTTCTTATCCCTACCCCATTTTGATCTTTCTTCCATCTTGCTGTTACCTCAGGTCTAGAAACAGAGGGTACTTTACTGTTACATTTCCAACTCATAACAGAAGAAGAAGAGAAAGAAGACCACACAGAAGATGAAGAAAATTGCAAAGAAGAAGAAGAAGAAGAAGTAGCAAACAAGCAGACAGTTATTTAGTTGGGAAACAAATATAAATCTTAAAACAGTCGGTATGAACTCAGAAAGGCAAATAGAGGTGCTTTTTGTTAATCAAGACGTTGATCGTCTTACATATAAAGGTTTTCAGCAATGGGATACCTAATTATAGTGATTGTATTTTGATTTGAAATAGTAATACAATGACATCGACGTAAGATGTATTTAACTGGTGCAGTTTAAGATTTGTTCGAGCATTTTTTCATTAATTAATGCTGTATTGGTAAAGGTCCTGCAATATGGCCCGCACACATGATAAAGGTAGGTTAATAGATAGTTTAATTCCTTTGTCAGAGCTGAATACTTAACGCTGAGCAAGCAATAACGAGTGAAGGCGAGTTAGTATCCAGTTAATTACTGTACTTTGGCACTACTGCTGTATCGCCGGACCAAATTGAAAATCGAAAAAAAATTACCAAAATGTACTGTATACGGTTACATTTGGTTGGATTACATTAAGTTACGAGGTATGCTTAGTACAAGAGGTCCAGAAGGACGTTAAAAACAAAATTTACAGGAGGAATGAAAGATGCAAGTACTTAGACGAAACATAACGTAACCAAATCTAACCTAACCTAACAAAAACTAACGCAAGCTAACCTGAACTAACATAAACTAACCTAATATTAGTAGAAATTCTATCATTTTTGGAAATTTATGCGGGACCCCTACACTAATATGACATAAACTAAACTAATCTAATCTAACCTAAACTAACCAACCCTACCCTAAACTAACCGAATGTGAACAGAAATTACCAAAATTATAACATTTTTTAGAGAAAAGAGCTGGACCCCTTCTGCTAAACATAGGCCTAAGTTGCATTAGATTACGTTATTAGGCATTCAGTTATACTATACGGATCCATAGTATATGTAATGATAGGAATAAGAGTAGTACTGTAGTAGTAGGAGTAGGGATAGTAGTAGTAGTAAAAACGGGTTAGAAGCCCCGCAGGGGTTGGTTGGGTTCTGTTCTCGACATGAAATAGGCAAATTAGAGACTTGTCCAAATTTTTCTGTACATTTTACAATCTATAAATCCGTATAGTAAAATAAGTGTACCTCCGCGAAGTAGTCCACCCGCCTCCACATACAGTGCCGCTTACATCATCAGAAAAAACCAACAAATACAACTACTTTCGAACTTTTATTGTTCCTGACTTTAATTAATTCTTCCTCACAAACTTAAATAAATTCTCCAATTGACCCGGTAAATTTCCTCAAATTGGTCCGGCGATACAGCAGTTAACCCTTATTTTCATCGGATTAGGAAACACCACAATTATAGTGAATATATCCAGTATAATTCCAAAATCTATTGTATTGGACGAAATTTTCTACAAGGATGCTTGCAAAATGGGACTTCTTTAAAGACACCGGAATATCCGCAGCTTTTTATATGTAGTTATTTTGGCTTAAGTTTAGAGTTGCCCTTCCAGTTTCCAACCTACAAAAATGCAGTTAAAACATTAAAAATTGTTAGGTTAGGCTAAGTTGTGTTAGGTTAGGTTAGTTTGTTAGGTTTGGTTAGTTTAAGTTCTGTTAGATTACCTGCTAAGACTTTAGTTAGACTAGAACAGTGACCGAAACAGGTTCTCATATAAGCTTCAAGTATCACTTAAATTCATTAATCCATGGTTCTCATGAAAATTTAATAGATTTTTTTTCATTATTTTTATATAATTCTGTAAAACTCAATGCGGAAATGTCATATTCAACGCACCGATTCCCCATCCTATACGACTACCATACTGTTCAGTTCTCGGAATCTTCTGCGTCTTGCAAATAGTACCCACTTCTACATATCTTTTCTCTTATTAAACATAACTTTACTGCCAAACTTTGACACGTAAACATCACATAGAACTCAAATCATCATTTCGTACCTCATTTCTCCTGTAAATTTTCCTAATTTTTTATAAAAGACGGAGGGGCAACTCTAAACTTAACCCGTTATTTTAAGATACCTTACTCCTTTTTCATTTCCTTCGTTCATTCTTAACTGTTAATCAGAAATGTTTCTTACTTCCATGGTTTCTTTGCTCTTCGCTAAGTACATCATTTATTCAAAAATAACGAAAATAATGAATCCTTACTTTTTATGTTTCCAGCCAGCACTTCAAGCAACCTCTACACTATTAAGTAAATAAATTATGGCTATTGTTTATCTTTGGGGGCCATCTTTTTCACCTACTCTATTGCGATATTCTATTCCGATTCGGTCGTTTTATGGTTTCATACGTTAAATTAAGATTCATAGTATAAGTAGTAGTAGTAGGAACGGGTTGGAAGCCCCGCAGGGGTTCGTTGGTCTCTGTTCTCGACATAAAAGGTGCAGTCACTTCCACCTACATTTACGGTTTGTACATGTCCCCTACTGCCTTCAAAAAATTACAAAACGCATATGAAAATATTTCTTTCCTGTGCTAAGTTGCCATACAAGGGAAAGTTTAAATTCATGTAATATAAACTTCTAGTAGGAAATGCACTCTTACGGCCTTAGGAAGTGTATCTTAAAGCAGAAGTTGTATTAATGGGTGTGTAACCAGGGCCGCCCACAGGGGGGATGTATGGCGCAAGCTGCGCCATTGAGAAAAATTTTGGGGAGGATTTTACTCTACTTTCGAACTAGCAATTTTACTGTCGGAATAGCATTAAAACACGATTTTGGAAAGCTAATTTTCAAAAATTTTCCGGGGTGGACCCCCGTACCCCCTGCTTCGATACTCGATGAATGAAGTACCGCGCAAGTAGCCGTATGAAAGGAAAAGTTGGTTCGATTTAAGAGAGAAGGGCCGCCGACAGGAGGGATGAATGGCGCAAGTTGTGCCATCGAGAAAAAAATTTGGGGGGAATAAAAAAAAATGGGGAAGAATTTTACTCTAATGTCGAATAAGTAATTTTGCTGTCGTCAGAATAACATTGGAACACGATGCGATTTTTTTTTTTAATCTCGAGAATGAATCCCCCTACCCCCTGCTTAGAAACTCTATGAATGAGGTACCGCGCAAGTTGCTATATAAAAGGATGGCGCCAAGTTCTAGTGAACAACAGTTACAAACACTCAAGGAATGACTTTCAAATTTAGATTTGAAACTTGCCTATGTTGTCTGTTGAACATTATAAAGTAGTTTGACATAATTGTGAGCTAGTGGTAACCATACAGACAACAGCCAAGTTTCAAATCTAAATTTGAAGTGAGCCAGTGAGTGTTTGTAACTGTTGTCCACCAGAACTTGGCGCCTATTTTTGTGATTTCAATTCTTTTTAAGGCCACTCGTACTTGGCTCTTTTACAGGAATGTTTTTTGTTGGATATAACTTCTTTTTGTAGGCTAATTTCGAGGATAACATTTTCTTTTGGTATCAAACTCAATAACTTGTAACTTGCGTCTTACTTTTCATGTACAAGGGAATTATATCAATATTTTGTAAAGAAAAAAATAATACTACTAATTGTAAAAAAAGAATACCTGTGACACACACAGTGTGTAGAAGTTTTTATATCCTTCAATATCCTTATAGAACATATTTAGTATTGCACACTACCAAGACTACTAATAAAAGTAATGCCATTTTTATAATTACTACTGCCCCTACTACTACTACAAGCATTCTATAATACTACTACAGGAAATAAAAACAACAACAGAAATAACAATTACTAGTACTATAAAAACTACTGCTACACTGGGCAATTGTTTTTAGAGGACTTGAGTTTTGAGGAGGGAAGAGATTATTAGTTTTGGGGGGGTGCGCCATCAGCTTTGGGGGGGATGGGCACCCCTGTGTGTAACTACCCTTTTTCCGGTACTTTACATTGTTATTGTTTTGCTGTTGTTTTGTTAAGTGGCCCCCATTTGGTATAATCGTGCCATTAGTGAAAATACACGTTTTATTTGTTTTTATGGGTTAGTTATTACTGTTAGTTGTTGAAATGTTTCTTCACTATGAATAAAAGCTTTCGGGGGACAAGGTTATTCAATAACAATAACTGCACACTTATTCAATAACTGTACATTATATCCTTATATAACCAATATTAATCACAAATAATTTCTAACAGTTTATCGGAATATTTCTAAATTTTCTACGTAAAAACGTATAATGAATGCGTTAAATTCTTATTAACTAAAAACTTACTTATAATGTTAATCGTAAACATTCCGCAATCGAATATCGGTGATTCGATCTTCGCTGTCGATGCTGTTGAATCATGGGTAGTAAAATCAAACATGGCGATTAACAGCATTTTCGTTTCGGAGAGATTAGAGGATACGATTGGTTGTTCGACCAGGAATAAGTAAGTAATGGGTCTAAATATTTTGAATCTGAGTTTGAAGAACTGGTAATGTAATTTAATATATCGTATTTGTTGATAATCCATTAGATTTTCAAAATTTAAGGTGGTAATTATAATAATGTTTATGTTCTGCGATATGGAATATTGCAGAATAGTGGGGTTTGTAATGGCCAAGCAATGCATGACGCTCCACCATTTTTATTTGAAGCGAAATCAGTGACGCTGTAGGCCTCCTGAAACTTTTCGACATTTAACAGCCTAAATTGGCTTACTTTAGGATCAAAGTGTATAAAATTTAATCTGGACTAACCTATTTAGGCAAAGAAATTTGGAGGTCCTACTCAAAATTTTAATTAAATTGTTTTGGATGAAATGCGTCACTAGAAGATCGACCCAGCCTTTGATGAAATCTTCGGGGCAACCGGTCGTTTGGCTGTAGACATCACTAGTGACAGTCCTGGATCAAGTTCCTTCATTGGGATGTAGAGGTTTGCACTAGGAGGGTTCTGGTGAAGTAGACAACCCTTAAGCAGGTAAAATCAAGTTTTACCTTTTTTTTCTCTTTATCGAATCCTTCGGACTGAGAACAACCTAATATACGGTACCATTTGTGTTTTAAATTTTGAAACTCTGAAAACATTAACTGCTTAAATTTTTCATCAGTATTCAATAGTAACATGTCAATCATGTGCGAATAGTGCTTCTTGTTGCGTTACGCATCTAATAGTCTCATCGTAATATTATCGCTAATCCACTAATACTATTATTAAATTTGTAGTATGCATTCGGTAAAATCATAAACTTAGCTTCCGGTACAGATTTCTAACGTGATGTCCTTATGTAGTTTTAAAGGTTAGGTTAGTTATGCTCAACTTGTTTCTTTTCTTTTCCTTGAATATATTGATCCATAGAGTAAAATGTCATGTTCGCAGTATAATCAGGAAAGTGCTAAATATTGTAGATGTATTTTTTTTGTCATATTCATTTGTATATATATCATATTCATTCATATTCATAGTCAATGTAGTGTTTGTTATGTTATAGAAAATGTGACCCAATGTCATAGAAACAAATTTAGAATATGCTACAAACATATGTTATGAAATGATTCCTAAGGAGGAATAATAATAATAATGTAGTATATAGAAGTGGAGATGACACAAGTGGGCACATATGCAATACGTGACAAGTGCACGGAACATAATTCTTCTTCATTTTTTTTTATTTATTTATTCCTGGCACTTTCCTGAGTCTTGAATGAAAAATAAATGGATCAATGAATAGTTAGAATTAATAGGATTGTTCCATTGGAGCGTAATAATCTATGTTAACCTGCCAAAAAAGCTGCCAATAATGTATCATCTATATGTTTAATTTTTTTCTTTCTTTCTTCTTTGTACCGGCAAGCTATGAATATGTAAATTACGTACAATTGTAATAGTGTTTATCGGAAGTTAATAAGGTACATTTTAAGTTTGTGTCGAACATGTGCTAGATTGCACATCGACTAAAATCTCATGGAGGGTATACCGCTATAGCAAGAACCTGTGATAAATGTTAAATTCCCGTTGCGCGTGTAAATTAGAAATCATCATTGATTTTCATTCTGATTTTTTAAATATTGGATTGAATTTTGAATACGTTGAATTTTTTTTTCAATCCAATCTAAGATTTTACTTGGTATGTTTTTCGTTTATTTTTATGGCCCTAAAATAGGACGTTACAGGTGGAGATGGACTATGAGAGCTAAGTATAATTGCAGCGTGTACATATATGACATAAAAACTGCAGTTCTGTAATCCACGAATTAACGTAGAAACACAACCCAACTTGTGCCAAGTGGCAACTAAGAAGTACTAATGATACCGAGCCGAGTCAGGGCACGAGCCCGAGGGGAAGCTAGTGTGTGTTCCCGTAGGGAGCAGGCGTATCAGCAACGGTGGCTATAAGCATGAACGGAGTTGGTGGAAAAACTACATAATCATACCTTGTGTTTCGCACAGCATTGCGACACTTATATGAACACCTTATGTATCAGGGTTGGCAAAAACCATGGTTTTTATTGAAAAAAAACCAAAAAAACAAGTTTTGGTTTAAACTTTTTTTTTTTAAATAATTTACTCTATGTATTTATATTGGATGTGGACAGAAATTAGTTTGTTTCGCCTTGGTGTTGTTATGCAACAACAAGTTTATACTGGAAGGGGTCACATAAGCTTAAAGCGGAATCCAAACCACTTCTCGGCTTACATCCAAGAGAGATTGTCCATTTGGATACGAAACCGGGGCTGATTGGTCACAAATGCGATTGCCGACTCACTCACGAAGGACTCTTGATAAAAATACGTTGTACTTATCTTTACGTAGGCCTCCTTGTTAATATAATTGTCAAGAGCCATTTCAGAAGGACAAAAAGATAAACAGTTCAACAAGTAAAAACATTATACAGAATTATATACAAATCGGGAAACTCCCGCCTTAGCCATTGGGAAAATGCTGTTATTTAAAGGTATTTGTGTGTAAAATTTTAAGGTCAACTTGTCATAATCACTACGCTAAAACTAAGGTATTAAATTACAAATTTGGTATGTAGATATCATTCAATAAAATTAAAACAAAGTCAAATCCAAGCTGATCTGAAGCTACGTAAGTAGTTTATAAATTTTGCCAATTTCTATCAATATGTTTAAGCAACTTAGGCTTTATAGAACAACAGGCATTCATTCAAGTAGAAATATATAATTTGCCTTCGTTTCGTATGTTTAGGCTTAAAATCCTTATGAAATACCAAGGTTATCACGGAGAAGACTTTCGTTTAAAGAGACACCGCTACTTGGTTTACGCTTGAAAGATGGGTTGTGGTTCGACCGAGATTTGAACACGGGACCCCTTGATTAAAAGGTGAAAAGTAGATAAACGTAATGCGGATGGTTTAATATGTAGAAATGTCACCATGAAATTCACAGGATTTAAACATTTTTCGTTTTTTTTTTTTAACTTAAAAAAAACAGCTGGTTTAAAACGAGGTTTGAACCAGCCAACCCTATTATGTATACTGTGTTAACGTAGCACTTCTTTTCATCATGTCTTTTTTACGGAGTACTACATTGTAAAGAACACATTTTCAGTTTCTTATTTCTGCCTTATTAAATGTAAGACTAATATCCCGGTATGTATTGTTTATTTGTATAATCCTATTCTGAAATCAACTAAGATATCTCTTCTGTGTTTTTTACAAATGTATGCGCCTATATAATGAGATAGCACTCAAAATTTTGCGGCACCTCAGCACATTTGGTTCAGATGCAATACTTCCATTATTAGTTTCCGCTCTTCATTTCTGTATTTCCCTCCATTACTGAAGCATTCACGTCCTAAGTTAGTTAATAAAAAAGTGGCTTTGAAACATTGCCATATGATGCTCTATTGCCTATTTACCTAATATCACATCAATACGCGAACACACACAGTCCATAATTTATCTTCGTTTTTCTCTATAATTAATCATTTTACACTGATTGCCTTTATTACCTTACTATAAGTGACTACATAAAGTAAATCTCGTGTAAGTTTCAGTTAGTCTACTATCAAGATCCAGAAGTGAATCAGTGTTTTTTTTTTTTTTTTTTTTTTTTTTGAGAATCTCTTTGTTGTAAGCAATGGACATTATAAAAGCATTTACTGCAATCTAAGAAAATGTATGCCCTATACATGAAAACTTGTTTGTTGCGTCATTAGATACTTATGCACATTAGTTTCTTTTATCATCATGGAAGCTGGTGCACGGAATATAAAGAGGTAGAATAAGCTCGAGACAAGGCGGTATAACGTTATTGTGGAGTGAAAAGTGCCAACACATGGCGTCCTAAGGTCTTTATTTCAAACATTTTATCGTAAAATTTTCATTACATTGTGCTGGCAGCAAAATTGATCATTTACTTTTAGTTAAAAAAATTCCAAATCATTCTCATGATCCAAAGAGTCAAAAAGTGGCACGGTCTAGTCATCCACTTTTTCACTCTTTTGTGTATCATTGAATTCACACCTACACAGGATTTGGTGTGCTAAAATTCCGATTGTTTGCTCCTTTCATTAATGTATAAATAATTATCATATTCCTTTCAGTTTCTGTTTGAGGTTTATGTATTTATTACTGTCACTCTTCCGTGTAATGTATTTTAACTGTTGGTTAGAGAATTTAAAATAGATAATAGTTTTAGCATAGAAAGATAGTAGAATATAGTTAGGAATGGTCATAAATTTAATGTATTTTGTATTCGTTAGGTGTCAGTGGATGATTTGTCCCGAAATATTGTTTGTGTGTACTGCCTTGAATCTGTTAGAACATGACCATGTCTTTCGTTAGAAATGCCATAAAGTCGTGAAACATCCGGAATGAAAACCTTTAGAAGTTTTACCTGCTGAAACAAATTAGGTAAGTAAAAAGACCTAGAAGAAATGTGTATATTTAAAAACATATAACACTTAATATCAAAAACAGTCATGTAATATGACATTACCAGAATTTATAGATATTTTTGAACCTGAAGTCGTTGCAATAAAGGGGACTCACGTGCTAACGTTTCGAAAATGTGACGTCAGTCGTTCTCTCAGTGCTTATTCTACTCCCGAAGTTGGCGAGGCATACTGTTAGACTTAAATGTCTTCATTAGTAATGCAAAAGATGTATGATAATTTCACTGCACGGTCACTGTTGAAAATTCTAATAATTTGCACACATATCGGTATGATTAGAAAAATGGAATTCCATTTCGCATGTGCCAATGTATTAATTTAATGTATGTAATTTACATTATTATTATTATTTCTTTTACTTTTTGTTTATATATAATTGACGTGTCCACTTCACATGCATTGTAATACAGTGCTAAATGTATGAAAAAGGACGAAAATAAATACAATACAATACAAATCATGAGAAAATTGGTATACACATGAAATACAATATCTCAAAAGTGTAAAGTAATACAAATATGGGACAAACACTATTTGAAGTACAATGAATGAAGTGCTAACCCTTCTAACCATTTTAACTGCGAACTCTCAAGTAATGTCTTAAATTCATGATTGAGCATAAGTCAAATTATCATTTATAAGCCAGGAAAAGCGTGGAAAGATTTGAGCCAAATATGTCCTATATAAACATTGTATTTGCTTCCACATAATGTACACCTGTACAAAATGTGAGGTTGTAGAAATGAATAATGGCGAGTTTATAGTGAATCAAATATGTCCACATGGGAATTTTGTCGATGTTTGTACTTAAATATTTCTGGTTGAAGATGTCCGAAAATTTCAAAACGTACGCTACGTGACCTTTAGTTCATATTCTATTTATAGTAGAAAATTGGAATTATTAGAGTTTTAGATATATAAACTGTAATATTTGAAAAATAGATATAAAATGATGTCGAGGTACAGTACTATGGTAGTATTTTGTGCAGCATATAAAACGTGTAAGTGAACATGGAACTACACTAACAATCTTAAATTTGAATACGTCTCAAAAATTGAAGGTTTGTAACAAACGGAATATCTTGAGACGTAAATGAAAACGATATATCGTCGCTGCGCCTCGAAGAACCGCTATGTCTTAAAACCACAACTTTTCAGGAGAAGCAAAAAACATTCCAAACTCTTAAAATTTTGCCAAATACACGCAAACACTTGAAACACAATAAAATTGGTTCTGCGAATATTATGCGCTGGACATGGTTGTAGCTTGCTTCAAAAGTATTATATTACTATTTTTGTGTTCACGTAGCACCTTTTGCGACTTTATAAACACATAGATGATTTGTATACATTAATCAATGTGTAAGTGATGAGAACCAGAATCCTTTAATTTCAATCTATAATTTTTCATTGTTGTGACGAAACAACTGAATATTCACTTATGACATTATAAGGGACGCTGAATGACAGTTTTCAGGTTTATTTGCACTACATAACTCATTTTCGACAAAAATGTCACATAGCGGTTCTTCGAGGCGCAGCGACGATTTATATATATATATATATGCGTATATACAGGGTGTTTCAAAATAACACAGACAGCATTTGGGAGGTGATTCCTGACATCAAAATGAGATAAAAAGTATAGACCAACTTGGGTGCACAAATGTTTCCTTTCAGAGTTATAGGCTGCCGAAAACATGACAATATGAATTTAAAAGGTCCATAGCTTTAAAACTATGGGACCTACCGTAGTCAGGTCAAGACTTCACGTAGGAACTAGTATGTGCCCTACCCATGTTTCAGAATTCTGTGGTACTTCCACAATATTTTTTACAGAGGTAGTTGGTGAGTACTTCAAATTGTATACCCTTAGCCAAACTTTCTCTATAAAAATTGTTGCGTGAGTGCTTAAAGATTCTGAAACATGAATTTTTGAATAGGGCTCATATTAGTTCCTAAGTGAAGTCTTAACTCGACTACGGTAGGTCGTATACTTTTCAGGATTTGAAAAACCCCGGGCCTTTTTTGAAAAAGCCCAACCCACCTGAGCCCATATGTTTTTTTCGGGTTTAATTGTTTTTTTTTTCGGGTTTAACCGTTGTTTTTTTTAAATATTTCAAGATTGTATTGTCACAATTTGCAACCATTTCTATTCACTGTTATTTTGGAAAAGTGGCCGCCATTTTGAAATTTTTATTGGATCGCCGAGAAAATCTATACAGCAAATTTGACATATCTCGTGCTTCCACCTTCAAAATTTGAACGTAAAAGACTGAAAATTGCGCTTTGTAGCGTGGATGCTTGCTATTTTGAAAAATTGCCGCCATTTTGAAATTTTACGTTGATATGCCGCCAAAATCTATACAGGAAATTTATTGTCTCGTGCTTGTGCTCTGAAAATTTCAACTTAAAGACCGTTAGTTGCACCATGTAGTGTGTGTAGCAGAGGCAGACAAACGAGTTAAGTTGATTTTGTGTTTAACGTCCCTTTCAGCAGCGAGGCTATATGAGACGGGACCTACTGAATAACGTGTAATCCGAACCAGATGAGCTCCGCCGGGAATCGAAACCGGGTCGTCCACGCCGAAGGCGCGTACGCTAAACGCTTAGCCATGAAGGAGCTTGGCAGACAAATGAACAAATGTGGATCAAGTCATCCAGAAGCCTGACGGGCGTTCCCCAAATATGAATACCAAAAGGGGTCTATTAATTTAAAACAAAGATACAATTCATGTTGTATAAAATAAATAAATATTTCAAAATGTCTTATATGAAATAAACATCTTCCAGCGTAAAATAAATGGCTTTCCTGTTGAAGTTCACTTCCGATAATTTGTGCGTTCAATTACGGGAATTTGCCGAGCACTTGTTGCGAGACGATTCTATCCTGAAAATTAATTTAAAACAATTACCAAAGATATAATTCATATTTTATAAAGTAATTGTTCCAAAATGTCTTAAATCAAATTAAATATCTTTCAGCGTAAAACAAATAGTTTTATTGTTGAAGTATTCATTTCCGATGCTCCTGCGTTCAATCGCTGGAATTTCCCGAGCGCTTCTTTCACCAGGCAGATTTTTTTTTCCGCAAATAGAGGTTTCTTTACTGAACATCGAAACTTCCACAAGTACGGAAATTTGAATTCAGCACTTGAAATAGTAAGCGTTACATAGTCTTCGGAACTCCGAGCATTAAGCTTCTTAAATTTGAGAAGAATTTTTACGCTATTGCTTGTGTTGACTCTACAAAATGCTTATTTGGAGAGTAGCAACAAATGACTGAACTGAACTGTTGGAAAACCAAATTTTACTGAAGAATATTTGGGTTTTACATCAAACGTAAGAAATAATACTAATAGTTTTAGTAATGTATTTATATATTTGCTATTAGTACCTTAGCGAGCAAGCACCTTCTCTGGAAGGTCCTTGGCGCAAAATGGAACGAAATTAGAAGAGCAGTTTTGGACAATTTGATAAGAAGGATGCATAGAATTGACGATGATGTAATCAAGGCTTGAGGTCTTAGTTTGAAGTAGGGATGTACTGATATATCGGTATCGGTGATATCGGCCACTTTTGAGAGTATCGGTATCGGCAAACGGACACCGATATTTACCGATACATTTTGCGAATTCTTTTCAATTTGTTTAATATTAACAGTGCCACTTATATTTAATGGATTTCTTTTATACTTAAAGTTGATCTAAATTATCATTTGTACAATCGATTTCTTTATGCAAGTGTACGCCTTTGATTTGCACTACTCGTACTCAATTGATATTTTTACAATCTTCATGCCAAAATACTGGTGAAGAAAAGCCAAAGATCCTCAGTCAGGATCATGGGGGCCCGAAGAAAGTTTTCTAGGGAGGGCCCATTCCACGCTCGCTATATTACGTCTGGTATTTAATATGCGTATGGTTTGCTATATTACGTATAAATTTTCGTGAGCCAGGAGGCCGGACCCCACCCTGCCTTCCCCCTTTGGGCGCCCATGGTTAGAACAAATTATACATTAATAATTTCAACAAATATCATAGAAGAATCAGTTCTGTTTGCACCAGTGCAAAAAGCAACATAAAGTTCGTGATGTTGGGATAGTATATTTTAATATTTCCGTAAGTCTCTCACTCACTATTTGAGATAAATTGAGCAACAGCCTTAACGGTACTTTCCCTGCTTTCATACTTGGAAACTCTTTCACTAGGACTGTCGGGTCTATTTTTTATTTATTTATTTGGAGGGATACTCAGATACAGTATAACGACTGCCATTTACACAGGGAAAAATAACGAACATGTATTAACAATAGACAAATATAAAAATAATTAAAAAAACAAAAGATGAAGTTTCTTAAATCATTTTTAGTTATTTTTAATTTGTGTAATTATTCTGTCAAAAGCTGAGTAGCTTAAAAAAATGTCCACGTCAGTTGTTATTTTATTATATAAATTTGGTGCTCTGTGAAAGAAGGACGTTTGAATAATCGACAGTCTGGGGCGGGAAAGGTGGAAGAGGTGGGTATTTGGTGCTACACAGGTAGGAATGTGAAGAGATATTTCTTGAAGTAGGCTTCAGACCTTAAGTTTCCATTGACTACCTTATGTAGAAACTTTAGGTCAATGACATTTCTGGCAGCATCTGGAGTCTGGATATTTAGATAATGCAGGAGATCTTCTTTAGTCATAGAATGAGGAACAGGGAACACGGAAACGTACTATGCCAGGTAGATGTTCCCCCACTCTACTATATAAGTGAGCAGTAATCGATCTTCGGTGATCCTACTTTTATTAACTTCCTCTTCCTAAATGTCTAGGGCGCTGGCACGTCGTACGTTTTGGCTAATGTTCATAACCTACATGTAAAATAATAATAATAATAATTAATAATAATAAATTTTAAAAAAAAATCCTGCCATTCCGCCCTAGGCAGCCGCCTAGGTTGTCTATATGGACGAGCCGGCCCTGGTGCCTACAGACTTCCAGACCAGCAAGATAGTAGCAATACCATAAACAGTAGGTTCTGATGAATGTGAGAATCACAGAACGGCAACCTTGCGTACGCATGCTTCAAGAATCTACAAAGATACTCTATAGAAGAACAGAAACCAAAATAGAAGAAGTACTAGCAGATGACCACTTTGGATTCAGAAAGAAAACGGGAACGATGGCAGCAGTACTTGTATTAATAGGATTGCTAGAAGAAAGAAATCGAGTGGGAAGAGCAACTTACGTAGTATTTGTGAACCTGGAAAAGGAGTTTGATAATGTAGAATTGAACAAAACGTTCAAAAGGAGCGGATAATATTGCAGGAAGAATAGAAGGCAAAAATTGCGGTCGAAAGAGAGAGAGGAAAGCAACAATTTGGAACGGGTTAGATAAGGATGTTCATTGTCACCAATTTTGTTTGATCTCTACATTGAAGAAGCAAGAAAGAAAATCAAGAACAGTCACAGCATAGAAATAACTGTTCATATGCAGAAAATAACACCGTAGGGTTTGCGTGCCATTAGGTTTCAAAGTAATCTCTACCAGCATCCAACGCCTTCGGCCAGCGTTCCTGCTGCTGCACAAAAGCCTGATGATAAAACAAAGATGGTCGTGGATACAGAGAAGTGCGTCAGTGCGTTCCGTAGATCTCCCTCATTTCCAAAGGATCTCCACGGAGGTGGTTGTCGAGGGAATAAAACAGGATCTTTGGCACAAATCCGGTGAGTATGTTGCATGACATTGTCTTCCAGTCAAGTTGTTGAAGGGACTCGACATTCTGTTTGCCACATGTGGCTTGGCATTGTCGAGCAGAAACAGCACACCCTTTCGATTCACCAATACCGGCTCCTTCTGCCGCAATGCATGGTGTGCCTTTTTCAGCTGCAGAGAGTAGAAGTCAACAGTGAAGTCTTACCAGGTGGAAGGAGCTCGTAATACACCACCTGCCGATAATTCCATTATACAGAAAGCATAATCTTTCGTGCGAACAGAGGTGGTTTTGAGGTGTGGGGCGCAGTGTCACATGGCAACAACCTTTGTCTGGTATGTTTGAGAGTGTCATAGAGGACCCACAGTGAACAAGCGATCGAAGATAGGTGTGTTCAGTTGCCGAGTGAGTAATGACAAACAGGCTGTCACTCGTTGTTCCTTGTTGGCGACTGACAATGTGTGGGGTACCTACTTGCTTAACTTGTTTGACTGCCCTGTCCCATGCAGTTGCAGTCTGACTGTTTTAGTGAAAACCTGGAACTTTTCTATAAGTTTAACACATGTTAGACCACTATCCTTCTCGATGGCTGCTCTGTGTGTCGTCATCCAGCACATGTGGTCGTCCATTGCGAGGTTCATCCGAAAGGTTCACATCTCCCGAACGGAATTTCTGTCACCAATGCCTAGCGGTGTGTTCGTTTACACATTCTCCCCAAATACCTGGCATATACGGCGATTTGATGCGGCAGCTGACAGGCCCACTTTAAAGTCGTACAAGAAACACGCGGGAACAGGCTGCTTCGATACCTTCATCTCTGTTCGACATTGGACGAGCTATGACTGCTGTATATGTGTGCAACGTGCCTATATTACTGAAAGTCAATGGTTAGACTAACTCCTCATCGCTTGGCAGGCATGTACTTCATTTCGTTTCCTCTCTGTGAGCGCATGATTAATGGGACATCAAAAACAGCAAAAACTTTTTTGTTTGTTTTGTATATACAGAGGTTGGACAGAAAATCTAAAACGTTTCCAACGTGTTAAAATCATACCTAGTATGGTGTGGGGCCTCCTTTTGCGTCCAAAACAGCTTGGATCCGACGTGGAATGGACGTATACACCTCCTGAATCGTGGTGTGTGGAATTTTGTACCATTGTTCCTCCAAAACATGCTCCAGTTCCTTAAGGTATGCTGGTGGAGGGTAATGAGACCGAACACGCCTTTCTAACTCCCACAATGGCTCAATGATGTTCAGATCTGGTGATAGTGAGGCCCAGGGGAGGTGTGATAGCTCCTGGTCATGCTCCTCAAACCATGATTTCATCGTTTCTGCAGCGTGATAGGGTGCCAAATCATCTTGGTAGATACCATCACCATCGGGGAACAATATTTGGGCCATGGGTAGAACCTGCTCCCCCAAAATGGCCTCATACGCCTTAGCATTCATCATTCCATGCAGGGCTATGATGGGACCTGCAAGAAAACCAGGATATCACTGCCCATACTATAACAGAACCACCCCCCTGCTTTACAGTTCGGAGCAGACAGTCTGTATCATAGGACTGCGACGGTGTTCTCCATACGTAAACACGACCGGTTGTTGGAAACAAGATGAAGGTCGATTCATCGGACTACATTACGTGTTTCCACTCCTCATGAGTCCACGACTTGTGGTCCTTGCACCACTGGATACGCCTCTTCGCATTTACTGATGTGACCAGGGGTTTGGCGATAGCGGCCCTGCCATGAATTTTCATTGTATGAAGTTCCCGTCACACTATTTTCGATTAAACCGGGTTCTCTAGGCCGGAATTGAGTTCAGACGTAATTTTCATTGCAGTGGTCTTCTTTTTAGCTGCTACAATCCGTTTTAATACCCTCCGGTCCCTATCTGACAGGATTGTCTTACGACCACTGTTGTGCTTTGCAGACGTCGTTTGTCCATGAATTGTGTATGCCCTCGTGATATTGGACACAGTGCCTTTCGATACATCCATTATGTTCGCCACTGTTTCCACTGAAGCACCAATCAGACGAGTACCAACGATCATGCCTCTTTGGAAGTCTGTCAGGTGGTCCATTTTACCGCCCCACTTTCAACCACGACACTCACAGGTGAACTGGTCACTGTTGAGGAGGAAATATCGTTCCTCAACAGAAATACAGCAGGAAAGATGGTGTAGTGATCTTCTAGAGCAGTTTGAAAATTTTCCAGATCTTTTAAGGATTATCATCACAGGTAACGAGATTTGACCTTTGAGTTATTATTATTATCTGTTGACGGGTCCTAGGACTAATGATTTTTTCTCTCTTTCTTGCTTTCTTAGTTCGGGCCTCGTAATATTTCTTCATTCAACGTTTCTCGATATTCAGCTTCCTCTTTTAACTCCCAATATTTTCGTTTATTTTTTTTTAAATCAACGATCAATTGGTTCTTCTTCCTACTCCTTGCTTTCCTTTCGTCTTTTCCTCTATGGTGATGTGAAGACTATTTCTTCGCAAGATGTATCCCAATTGGCCTTCCTATGGATAATGCTGGCTAAATGCGTCCCCTTTTCCTACCTGTTTTAACACATCTTCGTTTGTTACTCTCTTTGTCCATTTTATCTTCTCTGTTTTTCTCCAACACCACATTTCATAGCTTTCTAAATATCTCTAACTTCCGTAATGTCCAAGTCTATGAACTATGCATTCCATTACTCCTTATATAGCACTTGACCAGCTTCTTCATTAGTCCAATATTAAGTCTGCTTGTTAAGGGTGATCTTTTCTTGTTGAATGCTTCTTTGGCTACGGCAATTCTTGACCTTCTCTCTTTGATGCAGTAAGCGTGTCTCGTCAAAATACTTCCCAGATATTTGAAATGGTCTACCTCAAGTTCTGTTTGTTACTCTGACCCGTAGGGGCGCGTTTCCACGAGATATTCTCATGACTTTCGATTTTTCGACACTGATTTCCATTCCATATTGTTTCCCAATGTCAACTATGTTTTATCCATCATCTCCCGTAATACTTCTTTGGTTCTAGCTCTAATAACCATACCATCTGTTACCTGACTTTAAAATCTGCCCTCTAATCTTGAAATCTTTAATTCTCATTAATTCTTCCTTCATTAAACATTCACTGTAAATGTTGAATAATTTGGGCGACTTACTACATCTTTATCTGATTCCTCTTCCAATCTTCTCGCTATTGATTTTTCCTTTATTCAATGCAACTTAATTCGTTGTCCTATGTACAGGTTTCGAATGAGTAGTCGGTATCTCCAGTTGATCCCGATTTCTTTAACTATTTTCGGAAGTTTGGTCCAGTTGACTCGCTCGACAGCTTTTTGCAAATCGACGAAGCAAAACACCCTTCCCGTCAAGAGCTCTTTCTGATATAATTCTCATCAATCCAATAGCATATCTGTTGCCTTTTCCTTTCCGCAATCTTAATTGATCTTCTTCCAACATATTTTCTATCTTACTTTCCAGCCGCCCGTTCAGTATGCGCGTAGTAATCTTTCCAGTGTGGGAAATGAGGCTAATGGTTCAGTAATCACTAGGGTGGAGCGAAAAATTTTTTTTCGAAATACGAATTTGGATAGGGGGCAAAAGTTGCATCATATCATAATACTTTACCATAGAAAATTTCAGCTCTCTGAAATAATTTTTAGCCGGGGCGCAAGGGGCCTTAAGTTTGCGATTTTTGTAAATCAATTTCCATTTACTATGTAACTATTTGGCAGATCTTCGCTGGAAGCAGACTGTAAGTTTTAGTGTAGATAGGGTGCAAAAGATGCATCCTGTATCAGTAGATAACAACAATAACTTTTAATTCACTAAAATTACTTTTCGCCGGGGCGCAATGGCCCTGAAATTTGGGAATAATTAGACGAAAAGTGATCAACTATAAGCAATTTGCTAGTTTGCCATAAAGAAGTTTTTTTGCTATTTAGTAACAGTCTTTGAACTATATGAACAGTCTATAATGAACTTGTTGGCAGTACTAAGTCACTAGTATAATAGTTTGATGGGTGGAGATAAGAGGGTACAGAACGAAATCAGGGCGCGCGCTCGTGCAGGTGCTAAAGTCTTGTGCAACTGTTTGGCAGCCGGACGATTGTTATTAGTGTGTTGTACCTCTGCTCGGGGCACGTGTCTGGTTAGCGGCCGTGTTGCTACGTTAGTGATTTGATTAGTTTTGCGCTTTTGTAGTTACTGATGGCTTTATTATCTACCACTGTATTACAGCCTAACATCTGGTGGTTTTGTTTTGTGCTATAAAGAAGAAAGATGGCAAAATCAACCAGGTAGAATATGTCAAGAGCACAAGAGGTGTTTCGTAGTGCCAAAGGTTGCGACTAGAGAACGCTTCCAACTTACGAAGACGTTATGGCATGTTATTTATTTACGCGTCAGCAGCTGAAGGGGGCGGAAGTAAAGAACCAGCAGAGAATTTGGTTTCCACGAAGGTAGCAGAAAAGGTGGAAGACATTTGGTAACGTGTTTCAATTCCTGTTGTTTCGCTCGGCTGTGTATCAATAGTGGTCAACAGTTACCATAGGAAATTGAAAATATTTTTAAAATTGGCAGTAAGAAGGAGCATGAAAGAAAAAATAAATTACAAAAATTGAAGAAGCAGGGCAATAAACCATTTGATATAGCAGCTTGCAAGTGTTTAGATTTCACGGTGTGTCGTTGCACAGGACACTCAAAATGCCTGAATCGGAGAGAGTATTTTATCAGACCAAAGGATAACTAGAAAAATGGTAATTGGTGGTATTGATGTTACTTGGATAAAGAAAAGAGAAGAAAGGAAAGCCAAAAGGATAACTAGCGGTCAAACTTTCAACCAAAACAGTACCAGTTACATTATTGAATCTTTAGACTCCTCGTCATCTTTGGAAACAAAAAACGAAGGCAATAAAGAACACGCTAAAGCTGGAGTAGATCCTGATTTTAGTTGGAAGTATCCTTTAAAGACAAGAAAACAATCGGAGATTAGATGCATAGAAATGAGAAAATTCCTCCCAACATTAGCAAAAGTGAAGGAGAAAATCGGCTTGACTGGAAGAAAAATTGCAGCTATTGCTACTGAAGTTTTGGAAGATTTTAATATTATAAGGCCAGAGCAGCTGCAAAACATTATTGATAGAAGTAAAATACAAAGAGAGTTTGCGAAAAATCGTAAAAGTGTAAGAACTGAAGTGACTGTTAATAAAGAGAAACCTTCACCATCTATTTTGATGGGAAGAAAGACCAAACACTCGCAATGTCCGGCTCCGGAAGTCATAGAGATACGAAGAGGAAAGATCATTATTGTGTCCTTGAAGAACCGGGTAATAAATTTCTCAGCCATGCTTCTTTGACGTTTCAGCATTGGCAAAGAATACTGCTAGTTCCATCTACTGGGAATTACAAGAAAATAATGTGGACCTATGAGATATGATAGCTATCGGCTGCGATGGTACTAATACTAATGTTGGGTCAAAAGGATGATGATTAGAGTGCTCGAAAACCATTTAGAGAGACCCTTGCAGTGATGCATACGTTTATTGCACATCATTGAACTACTACTTCATCATTTACTGAAAGAAATTGATGATGTGACTACTGGTATTTTGTCTGGTCCTATTGGTAGATCATTGGTGAATTGTGAGACGAATTCAGTGTGCAGCTTCGGAAAGATTTCTTCAAAACTCCCTACATACTTAAACGTGCGTCATCTCAGTTATGATCAAAGCTATTTGTATGAAATATGCCAATCTGTCGTAAGAGGAGGCTGTGATAAAAACCTAGCAGATAAGAAACGTAGGAAACTTGCGCATACTCGCTGGTTAACAATGGCTTGTAGACTTTCGCGTCTATATATATAAATGCCAAATTCTTCAGAGGAGCTCTAAACTCTCGTTAAATTCGTAGTAAAAGTATATGTACCAGTGTGGTTCAGCATAAAACTGAAACCTCTTGCCAAATACGGAGCTAAACATTTGTTCTTGACCATAAGACTTTCGAGATGTTTGCAAGAACCATACAAGACTTTTGTCAATAAAGTAATTTCCAGAAATGCATTCTATGCGAATTCTGAAAATATTCTTATTGCCATGATTGGTGACTAGCCTCAGATCAGCTACGCGAATCCTTGCAACCAATAAAATCCTCCAATCCAGTAAACAATGTAAACGTGAAGCTCCTTCCTTCCAAGTGCGAGTTTTAAACTTTGAGGCTAGTAATTACACAGAAATGATAAACTAAAATGGGTGGAACAACAGAACCGCCAATACTGACTCATATCACAGATGACAAATTGCAAGAATTTGTTTCTGAGAAAGTACAAATATTGATATCCCTGAGTTTCCATGTTATACGCAAGCAGTGGAAAGATAAGTGAAAATACTTAGTGAAGGTTCTTCGTCAGTATGTGAGCCAGGAAATATTTCTTTATTCGCTCCAAATTTGACAAGAAAGTACATGACTACTTTTCAGATAAAGCCGCAGTATTTTGCTTGAAGACGTGAATGAAATTTATGAAATATTCAACCTAATACTGATGGGTAAGTGGGATGGAACTCGACGGTAGCCACCTCCATGTGGTGAGTTCTGGGTTGATGTAGCCTGTAACAGAGAATATAAACTTCGATAGCTTTAGAAATCTACCTGGACACGACAAGAAATCATAATACCTTCAAATTATAGTCTCCTTCAAGCGAAGAGCTGCCTAATTATTATACAAATGAACAATAAACGTGTATTTATTTACAAAACCTATCAAACTTAAGGCCCATTTCACCCCTGCTAAAGAATATTTTAGAGAATTGAAATTTCCGGTGGTAAAGTACTACAATATGATGCAACTTTTGCCCTATATCCGAATTTGAATTTAAAAAAATAAAAATTTAGGCTCTTTTCACTCATTTATAAAACCTATCAAACTTAAGGCCCATTGCGCCCCGGCTAAAAATTATTTTAAAGAATTGAAATTTTGCATGGTAAAGTAGTATGATATGATGCAACTTTTGCCCCCTATCCAAATTCGAAAAAGGGGCCGCGGTGGCTCGTTGGTAGAGCGTTCACCTCTGGTGCTTGGGGTCCCGGGTTCGATCCCAGCCCCCGCCAAGTGAACTTTGTGGTGGACAAACACCGTGTGCGTGGGTTTTCTCGGGGTTCTCCCGTTTCCTCCCACTTTCTTATTCCACCGCTTCACTCATTACTCATCATCACCGTCTCCTTTAGCCTAACCGGCATAACCGCGGGACGTAAAACTCAAAGATTTCATTTCATTTCCAAATTCGAAAAAAAAATTTTTTGGTCTCTTTTCACTCCACCCTAGTAATCACAGTACTTCCTTTCTTGCTTTTTCTTGGGGCAGGGGCGGTAGCTCAGTGGTAGAGCGTTTACCTCTGGTGCTTGGGGCCCCTGGTTCGATCCCAGCTCGCGCCGTGTGGACTTTGTGGTGGACAAACAACGTGCTCGTGGGTTTTCTCGAAGTTCTCCCGTTTCCTCCCACTTTCTTCATTGCACCATTTCATTCATTTCTTATAATCACCGTCTCCTTTAGTCTAATTGGCAAAAAATGTGGGACGTAAAACTGAAAGATTTCGTTTCATTTCATTTTTTGCTTTTTCTTGGGTAATGCAACCATTGTCACATCCAGAAAATCCTTTGGCCATTCTCTACAGAGGTAAATCTTGTTAATAAGTGAAGTCAGTACTTTCGTTGCAATCTCTTAATCCCTTGAGCAAATCTCCTGGTGTGTCTTCGTCTCCAATAGTCTTCTGCCTTCGCGTCTCTTTGTTGGCTTGTACGTACTATTTCACTTTTCAACATACTAGGTTCTTTTTCTTCATTATCACCTACTTCTTCCAGTGCTTCGATTGCAGTATTTTTGAGGAGGTTCTTCTGGTCGTACAGATCTTTTATGTATTCCTCCGACATTCTAAGGATTCTTTGGTCAGTGGTTAGTGGCTGCTGATCTTTGATTTCAAATGTGCGTATGCTTTTGTTAGCTTTCCGTCCTATTTCTTGTGCTTTCTGATACATCAGATCTTATCTACCGCGCCGTTGAACTTCCATTATTTCTTTACACACAGTATTTGTACCATCTACTTCTCTTTGACGTTATCCGTCTCTTTTTTTTTTTCAATTCATTGTCAGCCTTCTATATTCTTTGTTTTCGCCCTTTTGCGTTCCTCCATCTTCTTAAACTTGGCTTCAGTTACCCATGGTTTCCTCTATGTTTTTTCCATCCTGCCAATGTTGTTGTGGAGTGTGGATAGTAGAACATGTTTTACTTTCCCCCAGCTGTTTTCTACACTGCCTATCATATCACTAATTGCACAGAATTTTTCTTCAGCCTCTTCTTTCTCATCACTGTCCATATTTCTTAGTCGCTCTAAGTTTCATTTTCGATTTCCTCTCGTATTTTTCTTGATTGACTTTAACCAGGTTTGCACTTCCGCCACTAGGAGATTGTGATATGAATCAATGTCCGTTCGCGGTAGCACCTTACGTCTCGTACACTATTCATGAGACGTTACTTGACAGGGTTGTAATTGATTTGGCAACGTTTCTTATCTCCCGGACTTTTTCACATGTACAACTTGATCTTTCTTTCCTTAAACCACGTATTCGTCACCACCATATCATGTTGCCTACAGAAGTCGATCAGCAGATTCATCTTTTAGAGCAGATTGAAAATGAACCAGATCTTTTAACCCTTTTAAATTATGATGGCACAACACCTGTGCCATGGCGTCGACCTTCGGAATTTGCTTTATAAGTCTCTAGTAACGCTTTTTAGACCGGGTTTTTTGCATTCATTCAAATATGGAAGCATCATAGAACATATTTTATAAGCATTTTGCAACCTCGCATGCTCTATCTGGGGGCTGTGAAGTCACAAACATGGACGATGGGTTTAAAAAGGTATATTTGAAGTTTTTTCAAAAAATCCCTGACACATTACTATTTACCCTAGAATCATGATTTGTACCTCGTTGGTTTCGTTATGAGACAGGCTTTCGAAATGTACCACTCAAATTTCCCTATCGTGTACCAGAAGCGGGAAAATCAGGTATGACTCATGTTGCTAGATCAACATACGTTTGTCAAAAAAAATATCGATTTCTTTGTTTTTTTCATTTTACACATTTTTAGTCAATTACTTTAGTAAAGTATCTACAGTATTATCACTATTCTAAAGTCATAATACGTACCTCGTTTTCTTTGGCATGAACCAGTCTTTCAAACGGAACCACTCGCATGTCTCTAGCATGTACCATAGTGGAGGGGCCCAAAATTGGGGAAAAGGGGATTTTTTGACAAAAATTTCCCTTTTTCGTGAATTTTCTCCACTATGGTACATGCTAGAGACATGCGAGTGGTACCGTTTGAAAAACTGGTTCATGTCAAAGAAAATGAGGTACAATTCATGTTCCCACAATGAACATTGTTGTTGATGATGATGATGATATTATAGAAATTCACTAAAAGGTATTATCAAGAGAAAATATGTAAATCCCTTGTTCCCAATTTGAGCGGAAATTTCCCTCATTTGGTACACTTTAGGGAAATTTTACGGACGCAGTTGGAAACTGCTTTACTAGAAACAAAACGAGGTATGAACCATGATCCTACGATAAATAGTTTTGACGCAATAGATGATTGAGTGAAAGTCTACATAATACCTCAAAAAAGCCATAATTTAAAAGGGTTAAAGAGTGTCGTTACAGGTAACGAGACAGGATCTTTGAGCACGATCCCGAAAGTAAACAATGAAGTGGAGTATGAATACTTTTCAGCTCACCGCCGAAAAAATAGCGCGAATGAGCAAGTAAAGAATCAGAACATGCTTTTTTGTGTGACGGTAGAGGCATTGTCCATTAAAAAAAATTCATGCCACAGAGTTAAACGATCAACATAAATTTTTACTGTAATTTTCTTGAACGACTACGAAAGTGAGTCGCTCGCGCACAACGAGACATCTCAAATACCTGGATGCTGCATCATGTGACTTCTTTCTTTTTCAAGTTGTGAAAAACACCTTAAAAACTATCACTGCGGGATGACAGATATGAAAGCAGATGTAACCAACCAGCTGAAGGCCCTCCCGTTTTCTCAGTTCCAGCATTGTTATGAAGACTGAAAACAACGTCTCCATCGCTGACAAAATACATCCTACAAAAGTATTTTGGAGGCGATAAAGTGCAATTATAGTTGTAATATAAACAAAGCCGAGTTTCTAAAAAGGCTCGTTATTTACAGACCTTGTCTATTCCGTATTGCAAATAATATACAAGGGATGGAAAAAAAGTAATGGAACAATTGTTATAATTTACAAATGACTGTATTAGAAGGGAAAATACGTTCTACATTCCTTCAATGTAATCACCCCCCATGTCCACAACCTTCTGCCACACGTATGGAAGGCGCCGTACTCTGTCAGCACGTTGTTCTCTGGCTATGTCTCGCAGCGACCGCCCTACGGCATTGAGGATGGCCTGTCTGGTGTTGTATCGTTATTCGCGAAGTGGTTGCTTCATCTTGGAAAACAGGTCATAATCGCACGGACTCATATCCGGCGAATATGGTGGATGTTCCAGAATCTCCCAGTTCCAGGCACGTAAAAGGTCCGTCACAGCGGTAGCTGTGTGACAGCGTGCATTGTCGTGCAAAATGATTGGAGAAAGCGACCTGATCTTTTGGCACGGACCCCAAAGTCCGGACGTAGATGGTGTTGCAAGAACGTGCAGTAATATGGCGCATTCAGTCTGCCCTGCTGTACAGCATGGTGCAGGATAACCCCTTGGACATCATACGCCACTATCAACATCACCTTCACTCCTCCCTGACTAGGGCGCACAGTCTTTGGCCGAAGGGAACCGGGATGCTTCCATTCGTTGAATTGGCGCTTCAAACATGGTTCGTAGGATCGAACCCAGGTTTCATCAATGGTAACGATCCTGCCCAAGAAATTGTCACCTTCCCTCTGGTGGCGCTCCAGCAATTGTGCCAGTGACATGTGGAACCCAACGTGCTGCAATTTTGCGAAAACCCAGGATGTCGTTCAAAATGTGAAGCACAGTTTTATGGCACACCCCAACCTCTGCCGATAACTCACGTGCAGTCCACCGTCTATCCACGTCCAGCAAACATGCAAGGAGCTGAATTGTCATGTTGTCCACTGGAGGTCGTCCAGAACGTTGGCGGTCTTCCACGAAACACTTTAACCCATCGTACTACGGTGCGTATGGCAACGCTGCATCACCACAGGCTTCCCGCAGTCCCTGAAAACATTCTCGTGCACTACGACCACGTGCCACTTCAATTTTGATCCACGAACGCTGTTCATGTTTAGTGAACATTGTGTTTAGAGCGCTTCCACTCGCGATACCAATTTGACGCCACTGCTCTCGTTGACTGACTGACTCAACAGCGTTCCCACTCACCTAAGTTCCTCAACTGAGATTGTCTTCTCCGGTGCTGCCACCTCGCGGTTCTCCGCCACTAGACTGGCGCGTGCCGGCAGGGTTGCCAGTACTTCTTATCCAACCTATGTATATTGTCTCCCAGTTGTATCTATAGAGAATGAATTCTTTAGCAGCCCGATATATGTATTTTCTCAAATTTATTATTATTATTATTATAAGAAGAAGAAGAAGAAATACAATAAATGTCTCCTAATTAGTCAAGGCACTATTTTATTGTGAAAGTAACAATGCGTTAAGTAACAAAATTGTAGCTAAGTATTTCAAGCAGCAATCTGCGAGCTGTGTTTAGAATGTTTGTTTTGTAGCCAAAATGCAGTTTTTAAGGAACTTGAGGAAATTCGAGCGCACAATTAAGATTTGGAGAATTGCGTAGTAGGTATTAAATTTAGTTTAATTTAGACTGATAATTTTCTTCGTCTATGGACATTGTGTGAAAGAACGTTCGAAAATTAAATATTAAAATATTTTATCTGAATATTCGCAGGTTATGTGTAAGAGAGCCAGTGATGATACCTTAGAAGATAATGCGTCATTAAAAGAGATAACTCGAAACCTCGCCATGAACAAAACTAGTCGATCTATTTTGTCAGTGAACTATCCAAGTCCTGACTCGGAGAATTGTAGGTCAGCACTGGACGTATTAAACTGTGAAAATAAGCCAAGTGTATGTGAATTGAGCACCGATTCAGTGTCTGTTCCTGAAAGATACGAAGCAACATGCGTTACTCGTATAAAGGTCGAACCGATCGAAAAGGATTCCAGTACAGAAAGCGATGGACAGGAGAACACTGATATGGATGATGGTGTTTTGGATTTACTTCAAGATTCTGTTTGCCTAATTGAACAGGAACCAGTGAAAGAGGAAACTATAGAACAGTTGAATGATGAGAAGAACATTCCACTCCTGAATTCCGTAACTGAAAATTGTGCTAGCTCGATAAAGAAGATTCAAACGCCTTGCGTTGACGAATCTGTGTCGTCAGTACAATGCGATGAAATTTCAGTTACTATTAATAGACCTGAACTGGATCAAAAAATCACATCAAATGATAAAGCAAGAGTTAGTGATTACGATAAATCTGTTGCTGAAACACAGGAATCCATTGGGGCTAATGAAATTCGGACATTAGTAGGTGATGTTTCAAAGAATGAAAGAACAGCAGTGACAAGTGTGACGAAGAATAGTAATGATATTAAAGGAAACGTTGCAGCACATGCTGTTGGCAAAAAGCATGGAGTGAGCGCGATTGGATTAGATGGAGGAATGAGTAAGCAGAATGAAATCGGTTGCGGGTAAGTGTTTGCCCTTATAATGGAGATAATGTAAGTATTGTTTAAAGTAAGACAGGTCAGATCATGTCAGTAATTTAGAGTACTTAACACACGTGTTTTAATCGTCATAATGTTGTATTTCATTTCATTTTGTGAAACTGAAAAGACTTCCTATATATGCATAAGTGTTCTGTATTTAATACACAAGTATGAGGTTTGTTAGATTCTGTTTGGGTGGGGGAGAGTTGCAATCTACTCTCGCTGAAACTATACAAAAAATCCTTGTATCTCTCACTATTTTTGCTCTACGAAAATCCAATATTAAAATAATAAGAGACATGTTTTTGCAATTTATTTCCAATAGAGAAATTAAAGCTGAGATAGATTTTATTCTTGTATTGCTAAATTATATTGTATAAATTGTATTGTATATATATATATATATATATATATATATATATATATATATAAGGGTTCACACTATCTCTGACTGTTCCTGCTTATAGAAATCAATATTGAAACCGAAAGTGATAGTAGATCTCTACTACTTCACGGTACATTAGGGATAAGAGCTGAGTTGGAACATATCCTTGGGATACTAAATACTATCGAACAGTCTTTTTCTCGCTACCACTTACAATTCTCCCTTTATACTTATCAATATTGAAACCAGAAATGATTGTATTTCTGCCACTTCATGTTACAATAGAAAGATCCGAGGCTGAACATATTTTTGAGATACTAGCAGGGATGTAATGGGGCGTATACGGCGTATACCCATCTAAAATTGATGTAGTCTAGCGTATACTCACCTTAAATTTACGAAAGAATGAGCGTATACGCCAAGCAGTTTTGCGTATACGCTATAGTACTTTTGAAAACGATCGAGCGTATACCTGCCAAAAATTGTAGCATTACACCACTGGATACTAGGTTTCGATTCCTGGCTGGAGCTCATGTGGTTTGAATTTGTCGTTAAGCTGCAGGTTCATGTCCCATACAACCTCGGTGTTGGAAGGATACTAAATTCTATAATGAGGTAATGCAATCATTCATACCAAAAAAAAAAAGCCATATCTCATACTAAATTTATACGAAAAGCCATGTTTCACTATTCCTTCATGGACTTTGACGATCAGTAGTGAAACCGGAAGTGGTAGTAAATTTTTACAACTTCCGATTTCATAGTGAAACTCATCTTTGTAATGCTAAATCTATACCAAAAATAGTTTTTTTCGGGGGGGGGGGGTATCTGTTACTGCTTTTGTTCTTTGGAGACCGGAAATTGCATATTTCTATTGTTTCCGGTTTCAGCAACAGAATAAGAGTTTAAAAGTCTCCTGTTCTTGGAATGTTCAATCCACACACACAAAAAAACTGTTTCTTGCTGTCTCGTATTGATCACCAGTTGTGATAATCAATATTGAAAATGCAAATAGTAAAACTCTGCCAATTCCGGTTACAATAGAATGTGATCCGAGATTAAATCTATTCTTACGACAAAAAATTCATTTAAAAAAAATGTTGCCTGTTATAGTTTCTTTTTCTTTTTTTCCTATATTGGTCAGTATTGAAACCGAAAGTTAAAGTTTATTTTAAGTACTTTTAGTTTTAGTAGAGTGATTGAGGGTGGAGGAAGGTTTATTCTTGAGACGCTGAATGCATATCAAAAAGCGTTTTCTCTATCTTTTACCGTTTTTGCCCGATAGCAATCAACATTTAAACCGGAAATGATAGACGTCCACCACTTCGGTTTGGATAGAAGGATAAGGACGGAGATGTGCTTTATTCTCGGCACATTAAAGTTCATATCAAAAATCCCTTTCTCGTTACTTGGTGTTGTGTGTGAGGATCAATGTTCAAACCAGCAGTTGCTATTCATTTTAACCACTTTTAGTTTCAATAGACTGATAAAGCTAGGGAACAGCCTATTCTTGTGACACTGAATATATCAAAACCTCGCTATTTCTTATGCTTTTCACTCTGGTGCCTGTCGACAGACAGACGCGCCGATATGCCGTTGTATAAGATTCGCGGTACTTACGTATAGCATAGTTTAGAATTCTAAAAGTCGATCTTTTTGTTTACTGATCAAAGGTAACCGTATTGCCTTGATTCAAAATTCTCATTTTATTTGGTATATGGAACAGTTTTAAAAATTTGATGTATACCGCATAAGACATCGGTATGATGTTTTTTTGAAGAAAAAAAAAGTCTTTCTTATCCTCAAGCCAAGAAGCATGCGAAGGAACACTCCTTCACTTCTCCCTTGCGTCAATAAGTATAGCTCTGTAGATTACCTTGTGGAAAAATGAGAAAGTAAAGTTGGAAATCAACGAATTATTTCAACTGAAGTAATCCAGTTAATTTGATTGATTGATTTGTGTTAACGTACTTTCTCACCAGCTAGGCTATATAAGACGAGGTTTTAGGTGGGATTTGTAGCACTCGCATGTAATGCAAAAAGTTCCTAGTTCGATTTCAATCCGTGAGGGTTTGTGGAGGACAGCATCGTTTCCATGAGTTCTTTCCTTGTTTTCCCGTTTCCTTCCATATTCTCATTTCACTAATTCTTTCAAATAATCTCTTTCATTAATCATCTCTCTCTCCTTTAGCCTAAAGGACATAATCATGGAACATCAAACTACAAATTTTCATATCATTTCATTTAAAGTGGATCTGTACCATTTCAGTGCATTCGATATTCCCCCACCGGACATCAATCCAGGAACCTCTTGCATCAAGAAAAAAAAGCGCTAGACAGTAGACTAGCGAGAAGATCTGAATCCGATTAGAGGTCACTCATAGTTTGCCTTTCGTGTAAGCAGTACGACTCTATTAAATTAAACAACTTCTGAATATTTATTAATGCCAGAATTTTTAAAGCGAAGCACCAGATCATCATCGGCTTATGTATTTACATAAAAACACACTGCGGTTTTAATCACAGTTCATGGCTTTCATTATGTCATGAAAAATCATTTCAGGTATATATAAGCCAATACCATGATGAATAGTTTGTATTCAATACCGGGTGTATCAAAAGTTTGGGGCGATAGGCCTACTCCGTTGTAAGTAGAAATACGAAGAAAATGGAAAGAGAGGGAAGTTGCTGAAAATAGGTGATTTTTAATCTGAAATAGTGCAATTTTTCCAATTACGCCAGCCGTTTGGGTTCCACACTGTTAAGGCGTCCTATATTAAATGGAAAATTAATATTCCCAGTTCAGCAGGCTGTTCCTTTCGGGCCTTACCATACCAATACAGCATTATTGGGAAACGAATTTAAGGTATTCCAAGTTCTCTCACACAACATTGAGCACGTTCACCGTGTCATTTTTGCATGCCCTTACATTCTGTTCGATCGGTTTACTGAACTTAAAACATGATTTTTTCATCTTAGTTACCTTACCAAACGGCTAATGCAGTTGAAAAAATGCCATGATTTTACATTGTGCAGGCGATAATTTTTAAATTCATTGGGATAATTTATTGATAACTTTAAATTAAGCGAATCATCATTTTTCGTATAAGTAGATACTTATATTTCTCTTAGTTGGTTTTGAACATGAAAAGATTTACGCATTCAGCGTTCTTCCAGTAACAGGATGACAAATATTATGAATACCATAAAAGTGATTAAACCATGAACTCAGTATGATTTCCTTAGAGGAAACTTTACTTCCACTGCGGGATCCCCACAAGGGTGTTGTCGTCATCAATAAAGTTAAAAATTGAAAACAAGAAAAACGAAAAATTAATAAAACGGAATTCGAGAAACTGATATGCATTCTACATCAAGAATTAGCTCCTCTACGCCATCCCACAATTCTTGCCCATTACCAAGTGCGATTAAACAAGTCAAGAAAATCACTATATTCCACCTATTTCCGCATAGTTCGACTCCCTCTGTTTCTTTTGCCCTAAAAGTTTTATTGTAATACAAAGGATGAATTGTATCTTTTCGCTGTGTCGTTTTATTTAAATTCTTTTGTTCGTTTTCTGTTATTCTTCTTTATTTTTAAATGTTTTGTTTATTTTACTTAAATAAATAATTACCATTAATCTGTATTTGTTCTTTTAATGCCTGTTCTTTCTAAGCCTTAAAAAACGTGCAGTAAAGAAATTTTCTTTGGAGCATGTGCAATCTGAGGTTTATAAATCTTGGGTACGTAACTGTTTAAGATTGTTCAGAGTACTAATGGTAGTCGGCTCTTGTACCCCGGACAACCCAAAAAGTCGTTTCAAGTGGAATCTCTTAGTCCGTGATTTATATATATATATATATATATATATATATATATATATATATATATATATATATATATATATATATGTCTCTCTCCAGACCGTAAGGTGCAGACCACTAATTATACCATATTCTGTCATATGAGACTGAGCTCTTAAAACAGTGGTATACGTTACATAAATGCCTGAACTAAAAACTTTAAGCTTGTAATGAGAGTAGGACACCTATTGTTTTTTTTTTTTTTTTTTTTTTTAAGAAAGATAATAATCAGTACACGATTTATAGCAACTATTAGTTATTATGTGTTTTTCTTTTTCTTTTCTTTTTTTTTTTTTTTTTTTTTTTTATTTGGTGTGTTAGCATGACTATGGCTTCTTATTAAGGCCTTCATTCAAAACAAATACCATGCAAGGTAACGCTTCATTATGATACATCGTTCGAGTACTGAGCAAGAAAACGAAATAAATTTCCAAAAGTATGTATAGTATTGATGTCAATGAGTTCCATGTAGTTTATTTGTTTTCAAGAGCAAGTATTTCCATTTAAGAGCAGTAATTAGAAGGAAATAATGAGAGATGCGTTAGTTAAGAAAATATAGTTTTTTTTAAAATGCGGATTTTAATAACTGGAAACTTCAGCGTTTAGTATTTATGAGTTTAAAAGTTAGAAGGGCGTATCATGATAAGTGGTCCACTCTGTATATAATAAATATAGTGTTACATTTATTTATTCTTACTGCAATATGTTTATAAGATATAATTAAGCTATATTGCTGTTTCTTTTAAATGTTTAATTCAAATTATTTTTCAGAATTTTAGACCGAAGCGAGATGGTTTATGTCGAACTTTGTACTGTATGTGGAGAGAAGTTGCGAGGGAAGATGCAAGTTCGCTGGGACCATATGTGGAAAGAACATAAGGTCGGTCGATATAAATGTCAATATTGTCCTATAAGTCACAATGAACGTAATGTTATGCAGAGACATTTAGTGGTCCATTCGCCTTCACGTACTAAAGACTTCACATGTGAACTTTGTGGCAAACTGTTTTTCAGAAAAGAAGGACGAGATAATCACATTCAGATGATTCATAACAACAAGAAAAAGATTGTGAATTGTGATATATGTGGTAAAACACTTGCGAGTAATTTGAGAATACATATGGAAACGCATAATACAGATCAAAAGTATAGTTGTCCTATATGTAATAAATCGTTTAAATTATATAGATGCTTGCGTCGCCATAAAGAAAGTCATGACAACACATGTTGTTCTTGCGAAATATGTGGGGAGATGGTCAGGAAACATCGTTTAGCATACCACATGAGGAGTCACAATCAGTCAACACAGTGTGAAGTTTGTGGTTCAAAACTCGCAAGTGCACTTAATCTTAAACTTCATATGTCAACGCATACCGGTGAAAAGCCATTTGTATGTGACATCTGTGGTCGAAAATTTGCACGTAACTACAATCTGAAAGCACATTTGAATATTCACGCAGGAGTACGTAGATTTGTGTGTGCTAGATGTGGAAAAAAATTTGCTCAGAAATGGAATTTGCGAATACATATGGAGTCATGTCAGAAACATTCCTTTACAGCTTGATATCTGGTTTTTTCACTAAGTCCGTGGAAATTGTTTATAATTTTAATAATCTCTGATAGTGTAGCAGAAAAATATGCGAAATAAAACATACTGGTGTTTTATTATTCACACTGGCACTATGATTTGTTGTTGATACAGTCATCTTGTTAGCGCATTGAAAAATCAATTAATTTACATGGATAATTTTAGAGGTCTTATTTTCAGTGAATACTTTCACTGCCTAGTGCTTTATTTTTTGTAATATTTGAAACTAGCTCAGTAATTGAGAACAGATTTTCCATTTTTATTCTTGAGTATTGTTGATAAATCCTGTTAAGCAACTTCTATTCGTATTTACAAACACTGGCGTAAGTGTTTGATGAAATTCAGTGATCCAATCGTTACTATATGGTAACTTACATTATGTATTTTGGAATGACGTTTACTCAGTTGTTGATTGAAATATTGCCATTTTTTTTCTCAGAATTGGAAAGGATACGTTGTTGAAAAATTTTGACCAATGTTCTTTTTTGATTTTTGTAATTATTATTTTTCTTAAAAGCTCAATTCTTTTATAATTACTATTTGATCTGACAAATTTTTGAAATACATTTTTGCATATTTAATTTTTGAGCGTGTTGATCGAGATATGTTTGTACCTGTTTCGTGATTTCTGTTTTTGTTACTTCCTAAGTTTAATTTTAGTTGCCGATTAAATATTTATTATGTAATTAATCTCGTTTTATGTTGTTATGAAATTGTGATAATTATTCTATTTTTTCTAATTTTTGGTTATGTGAATTCCAATTATTGTTGATGTTGATTTTATAAATTTTAGATTTGTAATTATTAATTTTCAAATAATTGATTTCATTTGCATGGGGTGCGTTGTCATTATTATTAGTATATTATCACTTTCAAATAGATCATGATATACTGTCCAGTTAGCTTGAATGTAATGTATCTTATTACATAAAGACCTGGTACATTTTCCCCTTCCATAGTTATCCTTGTAGCTGCTTCTGTATTTAGGGAGGTGGTGTGTTCATTAAATTTATTCCACTTGTATTGTTTCTGCTATTGCCCCATAAAAATGAATGTGTATTACAATATCCGATTACATAAATCAAAGGTGTTTTTAACGATGAAAGATCTATCGAGAAGTTGGATTAGGTATCGTTAAAGATGGAATGTAAATATTCAGGAATTTTACATTTTGAATTTCAAATCATTAGAATTGGATATATTGTAATGATGTGACGATTAAATATTTAATTTATTGACTTCAAGAGTTTTATGTACGCAGATGGCAAGACTACCTTATCTATTAGCTCCTAAGTGTTCTTTAGTCTCAATGGAAATTTGGGTTTTCCATATGTTTCCTGTAATAACATTATATTGCGTATGATTGTTTTGAATATATATTTTGGTACTTCTACTGTAATAGTTTTAAGAATTCTTCATATATATATATATATATATATATATATATATATATATATAGTGGCGGATCCAGGATATGATCAAGGGAGGGGCTAAACCATAGTTTGCCGCTTTATCCAGTGAAAAACAGGATTGAAGTCCATTTTAAGCAGTCTATACCTGAGGGTCAAGGGAGGGCTATAGCCCGCCCTTGTATATATATATATGACTTAAGAAAACATAAGAAATATTTAATATTTCTATGGAACAGCACGCTATGCATTCTGATTACCAAGAAATGAAATAAAAATGTTACAAAAATTGTTTTTCAGTTTGTTACACAGCATCATTTGTAATGTAACAATTTAGTGGTGAAAAAGTGTGGTGCCCAATAATTGTTTTATGGCAGAGAGCTGTTTCTTGAGATTGCAATTAATTTCATTTTCTGCGAGGTGATTATTTACACTACTTGAGGTAAACCATATGGTGACGGACTAATTCTTTTAGGCTTCTCCATTGACGCAGAATAGGATTGATTACATGTTACACCCTCTGTAGAAGGGTTTTCGTAAATTGTTTTATGTCCTTGTGAATAACTTGGCGTATGAGTAATAAATCAGTTTTTGTGATTTTTGAAATTTTCTCTTATATATTTATGATTTTCAGCCATTTGCTTGTTGCATACAGTAACGATCTGCGTAGATTATTTTGTATTGAGGTTAAAATTAAAACCATTAGAAGAAAAGTCCTTAAGTTCAAATGTGTTTGATGAAATCGTGACTTCGTCATTATATCTTTTCTTTCTTTCAAAAGGGGGTTCGTTTTCTAATTGAGTGTATTTTCACACTACGTTGGGAAGCGGTAGGCGTATCTATATTAGGTGGTGGTTGATGAGCTTTGCACATTTTGTACTGAACTGGATTTGTGCAAATGGATATTATTTACGATGTCATCGAACAAATTCAAAATAATATTTTGTAGCATTGACTTAATTACGTGGGAATTAACTTCATTAAAAGGTGTATGTTTACATTGCCATTAACATTATTATTATTTTCGAATTCTTTCCAGGCAATTTCAGAAATCTTCGTGCCCTCCGCTGCAATGAATGCATTTGATTGTATTAATGCAAGACGTATTATGGGATGAGCTTTTTGTTCTTTCCTAGTTTATGTGATGCTTTACAGGTTCATGCCATGTGTCTGTACTTTCAACAGAATAAGCATTGTCGTATCAATATTTACATTTCCATTTTTAATTTGAAATATATATATTACTTTCTTGAATATTCAAAATAATTATAACGGTTGCAGTCGCTACTCTTCGATCTCTGCGTTATTGCGATAAATTCATGTGATCAAAATATACATTTGATTTTGCGAAAATCTCATCGACAGCAATATCTGGTTCAATACTGTCTAAATAAAAGTGCCGTTTGAGGCAAGTAAGGTTTTTGAAGAAGCATCCAAAACTAGACTACAAAAAGATTTAAAGTATGTTAAATGTGAGTCGTGAAATGATAAAAGAAGAAATGAAACAAGCAGCTTTGATGTCAATTATATCAGATGAAACAACAGACTCGTGAAGTAATAAAAGAAGAAAAACAAGCAGATTTGATGTCAACAATGGCAGATGAAACAACTGACTCGTGAAATGATAAAAAATTAAACAATCGGATTTTATATCAATAATGACAGGTGAAACAACTGGCATTTCCAATTAAACAGAACTAGTGTAATTTTTTCGTTATGAGATTAACGGTATGTCAGCGGGAATGTTTTAGAGAACTTTTAGAACTTGAAGGGCAAATACAGATGTGATTCCATATTGCATCTTAAATGAATTCATATAAAATAATGGCACAATTATACAACGGAGCTAATGTGATAAAGGTGCGTAGGCGAGGTTCAAGCATAACTAAAGTATCAGTATCTATGTTAGGCAGACCAACCAAATTTGATTATGGAACGAGCAGTTAAAGCGAACCAATCACGGAGATTTTTAGTTTTCAGCATTTCTCGCCCCTTTTCAAGATCGCTGCAACGATTATTAGGTTTAGAAACAGTGATGGCGTGTAGAATCCCAAGCGTTTCTGAAAAGAGAGAATTAAAAACGAAGATAAATTTCAGGGATGTTTCTTAAAATTCGAGAATGTATGTATGTTAGAGGACAAGACATCTCATGAAGCTCTTGAATTCCGACGTTATTCTGATAATATTGGTTAGCGTTTCTCAGCAGAGTAATGCTACATGTACACGTTTTGTATAGCAAACTGCAAGCAAGATCAATTGATGCCGTTTAAACAAGAAATGTTGTGTCTGAGTTTATAAGGTCTGCTAATGAGATTAGATCACATGCACATAGAAACTTAAGAGCAATGACAGAAAGCAATCAAACTTTCAGATGCATTACTGCAAATGAAGTGTACAAAATTTTGCAAGAGGTCGTTAAAGTTTTGGAACATCATGGTATCTAGATGCAGAAAAGTTATGAAGCTGCGATAAATTGTGATTTACAGCAAGGAAACTCGAATCTGCTGTTCAAAATTATCCCACCTTGGATAAGGATAGGTTGAAAACAGAGCTAAGTATTGTGTATAAGAAACAAGATCTCTAAAACATTCTGTATTCTTTTACTTCAGCATGTATTATGTAGGGTCGCCATTCGTCCCGGAAAATTCGGGACTATCACGGAATCGAGATTTGCGTCCCGGATTTCAGCGAAGAAGAAAGGAAGAGAATATTATAGTTTGATTTTTTTTCACAGGATTAGGTATATAATAATTCTCTTCAATTTCTGAGTATGGCAATTCAGAAGTTGAAAAAAAAAAAAATCTTGAATACATAGAACATGGATTTAATAAAGTTCACGATTTAACTACTTTGACACGAACGAAGCATTCGTTTCATTGAGCCAGGGACAAAAGGTTTTACTGCGCAATCTGATTGTATCGTTAGTACTCTGTTCCAATATGCATCTTGCTTCTAAAATATTTTAATCAATAATCCTTGACCGATATTTTTGGTAATTTTCCGCAGACCATTCAAGAAGAATAGTATATTGTTTTAATTGGTTAAACGGAACAGACGACATTAGGAAAGTGTTGAACTTTATATATATATATATGAGCTTATGAGGAAACTTATTTTTTTAAATTATTTGCGGCCGATTTCTTTTTCCTTTTCACGCAACAGGAGGAGGGGGTGAATCATCTACTTACGTTTGCTTAACTAGGGAGAAGAAGGTACTAAAATGACTAAAAATGTGATTACGTAATACTTGGAAGAACTATCTAATGCAAGAAAGTAAATTAGTATATAACAGTTCTTTTCATTTTAAGTATTTCAAAGATTCTCGTAACTTAGAAGCGTCCCAGATTTTCATTTTTGAAATATGGCAACCCTAGTATTGTGTAAGTTGTAGTATACGTTGTGAGAACTAACAAAACTATTGAGAATTATTGTGTCAACACCTATGATGAATGCTAAGCTTTAGAGGGGTTTTTCTTTACTAAAATGGAGTTAAACTTTCTTGAGGAACAATGTCGCAGGACCGACTCTGCTCTAGCAATGTTGCCAATTGAAATAATAATAATTTCCAATAGTGCTATTAAAATCATTAGAATATTTCGTGTTCTGCTATTCGAATATTAGTTTTCAATATTCGACGGAACCGTTATTCGAATTCTAACAGCACTAATTTCAAACTCAGAAAAATTCACCAGCAAAACTAACCGAGGGTTGTATTTCATTTTTCGTCATTAGATGAGTTACATATGTAATATATATATATAATTATACTTGTAGGAATCCTTGACGATTTCTGGCGAAAAATGTAGTTTGGAATACTGGTAATTTCCAAAATTGCGTGCAGTCATTTAGGTTTGGGAACAACTACTTTCGAAAAAATAGAAATTTCCGAATTGCAAATCGCACTACGGCGTAGAGTAAAAAAATATTGCAAATATTATAATGGAGTATATGGAAACCATCACTCATTACCGAATTTTTGAGGTACCTTAATGTTTTCTGCAAATAATAGTTGCAAACCAGACCGTTCTCGTTTGCATTTACACGAATTTACGAGAAAGTAAAACTGCACTTACGCATGTATAAAAGCACTCAATGCCAGGAATCTATCTACTCTGTATGATATACACTAGTGCTAACTGGAGATAAATGCTGCTTGTTTGGAAAATAACAAATGATAAATGATAAGAAGGTATATAGAAATGATGATATAATGTGCATTTCAGATATGGCCCTAATATCCTAATCAAGTTAGGCTTGTTACACCCACAGATTTCGTGGTGTCAATGAGAAAGATGGTTTAAGAGGGCGTAAAAGAAAGTGGCGTGTAGCCCTCAATCATTAAATGACAAAGTAGGAAGACAACATGGGAGCAGCGGTAATAAAAAAAACTTTTTGCAATGTTATTCGTGCGCAAACGAGTACGGCCATAAATCTAGTTTGGAACTAATGACTGCAAAAGACAATATTGTACAGTGAGCGACAAAAAGAGTTGAAAGCCTTTAATTAAATTAGATCGTATCAAGGGTACACACATTCGTAGACAGATTCATCTACGCCCCACCAGACAGCCCTTCAACTAATTACTGGCAACAATTATTTACTTCAATCTAAGGTCCCTGTGTTATTGGGGGAGATCCGAACTGTAAAAATGTAAAATGGGGCAATCGTTACACCAATGTAGCTGCCCGGAACCTTCTCGCTGCAATGGACCATACAACTCACCTAATCGCAAATGATGGGACTGCTACTCGCCTCCCGAATCTCAACGGTCATCCCAGTGCACCTGACATCACCATCCTTTTCAACTCTGTATGCAAACCATAGTTGGAGTGTGTATGGATATACAGGTGGCAGGGTTCATTTTCCTATCATAACTACACTTGAAGGAGTTACTTTTCTGGGAACGCCCAAAGCTCACCTCTCGCCATCTGCCCCAACCGTTTCTCGCATTCCTCAATCGTACAATATACCAGAGTGTGACCGACGAACTTTTCCTGTATTTTTCTTCACAAGCCACTTACATATTATAGAAGCAGCATGCTCAGAAGCCTCCACATCATCTCAAATTTCTGGCCAGACTCGAATTTAAGTGTCCCGTTCCTATTTTCCTTGGTGGAACAGGCGTTGCCAACAACTCCTCAATGATAGTAAACAGAAGCAAAAGGCATTTTTAAAAGAGAAAAGTCAACAAACGTTTGCTCTATCGCCAGTCCCAGGCGATGTATAAGCGATACATCCAGCAATGGCGCAAACAACTCTGGCAACAATTTTGTGCCATGCTCCACCCACAGGCTACTTCGTCTTCTATCTGGACATTTATACGGAACCAAATTACAGGGTCTCATCCACGAGCAGTTCCCACTGACAATCTCCCGCCTTGGATTGATCAATTTCATCGCCTTCTCACGCCTCCAGAACCACTGAATGACAGACGAACAATACAACCTCTTCTCGATCCGGAGTGTGTTTCACCAATCTACAAGAATATCACCATCCAAGAACTGAACCTGGTGTTAACTGCTCGGCGATCCACAGCTCCTGGGAGAGATCAGATTAGATATCAACACCTGTACGACCTATCTCCATATGGTCGATCCGTACTACTTCAACTCTACTCTCAGATATGGAGGACAAGACACATTCCATCTTCATGGAAAGACTTAGCGATAGTCCCTATACTTAAACCACACAAACCTATCGGGTTGGCTCAGAACTATCGTCGGATTACTCTTATTTCATGCGTCGTGAAAGTTTTTGAGAAGATCATCCTCTCTAAATTGAACTGGCACTTGGAATATTTTTCAATCTTCGCACCCACATTAACTGGTTACCGAAAAGGCATGTCTCTTTGGAGTCGGTCGCTGCTCTTCTTCTCGATATCTGGAACACATTTCAACATCGACAGTATTTGATTGCTGTTAAACTGGATCTGGAACATGCATATGACTCCATCATTCTCGATCGCCTCATCACTCATATGGCACAACTCCAACTTCCTACACCTTTTCTCCGCTATACTCATAACTGGTTGGTACAGCGTCGCATCTGCATCAAATACCATAACAAATATTCTTACCGTTCAACATCCTTGGGTATTCCTCAAGGCTCTAGTCTCTGTCCAACTCTATTTAACATATACACACTCTCTCTCCATCAACAACTTTGAAAACTGGTTCGTATTCAACAATACTGTGATGACATGTTATATGTCAAAACTTCTAACATGGTGGACGGGCTACGCATTTTGCACGACGCCCTCCTAGAACGTCATTCCTGGACCTCTGAAAACGGCAAATCAGTCAACTTGGCGAAATCTTGCACTCTCTTCACCCGAAAACGTTTTCAACCTCCAATCCATCTCACGATAAATAACACTCTTTTACCAGTTACACCTATTTTACAATATCTTGGTTTTCATCTCGATTCCAAACTAAATTGGAAGCATCATCTCAATAGCACTTAAAGCCCAACTTTATTTTAAGTTGCTGACTTGCATCAACCACAAGGGGTGGAGAACAGATATATTCTCCCTGCAACAAGTCAGTACTCAATGTGTGGATGCAAAACTTGAGTATGGTGGAATATTACTCTCTCCACTACCCAAACGGAATTATATTCCGACAACCAAAGACGGCACCTTCCTCAGCACTTTTAGAAGAAGCTGGAATAATTCCTTTCCCAGTGAAAACATATTTTGTGGCTAAAAAAATCCTGCTTCAACGCATATCCTGCACCTCCTCCCTATTATTACCGAAATTACAATTCCTATACAAATAGCAACCTCCATACCCGACTTCCATATTATAAACAGCTACATTGATTTATCGAGCATTCGTTAGTATTCATTACCGGCTCAATCAATTGCATCGAGGACCGAAACTACCATGTTATACTGCACGTTATATTACTCTTCTACATTATCCCACACTTGAGCAACCGGTGGTATCTTTCAAACGTCTTCGCTCCAATCAGCCTCAGATAGTGCGCCATCTCTGGGAACACCACATTCAATCTCATTACTCAAACACCATTTTAATTTACACGGATGCTTTTAAACAGCATACCGAACTGGATCTGTGGTTGGAGCAGGAATTTATATACCAGCGCTTAATTACGCAGAGACTCACAGACTTCCACCGAATACATCAATCTATTTAGCAGAAAGCTGGGCAATTCGCACGGCATTGAAAGTCGTCCTACAACGAAACCTATTGTGGGCATTTGTAGTGAAGCCTTAGTGCGTTACAAGGTATATGTAGAACCCCATGGACATCTGCCAATACCTGGTTACACATCAATATTCGTCAACAGCTTCGAATATTACATAACAATCATTAAGTTGTTACGTTAATTCATACGCCCTCCCACTGCGATATCCCCGGGAACGAAGTCAGCGATATCCTGAACAGATATGCAACCCAACATATCACACCAATTGATCTCCGGCTTCCAGCATCTTCTTTCGCCGAGATGCTGCTCCAGAAACGGCAAACCGAATGGCGAACCTACCAATAACAACAACTGTGACCCGCGTGGGTCCGTATCTTGTTCGGTACGCCTTTTATTATTATTATAGTACTGGGTTCGATCCTCATGTGTGCGTTGCCAGAGTAAAGACTTTAATTGCAGTACATAAATCCTACAGATCCCTAGGTGGGGTCGGACATCTACCATGGTCCGGGATTCGATCCTTTGCTACTAATATGTCTTCTTGAATATGTAATAACAATTGCATCATTCATTTCAGCTTACCATATAGCCACTGGACACACATCTTAGGAATTCGAACCAGAACGTTTTAGAGAACCAACATAAAATAGCTTCTAATTGTACATTTAGCGCTGATGCAATTTATTAATGCACGTATTATTAAGTTGCATAGGCGCTAATCACTCGAGCTGTAAAGAAAAATGAATTACATTATTTCTTAAAATTAATACATGTAAATTTAGATTATGATTATTGTTTTGAAAGGATACTCAACTTTTGGATTTTTCTTTTAATTAACACTTCAACTTCATGAATAAAAATTACATAAGCGGTAGCACTTCACTTTATATAACCAATATTTTAAGCCCATTTAATACGAAAGACGCGGATGTCGCGGTTGACACGAATTATTCGTTATATTTCGTCACTCGGTAGATTTTCGTAATTCACTAACACTCTTTATTCACTTTAACACTGGAAAGGGAGACTGTATTGGGTATCCAGGGGTGTTATCCAGTAGGTTGCGGGTTGCTCTCCTCTTATCCTCCTTGTAGCGAATTGAATGGTATGCCGTTCTCCAGATCCATGTCGCCAAAACAATTTTATTCACACATTACAAATATTACTTGACATTATTCGTACGCTGTAATTGTTTGTTCTAGGTACTAATGAAGAGTTTACTAAACGTATGTGTGAGATACTTATTTATTGTTGCATTTTTGTACTAACTAATCCATTCGTGGTAGCTTCTTCGGGTGTCTCAGTAACACTAACTTCTCTTTCTTTTCATCTCGTCTTGTTGCTAAGCAATAGTGCGCTTTGCTTCGCAGTTCGGTGATGTCAGGAGCTAAAAATAACTATGACAATCCATGCATTGGAATTTTTAGAGACGACGTTTGTTCATTGTGCTGAATTTTGGCTCCTTATATGGGAAGGAGAGAGGAACTCTGTGATTTCCGTTGGAGTCGAGACGTACATACATATATGCACATTCGTTTGTTGGCTGAGAGAAAAATTCTTGTGAGCACTTTTATGCGAGGTTCATTTGAAAAGTTAAAAATTTCTTCTTAAAAATTGACTGAGCTAAACTGTATGGTTACACAACGATCAGGACCAGGGATTTATTATTGGCAACTAGAACCGACTCCCACCACGAGAAAATGGGAGGCCCCTCATAATTGGACAAGAAAACATCATTGTTTATGTTCTCGCCTTTGTCTTCACACTACTCAGACTCCCATCCAGCAATATAAACAGCAGCAGCGCCCCTCACGTTTTTGTTATTGTGGAGAAAATGGAGGTTCTATTGACCACCTGACCTTTCAGTGCTCTCTAACGCCTGGTTACCGTCCGATACTCAACACAGTCATTCATTTTGTTTATTTCACTAGCTCCGTAACAGTGTCTTTCTTACTAGCTAACAAAAACCACCTCGTTCTTTATCATCTGCTACAATATTACATAGTGAACAATTATGACTTGTAATGGTGTCAAAGTGATCAACAGTACAGTGCTCTTGTTATTCATAGCAGCTTGTAATATATAGTACATAGATAGTTTTCCACACGAAGTGATTTTTTCGATTGTGTTTACTTATTTTGTTCCCAAATTCATCCTGGACCATTCATCTCTACAAGTATAAATCCCCATTTAACCGTCTGTATTGCTCAGCGGATGAGTTCCTGGAGCATCAAAATATTGTGAGAGAGAACTGTGAATGTAGTCAGTGTTGCCAATTTAGCTACTTTGTCGCTAGAACTAACTACTTTTGGAAGTGTCTAACGACAAAAAAAAAAAAAAAATATTTAGCGCCTAGCGACATTTAGGAATTCAAATATTTTCTTCTATATTTATATTAAAGTTTCCAAAATTTTGCAGTTTGTGATACTAATAATTACTTTTACGCACTCGATCGCATTACTGCTATGAGCGACTTACTTCGTTGGATTCGTCGCTGGTATGAGGATTATGCCCTTCTTCACTGCGGTTCGGAAATCCGGGAATTTCCCGTATCTAACTAGTTGCGTAATAGCTGGTAATCTGTTGCATTGCACAGTGCATACAGTGACAGTGACGTTGAAGGACGTTGTGCTTTTCTGGTTCAGTGTAGTGCGTGTGATTTATATATTAACTTAACTGCGGTTGTTCTTAATATAAATTATACAAAAATTTCGTGGGGTGAGTTCGGTGAATTGTTCCAATACGAAAGCAAAATGAATTTCTCAACCCCTGCAAAAAATATAATCGTACTCTATAAGAGAAAATGGGAAAAAGTGATCCAAAATTTTAAGTATTTGCAAACTTTTAATGCTATATTTATTAATTTTGTATTCTTGAAAGCTCATAGTGCAGTGGTTTTGTCAAGATAGTCATTTTTTTAAAGAAAAAATATTCGAGTCTTCCATTGTACATGAAAAATATTTAAATTATTTTAATTCCTTTGTAAAATTATATAGCGACTTTTTTAGCGACTTGGCAGGAGGCGTTTAGCGACTTCTAGCGACTTTAGAGTACTAAACTAGCGACATTTCACACTGGTGAGTTGGCAACAGTGAATGTAGTATTACAATTTAGAAGAAGAAAAAAATTAAATTGCACGTTTTATTTTTTGAATTTGAATGATTGAATTACTGAACACATTTTATATACCTTGCAGTAACCTATCCAATTACTTAAAAGATAATGTGAAATTTAATTTAAAGAATTGAATACACACGTGACAAAAGTATACTTTTGTAATTCTATGTGATTTCCTTGAGTAAGGTAAGTTACCTTCCCAACACTAGCTTTTAGCAGATGACTGTCCCGATCTAGACTTACATTAACCTGTTTTCAACGTTGTGTCACTATTTATTTGCTGTTGTGGTGCAGTTTTAATATGCGGATCCAAGGATTTATAAAATTTGCAGAAAAAGGTTTCTAATAATTAATAGAGTAGTGTATAAGTAATGGATATATGATGTGCAATTACCTCTGTGATGTGGATTTACGTGGAAATATAGAAATGAAATCTGAACCTGAAATGCACCTAACCTCCCATAAGGTAATTACAGATGAATGTATAGTTCGTGAAATTATGATAAATTACAACAAATATTGTATTAGAGTAGTTTTCAAGCAATCAAAGTGATTTTGGTGCAGTTTTAGTATACGGGTTCACAGATTGTAAATTGTACGAAAAAAATTGGAAGGTCTTTAATTTGCCCATTTTATGTCGATAACAGAACCGAGTAAACTCCTGCGAGACTTCTAGCCCGTTCCTACTCATACTATGGCTCCATATAGTAAAACTGCACGCTACATGAAAATAGGGAAAACAATAAATCATTCTGGTGTATCGAACAGCACACTACTACTGTGTAGACTTGCCAGATGTTCCAGTTTCTAGAAGTTGTTCTGGCCGGTTTCGTGTAACTTTAAATGACTAACATTGAATTTTCTTGATTAAAAAAAAAAAAAAAAAACAATACGTGTTGTTTGAGTAAAGTTCATTCAAGTGCAAAGTGTAAGCCTGTGTAGTTCTTCCGGTTCGGTTTTACTATACGGATCCATAGTATAAGTAGCAGTAGTAGGAACGGGTTAGAAGCCCTACAGGGCAGTGCTGTAGTCCTAAAATTTTCAGAGGGTATACGCTGATTTGTGATCATCTATCATTGTCATAAGAGATATTGAAAGCCTCTTTTAATGAACAAGTGTAAATCGTATGTATTAATAATATAAAGAATACATTACTGCTTTATAGTCAAGTTATTTTCTATTATAAACTAACCGAAAATAACATAACCTAACCAGAATTAACCCATACTGACGTAATATGTACAGAAACTACCGAAATCTTAACACTTTTTAGAAAAAATAGCTGGACCCTTTCTGCTAAACATTGTTCTATACTTATAATTATGGAGTGTAAATTTGTTTTAATTCTAAATGGTGGTAGAAATAAATCTTTTATTAGAATCTTGGAAAACATGAACCGTGATTTTTCATTATGCACGTGTCTTGTTAAAATTGAGAATTTTTTACGACATGTTTTGATGACATTTTGGAATCAACAATGTTCGGTTTGGAGCTTCAGAAATCGGGCAAGTCTAGTATTATGTGAATAAGTCTCCTATATTGGGAGGGTGTCCGGGACGTCAGAAATTACAAAACACATATGGAAATACTTATTTCATGCACTAGGTTCTCAAACTTACATTCATGAAATATGAACTTCTCTTTAAGGGGAAATGCACTGTTACTAACTTAGAAAGTGTTTCTTACGGGAGGAGTTGCATTAATGGGTGCATATTTACTTTAGAAGGAGTGAAGTATTGATCATGTAAATACAGCGTGTGCACATGTGGCATGAAAAGTACATTGCCTAAAACACGAATTAACTGGAGAAAGAGATACCAGCTTATGTTAAGTAGCCGCTAAGAAGCACGAATTCTATCTGATCAACCGCAAGGGGGTTGCGTCCATAGGGAACAGGCGTATCAGCGACGGTGGGTGTACGCATAATTGAGGCTAATGGAATAGCAGTTCTACATGTATCCATACGAACTATTTTTCTTACACACTGTATATGTGTATAATTTAGATACTACTATTATGTGTTACCCTTTTGTTGTTTCGTTACCTTGTATATGTGTGTGTTGTGTTTGTTTCAGTGCAATAATCCCGTTCATTTCAAACGCGTTTCTCAGGATATTTCTCTTATGACACGAAGAAGTATTTGCTACAGTTATTGATTGATTGTCTTTCGGGTATTCTGAAATGGCGCTGTAGAAAAAGAATTCATTTTTTTGCGAATTCAGGTGCACAGAAAGTCTTTCCTACCTGGCTAGCGGTCATGTTGCTCAACTAACCTCAAGGGCGCTCACATAGTTTTGACGGTACGAAAAAAATAAATAAATAAAAGGGCAGAGGTCGATGATTTAAGACTTTTCAACAGAACAATAATAAATACTTCGTTATGATATGAATAAATTAATGTTTACAAAGCCTTTAACCTGACAGTTTATTTTAGGCTAACCTACAGGGTTGGCAAAAACCATGGTTTTTATTAAAAAAACCAAAAAAACCGGTTTTTTTGGTTTAAACCAGGTTTTTTTGGTTTAAACCAGGTTTTTATGGTTTAAATGATTTGCTCTATATATTCATATCATATATGGACAGAAATAAGTTTGTTTCGCCTTGATGTTATTATGCAACAACAGGGTTATGATGGAAGGGGTCACATAAGCTTAAAGCGGAATAAAAACCGCTTCTCGAGTTACATCCGAGAGAAATTGTCCTCCATTTGAACTCACAACCAGGACTAGTTGGCCACAAATGCGATACGTCTGCCGACTCACTCACGAAGGAATCCTGATAAACAAAAAAAATACGTTGAACTGATCTTTACATGCTTCTTAATATAACTGTCAAGAGTCATTTCAGAAGGACAAAAATATAAACAGTTGCACAAGTGAAACCATTACACAGAATTACATATGAACAATTTCAAAGTACTACGGAGTACAGAAGAACTAATTTAGTTCAAGTTAGTTAACAACGACTTTTATTGGTCCAAATTAAAGAAATACACCGACTTAATCTGCAAATCAATAAGAAAAGTGAATAAAGATACGAATTATTTGAGTCCACTTTGACTCAAACTCATTTATACATAGATAGATACCAAAGATACTTATTTCACTAAATGCCTCTCGTGGGGTCTGTATGACCCCCCCCCCCACTCACACACAAAAAGTACGGCATTTTCGATGTATTTTATCAATAGTAAACATTGAAACGAAACAATATTTAGAATTTTTCTTCGATTGCAATTACATAACAATAATAACAACTACAAAAAAATCACAAAATAAACATTTATAAACTTGTAAAAAAAAGTTGCTTTTATAGTATAATCTTTTTGGATAATGAATGGGGAATTTAGGTCTGAATATAATACGAATAATATACGGGAGTGAAACGTGATAACCCACAAATGTGTGTTCATCAAGATTTTACAAACACACTTTTGCAGCATTTCTTTTTTTTTTTTTTTTTTGTTTTTTGGTTTAAACCAGTTGGTTTTTTTGAAAAAACCAGCTGGTTTAAACCTTGGTTTAAACCATGGTTTAAACCACCTTGGTTTAAACCAGCCAACCCTGCTAACCTATATATCATTACACCACTAACTGTTGCGTTCTTCAGCCAATTTTAAATTTTGCCCCCTTGGCTTTCAAAAACTTCACATATTAGTCAAATTAGATCTCTTCTTACCAAACATTAAAACCAGAATAATTGTTTATCGTACTTGTAGGTTTTGATGGTTTTTTAAATTCTTCCTTTAAAGAAAATGTTTTATTGATTAGGGATTTAATGGGGACGTCATCTGCGAGGTTATTTGTTCGTCACAAAACATGTGTTTCACGTGAAAGAGTTCCCAAAATTAAAGCAGTGGACAAAAGGATGAATTAATGAAAACAGGGAAGGTACCAAAAGTTCGATCAAATATCGAATATAAAAAAGTAATTGGCAAAGAGTTAAAAATAATCAATTTGTAAATGCTAAAGTGAAGTAAAATAAATACTGAAAACACCACATCAAATAGTAGTAATACTAATTCAAAATAAGAAAAACCTCAGGAGAACGTTATTTCAATCTCACGACTAGAAGCAAGAATGCGGTCACTGAAAACAGCGTTATCTCCCGAAACTTGACTCTGTTAGCAAGGTGGATTGATTTTAAATTAGTCGGATTTCAATCACGATTTTAATCAAGGTTTAAATCACTTGATTTTTTAAATAAAAATCGTAATGAATTTATTTAAAGTGAAAATAAGTGAAATCCCGTTGCGGTTGTGTTATTTGAATTATTTATTTCGATGCAAGATAATAATCATAATACAATGAGACTCAAATGTATGTACAGCACAGTATGAAAACGAGTGTCATGCAAAGGATGATTAGGGAAAATCCCATTTTGAACGAGTAACAGGAGAATCCTGCTTTCTTTTCTTTGTAACATAGGGTTTGTAACGGGGAAATCACCATCGACATTTAGGACGAAAATTCTTTTGTGTGCGTGTCTGTTTGTTTGTTCCAAGATAATAGGGGTGCATCTAGAGGGGTCAGATTCCCTCTCCGAAATTTAAAAAATTCTTAGATTTTATAACTTCAGGCGAAATTTACGTATTTTATGTGTATTTCGTACCGCAAGCTAGTTTGCATTTATTAAAATTATGACCCTGCCGAATATCAGTGACTTTGGTGAAAAAAAGTGTCATGTTGATAAACGTTGCAGTACTTTTTCCTTAATGCTTAAGAAACATTGTTTGGGGTTGAAATAGGTTAACGATTGGGGATTAATTCACAATTTAACCCTAATACTTTCGCTTAAATGGCATAATTAACATTTAATACTAATTGCTAATGTTTTTTCTTCAGTTCGTAACTTGTATTATACGAAGAGAAAGATTTGATTTAAAAAAAAAAAAATCGATTTACATCAAAAAAATCAACAAAAATGTTTTTTTTAATCATGATTGTTTTTCACCCTGTCTCTTAGTCAGTTCTGAGCGTTTTCTGATGTCTTGAGTATTCCTGGCTTTCTATAAGAACGTTGCAAGTACTCAGCGGAAGAGAAGATTGAATGACACATAAATCAGGGGTATAGAAGCAAAATGTGCTGAGTGCATTTTTCAATTTTGTCAGGAGACGAAACAAAAGTGACTCCCTTATGTTTCAGATTTGTTGAACAACTTTTTTGTTTAGTGGTCATTACTTAATGCAGATGAATGAAATCTACCACGAAAGAAAAACAATTATTCAACAATTCTAAAACATAAGGGAGTCACTTTTTTTTTCTGTTTCCTGACAAAATTGAAAAATTGAGTTAGCAGGTTTTGCTTCTATACCCCTGAAATAGTCTCGCATACTTGCACGATAAAAATAAGTTTAAAATTGAGTAATAATTATTGTGTTAAGTGCATGTTTTACACTAACATAATTTTTTGAAATAACGTATAGGAGTTTGAATATCCCAAAACAATATGTTCTCATAATACGTTATTTTGTATATAAATTAAAAATTTCCGCTGATATTGAAGCTAAAAGCATGTAAATATCTTATTGCATAACATGATTTAAGCCTTCGTGGTCCTTCAAAATGAATACTCGCTAAAGTATTCGAAATATCGGAAATTATTTCATCTATTGAAAATATAAAAACTTAGCACTTGAAGACAATTAACTTGAATTTTTAAGCAAATATTGTTTCTTTTGCGCTATTCGCATGTTTGTTATGGGCATACCGAAATTTACTCTCCAAATCTGAGGACTGTAAATGTTCATTTACAGTCGTGAAAAATTTATGTGGATAAAAAGTATTCGAGTTCAGTTACGTTGAGCCGCTCCTTATTGAAAAATGCTATTAAGTAAGATCAGATGTTCTCTAACCGCGTATGCGGTCGCGCGTATAATTGCGGCAGAACTACGTAAAAGTGTAATGTAATATTAGGCAGTGTGTCTTCATACAAAACTTCGAAGACTAGAGAACTTATTTTGGTACATTTCCACCAAAACACATGTTTCAATAAATGAAATGCATCAGTGTTCAATATTTTAATGATGTTTTAATTAAAATTAACGAACAGTAACCTGTTTTTGTGCCCTTTGATTCCATGTTGTCCAACTAAGTATTATTTTTTTCCATTAGTAGAATTCCTAAAAGAATTTATTATGAAAGTGAGGGATATGTTCCCTCCCTTTCACAATATTTGTATCAAATGTGTTATGAAACACTGTGGCACTGTTCACAATTACTTCATACACTTTCAGCACAAACAATTAGTCAATAAATTATTTTTCCTATTTCAATGATGCACTTCTACATGTTTGTAACAGCAATCCTGAGACAAAGGAATGTAAATAACAGATGTCAATGTTGTCAATATAAAGTTAGAAACATCCATACTGACTAACAAGCATAATAACTTATATTGAGTATTGTTCGGAGAAATAATACCTGTCTAAATATCTCGAAAGGTGGGATAATTGTGTAAATTCAAATGAATACATCAAGAAACAAATGAAGTTGAATATAAATTCCTTTGATGTTGCAGGTATATAGCTACAGGCAAATTGCTATCGATCTGAACCCAGATATGCATATGGTCAATATCTTGCAATGTTTGGTTTGTGTTGAATTTTGAGTGTGATCCCATTTAGCGCCCAAAATGCAACTTTGTGGTGTTTTAGTATACATATGAAACTACAATCGGGACAATTTTGAGCAAATTAACAGGGACATTTCTGTGCAAAATACAAATTTTAGTTTGAATTTTTGAAGTATTATTTTTTATTGTACAGGATTTTTCAGTATAGTACAACTTGTAAAGAAATTTTTAAGCTTTTCATAGTGTTTATTCCATGTCTCTAGAGCACATATTAACCATTTTATGACAATTTTTGATAATCACTGTAACGGAAAAAATGACCTTTTTTGAAATTTTTGAAAACCATGTAAGGGGATACTTTCGGGAGGAGAGGGGGTAATATTTAGGATTTTTTTTTTTTTTTTCATATTCCACTGTAATAAAGCTGTCCACCAATTTTTACAAAAAATCTAAGATGGTCAGGTCAGATTTTGCTATTTCATTAGTTGATTTCACATGGAACACCCCACATAAGAAAGAAAAGAAACTCACACGTTAAACATAGTAAATAAATACTATCCTTACTTATATATAAAATAATATGTATGTCCGCCATCGGATTTTCACGTGAAAGGAATTATCTAGAGCCACCAAAATTGGTGAACAGGTAGATCCTTCACCAGATCTGACTGCGTACGAAACCGTTTTTCCTATTTTCGGTTTCGGAGGGGATTTGCAGTAGCCAAAGTATATGCATATAAAAAAGAATAAATATCCGAGACAACGGATATTAGTGTTAATGCATAGTTTTCGGAGTCACTGACGCTTCTGATGCCATTGAAATCCAACGTTAGCCTCCCACATTATCATGAGGGAGAGAGGGGTAAAAAATAGCATGTTAGAAATTATATCAAATCTGTGTTTTTCGGGATCCCTAGCTGATTGGTGATAGTTCTGATGACATTTAAGCTCAATCTTAGCCAAAAAAGGACATGTCAAGTGACCCGGGGTTTGACGAAAATAACACAGGAGGGGATACTTTCATTTTATTTTACTCATATTGACAGAGACTACACCGAAGGGATTATTCTAGCTTATTTACTTATTTCACTAATTGCTAGTCAAATATATTGCATTAACCTTATCCCTCCTCAAGTAAGGAACTGGTATTTCAGCTAGTAATACAATAAAAATCAACATATAAACAGATGAATCGAGAACTATTTGAAGATAATGATTTGCAGTAACAAGCGATTAATTTCATGCGTATGTATCCCAACTTAAAACACTGACTCATTCTTCTTAATATTCCTGACAGTTTGTTAGTCTCTGAAATTATAAGCAGCTAAATTGAGAAGAGAACACTTAAGCAGTGTTGAGGACGTATATATGTGCAAATAAACAGTTTGCTTCTTTAGGTACTTATTAAAATATATGTAAGGTTTAAAGGATGCTTCTCTGAAATAGAAATATAGAGGTTTTATTTTATAATATTACAGAACTAACTTTGTTCGAGTGAAATATATATATTATTGTCTACATGTTTCATTGTGTTGATATTTATTTTATGTTTACAGTTATTTTTCCCACGATAAAGATGGTGATGTTTTGTCCAACCTGTGGAAACATGCTTGGAGTGGAAGAAGGAGCAAGCTGTATGCGGTTTGCGTGCTATTCTTGTCCTTACGTGTTCAATATAACTCGTAAAATCAGTAATCGGATGTATCCCAAACTTAAGGTAAGAATTAATATTGTGTTTATTTAAATTAAATTTGATTTTCATTTCGTCAATGTAAGTTGTGAGTCTTTATTACATACTTTCTTTCTTTTCACTTGATATAAAAGGTTACTTCATCATATTTTTTTTAGACTTCCAAAATTTGTTAATGCATAAGCGTCGGAAATCTTGCAGAACGGCTTTGTCCGTCAACAAGTGTCAGAGCCTAAATGGTAAGAGATATCGAGATGCGGTTTGTTTTATTTTATTCAGCGTCCCAAGGATAGGTTCTGTCTTCTCCGTTAACACACTTTTCAAACCGGAAGTGGTTCAGATTAGTCATTTTCGATTTCAACGTTTATCGCCATAGAATAAAAGTAATAGCAGATAGCGAGATGTGGATTTTGCAAACGATTCAGCGTCTCAACGCAACGTACCACGACTATTCCGAAGACACTATCAACACCAGAAATGGTTTAAATGTAATACTTCCGGTTTGAATGGTAATTTCCTAAAGCACAAACGGTAAGGTATATCAAAATGTGACTTTCTGCAATTGATTCATTGTCCCTAGAGTAGGTTCCATCTTCTCTATTAACCCTTTGTTCAAACAGAGAGTAGTTCAAGTTATCAATTTTCGGTTTCAACTCGTATCACCACAGAATAAAAATGGTAATGGATAACAGCAAGCGGCTTTCTGCAATTGATTCAGTGTTCGAGGAGAACGTATCGACACGACCTACAACACTACCAAAACGGGGAAATGGTTGAAATGCACTTCTACTTATGGTTTCAATACTAATTTTCATATAGTAAAAATGGTAAGAGATATCAAGATGCAGTTTTTTTGCAATCGATTCAGCTTCCCAAGTGTAGGTTCTGTCTTCTCTCTTAACCGGTTCAAAAGTGGTTTAAAATATCGATTTCCGGTTTCAACCTTTATCGCCATAGAACAAAAACAGTAAGACATAGCGAATAATGGCTTTTAGATACGGATTCAGCGTCCGAGGGCAGGATATATCTTCGATGTGGACAAACACCGTGTGCGTGGGTTTTCTCGGGTTCTCCCATTTCCACTCACTTTTCCCATACCACCATTTCCTTCATTTCTCATCATCATCGTCTCCTTTACCCTAGCCGGCATAAAGTGTGACGTAAAGATTTTGTTTCATTTCATATTAGTGCTTTGCAACTAATAGTTACAATGTACTACTTCAAGTTTGAGTATTGAATTCCCGGAGTTTGGAAGTCTAGCGTAGTTTCATACTGTGAAACGAAACTAACTTGTTACAAATTCAAGCCGACAAGATTTGCAGGAAACACATTCAGGTAATTTAATCTAGTTGGAATGTTTGTTCTTGCGGCAATCGTGCTCATAAACTCAAACCTGGTTAGATGTTTCATTATGTGAAAGACGCTTCAAAAGACAGGGTGTTGTTTTTAATACACGAAAGTTTCTTTTCTTTATTGGTAAATATTTGTTTAATTTGCAGATTTTTTACACTAATAATTGCATAAAACAGATGTTTTCAATTGTTACTTGCTATAGCACCACTGAACTTGCTCAGTACTTCAACAGCGCCTGATTCCTTCATTTTGCAATGTTAGTTCATTGTGAAAAGCAAGCAAGCTGTCATTTCTTGATCCCATAATAAAGAGGAAACAGGCGGTTAATCCACGTTACGGCGCCAAAGAGCAAGAATTCCAAACAATTTAATTTACTTGGTACTTGATAAGACATAGGATATGAAAACCCGCAGATATTAATAGAGTACCTATGTCACATTTGATTTGTATGCATAATTAGTTTTCTGTTTTCTTTGAAATGAACTGAAATTTAGTCATTTCTTCTTCAGGTATATTCAAATGAATTTCCAACACTATAAATGTAATATTACTTAAATTTGATTATTAAATGTTAAAATTATGTATAACAGACTTAAATATATACGAAGTAAAGAACAATTGAAATTCGAGTTCAATTAAAGGGAAACACAAAATTAATTCCCCTTATAAATCAATTGGCTGAAAAACAAATATGATGCATTATGTTGCAGATTTGACTACGACCGTGAAAAAGTAGCATATTAGTCTTCTCTTTGCTCTAAAAACTACCAACATGTCCTCTGCTCGTAGCTAGTTAATTCGAAGGATGCGGTTCCTTCTGTTACTGGTGTTAGACAATACCGAATACCCACAAAGGATCACATTATTCTTGCAAGTAAAAGTTGAATGAACGAGTTGCGCAATTGCAACTATAGCTAAGTAAACTTATCTCGCTCCTCTGTGCTCTAAAGTTTTTTTTTTTTTTTTTTTTTTTTTCCTTCGTGAATAACACACTTTACTGAATGCCTACGACCTCACGATACATTTTAGGTACTGTACTATTGATTAATATCGAACTCAAGGGCCTTGAAATTGATTTCTACTTATTATTTAAGGCTCCATAATGAAAATGTGTTGTGCACAGTCTATAGTATGCTCCTGTGTGGCATAAACTTCATTTTTAAATTCTAAAATTTTGCTACACGCTCGATGTGGCTCACGAAATACTGGTGGGAGTCGCTGTCCTAATGGAGAAAGGGCTTGACCACCTTGTAGTGGTAAAATGCGATAACCTGCAACAGGAAATAAAAGTTTGTCCAATATTTGTCCTGTAACACCAACTTCAAAGAAATTGCTTCTAATGCTATAATTACAAAAGTTGGTTGAAATCTTCCCAATCATGCTGCTATAGTTCTTTTTTATATTACATTAAATTATTAACAGTAGCCTTCGCTTGATCTTCAGAAATGATTTGAGTACATGTATTTCATTTAAGTGTCTATTCAGAATCTGTATCCCAGATGTAATCTGCAGAATAAAATACAAAAATTTAGATGATTCTTCTCTTCCTTAAAACTTATCTTTCCAGCTGGCTTAAATTGTTTTCCCTCCGTAAACAGTGCTTCATATAAACATTTCACGTGCTGAAAATTACAGGACTCCATTGGAGGCAGCGTTCTTTTCAAAGTATATCGAAAAAAAAAAAAAAAATTCCCAAATCTTGGAATCGTTAGCATTCACATGTTTTTCCAGTCTTCGTAATTATTCGCAAATCAGTAGCAGTAAGTACATACTCATGGAAATAGGCATTCTCGTTTGGAGTGGAGACGCGGCATTATACGAAACTGAACTGATTTCTTCTGCGACTAGAGTAATTCAAGAAACAATAATAATAATTTTTAAAAAAAGTTATTCGTTAGCTATCTGCTTATCTGTATTTAGAACTTTAAAACTAAGAGGGTAAAAAGTGTAGAGAAATTTCTTAGGGATATTTGTCAGTAACTTACTTGTTTCTTCTCTTTTGTGCAGGAGGTTGATGATGTGTTGGGTGGGTCTGCTGCATGGGAGAACGTTGATTCTACAGAGGAACCATGTCCAAAGTGTGGACATCCAAGAGCATTTTTTATGCAAATTCAAACTCGATCTGCTGATGAACCTATGACGACGTTCTACAAATGTTGTAAGCCAGAATGTGGTTACAGGTGGCGTGATTAAAGCTGTGGACACTTAAAACATTGTAAATACTTTTCCAAGTTCGTTATCCTATTGTTATGTAATGAAGTGACTATATTTTAGTTAACAGTATGAACGATGTAATTTATTTTTAATTAAATTTTGTAACAGGTTGTTTATACTTGGTTCGTTGTTTTTATCCTTTATAGTGTCTATGTGTGTTAATTCAGAACTTTTGTTGTGTTCCGTATGGACAATATTACGTAATTTCGTCCATTGTACAATCAGGCACTATTGACAGTAAGATGTAAAGTATGTTAGTTTGCAGTTAGCTGCTAGTAGTGATATCAATATACATATTTATTGATATTTGTTTGTAGCCTCACATACACTCCATATTCACAGAATGAATCTGCCACAAACAAAAAGTGCTCTGTTCCTGTAGTAACTGCAAGTTAATAATGAGGATACCCTTATATACATAAAATAACGACGACAATGTTGTCATTTTACATATGATGATGTTTACTAACTTACTCAATGGTGGTAAATATCATTTAGCACTAAGCCCTGGTTGCTAACTTCGATTTTCCTTATAGCGTACTGCAGAATAATGTTGAATAATAATGGCGACTCCTCCTCTCCTTGTTTCTGGCCATTCTGGATGTGAAAGCTCACAGACAAGAATTTTCCTACTCGGACTTTACTTTGGGATTCATTTAAACACATCTTAATTAATCTAACCTTTTTTTCGGCATTCCAGATTGTGTAAGAAGGTTATACAATGTTTCCCATCTAACCGAGTCGTAGAATTTTCTCAAATCAATAAATAATTGATGTAACAGAGTATTGTATTCCCATTTGTTTTCGCGTCTTTGTCGAATGAGAAATATTTGGTCGATAATTTAAATACATTTTTGAACATACCTGCCAAGTTAGTCGCCTTGTAATCGAAAGCAACTATTTCAGCATATTGCTGCCACAATTATAACAGTTTAGGACTTTTTACGTTAAATGATATGTAAAACCTTAGTTACAGCTACTTGGGTGTTTTTATCTATTCCAAAACGATACCTCTTTAGGTGAGTTCTGGACTTGCGGAGTGAAAAGAAATCGAATGGAGAAAAGTCAGATCTGCGTAGTTAGTGTATAACAAACCGATTTTCCGGTCGTAAAAGAAATGAATACATATCAGGCAAATCCTGGATTGGATCGCCAATTATAATAAATCGTTTTCAGGGTATTGTGAAAAAAAAATCAAGGTTATATTAGACTTAATGTTCAGGTTGCATTCGCTTTAGCAATAGAAAAGGAAGACACAACGATAAAGCTATTATTTATCATCAGAAGTTTCCAGATTCTTGTTTTGTGGCCAACCAAGAATAAGAGTCAACATTGTTCAGCTTAATTAGTACTTTTAAGAAAAAAAAAATTAAAATTCTCATAAATTCTAATTGTATAGATTATATTTGAAATTATAGAGCTAAATTTTTTTATGACTATTTATTCGTGCCAATTTTTTAACAATTTACATCATAACAGATTAAAAAAAAATTGTCATTAAACATTTGCCTCGATCGTGGTATCTCTATGATACTTCATTAACATCTTTATGAAATAACATTGTTATATTGCTTTAACATATCCAGATTCTTCAACATGATTCTCAAACATATTTCGTTAGTACATATAGAACCTATTATTACTCAAAGAATTAACGATCCATCCCTTCTAATTAGGCGTTCATCACTTATCATATTCCTGTCGTTCATCAAACAACATGTAAATTATGCAGCCATAGGCAATATCATCGCTACTACAACTCCATTTTTAATAAAAAAATAAAATGAGTAGCATCATGCAGTACTTTACTTTAACCTATGCATTGTTCGCATAACACATTTAATATGAAAGCACTACTATTAATGAAAGTGATATATTTACAAATGTCTAGCGAGAACGAAAAAAAAAATCTACATATACTCGACAGGGTCCAATTACTGAAACGCCTCTTAAAGAATTATTATCATTTTTAACTTTTTATCTTTGTTTACAACTAATTAAACTTAGAGGGATGGATACGCATAAGAGCAAAGCAAGTTGAGACATATTTTAATGTTATCGGTTTCGATGAGGCAAATATATATAGGCACGAACAATTAATTACGCACTGTAACTATGGCACGTTCAAAGTAAATATCTACCTAACGGAAAATAAACAAACATAGCACGAAATAGTATTTTATAAATAGTAATGTCGAACTCCGGAGGTATGTCCAGAGTGAAGTTCTCCCGCATCGGCACAGATCTATTACTCGCACTCATCAAGATACGATATTAACATCGGAGGACATGTTATATTCAAATTTTCCTAACCTACAAAACTAAATATATGGTGCAACGAAATGAGATCATACATACGAAAGAAGATTTTAAACCACTAATGTATTAAACGATACTATAAAAGGGCACACGACAAAAATAATAATAATAGACACGTTTGAAATGCAATTTTATCGACATTACACGTATTGAATATGCACATGACAAAATATGGCAAGCACGGATACAAAAATACATTACAAATTAATATCAAAGGGACACACGACAAAATATAGGAAAGCACGCTCAAATCACAATTGTTACCGGTTCTACACGTAAGAAATGGAAATTTTATCTAACCTACATGCATGTATTACAAATACGATTAAAAGACACTTTAATATATATATCAGAGCACTCTCAAAGAAATTTCATCTTAATGTTTACGACTGACATACATCATGAAGCAATATTGAAGCGAGTGAAATGAATTACGAAATACTTAAATTCTCAGACACGGAATATTCGTATGTGCGTTCATGATAAAGGTTTCCCAACAAAATAGCATATATCACATTGCAATATATATAAAAGACACGTATTAAATTTGGAAACACGGGTAAAAGAGAATCTAACCTAACCTACATAGATATTATGGATCACACATTTGCAAAATTAGACCTAACCTAACCTACAGCAAATATTTCACAAAATAAGGCATCATCACGCGACATAATTCGAGACATAATTCAGTAATGTATTTAACATAACCGATCTAATCTAAATATTCAAAATTTTCAAGGTACATTGCCATCGAAAGGTACGTACAAAGTAAAATATTACCCTAATATCAACATACATATTTTTCAAATTTACGTAGAGGCACACATAAGATTTAATAATTCAATTATACATGCTTGTAGCATAAGTGGATAATGACGATTGACAAGTTCAGAGACGCGTAACGCCCTTTAACTTAGTTACACATCCTGATTCTTAAAGATGCCATTTGCTGAACTGCTATACTGTTTATAAGAAAAATAAGAAAAAATGTTACCCGATTATCCGCAGGTTTCACAGAATAATAGTCCTCAGGTTGAGCTGGGCGATCAAACTTCGCAAAGTAGGTTTCATCTACTTGCTTATTTAAAATCGAGAGATGACTCCTTCGGTGCACCGGCTACACACTCCACGAACGTAGAATATCTTTCCGGTCCGCCGCCGCAATCAACTTCGATAAATTACATCTCCCACTCCATTACTGCATATGTCTAGTAATGGCGGAGATGACATTCGATGGCTTGTAGCCGAAAAGAAGGTTTCACTAAATTTTGACTTTTGTTAGACTCCTCCGTATCTATTTCTTCCAAATAACATCTTAGGTTAGTCTAAACCACGATTTTGACTAGGTTACAGGCCAAATTACACTTTTAGTTACAGAATTTCTAAATTTTTGGAGGAGCTAACAAGCCATCGTTTTTCCACACTGAAATCTATCAATTCACTGCGTCATCTTACACTCGTAGCCAGGCCTCTATAAACGCGGTTTCTACTATTATATCTTTGATTATAATTCGCATAATTTTACCATAAATACATATCGATACAAAAATCTAACTGTAAAATCATGAATTTCTATATCTATTTTAATATCTAACTTACCAAAAACTCTATTCAATAAATAAATAATTAAAAGATTATTCTCTCCAGGCAATTATTTAGGTATTGTCATAGTGACGGAGGACTTCTTTTCACCGCCGAGCCGCCATCTTTTAAATTGTTAGTTCCACGTATAGCGATTCGAACGCCCTCTTGCGGCAATAACCAGAGGAATCGCCATATCAGCAGTAATATAGTGTAACAAGTGAACGTCGAGATAATTCACAAACGAATGAAATCTAATAATAAAACTATATCAAAATATTCGGTAAGCTTTAGTTGTATCTAGTCTTACTTATATTAATTGTTCTAAAATACTGTATAAACTGTAAAGAAACAGTCACCGGTAAGAGTTAGATTTAGAAGATTTCCGAATGTGTTTATGTGCGTATCTCATATCAAAATTGAGTGCATGTATTCTTTTGTGCCATCCCTTGTACTAACAATATAAAACGAATTAACATTAAATTAGTGTAGACTTACACGTAACAAAACTGGGCACAGTAATACTATGCGGGAACCAACTTCGACTTCAACCGGTACACATAACAATACGGATCCAATGTAAACAAACCGGTAATCGGGGTCTGTTACAAGTGAGGAAGTATTATGACACTTTCTTACGCCAAAGATACCCTTGCAGTCAAGCATGTGTAACTTCCTGCATGGTCATGATGAAAGACCATTATTTTAATTGCAATTTCCGGATGGACTCGCGGAACTTTTCTGTAAATGCTTGAGTACATACAGAGAAAAAGTTTGATTCATAGTGTGTCCAGGAAGCATAAATTCCTTATAAACTATATATATTGGGAATGGGAGGCATAGTTGTTCAGTGGTAGAACACTCAACTCGGGTGCTAGAGGTTCCTGCTTTGGTCTCAAGCTAGACAAGTTTGTGGTGGACAGCATCGTTTAGGTTTTCCCAGGGTTATACCATATCCTCCTACATTCTTATTCTGATAATTATTTCGTAACTTCACTTTCATTAATCATCCATCTCCATTAGCCTTAAGAGCATAAGCGAGAGACGTGAAAAATAGAAATTTCACCTTTCATTTCATTACCCATCATCGACAGTATAGTCAAGGATAGGAATGGCAGGGGTCGGCTTTGACTAGAATACACAAAAAGGGGACCTCAGTGGTAGAGCATTCACCTCTGGTGCTTGGGGTCCCGGGTTCAAACCCTGCTCCCGCCAAGTGAACTTTGTGGTGGACAAACACCGTGTGCATGGGTTTTCTCGGGGTTCTCCCGTTTCCTCTCAGTTTCTTCATTCCACCATTTCATTCATCTCTCATCATCACCGTTTCCTTTAGCCTAATCGGCATAACAGTGGGGCGTAAAACTCGTAAGATTTAATTTCATTTCATTTTAGAATACACAAATTAAGTAATGCAGGACACCGGCTGCTTCAACTGGTTGACCATGAAGAGACTGGCAGAGGATTGCCATGCCTGGAGAGCTGCTGCGAACCTATCGTCGGATTGACAACTGAAGAAAATATATTCTTCTCTTTTATATGTATAATTAATCTTTAAAGCATGGACTTCAGCTTAGACTTGCTGACTCTGGCTTCTTTTGGTCGAGGTGACAAGGAATTGTGTCATTTTGACATGTGTCATCTGACTGAGCGATCGTGTTTGATTTCACTTATGGTTATGACACGCTACAGAAAATTGGATCACTTAATATACTCCAAGGGCCCCCGAGAAACCAACATACAATTGTCCTTTTGTTCATCAGATAAGTTCTTCCGTATCGGGTTTATTCAGTTAATTCTGATGTGCAGATTTTCCGTAATTCGGTGAACATTCTTTTTCGTAGTCCTAGTTGCTCTGCGATTAACCACACTTTCAAACATCGGTCGTTATACAGAACAGCTTTCAAATGAACCGCGTTGTCCGGAATTTTTGAAAGACAGACATCTTGTTTATTGCTCATCAACACGTCCTCTTCCTGGCTTTAACGCTTTTTCCACCTGAAAACTTGGGCGAAACACAAAAGATCATTCTTATAAGCTGTCATGAAGTGCAATGTAATGGAACTTGATTTTCCCAATTTGACCAAAAGTTCATCTCGTAACGCTGCGCGAAGACTTCTAAGTCACTTTTCCCCAAGACAATGCATAAAAGTTAATTCACATTCTTACACACTGTCACAAAGGCTCTGACTTAAGAGAAAGGTCAAATTGTATATTTACATTCCGTCTCGTTCTAGGTTATTAGTTCGTTATTTATAAATAACTTTTTAAAAATAAATATTGGTGCAGTTTTTTTTAAAATTAATAGCAGCTCAGTGGTTTAATTTGCCAATTCATCTTACTGTGATCAGAGTTTTGTAGGCTGTACCATATTTTGACATCTTTAAAGTGGAGTAAAAGATCACGAAACCCAAATCAATTTAGTCAGTAATGTACCTAAAAGTATAATCGTACACCTTATTAATCAACACAGTTTTATCAAAAATCAGGTTTCTTGATAGTATAAACAGGGTGTCTACTGACCTGGAAAACCTTGAAAACCTGGAATTAGCCTGGAATTTACTTTTGGACCTGGAAAACCTGGAATTGGATGAGGAACCTGGAAGTTTTAATTTTTTTTTTTAAATATTGTTTTTGGGATTGGTATGGAATAAGTATATTTTTGTAAAATGCAAGAAAGTTATATACTACAGCATCAGTAAAAAGCCAATAATAACTTATTCAGTGTAGACGTAGTTAAGAAAGACAAACAGACGTGAGCAGAGTGCAGGCGGTGAATGTTTTTGGAAAGTATATTGAGGGTACAAGAAGAGACTGAATAAGATTTTGTTTGGCATGGTCGTTGTGAATAACAGTGACTACAAAAAGAGCTAAATTAGTCCCCGATGATAAGAGTAAGGTAATTGAAAAAGTTAAATTTCATGATCTATTAAGTTTGTGTCTTACACTGAGGAGATACTGGCATACAAGCCAGAAGCTTTCTCTGTAGTTGCTGCTTATTTGCATAATATGAATCAAGCTTATTTGCTACTTTGTAAAGACATTGGTTTACATGTTTCTGTAGCAAGAGTAGTAGACAGGTCTGGAACAACATTCCGCTTATACTCCTGTGCCGAAGCTTTTTAACAGGAGTCCAAGCCCGCGGATGTCGCAGTGAACACCATTCCCAGTGGCCGAAATGTGTATCACCGGAAAAAAGTAAAATTGCCCACATCTAAACGGAATCACTTTTTGTATTTAGATTAACATTTTATTTTTCAGCTATTAAAATGGAGGAAAAGTAAAACTAAATTCCAGGACTCGGGAAAAGGCCAGTGGAAATGGATTATTAGGTCCAAGGATCCATTTAAAGCAGGTTGTAAACTCTGCAGAACTGATTTTGACATTTCAAATACGGGAGTTGGATCATTGAAATCTCATGAAAAAGGAAAGAAACATCAAATAGCTGTTAAAGCTCTTAACCCTTTGGGGATCTTATGGTACATTTTGTACCATACGCGTTTTTCATGGTACATTGCGTTATTTCCCTTCTATTTGAGCTTTTTCGTCCGGGTTTTTATCAAGTCCAGAGACATTGTAGAAGACATTACGTATGGTTTCAGACCGTCCTGCGTCCAGACATGGGAGGTGATGACGTCATAATCTTAAAATGTATTTTTTCCCTTTTTAAGCCTATGTTCATTATTTTTTGGCGGGCTTATTTTTGAACGTAGAAGATTGAAATTTTGCACAAACATTCAGTCCACCGAGTAGTATTTACCAGATTTTTTTGTTCCGATGTCAGTGCTAAAACAGGGGGGGAACCAGAGGGGCAAAGGGGTAAAAAAAAAGGGATATTTTTACCCCAAAAATCCCGTTTGTCGTCATTTTCCCGCCTCACATACATGATAGGACCACGTGAGTCATACCGTCTGAAAGGCCGTTCCATTCTGAAGAGAATGACGGTCGAATTATTATTCTAGGGTAATTAGGGATGTCTCAGGGATTTTTTGAAAAATATACTTCTATATAGGGAAAATGGGGCATTGTCGGTATATATATTTTTGGCGGGCTTATTTTTTCACGTAGAAGATTGAAATTTTGCACAAACATTCAGTCCACCGAGTAGTATTTACCAGATTTTTTGTTCCGATGTCAGTGTTGAAACAGGGGGGAAACCAGAGGGTCAAAGGGTTAAAAAATGGGATATTTTTACCCCAAAAAGCCCGTTTTTCGTCATTTTCCCGCCTCACATACACGATAGGACCACGCGAGTCATACCGTCTGAAAGGCCGTTCCATTCTGAAGAGAACGACGGTCGAATTATTATTCTAGGGTAATTAGGGCCGTCTCAGTGAATTTTCATCCAAATATACTTCTGTATAGGGTAAAAGTGGGGCATGGTAGGGAAATTTTTTCTGGCGGGCCTATTTTTTCACGTAGAAGATTGAAATTTTGCACAAACATTCAGTCCACCAAGTAGTATTTACCAGAAGTTTTTTTTTCGATTTCTGCGTAAAAACAGGGGGGTCCAGAGGGGCAAAAGTTGAAAAAAGGGAAATTTTGCCCCCCAAAATCCCTTTTTTCAGGAATTTCCCGCCTTAGATGCATGATGGAGACATGTGAATGGTACCGACTGAAAGACAGTTCTATTCTGAAGAGAATGATTGGCGGATTATAGTCCTAGGGTAATTAGGGATGTCTCAGGAATTTTTTTCCCTGAGATCATAGTGTTTTATGGTGATTTGGGGCATTGTGGGAATTTTTGATAAAAATTCTCCCGCGCTTACTATTCAAGATAGAAACTTGAAATTTGGCACACTCATTCAGTATACCAAGTACTATTTATCAGATTTTTTTTAGATGGCTACGATCACACAGGGGGGTCCAGGGGGGACCAAAGTTCGAGAAAAAAATTTTCCCTCCGAAATTTTCAATTTGACATTTTTTCCCCCGCTTCTGGTATATGGTATGAGCATGCAAGTGGTACCATTTGAAAGCCAGCTCTATTCTGAAGAGAATGAGGTATGAACTATGATCCTAGGATAAATAGTGACGATGCAGTAGCTGCTTGACTGAAAGTCTCAAAAATAGCCCCAAAAGCCAAGAGCTCCTAAGGGTTAATGCACAGTGTTCGATCGTAAAGTTCTCAAGCAATGTTAACAAGGAGCCTTCCTGTACAAAAAAAAATTCTACAGCGTCTTCCAATTCAGTGACTGGCATCATCTACTCCAGTTGTTCAGGAGAAAAATGAAAGCCCAGCAAAAACTAGTGGTGTAATAAAGAGTTACCTTATCAAAGATCAAGTGACGAAAGCAGAAATAATTTTAACATTACACAAAGTTACAAGTCATGCATCGGCCAGAAGCCAAGCGAGTGCAACGGATTTGTTTCCTTTAATGTTTCCTGAATGTGAAGTAGCTAAAAATATGCAGTTACACAAAGACAAAATAGGTTATGTCATCACTTTTGGATTGGGTCCATATTTCCAACAGACGTTACTTCGTGAACTACAAAATTGTGAATTTTTTGCAGTATCGTTCGACGAAAGCCTAAACACTATCTCACAGAAAAATCAAATGGACTTAGTAGTTCGTTTCTGGCACAGTGACGAAAATGAAGTTCTAACATGTTATTTAACTTCAGTATTCCTCGGACATGCTACTGCCCAGGATTTGTTAAGTGCATTTATAAATACTTTCAAGGACAAGGGTCTCGATTTTTGTAAGTTACTTCAGGTTTCTCTTGATGGCCCCAACGTTAATTTGAAATTTCTGAGTGATTTAAAGGCCTATCTGAGTGAAGAAAATGGTGAAGGTCCACAGCTTTTGGAGACAGGAACGTGCTCTTTACATATTGTTAATGGGGCTTGTAAGACTGCGCATACCAAAGCTGGTAGAGTTTTTGAGAGCGTTGTACTATTTATTCAAGGACTTCCCTTCAAGAAGAGCAGATATCATGGCAGCATCTGGAACATCAGTTTTCCCTCTTAAATTTTGTTCTGTTAGATGGGTGGAGAATTCTAAAGTTATCAACCGTGCCATAACTATGATTCCTGCCTTAAAAGTTTATGTTGATGCAGTGAAAACAAAACCTCCTGAAACATCAAACTTCTCTAAAGTAAAAGCCCACATCTCTGATGTACTGTTGCCCCCTAGTTTAGGGTTCCTTCAGTCCGTATCTTTAGAACTAGAAGAATTCCTCACTAAGTACCAAACAGACAGTCCATTAGTATCGTTTCTATCGAATGACCTAAACACCTTGATTCGTAGTTTGTTAAGCCGCTTCGTGAAAGATGGTCTTAAAAGTAGCTAAAACTTTAAAAAAAAAAAAAAAAAAATGACCTCAATAGATGTTTTTGATAAGGACATCTTAAAACCACTTAATCTAGTTGATGTTGGATTTTCTACGGTTACATCGCTTAAAGGAGTGAAGGATGTTGATGTATTGAACTTTAAGAAAGAATGAAGATTCTTGCAAGAACTGTATAACAAACTTATGCTAAAATGTCCTTTAAAAACAGTGTAACAAGAGCCGCAAATTGCTTGTCCCCAGAAACTGTGACCAACGAAACCCTTCGTGAATCACGTATCACACTAGCTCTGGAGACATTTGTCGAGAAGAAGCAAATAACACCTGTAAATGCTGATATGGTGAAACGGGAATTTTTAAAATTTTGTTCAGACCAAGATATAGCACGAAAACTGTCAAATTCCAGTTACAAAAATGACAGATTAGACGTTTTTCTCCATGATCTGTTAAGTAAAGAAGGTGTCTATAATGCGTTTAAAACATTCATGCATAAGATATGTGTGCTTTTCCATAGCAACCAGCAGTGGAAAGGAGTTTCTCCATTAACAAAGAGTGCATTGGTGAAAATCTCCAAGAGGAATGCTTGATTGCCCACAGAAGTGTGTTGGATGCTGTGCGTGTTGCTGGTGACATACGTAATATGAATATCACAAAGAGTATGATCCAGTATGTGAGGAATGCATCAAGCAGAAGAAATGAATATCTGAAAGACCGCGGTGAAAAAGAAGACAGAGCAGCTCGAGAAAAGAAAGATATTAAGAAGAAAATAAAAGAGTTGGAATTAAAGAAGAAAAGAATACTAACTGACGCCGAAGCAGAAGTAGATACGTTGGAAGAACAGGCGAAAAAGTTAGAAGGGATGTTAAACTCTAGAAGTTAAATGTCAAAAATTGTTCACTGTGAAAGTTGTTTTCTATATTTGTTCATATAATGTGCGTGGTTCCATAACATTTTCAGTTTTATAAACTTTCATGTTACAATACATTTTTAAATAAAATATAACTGATTGCCAGTTCCCATCCAAGAATAATGTGCAGTAACGTTTAACAATATAGACTACTTTGCGTTAAGAATTTGTATTATATATGATTATTTTCTTTTTACTTCTAATACTAGTTTGACAAAAATAGCGGGAAAATAGCTTACTCACCGCCAAGTCCTACCAGTACTTAGCATAAAATACCACAAGAGTACTTTAAAGGGGAGTGCTTGTAGTAAAATACTTTTTTGGTATTTTATCCCATAACTTAGCGGTGAGTAAGCTATTTTCCCGCCATTTTTGTCATTGTTCATCAACACTCACGTGCTACTACTATAATATTAGTTTATTTGAAGTAATGTTTTTGACGGAAATTTACTATTATACAGGGTGAACCTTAACTAAACCGATAAACTTCGGGAGGTGATTCCCGAGCCCGAAACAAGAAAAAAAAATCCTCTAACTTTTCTCCACGGTACATAGTTTTGGAGCTACAAGGTGCCGAAAGTGTGGAAAAATGAACTTCCGAGGCCTATATTTCCAAACCTATCCAACGTAGAGAGTGCAGCTTAATATCTCTTTAAGGAAGTGTTATCTATTCTTATGATTTCCTTTGTGAGATTTTAAGCAGCACTCTCTACTTGGGATAATTTTGGAAATATAGGCGTCGGAAGTTCATTTTTCCACATTTTCGGCACCTTTATCTCGGAAACTATACGCCCTGGAGAAGAGTTAAAGAGGATTTTTATTATTATTATTATTTTTCTTGTTTGGGTTTCGAGAATTATTTCCCGAAGTTTGTCGGTTTAATTAAGGTTCACTCCTGTATAGGTTCCTACATTAGGATATTTAAAGCTACTGCACATTTTTCTCAACCGGCCTTCTGGTAGGGGATATTTTAATTAAACATTTTCTTGTGTAAAATGTTTTGAGAACGTACATTTCAGTCAGTTTTTTCTTTTCAGGTTGTCACTTAAAGAAACTATCACTTGCCATATGCATTCTCCAATTATAACCAGTTTTTGTTAAGAACTATATAAAATTACATTAACTTATACGTGTTACAATAAATGTCACTCTACTGAATAGACCTGGAAAAAAGGAAAAATAAACCTTGAAAACCTTGATAAAACCTGGAATTTGAAAATGAACATTTAATAGACACCCTGATAAAGAATGTCTTATATCAGAAGAACAAGTAACGTGTTCATGTGAATATTTGCGTAATGGAAACACACTTAGTTCTACACGTAGCATCTCTACTCTTTTCACTCAAGCTGTCTTTAATTTCTATTTTTTTAGACGCTTATGGATCGCAAGGAAAAAAATGTTGGTCTTCCTTCCTCAGCCAATTACATTAGACAAAGGACTAGGATCTCCATCTGGACAACAATGATAATGTACCCGATGTTTCTGACTTTCCAGTTTCATAGGTTCTAGGTATCCTGGACAACAATTCTGGAAGAAACAGGACTTCGATCCAAATCAGTTCGTAACAAAAAATATCATTTTACATTGGGTTCGCGCTTACTTAGCTCAATTAGTCTCGTACTCGGGCTCACTTCTCTCAATTAGGCTCGGACTCGTGTTCACTTATTTCATTCGGACTCGGACTCAGATGGCATGCGCTTATTACATTGGAGCCTGGGCTTATTCAGGCTTCCTTCACTCACCTTAGTTGTGCATGTCCTCACTTATTTCATTGGAGTTCGGACATTTCCTAAGCTGTGTGTAGTACAGTATTCACACTAACGACGAAATCACCCTTACTGATAACCAACAATACAGTGACATTTTTAACATTACCAGGAATAGAGTTGTATTATTATTATTATTATTCAATATTTGGACTCAGTTTGAGTTTACACTGGATTCTTTAAAAAATCAACAAAAATAATGACATTGGAAAACGAAGTAGAAGAAAGTGTGTTTTGGGGCTATATTTAAAGCTACTATTCAGAAATTCGCTGAGGAAAATTAGTAAAAGAACATCAGGATGGGCGGCCACTGAATTCAAACACACCGTCTCTCGAATATGAATAAGAATGCGAACCATCAACCTCAATCACTCGTCCTAACATCGTTATTGAAGTCTTAACGATGTTGTGCACCTATACTTCAGTTAACCTCCGGTGCTTGGGGTCCCTGGTTCGATCCCAGCTCGCGCCGTGTGGACTTTGTGGTGGACAAACACCATGCTCGTGGGTTTTCTCTGGGTTCTCCCGTTTCCTCCCACTTTCTTCATTCCACCATTTCACTCATTTCTCATCATTACCGTCTCCTTTAGCCTAACCGGCATATACGTGGGACGTAAAACTTAAAGATTTCATTTCATTTTTTATACTTCAGTTAGAAAGAGAATGAATTAATAATAACTTCAACTTTATTGAATTCAGTTTTCTACTCTTTCGCTGGAAGTGAGTATATACTGTATTTTGCTCAGGTGCTATTAGAGTAATGAACACTGTGCACACAGCATCTTAGAAATGTAATGGGTATGCCTCATTCATCTTTCCGTATCTTTAAAGCAGTTCTTCCAAGTTACAAATGAATAAGAAATAAAACCTATACTTTCGTGAGGAGGTTTTGAAAACTTTTCTCTATTTTTGAGACTATTCAAACTAATATCCAAACAATGGTCACATTGTAATTCAAATGAGGTATAAATCGTCTTTCTACTTTAATTTAGAAGTCGAGTTATATGAGGTTTAGGAAAATTCAACGCTTTTGCCAGAAGATAATGTTACAAAGGACGAAAGTTTTAAATACCTCAACAAATCTTCTAAACCAATAGTATTCGAAATTTTTCCATGCCGTGCTGTATTCGTAGAATCAGAGGGATTTTTTTTTCTTTCCCCATCCCAATGTTTGCTTGTTAGAGAATCTGTAGAATGGCAAATGTACTATTTCTTCTGTCCGAAAGAAAAAAGTTCTAAAAATTAATTACCTGTAACTAGAGAAACATATTCAAGTGTTCTTTGTAAATTCATACGCTTGTCAACCGACACATAATTGGCTGGTGTTCCATCTTACCTGTCAAAAATGTCAACAAAGTCAATTGGTGTGATTGGGGAATTGTATGGCAGGACCCGCCACTTCTCAAAAGGACTGGTTGGATTGCCCGGGATATGTAGAAGCGGAAAGTTATTCTGTCCTTGAAACGTCCTGCAAAACTAACCACGATATCTGTTCAATAAAGAGTGCATGGCGGCTGTGCGTGAAATTGTGAGTACTTGATTATTCCTAGATCCTCGTCCTGTGCACAAAATTGAAAAATATGTGTTGAAAAGGAATTCCAAATTCAAGCAATTAAATACTGAGCAGCAAGTAAGCAAATTAATGGTATATTGCAGAAGTTGCTATTGAAAGAAAGCCAGAAGCTGAAGCATGGTGCTATAAAGTTTCAGCTACTTTTGTATTAACGCGCTTGACTGTGTCTAGAATTTAACAGGTTGCCCAAATACAGTACGAGGAAGGTAAAATAAATTGCTGATGTTTCTTCAGAAAAAAGGCAAATATGGATGAAAACGTAAGTATTGTTCTGAACATTGAACCAATTTAAGGAAGATCCTTCCAATCATTGAGAATCAATTCGTACCCTGTTTTGTGCCTTGATATTTCATCTTCACTTTTTGATATTTTGAAGCAAGGAACTAAAATAAAGCGTACATCTTCTATTGTTAAATTGTGCTAGCAGATCAAAACAAATCAGAGAAATTAAAAGTTTTGCTTAGCGGAGTTGAAACCGGATGGACATTTTGAAGATTTTTACGATTATATTCACATATACGAAAAGTAGTTAATGGAAAACAGACGTTCTTATTACATTATGCTAGACGAAGAATTCCCCACGAACTTCGAAACGTAAACATTTCACAACCAAAATGATGTTTATGGCTGCTGTCACCCGACCACGATACAATCCGCATTGAAAACATTCTTTTTGATTTTAAAAAAATGCTCCTTTGTTTATTAAGAACCGACTACCAAACTTGAGAAATAGATTTGAAGAAACCTTGCTAACAAAAAATGTGAAGTCCAATGCAGCAGAATGTGGAAAAGTAATCTTGAACGTAATTCCGACGTTCAAGTCCAAGTAAGTCATAAGCAGGAACCGATATATGTAGGCCTGCAACAGAATAGTGCAAAACCTCGAGGCTACGATAAACTTCTAGCTAATAGTTCTAAAGCTGTTTTAGTCTATTTAGATTCAAGTTCCGATTTAAACGATGTGGATTTTGGCTTTTTCAATTCCATTCAATCTTTGTAGTAAGAAGCTTCATGGACAAACTGATCAAATGTATTGAAAACGCCTTTAACGAATTAAACAGGCACTTAGTAATGTTTTTCTAATATTGCAGACTTGTATGGAATCAACTATGCTAGTTAAAGAAGGAAACTCCTATAAGATTACTGATATTAATAAGGCCAAACTACTTGTGAGGGATGGTTACCAGGTACTTTAGTGTATTCATCAGAGGCTCCGGAGAAAACACAGCCTCTCATCAATTGAACTTCGTTTATACACTTGAAGCTTACTCAGTAAGTCTTAAGTGTTGTAAATATATAGCATAATTTCGGGCAAAAATAAATTCTAATTGTATACCATATTTCCTATGGGAGGAAGTATAATAATAATAAAAGACTACTTTTCGTTATGAACTATGTTTCTGATATTTAAAAAAAAAAATGCTTATATTTATTATTTATAAGCACTACAGTCCCGATTAACTGAATTTCCAGGTTAACCAATTAATAAAAAGAAAAGAAAATTCAAAATAAAATACAAAAGGTTTTCACATGCAGAATTAAACTTCATTGTTCTAATTGTACGGCTTCAGTTTAGTATTGTTCAGTTCTAATGTTTAAAGTCAATATATGTTGCTAGTAACGTCCTTTCACGCTGAAGATACATCACATGCTCAATAATGAATATCAAAAATGCTTTATTCTAATTTAACCGAAGTAGCATTGGTCCCATCAATCTCTTTATATACAAGTGTGCAGGCGGGACATAGAGCCCGGTTCCTCTATTTACACCTAGCATTCTTTTCCTTTGCTTCAAGAGAGCTTGGTTTCTCCTTTATACCAGCGTTTGTGTGCAAAGATTTATATATACATATATTTGTGTGAGATGTATATAAAATCAGGGGAGGCTTTAGTTTTCCCCAGTATATCGTCCTTTTTTCTTTCCTTTTTTCCTTCTGTTTCTCGTTATTATTGGTATTATTACTGTTATTACTGTTATTATTATTATTATTATTATTATTATTATTATTATTATTATTATTATTATTATTATTATTATTATTATTATTATTCGTTAAATAGTTTGGTTTATGCCGATGTGGCCACACGTGTGCTTGTTTCACTATAAGTGTGGTTATTGTTTCTGTTGTTTCGTTATTTTGTTGTTGTTCTTTCTGTTTTCTTTATTATGTTTCGTCTTTCGTGTCTCGGTATTGTTTACTGTTATAATTGTTGTTTCACTTGCTTTTAATTCTTGTTTGTTTGATCTTTTAGTTCGATCTTTCGGTCTGCATTAAAGCCTTTTCTGTGTGTGTGTGGTTTGCTTCGTTCTCTCTTTTGTGGTTTCTGGTTGGAATGTTTGACTGCTTTTTTTTTTTTTTTTCATGGGCTCTAGCTTCAATTTTTATCCATTCTGTGTTTTCAGTTTCCTTGGTTGGATATGTTTCTGTTTATCACTTCGTTTGGTATTTCTCCGTTTTCTATTTACTTCTTCTGATTTTCCTTCTTTTCTTTATTAATTTTCCTTTTTTATTTTTTCCGTTTTTTTTAAGTCCTCTCCCAGACTTTCTCGTTTGTTTGTGGGCTTGTGGTGTATTTTTGTCTCTAGGAGACAGCATTGTCTTTTATGTTGCTACATCCAGGTAGTTTGATCGTTTGGGTAAGACTGGGGTCCGTGCCCGTTTCGTGCCTCATTTCTTAGCAAATGACCAACAAAGGGACAGGGTTGATCACTGCAAAGAACGCTTTATACTGCAAATAGTGACCCTTTCTCCTGAACATCGTTACTAGGGTGATACTTTTTTTTTTTTTTCAATATAATCCGTCGACAAAATGTCAAAATGCAAGTAGAAGTCTCCTAACTCTCCACCTCATCTGTACTCTTTCTTTTCTTGGGGGCCGCGGTGGCTCAGCGGTAGAGCGTTCGCCTCTGGTGCTTGGGGTCCCGGGTTCGATTCCAGCCCCCGCCAAGTGAACTTTGTGGTGGACAAACACCATGTGTGTGGGTTTCCTCGGGGTTCTGCCGTCTCCTCCCCTTTCTTCATTCCACCATTTCTTTTATTACTTATCATTACCATCTCCTTTAGCCTAACCGGCATAAACGTGGAACGTAAAACTCAAAGATTTCATTATCTTTCTCTTCTTACAAAGCAAAAGCTTTATTTTTCATATTTCTGAGAATATAGGTTTCAGTACTTAACAATTATTTATTGCCGCAGTGGCTCAATGGTACATCGTTCACCTCTGGTGTATCGGGTTTTTGATCTTAGGGTTGCCAGATTTTGTAAACGGAAAACCGGGACTCCAATTCCAGGCTACGTATAAGGTCAGGGTTCCTACTCATTTAGTCAGAATCAATTATATGTCTTTTTCAGGTTACTACTCACAATTTTCCAGTTAATTCTATTTACATTTAGCACAAATGAAGCTTTACAAGGGATGTATAAAGAATGTAACGTAAGAAAAGCTGTCTGGCGCCCCTTCTTCCGAATTCCAATTTGTGTTTAACAGGTCCTAAATATTGGGCAAAATACGACACAACCTCCCTTTTATATATGAAGAGAATTTTTTCTGTTACGTCATCACCTGAGTCAGAAACATTACGCTAATAAGATGTACAAATTTGTTATTTTGCAAGCTAATAAGAAATACAAATTTATTTATTTTGCAAGAAAAAATACGCTAAACAGAACTAAAACGAAAAGTAAGTCTCTTCAAAGACTCATGCAGGCTCTCCAAAAGTTCGGCAGAAAAAAAAAATCCCATATAAAAATAAAGGTGTGTCTTGTTTAGAGTGTTTAACTGACACTTCTTGTAACAGAAAATTGTAACTTGAAAATTATTGAAAATTTTATCAAAGGAAAAAAAGATATAACCAAAATTATTGAATGCATGCATAGCATGTTTAGAAATATTTATCCGCACATGGAAAGACAACTCACTTGTCAGTTCTGTAATCGTTGAAGTGGGATTTCAAATGAAACGTAGATAGAAGATTACGGATCTAAACACGATACACACTCAACCGGTGAATTGTTCGAAAAAATGAAGTAAATTCTTCACATCAAATATACAAAACATGTAAGAGATCTTTCGGATTCTTACATTAATTTGCGAAAATAATATAGCAAGCAAAAGCTTAAAACACTCCTTCGCAAACGCAGGTTTTGCTATTACATAATATTTTTTCACTGGTGTAAATTTCTGCTTACACCAGATTTATACTTTATATATACACCAGCGACACTGATTACCCTGATGAACCACTCTCTATATTCTCAAATGAAATTCAAATCGTTCCCACAATGCAACAAAACTGACTCTGCGACACTACCGGCTACAGTTGTAACTAACTGCATCGTCTACTATTGGCAGTAGCTAAGCGTATCATTGGCTAATTCTAGCAGACTCACACGCTCTGAATGATTTGATTCGTTCTTGCTTTTAGTAGTTCGTAGTACCCAACTTCCTTCAGTGGTGGCGCCGCAGTATCCACAGTTTCAGCGGGAATAGCAGCTGAAACCTCTTATACTATATTATTACTTAATGATCAGCAACATAAAAGAAGAACGTTGACTTCACTCTACACCGACAAAGAAATTCACTTCACTTACAAAGATATGTGTAGTATACACACTGGACTGGATAAAACGCTTGATTGTAAAATTGTGCCTCAGAAGGAGTCAGACAGAACGAAATAGTTTAAATGCGGTTAATACGCAGCGACTAAAAAGTAGTATCGTCATTGTTGATTAAAGTTCCAACAATAAAGCATATCTGCTATGCCGATTGAAGTATAAAATAACTAGTAGTTGAAGCTCGTCACCGGGGAAAGATGTTCTTTTCTATTGAAAGTGATAATCAAGAAAGTATTGCCATAACATATGGCCTTCTTGAATATTTTTTAAATGCTTTTTTTTTTTCCTCTGGAAGCTAAACAACCCATAGGACGAAAAGAATGGATGTAATTTTCAAACTTTTTGTTTGTTTAATAAAATTAATCTTCAGAAAACCTTCCGTTTTTAGGTGAGAAATACTAGTTCTTACAGTTTTGTTTTTTGTTTGTTTGTTTTTTTTTTTTTTTAATCTGAAGAATGAAAACCAGGGCAAACAGGCGTCCCAAAAGCCTTTTTCGGGACAGTTAGTTCTTTCATTGAAAACTGGGACGTCTGGCAACCCTACTTGATTCGATCCCAGCTCGCATCAAATAGGTTTTGTGGTGGACTAACATCGTGTGCATGGGTTTTCTTGGGGTTCTCCCGTTTCCTCCCACTTTCCTCATTCCACCATTTCATTCATTTCTCATCATCACTGTCTCCTTTAGTCTAACAAGCATAATTGTAGGACGTAAAACTTAAAGATTTCGTTTCATTTTTCACTTATCGTCTTTTCGGATGCAGAATAACACCGGTTCAATATTACATAGACGTAATATGTTGTAGTATTGGACCCAATTCCCTTCAAACTTTGGACCCCTCCCAATAACAAAAAAAAATCTTTCAGTTTAATGTCCCGTTATGGTAAGGGAGACGATGATTAAGGCAAGTGACTGATGGTGCAGGAATTGATGGAAGGAGAATGTGGGAGGAAATGGAAGTGCCCGAGAAAACATGGACACGATGTTGTTGTCCACCACAAGCTTACTTGGTCGGGAATCGAACCAGAGATAAGCGCTCTACCACTGAGCCACCATGCCAACTCTTCCCAATAAAAATTTATGGGTGCACACTTCTACAAAACATAATGGGTCTTATGCAGAGTCGTTCTGACACGTGATTAGTGCCATACTAAAGAGTTCGACTAACATATGTTTCTTGCAGTAGTCAAGCCTTTGGTATGACGCTAATATAACGTCAAAACGATTCTGCATAAGGCAAAAAATGTTTGGGTGAATAAAATCAATCAATGTATGTTTGAACCTCGCACCATTCCTTATTCGTGTTAATAACTTCTCATGGATTGCAATATTGTCGGATATAGATTCTAGGGTACCCGGTATAGCGAGTAACAAACTGAAATAGCAGCGTAATGTAGGTTACAAAATGCGAACTTTTATGTTTACCGTTTCAAATATAAGAGAAAGTTACGTAGTTAAACTGTTTTTTGATTACATATAGAACCAGAGTATCCCTATGTTTTAATTTTACTGTGTCATGCAATGTTCGTAGGTTTTCTGAAGAAAATTTCTCTCGATTGACACAAAAATTTCCCTTTCCTTATTAAATTTCCCCTAGTTTGGTGTTTTTTTGTAATTCCTAGGACAGGAGTTATATGATAAGATTAATTTAGCTATATTAATGGAATAATCAACCACATTTGTTTCAATCATTTGCTTTTAGCTTTTTTCTTTTTTTACTTTTTCCTTCACTTAAAAAAAAAAAAACAAAATATAAACAATGGTGTAAATCTGTCTTCAACATTGGGGTGGACGGGTAAGACCATTCCCATAATTTTTTTAAGCGGAGTTCAAAATATTTATATATTTATGAAGTTGAAAAACAATAGTGTGGAGGATCAGGGGAATAGAGTTGCCTTCAACATTGGGAGGTAAACAGAAAAAAATGAAAAGGAAATGAAATCTTTGAGTTTTACGTCCCACTATTATGCCGGTTAGGCTTAAGGAGACGGTGATTATGAGAAATGAAAGAAAATGGTGGATTGAAGAAAGTGGGAGGAAACGGGAGAACCCCGAGAAAACCCACGCACACGGTGTTTGTCCACCAGAAAGGGGAAGGGCATCAATTTCATTTCACTTTCCTTTGTGGAAATCGGACACAAATCATCACATTTCTCCCAAAAACACACATTTCAAATCGGATTATTGGCGGGAACAGTCCTCCCAGTTTCAAGATTCGAACTTACATGCCCCCTCAAAGCCTGGGATTTGAGCCAATGCTCACAAACACACCCAACCAACAATGTGAGCAAATTTGCTACTTTGAACAGGAACACATACACAAAATATTGCTATTGTGTTGATTTATTTCTGAAGAACGAAGAAAAAATTAAGTATTTATATTGGTCGCTCAGCGCGAGAATTTCCCTAGATTTTAATGTTTTATCGAAAAACTTCCCTTTTTCCCTTTTTGTTAAATTTACCAGCAAAATTTCCCTAGATTAAGGAACTTTCCCTGAAACTACGAACACTGGTGTCATGCAGCATATTATTAAACTTGCGGTTAAGCGGTCTTCCCAATCAACGTTACCAACCCAACATTCCAAAATATCAGTAGCAAGCGCTCGAAAATTTCAGTAGGTACCGTATCTTAAAAACATCTAACCACCAATATTATATTATTGTAATTTCTGAGCTATTTAATTGAAGAAATTTTCACGATGATCTTTAAATTCAGTGCACCAATATGCGCCGATATATTTTGTTCCAAACTAGAAACCATACACTCTTTTTGTTAGAAATAATACAATTAAGAGTTTAGGATAAAGCTCTAAGGAATATGGATCGTCTTATTTACCTGTTATTCCTATCACACCTCTCTGCCACTAATTCTTCGTTGTTGCTGCTACTTGTTTAATACTTCCTCTTCCTCACTATCGTACAATAGTTTAAATTATTTTTGTCAGTCAAATAACCGGGGCAGTAGGCCCCCGGGCTGAATCCACCACTGTATGGTTCTCCAATGTGATTCTTCCTTGGGGTATGTGAGTTGTGATTCCTCCTTGATCGAAAGTAATCAAACTCTTTTATCAGTTGGGAACTTATTGCGAAGTTAAAATAGATTAGAAGAATTAAAAGCGAAAGAAGAAATTGTCATGTTGTCATGTCTGAAGGCTGTTCAGAAGATTTCATTTCACCTGATAAAGATAACATTAAACATAAAAAAAGAGAAAAGCAAGCAAACGTTGTTTTTCTTTTGAACTCTTCTGTTCTCTGAATGAATGCATGTTGAAACTAAAAATAGGCTGGTTGTTTTACGTTACTAAAATACGAGTATACCGTATACAAATTTATAGTAAACTCATTATATACCTATAATAGACTGGATTCTGGCTGTCCCCTCAATTTTAACTTCTAGATCTGCTACACTGAAACCATATGGGCAATCGGAATTTTTCAACTTATTAAAACCCGAAGATTCGATCTAGAGAGGAACAAATCCTTGTGTGGAGGAATCAAATCAGAAAAATCAAGAAATTCGAAATCATTCTACATTGCGACACCAAAGGATTCAATTCAGAGGAACGAATCCTTGTTTGGAATGGATCGAAAGGAATCGATTACACGAGAACAACAAACTATACATTACTACTCAAATGTCAAGTGAATAAACTTATTTATTAGAAATGCGTAGAAGAGATTACTACCGCATTGCGTAAAGTGTCGCCATCACATGATTATTACTAGGGAACGGAACTTTATTTAAATAAATGTTTTTTCTGCAGTGAGATAGAGACCCATTCTCTTGCCAAATTGCTGATCATATCCTTTTATGCCACCTCAGCAAATTTTATTTTACATAAAAACACATATTTTCTAATTTTCCGTATGTAAATATACATTTTAAGAGTTTTCGTTTTAAACACATAAAATCACTCATTGAGGACTGCTACATCGAAATCTTCGAAAAAAAAAATGCTTATTTTCCCACACCTCTTTTATATCGTGTGTCAGGTTAGTTTTGTCTCTGAGCACGTTGACTGGCAGACTTCTGGTGCCTTACACTAGTGATGAGCGCAAGAGTCTTGGTCTTGCAGTTTTTGCAAGAGTCTTGCATACAAGACCAAGACCAAGACCAGCAATCCCGATGCAAGACCAAGACCAAGACCAAGGGTGCAAGACCAAGACCAAGACCAAGACCATACCTGCAAGACCAAGACCAAGACCAAGACTCTTGCGCAAGAGTCTTGCACAAGTACCGGTACTACTAAAATTTTTATAGAATGTAAAAAGGAAGGGGAAATATCATTACATCTATCACTTGAACTTCTTGGCTTCAGTAAAAATGCAGCTGGAGTGAATGTGTTCCCAGTAGTTTATGCAATCCGTGTGAGTCGATCTGCCCCTGTAGCTTATAGCAACAGTATGTCGTTTTCTGAATTGGTTGTTCGCGTTTTCTGTAAATATTACTCGTTTTCAAGCCCCACAGATGTCATCTCGCACCGTGTGAGCTTTTTTTGGTGGACAAGCACTGTGTGCGTGCGTTTTCTCGGTATTTTTTTCGTTTCCTACTACTTTCTTCATTCCACCATTTCAGTCATTTCTCTTCATTACTGTCTCCCTTAGCCTTGGTGCACAATCTTGGGACGTTAAACTAGATACTTCATTTCATTTCAAAGTATATTAGTGGTGTTCTCCCAAAACTAAAGCCAAATGTAGCATTGAACATAGGTAATACCGTACACCATAGGTGTCAACTACATGGGTATGGGCTTGGCTCTGAGACTCAAGCATCCGTTGTAAATTTTCAAGGTGTGCTCTTAAAACTAATATCGAAATAACATTTTCATGACATTGACAAAAACTTAGTGCATGTGTCCGCAAGTTTGATTTCATAGGTGGATGCTTATACATTGAATAATTGTTTATTAATATAACTTTTAGCCTCCTTAGGTATACGGCACATCGATGATTGAACGATGTAACATTATACTACAACAACAAATGTATATTATAAAATTGAAAGTGACTATTTTTGTGACTCCTAATCTCTTGAACCAGCCGACCGATCTCGATCAAATTTTCAACATAGATGAGGTTCTGACTTGGGGTGTTCTTTTTTTTTTTTTTTTTTAATCAAATCACTTTGACGGTAGAACTTAGGGTAGGAGGTGGGGATGGAAAATGTACAAAAATAAATAAAATTTAATAACTCGTGAATCACCCGACCGAACTCGATCTCATTTTAACATAGATGAGGATCGGACCTGAGGTGATTTCTGTTATATCACTTTGACGGTGAGGGGAAAGGGAATGAAAGATATTTAAAAATGATCGAAAATGACCGATATTAAAATGGAGTCTATAGTTTTAGGGGTCTCTGAGATAAACAGTGACACTTCTGATGCTATTTAAATCCAAGTTCAGCCCCGTAGCTTGGCGGAGGGAAGAGAAGATATATAAAAACGATCGAAAATGACAACCGAATCCATATTTTCCAGTTCGCTGAGTTGAGTACTGACATTTTCGATGCCGTTACGAAGAAATTCAGCCTTGTAACTTGGGGAGAGGGAGATACATAATAATGATCAAAAATGACCAAATATTGGTGTCGAATCCATTGTTTTCGGCGTCGCTAAGGTGAACAGTGATACTTCCGATCCCGTTTAAATGCAAATTCAGCACCGCAACTTGGGTGAGGAACAAGATATATAAAATTATCAAAAATTACCATTATCAATGTCGAACTCATGGCTTTCGAGGTCATTGAGATGAACAATGACACTTCTGATGCAGCACGTCGCAACATTGGGGTGAAGGAGATATATAAGTTTATTGAAAATTACCGATATTAGTGCCGAATCCTTAGTTTGTGGTGTCTCTGAGACGAACAGTGACACTTCTGATGCCGTTTAAATTCATATTCAGCCCCGCAACTTGGGGAGAGAAATATAGAAATAATCGAAAATGACCGATATCAGAGAGCGCTTTACTAATAGTAAAAAGTGACTGACTAACGAAATATATTATTATTTTTTTAAGTTTAGCCGAACGAAGTGGGTAATTGATGCTAGTAATCCATATTCACAAGTGAAACTTCAAATAACTTTGAGTTTGATGCCGTTATTTTGTATTTCCAATACAGGTCAAAAATATTTATATAGATTGAATTTACACAAAAGACATAGACAGTTGAATCTTTTTCAGTTTTCACTCAAATTATTCTAAAATATTAAGAGGTTTGATAATAATAATTATTATTTTAATTTTCTCCCTCTTTTTTAAATCAATATTGCAAAATATATCATCATCTTCATAATAGTTATTCTGCCATTATTGGCAGGTTACTTGCTGCAACTGAGAAGCTTCGACGTTCGGTGGTCCTTAGCTAGCCTCTTCGTCTTGACGTAGCAATTTTTTGTTTTAATACCTTCCTTCAAGTAGTCTCCTTCGCTCCCTCCATCTCTTTCTTCCACAATACCTTCCAGCACGTCTCTCATAATACAGTTCCTCCTCGGCCAATATCCTAACCAGTTCCTCTTCCTCCTCTTAACAATATCTAAAATTCTTCTATTTCCCCCCTACTGCTAATTTTTTGACTACCTTCTCATTCGTTGTCCGTTCAACACAGCTAATTATCTCCTTTTTCCTCCATGCCCATGTATCGAAAGCCTGCAATTTTTCATCACTTTTGCGTAATGTCAATGTTTCTGCCCTACAGAGTAAATATTGGAATCAGAAAAACAAAATCTCGATATTTAATTGGAAGTTTGATTAATATAAGTATTAGCTAATCGTGGTTGAAAAGAAAAATCTGACGCCTTTAGAGTGTAAAAATAATTTTGCAATTCATGGTATTTCAATAATCTGTGCCGTCTTGATTTTCTTTCATGCGTCTCAGGAGTAGCCTCCCCAGTTTGGGAACCAGTGGAGTGTTGGATCTGTTAAAAAATATAAATAGATTACGAAACGTTGTGATTTAGGCATATCTTACAAGTAGTGAAGCGTGGGCACCCATTAAAAAAGGAAAGGTCATCACCTATGTTATACACTATCATGATGCTTACACAAATTTAAACTATATTACATTTAGGAACATTCATTGTATTTCCGTTATTATTGGCGCATTGTAGAGTTTATTGTCCCTTATATCCATAGTAAAATTTACCTATGAAAAGCTTGAGATTTCTTAAATGCAAGACTTGCAAGACTCTTGCATGCAAGACCAAGACCAAGACCAAGACTGGGTGTGCAAGACCAAGACCAAGACCAAGACCATGGGTTCCAGTGCAAGACCAAGACCAAGACTGAATGTGCAAGACCAAGACCAAGACCAAGACCACCCCGGTCTTGGTCTTGGTCTTGCATTTGCTCATCACTACCTTACACGTAAGGTCCTGTTGAGGGAATTCTACCCAGCCACAAGCCAGTTACAACACTGCAGGACTTTGAATGAATCCACTACATCTCTTTTCGTTTATTCTATTCTAAGTGGTGCTTCAGCACAGTGTATGTATTTCCTTACTGTAAAATGCCTAAAATAAAAGCAAGTGTTTCATCTCGTTTGCAGAAGTTCTGTGATGAATATAAAGATCTATTTTCTACTAATGTCAAAGTGCTATTTTGCCAACAGTGTGGTAAATCTGTTGCGGCTGACCAACAGCAAAAAGCATATTTTTGCCGCTTCACGTTTGAGCAAGGGACAGGCATTTATCTGTCAACCAATTGTGGCTAATTCTGGTAAACCGTCAAAATTATCCGCTTTTTCAATGGATTTGTGCAGAGCTTTTGTATCCGCAGATATTCCACTGTTCAAATTAAAGAACCCTGAATTACGAAAGTTTCTCGTGAAATATACGAACTTCGAACCACCTGACGAATCAACATTGCTAAAAACTTATCTGCACAGGTGTTACGAGCAAACTTTACAACATATTCGCTCGGAATGTGCGCATCAAGATATTTGGATATGTATGAACGAAACTACAGACTCCAGTGGTAAAAAAGTGGGAAAAGTGATTGTAGGAGTGGTAAGTAATGGTGATGAAACTGTGTTGACGAAAAAATATTTGCTAGTGTGTAAAGAGCTATCTGCTGCTACACATGTAACGATAGCAAGGCTTTTCAACAAAGCAACGCAACTATTGTGGCCAGAAGGCATAAAATTTGACAATGTTCTTGTTACAGATGCTGCAGCTTACATGAAAAAAGCTGCAATAGGCCTTGCCGTTAGCTATCCCAAAAGGGTGCATGTTACCTGTGTGGCTCATGCGTTGCATAGAATATGTGAAAAGATAACAGTTCTTTGTCCCTAGGTCGATAGACTAGTTTCAAATGGAAAGAAAAATTTTACCAAGTCACCTAAACGAATAGACATTTTTAATCAAAAATATTCTGGGATTCCTCTTCCAACCGCTCGTGTAGTTACACTATGGGGCACTTGGTTGAATGTCGTTGAGTATTATGCCCAAAACTTTGAACAATTCGTATCTGTCGTAAATGATCCCGACAAAGACGAAGCATCGTCCATAGAAATTCTACAAGAACTGTTAAAAGATCCATTCGTAAAACTCGAGTTAGCATTCATTTCAACAAACCTGTCCTTTCTTTCTCGTTGTATAGAAAAGCTTGAATCTTCATCGAACGTACTGTCAGCCTCAGTGGGTGAAATCCACATAATAGAAACGAAACTGATAGAACTTCCTGTTGCTAACGGACAAGTGTCAATGTATAAATTTACAGACATTTTTGAAAGAAACCTAGGTTTTCAAACATTGTGTAAAATTGCACGTGTTTTGGAAGGAGAAATCGTGAAGGAAGATGTGGCCAATTTCATAGTGAAATATCGTGTTTCAAATATGCGAGAATTGTTTCTTGTGACGTGGAGCGATTTTTCTCGCAATATAAGGTGATTTTTAGGGATAATCATCACAAATTTACAATGGAGAACTTGGAGAAAATTATGGCAGTCGAAAGAATAGCTCGCTAGGAGGTAAACATTTCAAAACTGAATTTAAGATGTTCACAATACACGTAGTATTTAAGTTTCTGTTGCCAAATATTTTTATTTTTGTCACATATATTTCTAATTTTATCACATATTTTCAAAATTTATAGCATATAAATAAATAAATATTTCTGAGTTTTTTAGCACATGAAGTTCCGTTCCCTAATTATTACATAATATTGCATACTTATCATATTGTAAATAAAAATAACACTTGCTTTACTTTTGAGCTAGCATGAATATCAGAAGATTTAATGGTTTCTAAACAAACAAACAAACAAACAAAAAACACACAAAATCAGCAGATCAGGAGGTAAGTTGAAGATTCAATAGATCTACTAAAAAATCGATGCGGTTGGCAACGCACTTTCAACTGAATATGATGCAGCTTTTCGCCTAGTGTACTCTAGTGAGTACCAGTTGAATTATCTGCAGGCAAAGGAGCTGAGAGAGCGGCTAACAGTTTGCCAGGTCTACTGATTCTCCCAATTCAAAGTCTTACTAATTCGAAACATGCGCGTTCTGATCGGGAACCTTCCTTATTTTTTGGAGAAATAATAATTCAGCTTATAGTAAAAGAAATAGGAGTTTCCCCAATTTTTTCATAAAATCCAATAATTCAGCTTAGAGACACAGAAATAGTGATTTCCCTGATTTTAGTTCAGAGAGTAAAATAATATTCCACCTCTGATTAGCGACTTAGTAATTAGTTTAGGAGGGCTCGTTGTACTTGTTTCGGCCCGGGAACTACGGACGGAAGAGATACGAATTTTTTGCGTTCGGTTTTAGAACTGAATACTTTCTCATTGGATTTGGAGGATATTCTGACTTTCTAAGGGTAAATTTAGACATTAATGTGCAGTGTTTTGTTGTTCTTGTTATTTTTTATGTTGTGTTACTTAATATGAGTGGTGATTTATCAAGAAAGAAAGAAAAAAAAATCCAAAATTACAAACTACAATGGTAAATTCAGGTGGCTAAGCAAGAGCAGTAAGGGGGATACGTATGCCTATTGCAAAATGTGATTTTCATATAAAATCGATTGGAAAGACAAGTTTAGGGGAAATGGCATGTAGAAATACAGAAACATTTGCTCAGCTTTAAAAGACTTGCAGGACAAAATAATAATAATAATAATAATAATAATAATAATAATAATAATAATAATAATAATAATAATAATAATAATAATAATAATAATAATAATAATAATAATAATAACAGCTTTTGCTACTGGAACTCTAAAGATAAGTACGCAGATGCGGGAAGCGGAAATATGACTTTCGGGTTTTGTAGCAGAAGCAGAGCCGTAGTCAAGGGGGAGCGAGCGGGGAGGTTGCCCCGGACGCTGATAACAAGGGGGCGCCGAACAAGCAAGAAGAAAGTAAAGGTGTTGGAAAAGAGTAATATATGCGGCGCTCCTAAAAGAATTAGCGGCCTATTAAATCAACATTGTTGTCAGTTTGCAAAGAAATATATTTGTTAAAAATTTTCTTTCTCGCATCGCTCGAAACCCAAAATTTTCAATAATAGTTACAAGGTTTTATCTATTACTTAAAGAAAGTTATATACGATTGGTTAATGACGATGTGATATACAAGGTTCCGAGTAATGACTTATAGTGTACGCAGGAGCGTGTTCAAAATCGGAAACGGTCAAAGTTTGAAATACATGTTCAACGTTGTGATGGTGATGAGTTTAATTAGTTAATCACGCTTTTCTACCCAATCGGATTAATCACGATGGTGGGAATGAAGGTAGGAAAATGAGAAGAGTGTAAAGACTCATGCAAGCTGCTGTTTGCGCGGGAATATTAAAAATGAAAGGAAACAAGAGGAATAATAATAATATATTCGAAATCGTAGGGTAGGGGCTAAAAGGGTCAGAACTTAAACTAACGAATTTCGTCTTTTTCAAAGACTAATCACTACCAGTCTCTTTTTTCTTTATTTATTATTGCATTGACATATGAAATGCTTCCAATTTAAGGGAATTTATTGGGATCATTTGTCCATCAACTAGTTGTATCGCCAGAATATGCATAGGTATAAACGAAATCTTTGAGTTTTACGTCCCACTGTTATGCCGGTTAGGCTAAAGGAGACGGTGATAATGAGTAAGGAAGGAAATGGTGGAATGAAGAAAGTGGGAGGAAACGGGAGAACCCCGAGGAAACCCACGCACGCGGTGTTTGTCCACCACAAAGTTCACTTGGCGGAGGCTGGGATCGAACCCGGGACCCTAATATGCATAGGTATCAGTTGTGTTCTGTTTTATCTATTTACAAACAGAGAAAACATAAATCTTCTTAATTTTCGTTATATTTGATAAAATATTTTTACCGTAAAAGAACTAACTAACTCTATGGCCCATAGAACCCGGAGATTCAATGCTTCGTTCATAAAACATGACTTTTATACTTACCCAACTGAATCCAGTTTCTACCTTGTATTCCTATTTCTGCGAAATTCATCTTAATATTGTATTATATTGTATTGTATTGTCCTTCCATCTGCGTCTAGGTTTGCTAATGGACGTTTTCCGATTGGATTTCCAGTCAAAACTTTGAAAGCGTTTCTACTTTTTTCACTCTCGCTACATTACCTGCGCATCTGAGCCTCCAAGATTTGATGAATTTAAAATGTTAGGTAAAGGATGTAAATTATGCAGTTCCTTGTTATGAAGTTTCCGCCTTTCCCGATTGCCGTTCCTCTTGGGCTCAAATATTTGTCTCAAGTTTTTATTCTCAAATATGTTCAGTTTGCGTTCTTCCCTTAAAGTAAGCGACTATATTTCTCAACAATACAGAACAACAGGCATAATTATCGTTCTTGACGTATTTTGAGCTTCAAGTTATTCGACAGAATTCGCGACGACAATATATTTTGAACTGAATAATAACACGAATTCATTGTTTTCAGTCGGCATTTAATTTCTTCGTGGATATGATTTTGGTCTATTAATATTGATCCTAGATACTTGAAATTATCCCCGTTATCGAAAATATTATTTGATACTTTGACGCATCCATAATTTTTACAGTATTATGATACCAGTGAAATTCTATGTATTTACTTTTTTCTGCATTTACTTCTAAACCTGCAAGCATTTAATAATGTCTCTGCACCTCTTTCTATTGTTCTCCTATCATCTCTTACCAGATTTACATCATTGGCATATGCCATAACCTGGTGAATACCTTTCAGCTCTAGACCCTGGTTGCCATCTTTGATTTTCGTTATAGCGTACTCCAGAATAAAGTAGAATAATAATGTCGACAACGCATCTTCTTGTTTCAGACCATTCTCGACGAGGAAGCTCGAGGACAAGTATTTTCCTACTCGGACTTTACTTTGGGATTCGTTTAAACACAGGTTAATTACTCTAACGAGCTTTTCCAGTATTCCAAATTCTGCAAGAATGTTGTATAATATTTATCTCGTAATAGAATCGTTAGCCTTCCTAAAGTCAATAAATAATTGATGTACCAGGGTATTATACTCCCATTTCTTTTCGAGTATTTGTCCAAGGGTAAATATATGGTCCATAGTTGATTCATTTCGTCTGAATCCGATAATCTCCAATAATTTTATCCGCGTATGTGATCAATCTTTCTAATTAACCCATCAACGCCCAGTGTCACCTGCAAGTGACACTACTTGAAAGGTGTCTTCTACCTTGTACTGTACGTCGACTTCGAAACTTTTTTGTGTGGTGATGCAACATATATAGGTAAGTAGCTGGTGCTACTGTGGTTCACTAGGACCCTCTGGTGGACGATTGGTAAACAAGAAGACGCCTTTAAAGTAGTGTCACCTGTAGGTGACGTTGGGCGTTGACGGGTTAAATGTTTGAGAGGATTTTATAGGATGTTGACACAAGAGAAAATTATTACAATCCGCTTTTTTTGTCTTTCTTGTGAACTGGAACAATGATTCATTCTTTCCACTCTTGTGCTAATTCCTCCTTGTTCCAGATAAGAAGAATGAGTTTGTGTATCTTGTTCCACAGTTTTCCCTCTAGCTAAAATTAACTCAGACAGAACTTCGTCTACGCACGGAGATTTGTGTTTCTTTAATTTCTTTATAGCAATTTCTACTTTTGTTCGGCTAGGCTCTGAAATTTATGGTTCTGCTGTGCATTTCCCTTTCCCCACGAACATTAGTTTTTGGCTGCGTGTTAAGCAAATCGTCAAAGATATCTTTTCATCTATTCAAGATGCTATTTGTATCAGTAAGAATTGTTCCGTCGTCTCTAATATACATGCGCGAGGTTGATATCCTTTCTTAAATCCCCCCCCCCCTGCAACACGTCTCGATTTATTTCTTTTACTATTATCTTCAAGTTCATTAACTTAAGCTTTCAAAAATTCGCGTTTCTCTCTTCTAAACATTTTGGAAGTTTCTCGTCTGATGTCAACGAAATTTAGTATAGGTATGTCGTTCGGATTTTGTAGCCATGCAGTTTCACCTATTTTCTCTTCTCCATTAGTTTGGTGCATTCCTGGTCGAACCATGATTTTTTCTTACGTATTTCTGCGTGCCGGAATTTTCCTCTTGCTGAAATTTAATGCTATCCCAAATTTGAACCAAGTATCCTCAAAACCTTCTAAAAACGATAATCTATTACACTTCAATCTGGTATTCCTCTCTCGCCTGGTTCTCGTCTAATTTCTTCAAACTAAACCTCTCCTTTTTCAGATGTTAAATATTCTCCTATTCAACGATAATCTCTCTCTTGTTATCGCTGCTACCAGATAGTGGTCAATGTCACAGTCGGGTCCTCTGCACGAGCAAACATCAGTTATGTTAGATTACCTTCTATCTACTAAAACATGATGAATTTGATTGTGTGTTCTTCCATCTGGCGAGGTCCATGTGTATTTATGAACGTTGGGATGTGGGAGTTTTGTACTCTTCACGATAAGGTTTTTGGATGTTCCAAAGTTCACGAATCTAACGCCGTTGTCATTACTCTCCTCATGCGGACTTTCTTTCCGTATAACCGGTTTGAAAATATCCTGTCTCTCCATCTTCGCATTGAAATCCTCTAATAGAATTTTCATATGGTATCGCGCTACTTGGTCGAAGAACCGTGATACTTCTTCAAAGGTGTCTTTTATATCGTCATCCTTATCTTCTGTTGAGATTTGTACATTTAAAACAATAATATCACACCACCGACCCTTAAGAGTAAATGAATAATAAAAGAAAGTTTATCGTTAACAAATTCAACCCGTTTAATTTTGATATTAAAAGAATCGAAATTAAAATGCTATTTGTGTGGTCACATATAGAATGAAATTACAAAAGTTTATAATTATTACTGGAAATTAATGCTATCACCCACTTCGAACATTGTAAACGCACAAAGTTTTTAATGTATTGAAATTTCATATATTATAGATAGTATGAAACTTTACAGTGTTCGAAGTGGAAAAAAGGCAAAGGCGGTATGTTTTATTACGATTTTGACTCGACATACCGGCTATCTAAATGCTGAAATACAGTGACGGTATGTTGCTTGAAAGACTGCATTTCTATTTACATAATGAATGAAAGCAATTGGAGAACTTCTCTGTAGTAACGCGGAGGGGGGAATATGAAGAGACTTTGATTCCCTCCGACAACTGTTTGAAAATAATAATAATAAAAAAATCCCCTTATGTTGTATTATAGAGAATTATATTTGAAAATGCTCAAAAACTGAAAGAGAATATAAACAATTTTCTGCGGGAAACTCCCGGTGCCCCACTCGACGGTGGGGTATTCCAAACATCCAGAAGGTCTGCTCCTACAGCAGACAACCCCTAACCGCCCTTTCACATTATCCGGCGATTTGCCGGATCTGTTTCCGGCGAATTGCAGGACAAGGTAGAAAGACATTGCAAGCAATAGAGCTTTTCACATATGTGGGGCGGTCGCCGGACATTTATTCGGCGAGCAAAAACAGCCGGATCTCCCTGCTAGAATCCGGCGCGGCAGATTGCCGTGTATAGCCAAGCATGACATTGCAAGCAATGAAGCTCTTCACATATACGCGGCAAACTACCGGATGGATGTTGGGGGAGGAAGCAAGTGTTGCCAGGAAAGAGTAGAGAGTGGCTGCGATAATATGGATGCGTGTGTTTTACACACACACACACACACACACAATATATATGTGTTCTAGCCCAGTACACCTGGAGTAATTTTAACCAAACTTGTTACATACAATATACGGGAAAAGATCACATGTAAAAATAATATAAAACGACCGATAGTACGGAAGTATCGAATCCATAGGTCGTTGATTAAAGAGTCCAAATCAATATAAATTATTTTTTCTATGTAATAGAAGATTGGTAGAAATAAATGTCCGGGTAGCACTAGGCAAATGAGCTTGTAATTCTATAAGTTTGTGGTGCCCCAAAATTGAAATATACACTATCAAATATTTCAGCAATCTATATATATAAAAGAGAACGCACAAATCCTTTGTGAACTCATCACGCTAATACGGCTGAACCAATTTCTTTCATTTTTGGGGGGTTATTAGGATTTGGACCCTAGATGGTTTTTATCATATCACTTTAATTTTTAATTACCAGTGTCTTGAGATAATTGACCATTCAAGTGTCCATACGTACAAATCCTTTGTTATTAGTTCATCATAGGTAAAAATAAACGTATTTATATGCAACCCGCATGACCATGTGACTCGGCGGGTTAACATAAATGACAGGCGCTATAATTTTAACATTTACTGCAATTTGAAAGCGAAAAAGTAAAAATTATCTAAGTAACAAAGTTTATTGCGTTCCGGGGTGACCGCAGCGAAGCGGGGTGAACGCTGCTAGTATTATATATTTACTAATAATACCTTTATGTATTTTCGCAAAGCAAGGGAGAATTCATGATGTGATATTTGATAAATATACCTTACTTTATATATTTTATAATTATCTTTAACACTTCTATGGTTGTAATTTCTTGAATAGTCCTTTGAATACAGGGAGTAGAGCAGTGCTTTAAAGAGACTTGAGTCAATATTCGGAACGCTTAAAACAAAAGAATAAACCCGAAATACTATAATAATAATAATAATAATAATAATAATAATAATAATAATAATAATAATAATAATAATAATAATAATAATAATAATAATAATAATGAATAATGCCCACAGATTAGCCTTGGGCTCAGTGGTTGTGTTGACTTGGGATTCTGGCAGAGGCGGATCTAGCCCGGGGCCGGGGGTGCCTAGGCCCCCCACTTTTCAGGGTGACGAAAATAATTTAAGCTATTATTTATATATTTTTGAAACTTTATAGTAAACTTATGTTATACTTCTCATAGTCTGGGGTCTGGCAGCCTCCCAGTTTTTACCTTCTAGGTCCGCCACTGGATTCTGGGATAGATCTCTACCACCAACTATGCTGAAAGGACTTTATCCTGGTATTCCCAGTCACAGCAGGGGAATACTGGCATTGTATTTTAAATACCCAGAACCTGGCCGCTATTTTGCTTAACTTTATCAATTGTGAAAACAGTATAGAAAAATCTCCTTCAAGATACCACTTCTCAAAAAATTAAAATAAAATAAAATAATAAAAAAAGGTGAACCCATATATGTCTGATTTTTTTCTGTCTGTCTTAACAAGGCGAGTAGAAGACACTTCTCGCATCTGTCCATTGCAACTACCACAACATGACAAGAGTCCCAAGGTTTTGTTTCTTCGGTTTCACAGCAGCCCTGCTCGCATATTTTTCATCCACGGCAAAGCGCCGCATAATATGAAAGGGTACACTTCTCATCCGGCAAACTGCCGGAAACGGTTCCGGCAAATCGCCGCATAATGTGAAAGAAGCCTTAATCCGTCCATGCTCAAAACACGGCATTTATATGCATTAAAGCAAGAAGACACACACACACATACATAACAAAGAAACAATTCAATGTCACATCAAAATAAAAAAATAGATGAACTTCTTTGAAGACACCTCATTTTAAAAACAAAAGGTAAGAAAAATGTCGGTGTTCTCTACTTAGAAATTATTTCTACGAAAGAATTAAAACCTTTTACATGCAAAGCTATTCGTCAATTACTGTGCATAAAAGTGGATTTATAAATGTATTTAGCATCTACTTTCCAGTGACGGTATGTTTTAATCATTGAAAAACCAGAGATGGTATGCCTTCATCACTGAAAAACCAGAGGCGGAATGCCATACCACTGCATGCCGTCTCACTTCGACCACTAGTTACAAATAGTTGTAATGTAAATTTCCATAACTGATTCCCAAGTGGATCTATATACTAACCAAAGGTAGTTTTGTCAAGTTTAACAAAAAGTCCAAAATACGCCTCTTGGAAAGAGCTCTTGTTTGTAAAATAATATATAATGATCGCTTTTGGCTGTTGCAATGGTCTGTCCAAGCAGCTTGACTGTTAAAAAAAATATATAAAAACAAAGGTCTTTTCTTATATGCAAAAAAGGAAGGAAAAGCTTAGTGTGGTGAATTCTACTTCGCCCCGGGCGCCGAAATGTCTGGCTACGGCTCTGATCAGAACAGAATTTGTCTTTTAATGTAATGAAACATTTGCCAGTGCTTATAAAATCCGTTTGTAGGGACTCAGAAATTGCATACAAAATTACTTGTGGGCGAACCAAAACCACTGCAATCTGTCAAAGATTAATCTACTGTTTTATCCTTTTTTTTAAAAAAAAAAGAACGTTCTTTTTTTTTAAAAAAAAAAAACGTTCTTTTTTTTTACAAAAACTTAAAAAACTCCTGTTTTTTTTTTGTTAATACAACCTGGCAACACTGGCCGGCTAAATAAGCATGGGTGTTGGGTGCGTGGATTTAGTTGCAGTTAGTTGGCGGTGAAAGTGTGAGGTTGTGTGTATGTGCTGGTGATTCTATCTATGCCTGCTCAGAAACTTGTGGTAGATAGACATTCCTTAAAAATATTAAACATGGAAGACACAACGTTACCACAAAATAATTCACACCAAGAACTAGTGGGCGAGACGGACAGTGACAGTGTTAATAGTGCCTCTGTACGATCAGACGATATCGATGGGGTAACTTCAAAAATTGGTGTAATAAAAGGAAGGCGTGGTATAAGTTCTGTAACTTTTCGTCAGTGGTTGACGGTTGTGGTACTATGCTTTGTGAATCTAATAAATTATATGGACAGATTTACACTTGCAGGTTAGTGATAATGCAGTCGCATGTATATGTATGTACTGTATTTTTTAAAATTTATTTATACAATGCTGTACTCAAATAAAATAAAAAATAAAATTAGGGAATGTGATATATTTGTAAATAGAAACAAGAAAATGGTTGTAAATTACATTTTATCCAGTCAACTTGAGAAATTTGAAGGGAAAGGCGCGTAACTAGAGAGTGAGAAGGAATGAATACTATTGTGCCCTGTGCTATACTGTTAGACTACGGATAGGTACTTTTCAGTTCTCAAAAATAAGGACCCATTGCCCGCACCCCTTTATAGGAAATTATCTTAGTTTCGCAAATGAGGAGGGATTCCGACTTACGCATATCTGTCATTGGTACGGCCTTGATCAAGGTTTTTTATGTGGGAAATGTGTGGATTTCGAATTCAGGTGCCGGTAGGAGTTCGAAAAAGGACATTACATCTGAAAGAAATACGGAGAGAAGAACGGATTGGGCTGAGAGTCATATTAGGGTCTCCGGCTTACGGTTTTGGTTCGCTGCTCGACTGGCCGTTCAATAACAACATTTCCACCCAAATCTGTATGTACAACCGGATTCGATTCCTGGCGCATTCACACTTGTCTTTGAATCTAGTTTGACTTTGCAAATCGTCCTTTTCTCATTAAATCTGGTGTTTGTGGGTAGTAGTGAAAGAGATGTAGCTTGAGAATGCTCTTCATAAATGGAATTTGTACGGGTAAATGTGTAATTTAACGAAGTAAGGAGCCCATTTTATGCGTGCAAATTGAGAATAGCCTAGCGTCCATATGGATACAAGTTATTTTTCTACAAAACTCGTGTCTAAGATCTACTCCATTACCGGATTTTAATTTTGATTATTACACTTGCACAATAAATTTTGCTTTGTAACCTGCTGAGACGCGTGCTGGACTAAATGCCAGCGAGCGAAGACATGGTTTAACAGTTGGTTAGGGCGCCTAACGCACAGGGGCTGTCATTATGTGAAATCATTCTGAAAGCCCATTAGGTATTGCAGTATGTATGTATACAGTTTGCAGTGCTTCCTTTATTTGGGACTTACATGGGATTCACGCGTACATACATTGTTTTATCTTATTTTTGTAGTTAGTGGTCAACAGCGCCTAACAATAGCAAAATAACAGTCCACTAACAATGAAGAAGAAAATCTTTGATTTCCCACAGACAATGAATAAATCTTTAATGTCCCATGGACTTACTCGTTTAGCGAAGGGAGGCGTATTATTGGTAAAAGTGGATGAATATGGAAGAATTGGAGAACGTAGGAGGATACCACGGACATGTCTCACCACCTTGCATGGCCTAGGATGAACCAGGCTCTTCCTAGTCTTCCATACGAATACACCCTGTAGTGTTTTGGTTTCGTGTTCAGCCCGTGGTTGAACACATCAGGATGCTTCGAATTTCACCTTAATGTGTAGGTAGTTTTGCGGCTCGTCTAAGCTTACTGGTGGAAACTGTTAAAACTTCCATAGACCAGTCGCACCAGCGCGTCAAAGGGTTCTGTAACTGAATAAACATGTTTTTGGCAGTAAGAGATAAATCTTTTACCAATGAAAGAACTCATACTATGTATGCTGACCAGTTATCAATTTGCACGATATAATTAACACTTATTTGTGTTGTTACGTATTTAAAATTACCGAATCCAAATATTTGGAGTTCTTTTCATGACAAAGTTGCAAACCCTCATGGTGAGGGTGTACTACTGAGTCTCAGATTGCGATCTCTAATGTTGTTTCGGGTCTTAATTTAACCAGTAAATTTCGCCTCCTGTCCTTGCCACTCAAACCGAGACAATAAACCAAGTACCGCTAATCTGAGACTTTTTCTGTCAAACTCCCACATTAGTATATGTAATGTATTTATAGATTGATAGGTAGTGGTCGCAATGGGACGGTAGACTTAGCTGTGAGGTTGGTATGTACGGACAGGGTTGGCAAAAACCATGGTTTTTATTGAAAAAACCAAAAAAACAGGGTTTTTTTGGTTTAAACCAGGTCTTTTTGGTTTAAGTAATTTGCTCTATGTATTTATATCACATATGAACAGAAATAAGTTTGTTTCGCCTTCGTGTTATGTTACAACAATCGGGTTACACTGAAAGGGGTTACATAAGCTCAAAGCGAAATCCAGATCGCTTCTCGGCTTTGAACTCGAAACCAGGATTAAGTGGCGATACGATTGCCGACTTCTGATAAAAATACATTGTACTGATCTTGACATACTTGTTAATATAATTGTCAAGAGCCATTTCAAAAGGACAAAAAATAAACAGTTGCACAAGTGAAACCATTGTACAGAATTACATATGGGCAATTTCAAAATACTGCAGTGTACACAAGAACTAATTTAGTCCAAGTTAGTTCACTACGACTTTTATTAGTCCAAGTTAAAGAAATACGACGACTTAATTTGCATATCAGTAAGAAAAGTGAATAAGGATACGAATTATTTGAATCCGCTTTGGTTCTGACCCATTTATACATAAATGGATACCAAAGATACTTCTGATTTCAATAAATGCCTCTGCTGTTTTTTTTATGACCCTCCCCCCCCAAAAAAAGTACGGCACTTCGATGAATTTTACCAACAGTAAACATTATTGAAACGAAACAATATTTAGAATTTTTCTTTGATTGCAATTGGAAACAATAACAACAAACCATAAAAAAAAAAAAATCACAAAAGAAACATTCATAAAGTTATGAAAAGAACAAAAGTTGCTTTTGTAGCATAATATTTTTGAGTACTGAATGGGGAATTTAGGTCTGAATATAATACGAATAATGTACGGGAGTGAAACATGATAACCCACGAATGCGTGTTCATCAATATTTTACGAACATTTTTCGTTTTTTGGTTTAAACCTTTTTTTTTTTTTTTTTTAACAGCTGGTTTAAACCAGCCAACCCTGTGTACGGAACACTGGAATTTCGGATTGTTACTGTGAAACCTCTAAGTGACGGACATTTGTCGTAACTCGTGATAATTGTGTGCAATATCGGTAAACTATAAGTATAAATATAGGTTAATATCTAGATACTGTAGTCGGTGTTCGAATTACTAGGGCAGTTAGGAGAAAATTCCGTGCAGTTTTACTATGCGAATCCATAATATAAGTAGGAGTAGTATTATGAACGGGTTAAAAGCCTCGCAGGGGTTGGTTGGATTCTGTTCTCGACATAAAATGGGTAAATTAAAGAGTTGATCAAATTTCTCTGTACATTTTACAATGTGGATCCATGTAGTAAAACTGCATCGAGAATTCTCTCAAGGAACGAGTGTCGCTTGGGGATATATTTATATGGGTAGTATGTACTTGTAAAATACGTCTTTATGATAATTCTCTCTTGAAATACGAGTTATATGTCTATAAAAATCTCGAGCTCCCTCATGGTTAAGTGATTGGCATAGGCTACGCGCTTTTCGCATGGGAGACCCGGGTTTGATTCCCTGCAGAAACTCATGTGGTTCGGATCCCACGTTAAGCTATAGGTAGACGTCTTATATAGCCACCTTTTTGATAGGTATGATAACCTCGAAATCAAATCAAATGTGTAAAAGTCTCTTGATTCACTTACAGACTGTACGGTATTCAAAGTACAAGTAATCCAGTAAAATGGAACATTATTATTAAATACTGGAAATATGGACAGAACTAATCAACCATGATTGCTTATGAATTTCTTGGAAGAAGTCGGAGTCTCTCGTGTAATCCTGCGAACTCTACTTGCTGATCAAAGTTTACGTGTATGTATGGGGTCAGTCAAAAGAGTCAACTAAAGATACATTTTCAAAATGCAGAAAGTATTTTCTTTGCTAAATACGTGAGAGCTGATGATGATTCCTATCCATTATGAAAAGATTGTTCATGACCTTTAAAAGAGAGAGTTTGTGTCCATAATAATACACAGATTTTTGCTGGAACAAAAAAGTATATTCGTATCATTTTTTAAAATGTATTTATTCACAGCATCTTAACAATGTAAATTGTACAGTAGTATAAGGAGCCATGTGTTTATGCAAAGTCTTTAAGAGGAAGAGGATCTTCGACGTAATTTTTTGAGATTTCCTCCAACGAGCCTTTAACAGATTATACGTGCCTGGGAAAGTTACACAGCAGATTATTATTAAATACTAGATTAGTTAGTGAAGACATCACATATATACTTGTCGCGTGGCTGTTGAAATCCTAGTACTGTCTGGTTTCAACTTCTAATTTTCAGGGCTAAGGAAATTATGGCGTACGTTCATTATTATTAGTGTGACTTGTTCATTATTTTTTTGTGTTTGATTTTAGTCCAAATTGCTGTAGCAGTGTAAATTTTTTGAAAACATGAATATGGTGCATGCATATATTTCAGGACTTTGGATAGAATCGAAGTAACAGAAATAATGAGAATCTTTTGTGTTTGTTACTTTTGTTATCTGGCACAGTTCAGTATTGCTAGTTGGATTTGTCGGATATGCTCGGTTTATTCTCTTGTCCTGATATATTCTTTTACTGTCGTTTCACTTGAGTTCTAGAGTGCCATATGATACAGTCCGAGTATTTTCATGTTAAGAGATTAAATTAAATATTTGTTAATAATGAAAACTTGTCCTGGAGCCCTGCCTGTTAATCTAGTGGCTAGTACGTTCGGCGTTGGTAAATGGTAGAGAAGGAATTGGTAGGATATGAATGTGGGGAAAAGGGGACGGGGGACCCTCGTGAAGACCCATGAACGTCTTCACAAACTCATTTAGTCTGGGATGGAAACAAACTCCTTCGCACCAGAGATAAGCACTGTATTAATGAGCTATCCTGCCCACCGCAATATGAGAAGCGTATTTTTGTACAAATCACTTTTTCCTCTTTCGAACACATTAGACGCTTCTCACTACATTACTCTTTCTCTTATTATGGTGTCAATACTAGAGGTATGTTTGGTCAAATTGTTGCCCTTTATGAATCTAAAGGGAAGGAAATTGGGTTGAAAGGTTTAGATAAACTATATATTGTGTACGTGCATGCTTGAGAATTTTAACAAGCGGTTGCGTACTTCTTCCCCTCCCCAGTCACTGACCTTTTGTAGCTGATCAAGCTGATAAATTTGATAAAATTCATCCCTGCCAGTAAAGTAACAATGCATGGGACAGAAATTATAATTTCTAAATAATTTCCCGTGCTGTTTTTTGTGCCTAATGTCCTTGTGCTTGGGAAGTTGTGATTATCTTCAAACTGTTTCTTCGATCATTCTTATACCGTTTCCGTTTTAAATGGAATGTATTGTTAATTAATGTATATCATAGAGAGTTATGATCTAGTGGCTAGCACGCGCTCCTTTGATGTACGAGGTGTCAGAGTTTATTCCCGATCGGACAGTCCAGAAAGTTGAACGCATTACGATAGTTCGGATTCCATCTTAAAACTGTGGGTCCATCTCATGTAGCCTTCGTGCTGACAAGGAATGCTAAGCTCCAATTAATAATAATGTCTAATTTTTTAATTGACGAATATTTGTTTCTCGTTTAACGAGGTTACTACTATTTTCATTGGCTCCAAATCACGTCGGGCTTTAATCCAGTAAAGTTGGTGGATACACAGGCTATCCTGGGAGATCGTCCCGCACATCTGCCATGCAACGCATGCTGTCTCGTTCTTAAAATTACTGATCGTTTTATGCGATTCGATTCAAAGATAATTTATATCAAAATTATTGTATTTCATGTAAACATTGCTTTAAATTGTGGTTATTTAAAACTGTTTTAGGTGTCTTTCATTTCTGAGTGGTGGGTTTTAATTGCCGGATTTAAAGAAATTGTTCATAGCAAGTTCATCAGCATGTGCGAGGCATAACTTTGGGTTTCGTTTAACACTTTAAGCTTAAGCGCCAGGCTTCAAAATCAGATTATTTACTCCGGGACCAGGAGCGTTCATTGGTATATTTAGCAACACGTGAAGTGTGTATGATGTATGGCTTCCAGTAATAGACAAGTATGCATGAAATTTATGCACATGACACAAAGGTGTAAGAGGCGAATTTTGAGATGATGAGCATTGGAAAAGAATAGGAATGTAGTTGAATAGTGAATGGGGACAGATTTTACAGATATAAGAATATGGTTGAAAGAGATCGGTTTGGTGATTGTATTTGTAAATAGCTATCACCGAAGGCTGCAGAGCGGGCTTTCTCTCTTGTTGTCAAAAGGAAGGTGAAGATTATTCGTAAGATTAGCATTAGGAAAAACTTATTAGCAAGGTCGTCTTCGAAAAAATCCGTTTCTAGTTCCTCGGAGCACGTTCTTTTGCAGGAGTATACTATACACGGTGCTGATAACAATCGAGCGTCTGGAATGTGCCTTATAGGTTTTCCGTGATTTTCCCTTAGATAGAGTGATTTTGAGTTGTATTGGGCCGTGGTGTTGAATACCTCTAGTTGCTGAGTAGAAGTACTTTGTAACACCTGTGTTTGTTAAGTAAGTTTAACTTAGATGCCAGTAATGAAATATTAGAGGAAATGTTTTCATGGTGTTAGCAGAAAGTTAGTAATAGGATCACATGGCTTAAAATACAAATATGGCAGGAGAGTGTGAATTAGTTACAGGTTTTGCGAAGATTCCTTTGTAAACATCACCCGCTTTTCATACTACCAATGTGATGCACTAGAGGTTTTTTTTTATTCTTTTTGGTATTCTAAAATTTTTAAAGAGTGACTCAATTCAGTTTATCAGGGCCTTTTGATTCTAATGTTAGGAAGTGATGATATTGCATTTTATTTGTTTATTTTTAAATAATAAAATTGGAGATAGAATACGTATTTTGTTATTTTACTTAGAAATGGACTGTTTTATTTTTTTTCTTTAATTTCGAATTACATTTATTTATTTATTTTACAAATGAGGTAGCCTGATTCTTTTAACAAATTGTCAAGTATTCTTAGTGTCATTTTAATAATAGTTCAAGTAAACATTACACCTAGCAGAAATCTGAGTATATCCTAATCAGAGGGGAGGGATAGATCTGTGGTTTCAGGCCAGGCATCAAATTACGGACAATCCGATTGTGAGGCAACTCCAGCGAGATCCACATTCGCATTTTCTTTATTCTACAACTTTGAGCTTTGCTATAACCGTAAATGAATGACTTATATATGTGATTGAAATTGCAGGAAGTTATAAACACGTTGATCGAGATTGTTTGATTTTTACCTTTTGTCATCCGCATTTATTTGTTATGCTGTATTTGAATAGTATAATTCCAACTCAGTCAACGATCAAATCATTCTTTTATGGCTATACCTTTGGGTTATAGGAAATTTTCCCAAATTGTGTACCTGTTTGTCGAAAATACATACTTGCGCGGTTATATTTATTTTTACCGTTTTGTTTGTATCGAGAATTGCGTCAACTTAATGTGGGGCTGGAAGTAGAAAGGAAATTTTGTGATTGTGTTCTGTGTCCTCATAAGAAAGGGGATGGTGTTACGAAGTATTTGTAATGCATTGGATACAAATAAAGCTAACTCATGGCTTCTTTCCATGATTAAGAACACCGGCCGGGCGAGCAGACACGCTCTACGTGTCTCACCTGACTTTCTGGTGACGTCACGAGGATCGTCTGTTTTGAGCTTCATCGTATGATCGCTCGCAGCCAATGGGCGAACAGCACCGGTAAACCTACTTGAATACTATGCAACACGTGGGAAGGGTACACTGTAAGCAAGCGGTGACCCAAAACCGCGAAAGTGGAGGCAGAATGAATTCAGGGTTTCTTACTATTTCATTTTGTTTTCTGGTAATTCATTAAGCATGCAAGGACGCTGCTGTAAATTTCTGTGTACAACGTAAATAGTTACTGCATTGGAATTTTACGTTTGTTGTAGTTATATCACGCGTTTTATTTTTATTTTTATTTTTTTAAATTTTGTTTTTGACGGGATCAAGAGCGCATGTAGTTGTTTCATTTTCTTGCGTAAGACCGTTACTTCCTTTACGTCAGATCGATAAATGAAGTTTCTACTTCCGTGAAAATTAAATTAAATTGATAAAAATTATGTATGCAACGTTATTGTTACTTACGAATTACGGCTTGCCTTTTAAATAGAAAAACTAATGTATGTTGTAGGGAATACTAACAATTTTTAGTATTTTGCTAATGAGGATTTAGAGGTACATTTTTGTTAACGAAAGTCCTGGGTTCTTGTTTGTAAGCCAAAGCAATATATACTGTGGCGGATCCAGGATACGATCAAGGGATGGGCTAAACCATAATATGCCGTTTTATCCAGTCTAAAGCTGAATTGCTCATTTTATCCCGTGTAAACTTTCCCTTGGATCCGCCCTTGTATATATATATATATATATATATATATATATATATATATATATATATCGTCGGCGGCAATTCAAAACCTGCTATGTGCATTTTGCAGGAGAAGCGAAGAACAGTATACTGGTTAGCTTTTTGGCTTTATAAAAGTGATGTTATAAGTAATATTTGATGCTGCACGTAACTGGTACCTTCTCAAGTAACTTGAGAAGGTACCAGTTACGTGCAGCATCAAATATTACTTATAACATCACTTTTATAAAGCCAAAAAGCTAACCAGGATACTGTTTTTCGCTTCTCCTGCAAAATGCACATAGCAGGTTTTGAATTGCCGCCGACGATATATAACTAAAAAAAAAAAAAAAAAAAAAACATTTCAGATCTCTATTGCAAGTGAAAATGATAAATTGCGTACGTACGGTTGTGTAAGACTGTTCATAGGTAGGGCTTTCAGATGCTCCGGATTTACGTAATGTGTCCCAGTAAAATTGTGAAAAACTCTCCAAAGCATAATTAGCGCAATATTTAAAAAGCCCCGGTTCTGTTAGTCATCGGTACTAAACGAATAGGAATAAGCTACTATTTGTCAGTCGCCCCTGTTACATAATTAACTCAATTTCAAGAAGTAACAAGTGCATAATTTTCATAGTGTCTCAGGTTTTTTTAGTCTGAAAATGTAGGAGGCTACTCGTAGGTACACAAGAGTTCTTGGTAAAAATTACTTTTGTCGCTTCAAATGGGGACGCGGTGGTAGTGGTAGACCGCTTACCCCTGGTGCGTGGCGTCTCAAGTTCGATCCCGGCAAAGTAAGTTTGTTGGTGGACAACATCGTGTCCGTGGGTTTTCTCGGGATCCTCATGTTTCCTTCCACTTTTTCGTTCCACCAATTTTCATATTGTCATTCATTTACTTTAATCATCGTCTACTTCAGCCGAAAGAGCATAATCGTAAAACGTCAAACTCGGATTTCATTGTCTAGTCGCTTCAAGTTAAAGGTAGAAAGCTTACGTAATGTAATAATATTTACACATGAATTTGTACATTAGGTAAATTTGAAGCAATTAACTTAATTTTTAACAAAGTGGCTTCTCATAAGAGCCACTAATGGTATGGTGCTTATTCTCGTAATGACTGACAGTTTTATGGTGCTTGGTTTAAAAGTGGTAAGTCGGGACATGATTCAGACGGTTAAGCTTGCTTTCTACTCAGTGCGTGTTACCTTTCTTTCTCGAAAGTGGTGCTATTAACCACTGTGAAGTAAACATGTAATAGTAGCTTTCAGGTGTCGTTGAATAAAGGCTTTCTTCTAGCAGCAAATGACAACATCAGCTCATAAGGAAATAGAGCTATGGCAATTGGCTGGTATTTCTATCATTGTAGAAAGAATATAATGAACGAGATTAGTGAAAGTAATTGTGCAAGACATTTCTTCCTGCCCAGTGCTTTTTTTTTTATGTTGCTGGAGGGCATTTGGCATTGCGTATGAAGAAACTTAAGGACAATTACGTAAACACGGAATCGTACGATATTTATCTTCGTTGTGTTTATTTTCACCTTGAAGGTCAAGCAAGGAAGATTGATTTAGTCATACTTGTGTAACAATTGACTTAAAATTTGTATGGGAATGCAAGTTGCATGCTGTTTTATTATTAAGTTTCATTGATCATTTTGGAGAATCTTATCAGGCTTAGCCTATGTTTGCTATTGCAGTTATATGAATGATGATATATTGACATTTGGCCCTTGTCGAAATTGTAATGCCCTTGTCGACAGTTTAACGAGTACGACTTTCGATCTAATTGTCATATTTCCGTGTGTAATTTATCAGGAATTTCCTGAACTGATGTCTTCTTTGCTTGAGGCTTCTTTCTTTCTCTCACTGCGGGAAAAGTAGTTCGATGACCACGCACTTTTCATTCTAATAATGACTTTCGTGATTTAAAGTAAAAACTGCTTGCAGAATTAGTAACGAGTTAATAATTTTCACTGCTTGTTCCAGAATTTTTGTCGTATTTTATTATTTGCTGCAGGGCTTTACGCAAACTTTATTTATTCTTTTTCCAAGTTAGAAAAGAAACGCACACAGACTAGCTGACGTAATTACTTGTTCTTCGGTTGGTGAGAAAGATGATACAAAGTATTTCAAGGGTGTGCAGGCATGTTGCTTCTAATTTAGGAACCTAATTCACTCTAGTTCAGATTCACTCGGGTTTTAACAACCCGATCTTTTCCACCCTGTTGTTTACACATTCTCCCAGAAAACTTAATTCCCGGAGACTGGCTGCATCGGGACGCTGTCCACTCGAGGATGTGCTTTGTCCAAGATGATATTTTAGTACAGTGGAATTCACCTTCTAGGGGGGGGGGATCCCTTTTCGAGATGAATCATCAGTTTTCTAATTGCTACATTGGTGCCTAAATTGGACACTTCAGCGCTCAGAAAAGTAATCTGGTTATTTTTCTCAAACTTCATATCCTCATCTTCTGAATTCAAGCAAAAATAATTAAATTTCGCCTTAATCACCATATATTTTCTTCGTTTTTACTTTCTTATGAAGTATAGGAAAACAGCTAAAATGTTTTTCCATTTAATTCAATGAGACGTCACTGACCCTGTTATTATCAGGTAATTTTATAGTCATATGATAAGACCTATGATAGATAAGTTTCACTTTACGATGTATAGTCATATCTCTGAGGAAGTTTTTCCAAGAAGATTAGGTCTTTGTTTGCATTTCTTACTCTGTTTTTGTAGCCATTGAACTCAAAGTTGTTATGTTTGATAACATAGTAGGCTTTATCACGATGTGTACATTATCTGCATAATTTTTGTTGACGTTTTATTTTTCAATTTGTTTTTGCCTCTTACTGAAGTATCAACATTTGCTGATGTAAGAACATCACATTGCAGAGCTCAAAGGTGGATATGTCAGCAACTTCATTGCAGATAAATAACAATGAGATGTGTGATTTTTTTTTTTCGCGATGTGTTATTGTTTTTCTGTATTAAGTATGAAGATAGCAGTTTCTTACTACCTTATTAATTTTTAATGCATATTATCTATTTCCCAGAAACAGCACTGATTATATGATAAACTCATATATGTTTCACAGTCTTGCCTCTCCTCCCCCTCCCGACAAAATCGGAAGCGACGCTACTGGGTACTTATGCGGTAATTACATATTGCTGTCGTACTACACTGATTTCATACAACTAGAAGAATTACAGATATAATTCTAAATTTCTTCTCTCTTTTTTTTTTTTTTTTTTTTAAATTGAATGGTACACTATAAAAATCGCTGCTTTTAATAACTGAAAAGTACGCGGGAAGAACAAGCTAGACAGTCTTAACGATTTACATTTTACGGTAAAGTGTCAATCGGTAGAGGGTAGCGTGGCGTTTCGGACATGTACTCATTTGTCACCGAAAGGTTTGGAATCCTTCGTAAAACAATTTTTTTTTTTTTTTTTTTTTTTAACACGGAAAATGAAAGAATGATAAATGCATTAACATTTTCTGAGTAAACTGAGATTCTTGCTGAATAAAAATTGATAGCAATCAGGGTTCAGTAGTTGTATTTTGATTCCAGTGACAAAATGCTGATGTCTTACCGAAATCTGCTTTGAAGTGGAAATATCTGCGTGAAATATCGACACTTCCAGACATACAACACTCCGTGATACAAACATATCGCATCGGGGATGAACTAGGGATGACCAGAACAGAATCGTGAGCTACCTGGGTCGCGGGTGGTAATGAAACCGGGTAACTCAAATCCGAAAATGTCTGGCCATTTCTAGAATGAACATAGACTAGATGCGGATGTAGAGTTTCAAACTTTTTATTAGTCTGTGTTCAATATCCCGCCGAATTTTGACGTTAAATGGCAGGCAACTTCTGTAGCTGTTGTCAGTAGACGAATAGTGGAGCAACTGGTCCGTCGCAGTTGCGTGGAGGGCGTAACAAACAACGAATGCTCTTTTCCCAGTCTTGCCGTTTTTGTAACGCTTTATCGTGGTCATTTAATCCATATTACCACTTATTCCCGAGGTTGATTTAACACGAAAGTTCATGTGAAACGTGTTCTTATGCATATTTGACACTGAACGTAGTTTCTAATTTCTTTGGTGATATGAAGGTATTATGAAAGTATCGGCGGAATATGTGCCGATTCCAAATAGAGCATGCGCAGGTTTTTATAGCTACATCTACAACTGGTAATTATTTAAATCAATTTACTAATTTAAAAACAAAAAAAAAAAAAAAAAAATTAATGTCGTAGCTGCACTGGAATACCCCTTTCGTCAGGGCAGGGAAGTCAGCTAGTGTTGGGATCTAGTCAGGAAAAATGGGTGATCGTATTCAGCAGATAATGTTGGCATTGCGGCGTTACCAAGTCCTAAGAACAGTTGGGGAGTTACTTGAAAAATAAAAGTAGCAAACTCCGGTCTCAAAAACCAGTATTAACAGCTAAGAGAGACGATGTGCTGACCACACATTACTTGGAGGTCATGAGAACCACAAGCCAGATGGTTTGGTTTCTACGCCAGGAGTTTAGTCTCTTAGCTCCTTTTATTTTAATTTATTAGTAACAAAGTATTTCTCCTAATTATTTCTGCGTCAACTTTTTGCACTTCGTTTTTTTTTTAATTGTTTACTGTTGCTGTTCCAAGTAAAGTAGTTAATGTAATTTTTGTTTTACTTATTTTTGTAACACTTGATAAGCGATATAGGCCCAAGACCGATGAATTATTTTCTAATCTGTATCATTAGCAGTGCTTGTTTTCTCCAAACACAGCAAATTCTGTACTTTTGCAGAGTTAGAAGGGCGAAGGGTTATATGGTCAGATGGTCCACAGTTCATATACTACTTTTTGAGCTGACTAAGTATAACATCACATGCTTTAAAGAAAAAGTTACTAAATTGCCCTGCATCATTATACCGGAAGTTATAGTGCCCTTGTTTTTTATATGCATATATAAGGTTATTTTCTTGAAAGTTTATTATTTTGAGTGGATGGCTTTTTTTTTTTTTTTTTTTCATTTCATTAGATATTGAAATGAAAAGTTCCGTGTAAAGAGAAAGGCCATAGCATAAATTAGGGCTACCTTGAAAATTAGAAATAGTCCCATCAGCAGTAATAATCTGTGTCCAATCTTCGGACCGACTGTTGATTCTATGGTGAGAGAACTCAGCAGAACCTGAACCAAAACAAATTGTCTAGTGCGTAAATCGCCTTATCGAAAGTTTGAAATCGCAGATGGCTGTCTAAGGAATAGATCAATTGGTAATTCCACAGTCCACTGTATGGGAAATGTAATTTTGTATTAGTTAACTGGCCGCGATGGGTCAGTGGTAGTGCTCATCTCTGGTGCTCGGAATTCCTGATTCGTTCTTAGTCCCTGCCACTTGGGCTTTGTTGTAGACAGACTCAGTGGGTTTTCTTGAGGTTCTTCCATTTACACTTATTATTCTATCATTTCGTTCATTATCACCGTAGCCTCGAAGCATAAACGTGGGACGTTAGAATAAAAAGAAGTACCGTTTATTGAAAGGGTGTTATGTTCTTCTCATTGTAAGGAAACATATTTTGGTTTTGGTGGTAAACTGCTCAAAGATATACATCTCACAAACTCTATTTCGCTTGAGTCCCCTAAAGAGTAGGCTAAAACTCATTGGTTTTTGAGTATTTTTAAAATTAAAAAAAAAAAGAGCTCCTGAACAATTACTTCTCATGTGATCGTTTATATTACTATTGTTTGTATCAATTGGATCTAATTTCTGATTGAATTTACAGCATTGTTATTATGTGTTGGATGATTATCCTTAATGAAAAACAGTCATCCTATATATATTGTACGCGCTTGGTATTGCACCCTTGTACTGTTTGAGAAAGAGCTCATACATTATTGATGTAGAAGTGTGTTGTGCAAGAATTATTTTCTCTCAAGGTGTTCTGTTGATGTGTTGTGTAACACGTTCGTACCATCATAGTGTTATTACATATGTTAATATGTGTTTGAATTAATTAAAGAAATTCAATTAATGAATTAAATGAAAGTTGGTGTATTCGAAGCTGAAAGAAAGTTTAGTGAAAACGCATTTAGAAGTATATGATTGCAAATGAATAATGTTAGCATTGCAAAGATGAGATTGTAAATGGTTCTGCGGTTTGTTTTCACACTGTATATTATTCTTGTATCCTGACCGTAAAACGTAAAGTATGTTCAGAGAGGTCAAGGTGCGACGTCGGTAATTACATATATCGTAAATTTACATACGATAAATAGTAGGAACTGTGGTAGATGATCGTGGTGCATGATTGTAAATCTTTATTTACGTTTTTTAAGGAAGACCGTGAAATTGACCTTAAAATGGTTGCATAGCCTATTCCCTTTCTATTTAAAATAGTGCACCGTTCGTGCTGCTAGCAAAGCATTAAATCTCGCACTGGGCTTAGCTCTCTGTTCTTGCATTCCACTTCTATCTTCAGTCATACCCAGCTAATGTTACCGTCTTGAGAGTCGCATGCAAAGTAATATTAATGAAATGTTGTTGTGTATGATTATTATTATTAATTATTATTTTAATAAGTGATCAGTCGTAAGATCATATTGGTTTCGTAATCTTTCAGCCTCCTTTTCGGTAGAAACTGCACACTTGTGCAGTGCTTCATTGTGTTTATTATTTTTCTCACAAGAGCATTGCCTCCATCATTGGTTTCATTTTTGTTTATTCTGTTTTAAAATTGACATTTTTGTATTCCAAATATTGTGTTCCAATACAAACTATAGATAGCACCTCAGATTCCTATGTTGATAAAATATAAAATATTTGTAAAATTGAGGTAAATAAAATTTCCAGATTTACTCCCGTAGTTACGCTCTGTAGGCTAAAGGAGACGGATACCCGTTGAAAGGAATGATTATGAAAAAAATTGTGAAATCAGAGTTAAGGGAAAAGCGGGAGAGCTCTGGAAAATCCATGAGCACGACGTTTTCCATCACAAACTCACGCAGTTTGGGATCTAGCAATAGACCCTTGCACCAGAGGTGAGCACATTACCACTGAGTCTCCTTACCTTCATAAAATATTCGTATAATACGATAGTCTGTTTCTTTGTTAATAAAATCTCCTACGTTCTTTTCAGTATTTCAGTACATAACGTGTCTTGTGTGAATGTTCTGCTGAATTTATGAGCCAGCGGAGTAGGGCTGGCGAATTGTTCAAAAGGAGTTTATAAAAGAAGTGAGAGTGAGGAAGTTCATGGAAAGGGGTTAGTATTAGGAGTACCACTTATACACGAACTGAGTAATTATGGCTTCATTACACAGGTATTCCTTCCACATGTCAATTAACATTCCTTCGAAACGGGATATTTAACTTCTTATGTAAAGAATTTAAGACCTGTTTTACTTGATCACAACTTCGTAACTCGATTCCGTAATTAGGCTTTATTATTATTATTTGTAAAATTTGTTGAGAAATGTAAAATTTTTCATAAAGTAAGATAAACACAGACGAAATATATATATATATATACACAGTCCGTCACAAAAATAGCACCACTTTGAGAACTTACATTTTTAATATTAGCACTATTCTTGTCCTAATAGTACCCTTAATGCGTATGTGTTGCTACTGTCAGGGGTGCCCACAAAGGGGGGCTATGACGCAACCTGCGTCATTGAAATTTTTTCGGGGGGTTAAAAATCTATATAAATGTTTGAGGGGATGTAAAAGTTAATCGAAAAGATTTTTTTCATGGAAGAACACCTACGGATAGACAATTGGGGGGGGGGTGCGTCATGGACATAAGGAGTGGGTGGGCACCACTGGCTACTGTAGTATATATATGAACATTAAAAGAAAACCCTAAGCTTTGTACATTAAGTGACCTTACTATCCACAAATTCAATGCAATGCATATCAAGATTGTTCTCAGTAGTGCAATTTTTTTATGCTTGACTGTATATACACCATGGGCGCCCGAAGGTGGGGTCATGGTAGTTCCCGGGCTCCCCTGGCTCACGAAAATGTATATATAATATAGCAAGCCACATATATTGAACACTAGAAATACCAGACGTAATATAGCAACCATAGAGATGCCCCCCTCTTGTAAATTTCCTTCGGGCGCCCCTGATATATACTGATTATCGCTATAAATTACCGTGTTATCCATTTTGCGATCAGCGTTTTAATCGAAAAGTCGTAATTTTCACCACGGACGCTGGATCTGTCAAAAACAGATTTTCGATATCTTTTACCATTTTTGGTGTATAAAAATAATTATTGAAACCGGAAGACAAACTACTTCCGGTTTGGTAGTGTTGGATGTGGTGGTTATATCTTTTCTTGATACACTGAATCGATTTCTATAATCCGCTTCTCGCTGTTTATTACAGTTTTCCTTGTATCGTTATCAGGGCTAAAACGGTTGATATCTACCACTTCCGGTTTGAATAAAAGGTTAACGGAGGAGATTAATTCTATTTTTGGAACGGTGATTCGGTTGCAGTAAACTGGTTGTCGTTATCTATCATTTTTGCTCTTTGGGATTAATATTGAAACCGGAACTACTAGTAAATTTCAGCTACTTCTGGTTTCCTTAAAATGTTGAGAGTGTTGATTGTATGTTCCTTGAGAAACTGAATTGATTTCTAATTACCACTTTTCGCTATCTATTACCGTTTTTCTATTTATGGTGATGAACCTTGACACTGGAAATGATTGATTTCTCCCACTGAATAGAGGGTTAACTGAGAAGGAACCTATAGTTTGGACACTGAATCGATTACACAAACATTTCTCTATATCTTTTATCATTTTTGCTCTATGGAAATTAGTATTGAAACCGGAAGTACTTGCAAATTTCAACCACTTCCGGTTTCCATAGTGTTGTGAGTTGTGATGATATATTCACTTGAGACGCTGAATCGATTGTAGAGAACCTATGTCTATGTCACTGTCTGTTACCATTTTTGTCTATGTTGATAAACGTTGGAAGCGGACATGGTTAATTTGAACCACTTCCGGTTTAGTAGGTTTACGGAAGATGTGGAACATATTGTTGGGACGCTGAATCGATTGAAAAAGAAAGGGCGCTTTTCCATATGTCTTACCATTTAGGCTCTGATATTTGCCAATAGACGGACGAACGAACACAGCCGTTCTGTAACATTTGCTACATTTATACATAGCCGAGTTTGGGAGTGTATAAAAAGTAATTTGTTGAGGGACAGGTTTTGGGGGAAAATGTGTATCGCGTTCTAGTGGTGCCTGTCTGCGGATATGTACACTCATGTCCAAAATTATTGTCGCGTGTCTATAAATATGTTGTTGTAGGAATATAATTTGATAACGAATTCGCCCGGTGTTTTTTATAATGTTTATATGTGTATAATCGGCAAAGACATGTATGTGGCAAATTTCATGTCAAAAGGACAGTAAATAAGAACAATGAAACGAGAATAAAACTTTCTTGTCCATTTAGCAAATTTTTTTTTACTTATTCTAATTTTCGTAATTTATAATTCTTTTCCTATGCAACTTAACTCCTTAATATACATTTCCCGATTATACACATAGTATCAGTATTAAAATTAACTTGCAAAATCATTATCAAATTATATTTTTGTAAGAAGACAGTTATAGATATGCGACAATCATTTTGGATATGACTGTACGTTTGTGTTTATGTATCTAGGTTCGTTTTATGTTAATAATAAAAGTTTTATGATTTTGTTTCAGGTATAAGTTAACTGTAAGTTAACACTGGTAGGCAGTATTAAGTTACCTATGTTATTAATTCTGTTGTACAATAATACTAATAATTCATTCAGTGATATTACTGTTTTCAAGCATTCCGTCTCTTGGAATTTAAGTTAAGAAAAAAAAGTATGAGAGTTTTAAAGCTCTTGTCGGAATTCTTCCTTCTTACTGTGTTTCTTCTGTTAGAATGCTTCAGTTATTTTATGAACGATATGTCGTAGAGAGGACACAGGGAGTAGCCTTTAGAAGAATGTCGTACCGTAAGACTAAAAGATATGCCCGTTATTTTTCTTTTCGTAATGCTGTTCTCTTTGAATGATTTTCTGATGTGAATTGTTTGCTCTTGAGTTCGAAAGATTTATGAATATTTTATTCTGAAGAACAGTAGTGTAGTACGTCATGTATGTTCTCTTGTTTTCAATTTTCTGTTCCTAATCTTTTGGTAGCTTTTACGTAGTGCAAGGTTTTTGGATAATGATAGTTTTACATCCAAAACGAAGAGAGTAACTGGAGACCATCGTGCATAGAAGGTCTTGAGTTTCGAGTGACTTGCCTGTGATGCCAAATACTTCTAAGAGATATTTATCATCCTTTGTACGGGCTATGCTATTTTTTCCTTCTATTTGCGTATTAAATAACTATGTACCAGAAGTTCCTGTTCTTCGCAAGGGAAGAATGATGGTTATGCAAAATCTCTGAAAGTGAAGAAATGCGTGACATATGTTATTACGAGCATTAACCTCATCATTTCCGGGCCGACTGACATATTCATCCTTTCCACGGGAGGAGTAAGGTTAATGGAAAGTGATTCAAAGGTCTGAAAGATATCTACCGTGCACCACCGGGAAAACTGTTGGGTTGCCTACCTTAAGTTGCTAAGATTTCACTGTATAATTTTTGCATGTAAATTTTTACTTTCTCCCCCTCAATCCCCCTTGAGTGGAAGATCAATAACTGCTTCGTACGCGATTCGGTTTGGTGAAAAATGGCTCAATGTGACCCCTTTTAATCACTCTGAGCTCTTATTGTTTGTGTTCGAAGTGGTATTATGGCACACATGATTACTTATAGTAATCTAGTATATTAGAGTGGCCAGATTTAGAAAATATAAATAAACAAAAGAAGGCAATCGGCAGATTTGACAACCCATCGGGGCATCACTCTGTCTTGAATGTCATATTTTTGATGACTGTGCTTCCTCAAAAATATGAGGAATTGCGAGAAATTACGAGAAATTGCTAGTGTACTATCTAACTACTAGTCGGGAACGCGATATAACATGTACGTATGTCTTAAAGCAGGAGACTATTGACAGTAAATATTTACGTAAGGTTGGAATGTTGTCATTTCGTCACTATCACGTCAGTATTGAGGAAGTTATTATTTGTGGGCTTTGTGAATTTTTTGCTATGTTATCGTGACGAAAACATCCTGTATTTCATAGTATATTTGACGTGGTTTACGGACGACTCATTGTTCAATTCCTTTCGTTTTGCTAGCGCGCCTCACTATTCATGCGTATGGTTCCTCCCCTAATGAATGTTAAGTAATAGTTTGTTTCGTGGATTAGGGCAAACGAATGGGCTAGAGATACAAGAAAGCGGAAATATAGCCAGTATTTGTAATTTTCAGGGTGGGATTACCTTTTCGCTTGCAGAGTTAAGTATTTTAACGTAGTTTGTAATTGTGTTGGGTGTCCTAGCTATAACCTTATCAGCTCGTGCCAAATAGTTGTACATTACACATGCAAGGAAAAACATACTACTTCGGGTGATTTGATTTTAAGTTCAGACTTCTTTTCAGCAGCGAGATGAAATGTGAACGTACAGCTTAACGTGGGATCCGAACCACATAAACTCCCACCGGAAATCGAACCGGGTCCCCTACGACAAAGACGCGTGCGCTAACGCTTAACCACGAGGAAGCTTATGCTATTTTGGGCAAAGAAGTATTAGTAAAAGCACGACACTTCATTTTTGCTTGTGGCTTTAAAACTAAGCTTACATCACGCTCGCATTTCATGCATCTTTATAATATGAATTATTTTTGTGTGAATACTTTAGTGTAAATTCGGTTGGCAGAATTAAACGGTTTTCCTTTTTGATTGTATTGGAAGCATAACATGCTAATAGTTGCTTTATTCCAGTGTTTCCCGAACGGTGTATCGCGAAATTTAAGAATTTAAAATCATGAAGCATATAATTTGTTAGAATTAATTTTGAAACACTACCAATCAATATAGAAACTAAGTTTTACACCATTTTAATTTATATTATTAATAAAAAATCAAACAAGTGTGTCACCATGATATCGTGGGTGTTCAGTGAAGTGTGTAGTTAGCAGAATTAATAAAATAAAATAAAAAAATAAATAAATTGGGAATCTGCTTTATTCACCTGTGCCTTTGTTATTAAATCGCTAAAGTACATTGTCGTGGTTTCGGTTTCTTCTTGGGTTCACAGTCTGTGATAAAGGTCCGAGTAGTTCAAATCGCATTTTAAGCAGTAAGGCCCGTCTTCTGTAGCTTTCTTTATGCAAGATGACAAACAGTAGAAATTTTTACAGCGTAAAAATCGCCTCCTTGGTCTTAAGATTTCTAAGTGCGGTTTATATAGTAAGTGACTCATACTTCCTCATAAAAAAGACTTTATTTCTTCACGTATAATTAAATCAGTTTATGATAGTGCCGAACACAGTGTTACTGTTATACTTTCAATATAACATTGACATACGGCATTGTTAATCCCGGGGGATATTGACAGTTTTGGATTACTAGTGTTATACATAGTCTCAGGAAGCGTGCAAAACTTGCATTAATAGAACGTATAACCACCTCGAGGACTACACAACCAGCTGTTCGGAAACGGGTCTGTCGAACATGTGCTGAATGTGCAGTGCGCAGTCATATCGGGTCTTTGCTCACGAAGTGTTATGTCCGGATGCCGTTCACGTTAAGGTGGAAGGCATATATTGAACAGATTATGCTAGGTTACGTTGGTTGTATGGGGACGCACGTTATCTTGCTGGAATATGGGCTCCCTCAAGGAGTTCTGAGCAGGTTGGAGGACAGGATTGACTTCATGAATGGACAATGTACTAGTCATACTTCAATATACTAGAGTGATTGGCGTACGGCCTTTGACGTGGGAAACCCGGGTTTGATTCCCGGCGGGAGTTCATGTGGTTCGGATTCCACGTTAACCAGCAGGTCCACGTCTCATATAGCCTCGCTGCTGAACGGGATGTTACTCAAAATCATCTCTCAATATACTAGGGCGAGTAGGATGTGGTGGGTTCAGTGTGTCCATCCAACCGTGAATAAGTCATGGATTTTGTATACTATGAAAATGAAACTGCAGTAAGCTGTGAATTTAGTTTTCAAACTCTCAAAATATAGAAAAAAATTATATTAATATAAGAAGCTTATATCAGGAAATCAAGTAGTTCTAAGTCTTTTTTTTCGGTCCTGCACAGGTCAGTTATTATCGTTGTGTGATCAGTAGTTTTTTTTTTTTCATGAAAATTGTGAAAAATCCGCGGATTCGATTATTTAATTTGAGTGGGAATGGTGTTATTGCTTCATTATCAGAACGCCATGTGTGGATTTTGTGTGACAAGTAACAATACATGCAGGATTTTCCGTACTAAGATTGCCCATACGACAAGAGACAGGATTTTCGTTACGAGATACCAGACAAGACAAAGTCCAATAGGAATAGACACGCTCCAAGATGAGACATTACTTTCCACAAGTTTTCGAGTAGTGGAAAGTAATAGTTATTTCGTCTCGTTTCGTATTAATTTCCCCATTGTATGTTTCGTAAATTTTGTCTTGAAAAAAGTATATACTTACACACGTGTATAAGGACATTTCGTCACACTATATTGGAAACTATTATTTATTTATTTATTTATTCAACTTCAAAAGTTTTCTAGGTAGTGATTGCATGCACAGTATTAATGTGTTTTGTCGTATTTATATAGTGGAACCTGTGAATAACGGACATAGGTGAGGCGTCCCTAAACGAGTTTTTCGGTACACAGAGGCAACACAACTTTAGATAATTCAGTTCTCTGGTAATTGTTGCAGTATATATGAAATACATTAGTTACAAATATAGGGTAATATTGAAATACTGTAGTGTTCGAGTTACTAGCGAAATGGAGGGATAATCCCTTTGAGAACGGTATTGCAGTATCTCTGAGAACAGTTGAATAGAAACAACAGTATCCCTGAACATTGTCTTTATATGGAGGTGTATTGCAAAATTCTTATGATCGTTTAATTCTCAAGTACAGGTCGTTCATCTGTGAATGTCCCTTAGTTAACTTACTGACTGTGTTAAAAGTAACCCAGTAAGAACGTGTAGCACTATTGTTGAATAATTAAAAGGTAGACAGAATTAACCAATCATGGTGTATGAATTTGAAAAAAAAAAAAAAAAAAACTCTGCAATAGTTATCCTTGGACTATGCAATAGTTATCCGTTTTCTGTGGACACTAGTATCTGGCCGGAATTTTCTTGTAGTTGCTTTATGATTAGAAGGGATCGACTGAAGATTCATTTTCAAATTACAGAAATTATTTTCTGTGCTAAGTAACTATGAGTTGATAATAACACTAGTTAACAAAGGTTTTGTTACATAAAAGAAAATACCTGTTCTGAAAGGAACTTTTTGCGCTGAATTCGAATATGCACTCGGTTTCTCTCCATCACGTACGATTTTCCCGTAACAGAGGGATTTTCGGGAAAATCCCTCAAAAATTTCCCTTTTCGTTTATTTTACACCCCAAGATCTTGTCCCCTTGCATATACTAACATAGAAATTATACCTAAGTATACTTTGATTCATATTTAACAAACCCTCCAAGTTTCGTAATAATCGCTTTATTCTTTCTAGAGAAATAAATATATTTGTATGTATACTGTGTGTACTGTTTATTGCACCTTATAGTAATGCTTTCAGATCTCTTAAGTTGAGGTAAAACGTTTTGCTTTATTACCACAAACACATTTATAAAATATAATACAATATAATTTACAAGTGTGACAATTTACAATAAACAATAATACAAATGTACCAAAAGGTCATGAAAAGACAATCAAAACTATCACAATATATGAAACTTCCATTGGGTTACAAAAACGTACACTACTTCCTTCTTTTGTAAGAAATGTTGCATTCTCTAACAAGACCCCAACAATAGTCCCCCATCATTGAAGGATCCCATCGTCCCTGGTACCTTTTCTCCATTGCCATTATATCTTGGTGAAATCCTCCCCCCTGTTCGTCGCTGAGAGCATCTAGGTTAGCAGGAAAGAAGCTGAGGTGGGAGTGCAAAAAGTGGATTTTTAAAGACATCCTACAACCCAACTCTTTGTATTTCTGTATCATGTCCTGTACGATTTCTGTGTAACTCTCAGCTTTGCTATTGCCCAGAAAGTTGCGCACAACACACTTAAATGCTGTCCAGACAGCTAGCTCAGCACTGTTTAACTTGCTGTCAAAGCTATCATCAAGCATTGATTTCCTAATTTGGGGACCAATAAACACTCCCGCTGAAATCTTAGCATCACTCAGGTTAGGGAACTTATGTCGCAAATACTTGAAACCTTCACCAGATGTGTCCATGGCTTTGACAAAGTTTTTCATAAGTCCTAACTTGATATGAAGTGGCGGTAGTAATATCTTATTAGGATCTACCAAAGGAGCGTATTTGACGTTGCATTCTCCAGGTACGTAATTCACTCTAGGTTCCCATTCCTTCACTTCATAATGTTTGTCATCAGCTCGGCTATCCCATAAACATAAAAAACATTGGTACTTCGTGTAACCGCACTGCAGTCCTAATAAAATACCAACTACCTTGAGATCACAACATATTTGCCAACAATGGTCCTTGTAATTTATAAAATTTAGCAAAGTTGACATGGTGTCATAGGATTCCTTAATCTTCACTGAGTGCGCAAGTGGTATAGAAGGTTTTTTATTTCCATTATGTAAAAGGACAGCTTTAAGGCTGACCTTTGACGCGTCGATAAATAACCTCCATTCTTCTGGAACGTAAGGAATTCCTAGTTCCGCCATCAACCCATTTATATCCGTACATACGCACACATTATCTTGCATTGAGAAATAGCTTGAAAATTGAACATGCCTTTTCCTGTACACTGGTATGTTCGTTTCTGCATCTAATAAGTTCCACTACTGGAGCCTTGATCCCAGAAGTTCCGCCTCTTGTTTTGTCAGGTGCAAATCACGGACTAGGTCATTAAGTTCACATTGCCGGATGAAATGTGGCTCGCGAACACAGTCAGGGATGAACGTTGGATCCTTGGATGTACATGTTGATGTCGATGGTTCATCAAGGTCATGATCATCATCAGAGCCTTTTGGCCATATCTCTTCCCAGTTGGTAGGGGGCTCGGGAAGTGGAAGTTCATCCCCGTGCAGAATAGGTCTAATTGCGGATTTAACGTTGGGATAACTTATTGTGTATTTGCTTTTTTTAGAATGTCCCTTAACTACTGTGAGACAAAAAAAAAAAAAAAAAAAAATCATCCAGATGGTTGGTGAGTTCTCTCCACACCATTGGTACAGCAAATTTCATGAACCTCCGTTTCCCTTTGGCCCATGCAAGTAAAGTGACGTAGCACGACGCACAAATTATGTTGGGTGCCCAAGTTTTGTCCTGATCTCCCACACGACATCCGAAATATATATAATATGCTAGTTTCACCGATGGCGTAATGGATCTACACTGTCCTTTAACTACAAACTGGCCACACACATAACAAAAACTATTTGGTGAGTTAACACACGAACGCCGTCCTCTTGACGCCATTGTACTGATCACAAACTAAACTTCTGGTCTTAGTTGGGTATAATGCCGTTAAGATCAAACATGAAAGCACTCTTAGCAGCAAAGACAACTTTGAAAGTGAAGTAGTGTTAAACCACACGTCAATATAAAAATGTACAAAACTCCCTCACCAGGTGTCAAGAACACAAGAAATAAAGAAATGCGCGGGGGAGGGGGGAAACGATACCGTAGTGGAAAATTCAGACTGCATTAGTTCATTGTTGTCAACAATGAGTCTGTATTCCATTCTTTCTTTCTTTTGCATTCTGTTACATTTGATAACAAATATTGATAACCATTTCATGAACAAAACGAAAAAACTTGGAGAATTGTATATATATGTATTAAGATATCGTCGGCGGCAATTCAAAACCTGCTATGTGCATTTTGCAGGAGAAGCGAAAAACAGTAAGTATCCTGGTTAGCTTTTTGGCTTTATAAAAGTGATGTTATAAGTAATATTTGATGCTGCACGTAACTTGATACCTTTTCAAGTAACTTGAGAAGGTACCAGTTACGTGCAGCATCAAATATTACTTATAACATCACTTTTATAAAGCCAAAAAGCTAACCAGGATACTGTTTTTCGCTTCTCCTGCAAAATGCACATAGCAGGTTTTGAATTGCCGCCGACGATATACATATACTGTACGTTTAAAAAAAATATACGTTGGAAGTACATTCTATTTTTATACACGTTTCTAATTTACAGAGAGCAATACAAGTGTGTTGTTGACTATTGTAAATATTCATTTTTATGTCTGTGTTTGTAGTAATAAAGCAAATCGTTTTTACCCCAACTCAGGAGATCTGAAAGCATTACTATCAGGTGCAATAAACAGTGCACACAGTATACATACAAATATATTTATTTCTCTAGAAAGAACAAAGCGATTTTTACGAAACTTTTAGGGTTTATTAAATATAAATCAAGGTATACTTAGGTTTAATTTCTATGTTACTATATGTAAGGGGACAGGAGTTAGGGGAATAAAATATCTGAAAAAGGGAAATTTTTGAGGGAATTTCCCGAAAATCCTTCTGTTACGGGAAAACTGTACGTGATGGAGAGAAACCGAGTGCATATTCGAATTCAGCGCAAAAAGTTCCTTTAAGATCAGGTGATCTTTCTCATGTAACAAACAAAAAGTTTAAATTTGTTAACTACTGTAATTCGTGTTCGTTAAGAAATGGTTACTGAGATTTCGTATACTGTGAAGGTGGAAGAAGACTGTCCGTGTCCGTAAAAGAAACTCCTATAATAATCCATACATTTACCAGTACAAAAAAAAAAAAAAAAAAAAAAAGTCCGTGTTATGGAGGTATCACAGTTGTAGTGATTCTCACCATTTACAAGAGTTCGGTTTGTCGACACCAATCTTTGATCGAACTCTTTATTGCAATGAAGGACGTTGGAGTTCCACTGTAATGTGGATGTTTTTATATATATATATATATATATATATATATATATATATATATATATATATATATATATATAACTCGTTGTACAGTTAAATCGTTTTTACGTTTTTACCTCGATTCGTCATTGAATATTTTGTAGCTTTGTATGACCAATGAGAAAAAATTATCTGCACAGTGCAGGCTGCAGATGATGATGATCCACTCCGACAGAAAATGTGTATGACGTATAAATTGCCTCTAAAGAGTCTAAATTCTCCATTGAGCGAGAATTGTTTTATTAGCTCTGCTTGGGCGGGGCGAACAGTTGGCCTTTTTTCTTTCCAAGAAAAATGGTGGAGAATACACAGTAATGAAACTAGGTCACCTGCCGGCCAAAAGCATTCAGTCAATTGACTGACTTACCGAGACTTTCCGAGACCAGGTTGTCGCGTAACTCGGCACGTAAATAGTAGATCACGTAATAAATGGACGTTTTAGCGTTTCCTTCTTCCTATTAGTTTCGTTTTCTGAGGTGAAGTGAATGTTACTGAAAGAAATAATTTATATATTAATTGTTAAGTTTTACTGTGCTAGATACTTGTAACGCTACAGTTTTCTACCCGGTTTATGAACCAGATACCTTGGGTTTATCTTCAGTTCGAATTTTCAAATTCGAGCCTGCAATTGCAACTTAATTTGATTCTGTCTTTACAGTGAAATATTATTGAAAAGATACTTTGAAGTTCGCGAAATAATTTAGATTGGGGATGTAGAGCGAACCAGGACAGGCAAATTAGGGAGAAGGTACATACAGCGGTGGCATTAAGCATATGTTTTGCTCTGCCTGTCTTTGTACTATTCTGTGCCTCGTGCTTCTTGTTTTATATGTAGACCTGGGCATATAGGGCTTGAGCTACAAACCTTTGAAGATAACGAAATCTGATTTCATCTCAGCATCGGCCTGGTACCAGCGGCCTTGCTTGATAGAATGGGGTTTGGAAAGTACTTTCACAGTTAAGTCAGTTGTCGATTTGAATATGAGTGACAGCTACGCTTGTTGATCGCAGAGTTTAGAAAGGGAACAAATTGACTTGTTATTCGCGGGCCAACATTTGGCCATCACTGGTCTACACAGGCTTTGAGTTACTTGCTGGTGGAATTCCGAATTATATTTTTGCCTATCTATTTCCCTTATACCAGGAGATTGTTAGGACGATGTTTCCAAAAATTAAAGCAACAAATCTTAATTTTAAATATTAAAATAGTAAAAATTACATAGATGCGAATAACCGAGACTTGATCTTTGAGGTAATCTTAACAAGTTGAAGTTGTACGGTGGTTTCATGCCTTTCGTGACAAACCTAATGACAAAGCTGACGGGGCATGGTTAAGACTTTCTTCTGTAGAGGACATGCATCGTAATAATAATTTATTACGAGAGGCCTGGAATGGTCATACGAGATTCTGGGAACTATCCTAGGACTAATGCCAGTACCAGTATTCGGGGTGTAGCCGTGGCTTTTTAGTTGTCTGTAGGAACACAACATATGATTAATGTGTGTTTATTCATGGCAGTGGTTTCCAACCTTGTTTATTTGGCGCTCCGTTTGTAAATCCTACATATTTTGCATCCCCCTTCCTGTCCATGTCAAAAAGAAAATATCAAGCATGTAATGTTTCTGAAATTTGCGAATGGCCCGTTATTCATAATTTTAGAATTTATCAGTGTTGCTCTCTCTTAACCTCCCAACTTCAGGTTGGGAACCATTGGTTTATGGAAATGGCGGAAGTTTGGCTCATTTCATGAAGTTTGGCTTGCTTCACTGTTTATAGACTACGGACAACGTAAAAGAAAGGGCGCAGGCTAATGTGTAGTGTTCTTGCTTCTCAATCAGGAGATTCTTTTTGATTCAAATCCAACCCTGGCGAGTTAAGTTTTTCCGCATTATTTTTTTTTCTTGGGCGGCGAATGTTGGGATAATACTTTTAATATATGACCGACTTCCACATTCCTATTGTTACTATTGTCGATCGTTAATGGATTAAGTGTAATAAATGGCTTCGCTGTTTATCTGGAAGTTAGTTGAAACAAATACGTACAGGTTCAGTGTGACCAATTTCATGTAGTAGGGAGGAACAAGTACTTCATGAATACTTCGTTTCGAAAGCTGGAAATTTTTACTAACATCAGGGTTACTTTATCTATGACAGACGTTAAAAAAGAGGACAATTTTGGATTTCACAAACCAGATTTATATTAACAAATCTCTTAATGGCGTAAAGAAAATATACACCTAAACTTGTATAATACCAATTACCACATATTTTCTTCCCCTTGCGCTTACAGCAGGATCCCTTGAGTTTCCTGGGAATTGAACGTTGTACCAATATCTATATATTAAAATGCTACAATAGCAATTAAAAGCGCCTGAGCTCCGACCTATCACTTTGGGTTTCAAATCTTTCATTTGCGGTTATGTGCGATTTCACGTTTAACAGAGACAAACATTTTAAGTATGTGTACTTTAAATAAATTAGTTACTAGGTCTTTTTCGTAAAGTTTGATATAAAATTATTGTTCAAAGCCTTTGTATTTTAATAAGCCTTCTCTAAAATCAATGCATGTGAATTGTGCTTCCATCTCCCGAGTTCTTTTGAACTATATGTTGTAGACGTTTATGTTTGTGGTCGATCGTTTCGACAATGAGATCTCTGAAACTACAGGCTCTAGAAAGATGACGTTTTCACTGATCGATTGCAAATTTTGCGTAGATTTTTCAGTTCTAATTGAATATTAAAAAAAAAAAAAACATGGCCATTATTTCTTTATTACATTTTTTAGGGTACATTGGAAGCGTTGAAAGTAAAAAAAAAAAAAAAAAAAACCCGAAACTAAAGCATCATATCCTACGCGTTATACATTCCAACACTACAATGCCGTATATAGGGGTTACGTATGTTCCAGGCGTTTGTTTCATGGCCAAATAATAATGAAAAAGGAAGGGTAACCATTTCTCCAGTCTAAGATGAATCTTTATTTTTGGAGTGGTTTGCCCAGTGAACACCATATGTAACTGTAATTATAATTAATTGTGTATGTAATGTATTTGCTTATTACATACTGCATCCAAGAAGAAAGAAAACACTGGTCATGCATGAATTAGAAACTCCAACCGGAAGTAGGCTCAAATCTTGCAAACGGTAAGAGATATTGAGAAAAAAAATAATCGATAAAATCTCTCCTTTATGACACACCTTGCCGATATTTTTTCAAGACTTCTTTCACTTGTGTCTGTAAAGGGACATGTACGGATGTTGTGAGGAATGAGAAGGATATTTATGCTCATATGCGAATGATGCGCTGTGTAGAGAGCGCATTTTCAGCTAGTTCACATTAAAAATCCTAGTTTCAAGGGAGAAAAATTTAGCCTGAGCGTTAACACTATCCTAGAATGTTATGCAACCCAGCTTAGGCATTTGTAATATTTGTTGCAGAAATACAAGCAGCTGCATAAATTTGGGAGTCACGCTAAAAATTCTCTTATGTGCACCGTCACTTGCCTGCGAGATTGTTGTCTGTAATGAAGTCCTTGAATTATTACATAAAAAGTGTAGTATGAAAGTCTTCGGGTGGTTGGTAATAATAATAATAATAATAATGTAAACAATTAGAGCTTTTAATTAAGCACGACATTAACCTATAGTGTACAGCGGCCCGAAGGTGTGGGCCTGCAAATAAGTTTAAGCAGTTGTTTCAACCTCCAAAAGTGAGGACAATTCCGCATTTGAAAAAAAAAGGGGGGGGGGGAACCTCGTAATGTTTTTGAATAATTAAAGCTACCTTGTCAGCTATTGGAACACAGCTTAATTATTTAGGTGGTGATATTTATAGAAATATAATTTTCACTTAGTATTTCGTCGTGAAGGCAGCTTGGCTTTTTGTTATTCCTTGATCCCGTATGTGTCAAGGTTAAGATTGCTGTGCCAAGCGGGACACATGGCGTTGGTTGTGCAGCATCTGAATGCATAATTCAAGAAAACGAGAGATGCAGAATCTCTTCTTGAGTGCTTGAAAGGAGAAAGATATGACTTCGGAGATATTCTCAGTGAGATCTTGCGTAACACTTCTTTTGTGTGTCAAAAATATTTCTCGTTGCAATTAGACCTTGACCATACATGACTGCTTGTTGTAATATATTGAACACTAGAGGGAAAAGCAAGAACATTTCTGCTGGGAATAATGGAAGGTGAACTTTCTTTTGGAAAATCATTCTCTATATTTTTGTTTATTTCCTGTTTTCATTAAAAAAAATATTGTGGAAAACTGTGAGCGACAGCAGTGGTTGCGTTAATAATAATAATAATAATAATAATAATAATAATAACTTCATCATAACATGTCATGAAGTGTGGAAATTTAGCATATACTGCAGCGTTTCTCCAACTGTAGTCGTCGAGGATTGCTCTCGAGGCCCTCTTATATTTAACATTAGTCCAAATAAGACAGAAAAACTTAAATTCAAGTTAATTTCACATCACACCTGTAGTTTATAATCGCAGAGTTCGGAAATTTCTTAAACCAATGCCTTTGACTTTTTCTCCTGGGACTGACATTTTATGAAATTAGTGTCTACAGAGGTAGGTTCACATTTATGGAGACAATTTTGAAACATCCACTCTAGGGCTTAAAGCCATGTTTCTACCAGCGGTTGTGCTCTGTATGTCTATCGTGGTTGTAGGCAATAACCGGACACCGGAGTTTCCATTGAAGGAGTCTTCTATACCCTGCTGGTATTATGGCTCCAGAAGATGCTGTTGAAAGTATACTGCGTTTATTTTCACATTATGCACAACTTGATGCAATGGAAGTTTCACTTTGTTCCGAAAATTGGCAACCATCATAAAGCCCTGGAGAAACCTTTCGCGGCAAGTGCGAACTCAATTTGCCCGGTTCTTGTCATCCTTTGGGTGATAGTACATGGCTCGAACTCACGTGAAAGTTGATAAATAGATTCGTCTAACTAAGGTTACCCCGTATTTCCACTTGTCACCTGTTAAATAGCGTTCGTAAATCTGCCTGCAGTGTACCCTGCATTAACGGATGTATTTGGCTGTGAGTATGTGAACACGTGGCTTAAACTTCACTTTAAGCCATAAATCTTGGGCGATTATCCTCTGCACAGTTGCTTTCGAGCTCCCCACTGTCCTAGCAATGGCTCTTTGTGTCAACGGATGTCCTGTGTGACCACCTGCTGCACTTATCGAACAACATCCATTGTCCATTTGGGACGAGGATGTTGTTTTCTTGCGGCCGTGCACACACCTATTTCCTTTGGGGGTGCATGTTTGTTGCAGTTGATTACTTGGCAATCTCTTCCTTGAAAATCGTAACTCTTCGGTAAAGACCATTTTGGGATTTCACTGTAGCTGTATACAGTATCGAAAAGTGCTGAGAATATGACTTGGAGGCACTTCACGCTCATGATTTCGGATATTTTTTAAAATCATCATTGGACAGCTTGCTATTGATTTTGATGGGATTTTTAATTTGTTTTTAGTGATATCTGTTGATTTGAGATTTGAGTAATTGTTTAGGCGCAGTAGTAGTTGCTATTTCTTTCGTTGCATGCACTGTGGTTCAGATGCTACGAGTTTGAATGCGGAGGGTATATTATGAACCTGGACCAAACTCAATGTAGTACAGGATTCATGCAAATTGCATAGTTTTTTTTTCTTTTTTGTCGTTGTCTGTTGAAATGAGACTTCCTGTTTGGAACATCATCCGATGTCTTGACAGATTTCACTCCTCAGTTCCAGTTATCAGATAAAAATAGCCCAACTGAATGTTGGCATTCGTAAAATAAAACCTAGTGAAAGATTTTGAGTTAAGTAGAGAAGTGTAGGAGGGAAATATGTAAATTGTGTATGTTGTAAGTTCAAACGTGACTGTGGTAACGGTCATTGTCGTTAATCTAGTGTTGGCTCTTTGTAGTGCTTCATTGTATTCTCACCAGTGTTTTAGTGGGGAGAAAATATTTAGAAAAGCCAGTTTTAATGAAGTAGCTTTAAGGAGTATATAAAGGGATTGTTTATGTACCCAGTGGTTTTTAACAATCCTTCTCGTCTCCCGGTTTCCTTCCTGTTTGTAGGCAAGACGAACAACTTAGCAGAATATTTTCCAAATTTTTAAAATTCGTTTGACAGTTCGGAAATAAATTTATTCGACCTTTTGAAGTTGAGACTTTCTGCAAGTTACGAGGGGTGATCCAAATAAAAGGTTACAAAGCTTATTATGTGTGAGATAGCTGGAAGATCAACACCCGACGATAGAGGGCATTCAAAACTAGTACTCGATGTAATTAACTTTTGTGTTCAAGCACTTGTCACAGCGGAAGGTGAAATTTTCAATGCTGACTGCACAGAAATCCATGTCAAGTTCTCGGTTGTCATCGTGAGGCAGTCAGTGATTTTGACATAATTACATGGGAGATAATGGTAGCCAGCCATGTTCTGCTTTAGAGCAGGAAAAGAAGGTGAAAGTCACTGGAACTAGGTCAGGACTCAAGTGGGGGGGGGGGTCTAGTCGTTCTCAGCATAAACGCTGAATATATTTAACAATTTTTTGTGCTGAATGGGGTCTCGCATTATCATCCAGAAGAATCACACCACGGCGGAAGAAACTAGTACTTTTTGTCTGTCATCTCGCTACTTTAGAAGTATCCTGCAATACCTTTTAGCATTTACGATTTCTCCCTGTTCCAAATAATCGATCAGCAGCACACTTGATACGTTCCAGTATAAAATGCACAGAACTTTCCTGGACGAAGCAACCACTTCGAATTTCTTCTTTCGTGAAGAATATGCATGCTTCCATTTATGGATACCTGCTTCCTGAAACAGATGCAATATTGTTTCATTACCAGCCATTACCCGGTGAAGAAAATTGTTCCCGTCCTTTGCGTGGCAGAATTCATTCATCGACGTCGCAATCCTGTTCGTCTTATGTTCTCGGATAGTGCCCGTAGCACCCAGTTTGCACGCGCTTTCTTATGTTTAAGGATTAACCGCAATGTTTTGCGCAACACCATTTGGTAATTCCAGCTCAGCTGATATTAAGCGTAATAGATCCACACAAATACACTCATCCGCACGAGCACAGTTCACGTTAGTGGTTGTTACTGGTAGTCGTTCTTTCAAAAAAACAATAATAAAAAAGTTCTGGGGGCATACTTAGTGTTCCGGGGGGTTACTACTGGTACTATTCTACTTATATTATAGAGGTATTATTTTGGTCTCTTCTGGGAGGCACACTCTGAGCTCCGGGGGGGGGGGAGCGCAATGCCCCTCAAAAACATGTCTGGAAGAAACCCTGGTTACTGGGTCTACCGCTATGTCTAGAGGCGTCATTGACAATACTGATGGTATTTCTTTAGTGGCCAGAAATAGCAGTTATGAAGCAGTCACTGATGAATAAAGAGGTAAAATTTTAGATTAATTCAAAAATCTTCAAATGTATAGAGGCAATATAGTATAAGAATATTCAGTTGGGATGTGATTGTTAATGCGCATGATGTGGTCATATTATACCTAGTTTAACATACGTGAAACAATGTGGTAAGGAAGAGAAGTTGAGATGGTAGAAAATACATATTATGAAATATATTTTTCCAAATTGCTGTGTTGGAACGTGGTCTTTGGTCCCAGCGTTGGGACTTGAGTTTAAGCCTCAAGCGAAACAGGCTTAGAGCAAAGCAACCACTGAATCGCATTGATTTAAAATAAAATTAATTAGAAACTGTTGCTAAGACCTCAAATCAGCAGTATTCATGTAAATCTAGTAGTAATAATTTTATGTTCATGTTTATATTGATTTATCAGAAATAGGAAAGTTCGTTTTACAACAAAATACGTATATTACCAGATCTGATATAGTATTTTATTTATTAATTTTATTGAACATGTAATGACTCACCCCCCTTCCCCCCCAAAAAAAGTCTCGATCGTTCCTTGCGAATCTTGTAAAGGGATTTTCATTGTGTTCAGCGTAAGAAATATCTCTGCATTTCGTTGTTTTTCGTTTTCTTCGAACGGTTTCTGCACAAATTTGTTGTCCAAATAGTACTTTTGAAATTACCAGAGATGTCCAATTTTTACTGCTACAGATCGGTGTCGGTTCTGCCACAAATTTTCCTTTAAAAACTAAATACTGGAATATTCAAAATTTATGTAAGATTTACATTTCTGTCCTTGTTTGCAGTTTCCAAATGTTAAATGATCTTCGTGGCTAAGTGGTTAGCGTGGGAGATCCGGGTTCGATTCCCGGCGGGAGTTCATGTGGTTCGTATCACGTTAATCAGTAGGTTCCGTCTCATACAGCCTCGCTGCTGAAATGGGCGTTAAACTCAAAATCAACTCAACTCAATACGTTAAATCAGGGCCTCACAGGCTGTGGCTTTTGGATACCTTTGGGCTAGTTACTGTTATTTATTAACTTCGACTTAAAAGAAGAATGAATGATCTCTATAATCATTTGCTAAAAATGTATTCAGTAGCTGTAATGCCTAAACGAAGATGGAAAGATGTTTATTTGCATACTACGTTATATTTCCAAAGCAATTTACATTAAAAAAATAATAATAAAATATTGTATATTTGAAGAAAATAGTTCTCTCCTCGAGGATGTTTCAGATGTACTTTCATGTCTCCGGATCAACGCTAACCGCATGTGCTGAATGTAGATTTGTGTAAAATGTCAGTTCACGAACACTGTTCTCCCATCTTGAAGCAGATTTAAGAAACTGGTGGAACGATATGGATCGTCACCTCATTGAGGAGGTCGTTGCTCTTTGAAACTGGCTCGAGTGTTGAAAAGGTGGTGTGAATATTTGATCGCTCTCATTGAATTGCGTATTGTTTTCGTGACTAGGAGGGAGAGAAAAAAGAGAAGCTGCTGGGATTTCTATTTCGATTGTTTCGGAGCGTGATCTATTTTTCGCAAAAGCCTTTCTGTCACTTTAGAATTAAGAATTGTGGAGATGCCAGGTTTCAGTAAGAAAAATACTGTTTAACATCCCACGTTTTTCGTATATACAACATTTATTTTAGTTTTTTTCTTTCTTCCTGTATGACCAACTGTGATGACACAGTGGAGGGTCTTTCTTCGTTCATATCGATGTATTAGAGTTCAATCACAGATAGGAGCAATCATCGTTACTTGGAAGTAAGAAATAAATTGAAAGTAACCGATTTATTAACTGTTTACGGCAAGGCGTGCGAACTTATTACCAGCTATTATAACTTTGTAAGCATACTAGAAGTACCTGTTCTTACTTCTATACCTTTACGTGTGAGACTGAGGCTAACTTCGTGCATTATCGACAAACTTCTGCCAGGCCAAACATTGAGAATTGCATAATGGTGCGAGCTAGATTTGCTCTACACCCCTTTATCTCATTGTGTCAAACATCGAGGTTTAGTGAAAAGCCTTAGTACCACTTTCATTTCTCTAAACATAAGGAATTACGATATATGGACATCTAAATATAATTGCAACCTCGCACCTTTCCTTCCACTTATTTTTAGTTCCACTGTAGGTGAAATATTAAAGAGCGCTGAAACACGAATGAAATTATTTTAAATGAAAAGTCCAAATACTGAAAGGTTCAGACCGTAAGTGTTTCTAACCGTAAGAGATTCAGAGATATGATCATTCCATTTCCCCTTGCATTTCCAAAAATCCTTCGTCAGTTGTACTTTGTATCGCATATCTTATGTACAGTTCGAATTTATAGCTTAAGCAGGCCATTGATTAGTCAGAACTACTTTTACGTATAGAGATGGATGCTTTTCCAGAATATTCAGGCCCATATTTGAAATACTTTGATTTCAATGCCGCATTGAGTTGTCAGTTGTTTGAATGCTTTAAAGTATATCATAATGGATTAGAACACCTTGTGTTCTGTTAAGCTGTTGTTCGTCCACGTGTTACCATTACAGCCTATCCATGCTCCGTTATGTGTTGTCGACAATAAACCAAATTTATTGAATTCGAAACTAATCTTGACTGTGTCTAAGGATCATTGTGTATGAGAATGAACGTATATGGTAGTCTTTATCACCCTGCAGATGGAATGAGATCTCCAGTAAGAACTGGAGACAGAACTGAGAAAGACGTCAACAAACTACTTTTTTACAAGCGTATTGTTGACTCATTAGTGGGGACAAGGCGACATAAAATGAGAGTTTATCTTTCAAATATCAATTGTTCTGTGTGTTTCTCTTCAAGGACATCCTGTTCTTTCCGAGCTCTAGGATGTCATTTATCTTCTTTTGTCGATGTGAACAATGTGGCTTTTGACCGTTTATTGTCTAATTCTTATGTGAAGATGGTCCGTTCATCTCTATTTAACTTTGACAAACACTTACTATTGTTGGAGTAGAAAGAGGAAGAAAGATAAAAAGCAAACGTTCCAAGCTTTATTTAAGTCTTGGTAGAATATAAGCAGCCTTTGTTAATATAGCTTATGGTGTTTGGAGACTCTTAGAAAGTTTTTTTTCTTTTTTCTTTTTTCTTTTTTTTTTTTTTTAATGCCTAAATTGAAGTCTGCAGTGAGCCCTGTTTGACAGTGTTATTGGAGGAGTATTTGACAAACTAAGACACAAATGGTCATTATCTCTGTGACTCTGGTATAATTCCTTTTTCTATCAGCAGAAAGAACTATAAATAGAATACGGATATAACTCGGAAATACAGGAGCTCGGATCGTTCTGTTGGTTAAACAGTCATGGATCGTGTCTTAGTTATGCACACCTTGTATTTTCAGCTGTCACGTGAATGATGTTTTACAATTTAACTATAATTGTTTCTATTTCTGCGTTTCGTTCGTATTCGTTTATATTTCCAGATTTCATTTTTCTGTTTTGCTTAGTGAAGAGAAAAATGAATTACGGAAGTGATGCGATAAGTAAAACCCTTCACACTGAAGATATTTAGTTACTTTCTTAGTATTTTATTGTGTAGGCATTGCTCTGCAGTTATTCTTTCGTAGATCTTGTAGTAGTCTAATAAACTTCAATGGCGTGACAATAGATCCAAGACCTACTCAATTCAATCATCCTGGTCAGTATTTTTCACACATTCTTGTGAATAATAATAAGCAAGCTATAAGAACTGAAACTCTGAGCTCCTCGAGACCCGGGTTCGATTCCCGGTGGGAGCTCATGTGGTTCGAATTCCACAGATAGGTCCCGTCTCATATAACCTCGCTGCTGAAAGGGACGCTAAACTCCAAATCAAATCAAATTGAAACTAACAGTGCACCCTCCCCCATTCTTATCCTCTGTTAGATTTTCTTTTTCAGAGATGGTCTTTCTTTAGGGACGTGACAAACAATTTTTAAGGTGCTTCCTATAGAATTTTATGTTACATTTTCCATTATCACTCAAATGTTCTAATGTACTGCAGTTAAGCCAAAGGACGTAGTGTGAAATTGTTGTTCCTATCAACCAAGTTCTATCTTGAGGATCAGGAGACTTCAAATGTATTAAGCCTAGTTGTCCTTTCGAGCGCTGTAATAGCATTCCGTTCGGTCAGTGAACATCCCAGGAGGCAGGGCCCTTGGCCAACTTTCTTACAGATATTTCGGTCAGCACTGCTTGGCGAAAGGCCACCATCAGCGCTTGGACTGTCGCTGACCGATTCCATGTGTTCGCCTGACTAATAACGTGACCTCCACTTCGTTCATTAAGTTGACGAAAATTAATCCATAGGAAGAGTTTTCCGGACTCTTCAAAAATCGAAATAGAATAGTTTTTTAAAAGTAAAGGAAACTGGACATTTTAAATACATAATTTTTTTTTTTTTTTTTTCTTCGAATCCCTGCAAACCTGTGGATGTTATATAACCGGAAAAGCATTGCAGTACTTTGTGTGCAATTTAATTGCTCTGATTTTCAAGAGACCATTTCAATTTAGTGAAAGGATATACAGGGTGGACCATTTATCTCAATACGCCCTATTCACTCTTAATCCAATGGACGAAAGAAGTTGAAATTTTATAGCATGGTAGGGGGACATTGTTTGGTATACTCTGTGATACCACAAGGTTAACATTGTTGTAAACCTAACATGAAGTTATATTTTTTCAGATGACATTACGTCAGCTTATTACATATTTCAAACACAAAACGAAAGCATACAATATAGCATTTGTTATGCAGTGTTGCAAACTAAGGATGTTACATTATCACAGTTATTAAAAAGCAACTAAATTTTGGGTAGCTCTATAACCTTAATATCGTAAATTAGACGGATAGAGTAATGCACATCGAAAGTGCCTTAATGTGGAATACTACGGTTATTATATGGCGTATTTCAAACAAGTAGAAACAAAGCTACAAGGAATTAAAAATTGACTTTTTCAAAGCACTTCACTTCGAAAACGTGTGTTTAGATAACTATCAAATTATGTACATCGTTTCTAGTAGACATGAAAATCATAATGCTGTTTACAGTAATTTGATATATTGCTCAAAATGGCGTATTTTGTAAAAAAAAACTTTTAAAACAATTTTTAATTTACTTTGTTTTTATAACATTACAGTAGTTATATATTGTAAAAGTAATTACAATAAGTTCTCGGGATCACATACTTTTAAGCTGTGTTGCAAACTTGAACAGTTCTTACTATATCTCCAGAAGATTTTAGATATCAATTTACTCAAACGACATTGTGATATTTACATCCATTGAACATCATCTGTGCAGTTGGATGAGGTACTCATCTGAGCAGTTTTTCGAAATAAAGGTTTTAAAAATTAAAAATCCAATTTTCAATCCCTTGTATCTTTGTTCGTATCCATTCGAAATTCGTTGTATCATGATCATAGTGTTCAACATTGAAGTACGGTATCTTGATGTGCATTAACCCGTCTGTCTCATTTCCATTATTACGGCTACCAAAATTTAGTGATTGTGATATTGTAGCATCTTTAATTTGCTACACTGAGTAATAAATGCAATGTTGCAAGTTTTTCTTTTAATCTTTAGATTTGAAATATGTAATAACCTGACAAAGTGGTATTTGAATCTTGTGGTATTACAACGTATGCCAAACAAGCCGGTATCTGCATGTTACAGAATTTTAGCTTTTTTTTTTTTTCATTAGTTTAAAAGTTACAAGGGCATAGATCTATCAAAATAAATGGACCACCGTGTAAATAATGAGTCTACATTATGATTAAAGCTGAAACTTTGGAACCTTTCACATTTCGTTTAGCTTTAGAATGTTACTTACTTAGCAAAGTAATTTTGTTTCCTACTTTTGTAAAGAAAAGTTTACCGCTGAAGACAATTGCTCATTGAGAAATAGATGTTTTAGCAAATATGTACTTAATCATAAAATAATGCACGTGTCATCAATTTTCACATAAAATTAGTGACCTAGAGTCACCATATTTGATACAGATTTCGATTTTCGACTTAAAGGAATGAATTGGGGAGGAGGGTAAAATGTATTCATGTTTCTAGAAGTTTCTAACGTCTTGAATGCATGCAACCCCCAATACAGCGGAAACTCATGTAGTTCGGATCCCACGTTAAGCTGTAAGCCCACGTCTCATAGCCTCGGTGCTGAAAGGGACGCTAAACTCAAAATCAAATCAAAGCAAATCAGCCTCAGTGCGTCGTGGTTGTGCGGGCTTACATAACAGAAGAGGATAAATAACAGGGAATAGAGTAAAAGAACTTTTTTTTTTTTTATCCTAATCGATGTTCTCAATTGATTGTCGCCAACGATGAGCTTTTTATCCAGGCTCTGAATTAAGAGCCGATAAGAACGGGTCTTACAACTACGGAGAAAAAACTAGTTCAGAAGCGATGCCAGCCTTTGCTTGCTTGAACCTTAGCGTGGGATCTGAACCACGTATTTTCCCACCGGGTATCGAAACAGGAGCGTTTTGTACTGTTTGCAGATTGGTCTGTAGATGTGTTTGAGATTCTTCCATTTACTTCACTACCATGCCTCCACTTTTTATTTTATTTACAGTTTTGTTCGTCTAGCTTATAACACGACATAGTAGTGGCTGTTTTCCCATGGCTACGGTCGTCTTTTTTTCCTTTTTATTAATATTTATACGCCTTCTAAATTAAATGTAGTTTATGAATATTTAGATTATTTTCCAAACGTAATTATTGAAATACCAAAAAGATTTTTTCCTAATGCAACTCAAGGTGTAAAGTAACGAATATGACATCCTTTCACAAAGTAAATGAATATTTTCGTAATCGGAAGTACATTAGTTGCCTCTACATAGTAAGCATTTACCAAGATATGAAAATTGTTCCTTAAGAGGCCTCATCTCGGCGAAATTAAAATACCGCTAATTTTACAGTAATTATGTGATATCTTCAAATAGATAAAATATATTCGAAATGTGAAACAAGAGCGCCCTAGACAATATTATTTTGCGAGAGGTAGCGTTATCACAAGTCACCTAGTGGCTTTCTATTTTCAGCCATTTAGAAACGCGAAAATAAATGCCGATTTTCAAAATGGCTCGAAATCGAAAGCAGATAAGTGAGTCGTGATAACGGTATCTCATGTAAAGTAATATTGTCTAGGGCGTTCTTTTTCCACATTTCGATTATCTTTTATCTATTTGAAGATATCACATAATTACTGCAAAATTAGCGGTATTTTAATTTCGCCGGGATGAGGCCTCTTAACTGAAATAGGATCATACTACTTCATACAGTTAGTTTAGTGTTAAGAAGCAATCGGCTTATTTCATTTTCTTCTTTATTTTTAATGTTTCTTCGGCGCCTAGATTAAAAAAAAAAAAAAAATCAGTTATCCTCTTTAAGCTAAAGGAGACGGACGACAGGCGACAGAATCCGTGGAATGAGAATTGGAGGAAGCGGGAGAACCCCATAAAAGTCATTGATACGAAGTCCACCACACATTCATAATCAGGTTACTTCTTGGACCAGAAGTGAGTGCTCTTGCTCTACCGCTGAATTACTTTGTCCCCAAAAACTTAGATTTGTTGACAGTTTCCTTTCTGCATTGTTGCTATGTGAGATTTGAACTCAGCAGTTTGAGGGATCCGAGCTTTTGCCAGAAGTCGTGTTTGTTTAGTTTTCCTTTTCAGCACCGAAGCTATATGAGGCGTGAACCTACAATTCCATTTGAAGTCCGAACCGCCGTAATGATTTAAAATGGTAATAGACTACTCCCTCACTGAAATTAAGACTGTTCGAATAAATACCAATGTGTTGGTATTCCAATACCAATAGACAGTGTCTGATGAAGCCAATATATTCAGTTAGTTGGCGAGTTACACAATTATTATTTTATAAATAAACGTGGCTTTGCTCAACTATTTGTATTTTTAGTGTAAGTTAAACAATATGTTGCATATATGCACAAAGTGACTTTTATAGCAGCACTTGTACACTGAAAAGATGATTTTTCAAGAAAATTACGACACACACATACTACCTTTACTAAGATTTTTTTTAATACTTTATAATTTATTATAAAAGTATATATTATTGCTTTATCTATATTGCTGTATTAATTCCGCAATCATCCTCTGTGAAAGGTTGTAAAAAATAGATGCTAATAACGAAATAATCCAAAATATAAATGAAGTACATTTCAGTGACTGAACTACGACGAACAAATCCTATGTAGCTCTATAAAGAAATAGGCAAAAAGAAGAAAAACACTGTTCACGAAGTAATAGGAGAAAATTATCTGAGCAAATTACTGTCATTGACTGAAATTGAACTTAAGGACCAACTTTACTCAAGACTACTCTTATGTCGGAATTTTGGAATATTGCTTAATTGTACGAAATTTGATGGTTAGAATTTGTTCTTTAACTCCAAATGTCTTCCTAAAGTACAATTGCGTGCATCATTATAAGAGAAAGTAAAAAAAAAAGGTACAGTGTAGCTGCTCGTAACCTTGACAAATGATTTTTTCTCTGCGCAGTTGCTATGATTCTGGTAATTAACGATGTCAGCGGTGCGATTTTTTTTTAAATAAAAAAAGCAATCCCCATGTTCTACGCAGTTTGTTGAGTTGCAAATGTTGCGTCATTTTTCATTAAATGATGTGATATGTAAACGTCAGACCTCCTAGCCTTTGTTAAACGTCATCGACAATGGTGAAGCAAAATGGTAATGTCTTCCAGATATATCTTGTCCATTGTCACATCAAAGCAATCAAAGTATAATTAAGATATCAATGATAAACCTCATCTCACATATCTCTCTCTCTCTGCAAAAGATAATTTGAAACATCACTTCATAAAATGCTATGAGACACTATGGCAAGTTTTCAGCTTTTGTACATAGATTTTCTTAATTTGATAAGTCGATTGTCATTAGAACAGAGCTGTTGACCGTAACAGCGAACTGGTACTTTTATCAATATCTTGTTCTCGTTAATAGCGTTTTTTAACAGTTAATTTTCTTCCTTTTAAAAAATGGTGGCTGTCGATTTCCTGAAGCAAAAGTAATCATCGAAAGGGTGCAAAGCGTATTACCGTTTCCCAGAATTTTGGAAATATAATGAACACCATTATCAGAATAGGGCAATCCGTACAATAGGCTGTTAAATTTGTTTATTATTATTATTATTATTATTATTATTATTAAGAAAAATTACATCCTTGAATTTTTCTTAACAGTATGAAGAGTAATCACTTCGGTAACAAGGTGTGTGACATGCTGTGGACATTACATTTGCACAATCTAGAACTATGCACTTAAAAATGTCTTATTGTAGATTTAGATTCCGATAAGAATTCACATAGTTTAAATAGGCAATTACAAGATTACACTCTAAAATATAACATGCATGTTTGGAAGAACAAATTAGGGAGCATGGTGGCTTAGTGATTGCACTTACTTGTGGGTGCATAGGGTCGAAAGCTATCTAATCGATAGCTTCAGAGAAAGGGTAACCGAATTGAAAAACTCGTAGATTGGGTTGATTAAATATGTATTTTTCTGTTTTACTTAAATTCTTTCAGGTGAATATTCCTCTGTTCCATCTTCTTCTTTTGCATTGGAGTTCAGCATCGAGGCTATATGATCTGCAGCTTAACATATGATCCGAACCACATTAGCTTCCTCCGGGAATCGAACCCGACTCTCCCACGCTAATGGCGAGTACGTTATCCACATAAAGAGCCCTGCACCCTTTTCCAATACAAAGTCAAATTAAAATTAGTTTTTAAAAATTATTTTTAAGTCTCCTTATCTAGAATTGCAGTGGTAATACTGAGATACTACCGTGAATATTATACCCTACTAAATCCTCAGGAATTGTTAAAAGTATTGGCAATGGATCTTCCACTACCATTTTCGCTTTTCTAGTCTAAAGAGCATATACGTGGAACGTTAGACTAAAGATTTCATTTCAGTTAGTTTAAAGTGCGTTTCTCATTCGGAAATCCAATATTTTTTTCCTAATGATTTCTTTTTGCCATTTTACCATGTTTTATTTCGTACTTATTTCAGCTTTTCACAAGTAGTACTACCTAAAGTGTAGAAAACTAGTTTCCTCTTGTGCTTTATTTATTTCCTTTAGTTTCTATAGTTACCATCTTTTTGTTCTAATTACCATTGCTTCGATATTTTTTTTTTAAAAAAAATGATTCATGTTCTTCAGAACGTTTCCTAATATTTTCCATCAGGCTAATCATCAATTCAGTTTCAACTGTAAGAGCCATATCACGTGCAGAACAAAGCGAAACCGTTCACACCTTACTAATATAACATCTCTCAGTCGATCTCTTCACTATTTTTTGTAAATATACTGGTATATATTGAACGAAATTCGTACAAGACAAACTATCCCGAAATCCCCTTCTAATTTCTTTCGTCATTTATTTCCTCTTATGTTCCGTGACTTACGTGTTGATTCTTATACAAATTCTGTATCAACTTTTCATCTTTCCATTCCATCCTAACTTTCTTAAAGAACTAATTGTTTCTGACCAGAATAATATACTTATTTATTAAAGCTAAAGTAATGTGTTCGTTCCAAAAACTTAACGTTGTTTTTTTTCAGACATTCAAAGTATTTATCTATTAAGTTTGAGTCGTAATGGATAAACTAACTTTCGTTAGCACTCCTTCAAAATTTCGTAGTTTACTTAATCGAAAAGTTTTTCTATAAGTGAGAAAATAGTACATACACCTCTTTTTCTCTCTCGACAAAGCTTTCACCGATTACACGCAGTAAACCAATAAATATTTAGTCCTTTTCCTCCTGAATACAATTGTTTCTCCTCAGTTTCATTCAGCCATATAGTGTGGTTAAATTTCGGATCAGAATTTCTGCTACATGCAATATGAAAATAGTAATGCTATTAGTTACGTAACACTCATATTTTTTTTTAATTCGATTTTTTAAATTCGAATGAGCACCAAAAAATCATCTGGTTACTGTTCTGCTTCATACACACATTTCATTACAAATTGGGAATATTTCTTTTTTTTCTCTTGTTTCCCCATATTTTAATTAGCTCAGTTGGTATATTGGTTGCGTATCCTTTCTTCATCTCTCAAAACCCTATCTCGAACTATGGTTTTCATATCGCAAATCCTTTTGCCATCCTCGATCTACATAGTCGATTGTTACTTTCATTCGATTCTACATTGTAGCTCCTCAAACGATGTTGAATTCGTTCGTCATATTGGGATATTAAAGCCTTGATACTTTATTTTTATATCATTGTTATATAACGTTTTGCTACACTATGTATGTCGGTATATAATCATGTTGTTACTTTAGAAAAGTATTTTGGTTGTATCTAAGCCGAGCACTGTAGTTCGTGTTCTTGTGCGAGTAGATGAGAAGTGGCCAAGTTGGAACATTGTCAAATATCTGAAAATAGTTATGTTAAAAGTTAACACAGTCATTGGAGAAGAGCATTAATAAGAATTCAAAGATCATTTAAAATTGAAAATTGTTTTCCTTCTGTCACTGATGTTCTTATTAATTTATTGAGAATGTGACTTAGCATCATTGAAATAACTAAGGAAGACGGTATTTAAGAATTTCTACGTATAGGTTACTAAATTGGCATTTAGTCAGTTTCAAGCTAATAGTCAATTCAGATTTGTAGATGCAGGTTACTCAGAATACCAGAAAAGATGTTTTGTTTGAATATCTCAAGTATTATTGAATGTAAGTGTTCCAAAGTTAGTTACAAAAGCCATTTAATTTATTGCACTTTGGTATCGTAAGTTAATCAGGTGAAGAGAAAATAGTTCAACAAGACTCTTAGAGAGCCTACAAATGCAGTTGATGATTTGATGTGGTACTTGATTACCTTCGTAATGGGTAGGAGGGATAAAACATTTCCATCTGTCAGGTGGAAAAGTACAATGAAGCAAAGGAAACTAAAATTAAAAAGAAAGGAGGATGCTTTTGGCATAAATTCAGAACTGTTTCATTTATGTTTAATTCGGTTTGTTTCTTCTAAACTACCGCTTCTCTGTGTTGCAGTTATGTAATGGTGGATAATTTAGTGGAAATACCAATGGGGCTGAAATGCTATTAATAGTTTGAGTCTTCTGTTGAAATCATAGCATTGTTACAGAAAACAGTACGCTATTTAAAAAATAAAATATACGGCTTCCATATGAATAATTTCTTAATTTTTTAAAATTTTGAAACAAAATACAATATACTTTGTACGGCGTATCTATAACACGCAACTGTGGAAAATAAGAACATAGAATGGAAAGAAACTCTTTGTGCATAGATTGAGCCATGAATGTTGAAAATTATGCAAGTCTAAAAATAAACATTATAAATCATTTAGTGATACATAGGAAATATATTAAAATATTACCAGAGAAAAAAATAGTATATTTTTATACAGAATAGATACAAGTAGCTTATTACAACATTTCTCAGTACCATAAATATCTGTTTATTTAGTAAATAATAGGAAGCATGTTAGCACTAATATTGTTAGCGAAAATTTAGCAACTTCACGCAATTTGGTAATCCTGAAATTACAAAATGAAGGCAAAATATTCATGCATAGTACTCACCGGTTTTGAATGATAAGTTAGTTTACATCTTTTGTCATGTTTTCAGTAACCTTGAATTGTAATTACAATTTCATATTTGGAGTTTCCTGAAATTCCACTCACACGACACTTGATATTCAGGGTTGGTGAGTGTATGTAAAATCCCCCCCCCCCCAAATAATCAACTTTATCCCATTTACAATACTTAGCCGTAGCGAAACGTAAATCTGTATAACATATGCAAGGCTTTACCAAAAACTTCCTTTCCCATCTATGGATAGCCACGTGAGCTGTTTGTTGGTATTTAAAAATCTTTCTTTCTAATCTTATGTAGTCGTTAAGGTTAGTTAGCAGTCATATAAGAAACGCCAAATCTGAAAAGATTAAGAAAGAAGTATTCTTCTTTAATAACGCATGTGAAAATTAACGATCTATATAGTAAACGTTTTACTGGAAATATTCTTCCACTTATTGAATGAAACTGACACAGAATGGAAAGAAAAGAATGCAGTTACGAGTAGGCCTATGTAAGTATTTTTATATGATAAAATTGTTCTTGTAGTTATGAATGACAATGTCTTATTACAAAGCAATGGAATGTATGGTAAGTAAATTACTGTCAAACATTAATTATATATATATAACACAAATTGGTCAGTTCGCAGTGTGCACTTTGAGGTATTATTCATTGCAAATAGCAATTGTACTGCACTAGTAAGAGCAAAGGTCTGTACATTTTACTATTAAATACTTTCTGAACTTTACCTGATGATAATACTTGTTTTCAATGATAAAATACATGACAACGCTGGGTCAATGCTTGGCATGATTCTCTCATAGTATGATCTCTTGACCTTGGTGGTTGACACAGTAGCACACCCCATGAAAAAGATAAGTATTAAATTCCTTGTGGTACACGTTAAGAAGCTGACAATGTTTCAAAGTTTCGTAGTGTGTTGTGCATTTTAAGTTGTGCTTTACCATTACAAAATGCTGTTTTTTTTTTCTTGTTTTTTTTTTTCCCCTCTGAGTAGCGGCAGTTGCGTGGACGATCTCCAAGAGCCAATGCCATATGAGAGCGTCTCCGTAGTTCACTGGGAACAGTGATGTAACAGTGACGTTGGTAGGCGCTGGCTCTGTCCGGGATGCTGGAGGTAAATTCGACGCAGAAAACAAGTCCGATATTTTCGTTATAGGCTGAGTGCGGATGGAATGTTAAGCACTTAAGAACAGTTTCGCAAAATTAGACAGGTCATGTGGATCAGGCGGAGTTTGCAACACGCCATGCAAGATGGCCTTGACAACTTGAGTTAGCCTCCGGACTGCATTCTTTCTTTACTTCGTAATTATCAATTTTTTTCAATTGTTTGATTGTTGGAAATTCTAGAATAAGAACTACGGTCACATCCAAAGGATTACTATTACTAGTACTATTTTCTTGTTAAAGCATCCTTAAAGTCACTCCAATAGGGGCATGTTTTGACATTACCTCAGTTTAGGAAGTTTCAAGGTAATGGATGTTTGATGCAATCCTGTCTTCATCTGACACCGTGGAATGTGTGAAGGGAAGATTGGTGGGCACTTTTTTTTTTTTTTTAATAAAATAATTGTATACAGTAGAACCTCTCTAATCCGTCACCTTTGGGACTGGGGGTATGGTCGGAACGCAAAAAAGGTCGGATTATCAAAAAAATACAGAAAATAGGATTTACAACAAAATAATCTCTGAACTCAAAAATGACTATAATGTTCTCTACAGCAAAAACAAATTAACAGTAAGCACTAAAAACTACACAGAACAGTACAGAAAACACGCACAACGGGAGGAACGGTACAACAGATAACGGAGCGGAAGCATTAAAACGGATATGCGATAACACCAAGTAAAATGGGCCTCGTGAGTCAGCGACGAGTTGGGACAAGTTTGGTTCGAGCACGGTCGGATAAACCGGAGTGGTGGACCAGCCGAGGACGGAGGAGAAGGGGTTCTACTGTACATCAAATTCAGAATTGCTTTTCAAAGTTATGTGGACTGGAAGTTTATTTGAATAAAACTGTATGTAGCCATGCAACATTCAATTGATACCTCTTGTAATAAATATATATACAGTACTGGACATAAGTATTCATACAGCACGTGTGCCAGAATTAACAATGCATGGAAGGGCAAATGGTGAATGAGAGAGTTATGTCTCCAACACAGACATGTTCCTGCAGTTGGAAGAGTAGACGCAACACGAATTTGTAGAAGTATCCTTACTATGGAATGTACAAATAAAGGAAATGCGTGGGCAGAGCGATATTTGCCTGGACATATGTATTCGTACACCGCAGAATAATACTAGACAAGTACCATCAAATTACTAGTGCCAGCAGGCAGAGACTAGATAGTCATTACTGAGGCGCTCGAAGTATCAGGTGAAGTGTGAGGTGGTGTTCGCTGTAACCTAGAAAGATATAATGAGGCGGAAAAGGAAAGAAACCACACCCGAGGAAAGGAAACTGATTCTATCACTATTTCAGAAGAACAAATCGTATTCACAAATCGCAGAAATAGTGGACAGTAGTCGTTGGACTGTACAGTGTATAGTACAACGATATAAAGGGAAAACAATATACATAAACAGTGAAAGGGTGGGTTGTAGACAAAAGCTCACTACGAGGGAAACACGGGTATTGTTGAGAATTATGAAGAAACGCCGAAAGTGTCATCGTCAGCGATAGCGGCCTATGTACATGAACACTTCGGGAAACAAGAGGCCTCACGAACTATTCGGCGACTTTTCAATCGAGCTGGGTACAGAGCGCGGGTACCGAGATGAAACCAATTCATCAATAAGAAAAACAGGAAATGGCGCTTAACGTTTGCACAGGAGCATGTAACTAAAAAGTACAGGCTTTTGGGATAAGGTATTGTTTACAGATAAAACTAAATTTAATATTTTCCACAATGATGGCAGAATTTTAGTGTGGAGAAGATCTAATACTGAGCTTGAGGTTCAGAATATACAAGCGACAGTTAAGCATGCTGGTGGAGGGTGATGGTCTTGGGCTATATGTCTACCGCGAGCGTTGAAGAGCTTGTATTTATTGACGGAACGATGGACAAATGTCTATATTTAGACATCCTAAAGCGAAATTTGCAGAAGAGTGTGGATAAATTGGGTCTTGGACAAGATTATTACTTCCAACAGGACAACGACCCAAAACATACCGCCGAGCTTGCGCGTATGTGGTTACTATACCACACGTCTCATACCCTGAAAACCCCAGCGCAGTCCCCAGACCTGAACCCCATTGAACATTTGTGGACTGAATTGGAAACGCGCATACGAAAATATGAAAAAACTAATAAAACTATACTGAAAGAGATACTTTTGCAAGAGTGCCAGAATATCACACGTGAAACCACTACGTCTCTTATTCATTCAATGCCCAACAGATTGAGGGAGGTTATTCGAAAGCGAGGCATGCATACGAAGTATAATGGCAAGATATTTATGGTTTGTGATTCATAACCAGAGAACTTTTCGTTTGCTGTACGAATACTTATGTCCAGCACACAGTGCATATTGTTTTTCATTTCATTATTGTAGCAAATCAATCTATTTTTTGTTTTCCATTTATTTTGTGCAAATTCTTTGCTGAATGAAGCATATGTCTCGCACAACACATGCGTCTAATTATTTACCTAATGGCAGAAATATGTGTCTTTTCTTCAACGTTTGCACTGTACGAATACTTATGACCATGACTGTATATATAATAATGCAACACACAGTACGTCCAGGATAGAGTTCGAGTCTTTGACCAGTGATGGACTTTCTCACCCTGTGTATTATTCGGTAGTTGTATAGGGATCCGAAAAGTCACCCTACAAAAAGAGTATAATTTTAAAATAGAAATATCACACAGTGTTCACTTCATGCAGTCATTTGACCACTGACATCTTGCCCCGTGTGCATCGAGATTCACCTTGCTAAAGTCAAACCAAACGCTCGAAAATTACATTTGGGGAGTTCGACTAGAAATACCAAACTGCACAGTGGAAGTTACTCATTTCCTTAGTAAATAGAATTTCAAAATTATTGAACAATGATTTTGACCGTTCAGAGTGCATTTTCAGGAAAAAGCCCTCGAGTTCTGCCTTACGATTCGGAATGCCTCATATGGAAATTTGTGCGACATTCTGTATGTTGAAAATTATTTCGTATTACGTTTCGAGAGCACAATATACCAGTCTTATTGTTTTTGTCGTACGTCCAATCGTGTTTGCAATAAAACCCTGAAACCACCTTCTGAACTTGGTAGTTATGATAGGTTGCCAGCAGATCAAGTAATATAATACCTGAACTTGAATACAGTATAGGCTTCGCGCAGTTATTTAGTTATATAGAAGGGCTAAGAAAGCTTAAAAAATAACTTGATATTTTATGATACTGCCAATCATGCTGCCATTTTTCGATTCCATATTTTTTCTGCTCTCTATTTACACTGAACAGAAGGAATGCATCTGCACATTTTTTAGCGTTGAGTGAAGAAATATACGAAGATGAAGCACACACAAATTGATTAATCGTGTTGAGTGAGCAAAATGATATACGTAAGTGTTAAAGCACACCTTCGTCGGACCACGCTGACTCAGTGATAGAGCGTTCACCTCTGGTTTATGGGTCCTTGGTTCGATCCTAGCTCGCGCTAAGTGAGCTTTGTGGTGGACAAAAACCGTGTGCGTGGGTTTTCGTGGGGTTTTCCCGTTTCCTCTCACTTTCTTCATTTCACCATTTCATTTATTTCTCATCATCACAGTCTTCTTTAGTCCTACACGGCATATCCTGGGATGTAAAACTTAATTTAATTTCATTTCGAATTCCTTCGTGAATATAAAGATCAATGCTATGCGAGAATTATTCCACTGATTGAGGTGAAACTGATTCTTGAAGAAATGTAACAACATTAAGCTCTTCTTGGGATACTAACAAGATGTCAGTACATAGTACAGTGATAAGATATAACCAAAAATTATCATTAATTCGTAAGTTTAAATTTCGTTTTAACCAAAATAATTGTCTATAGGTTAGATATATATCAAGGTCACATGCACAGTTTTCGAGAAAATTGAAGAACGAAAATAAAACCTTGTGGTACTCAAAGTATGTCATTCGATGCCAATAAAAATATCTTTTTTATATTGCTGGAAGAAATTATTTACGAATGTATAGGTATGAAGAACTTTTAGTCAGAATGGTCTGTAACGGCATCTAGATAGGCCTAGCTGTTGTGTTATACCAGTGCAGATTTGGACTTGATACAGCAGTCTAAAAACAGGCATCTCTGTTCTGATGCCAGATTCACTTGTGATTGCGTGAGCTGTTAAATGAACTGTAAGTGTGTTAGTCGCTGTGAATGTCAATGTCAACAAGTAGGACAATTTAATCTGTACCTTCTGCATGTGTGAAATTGACTGTATTCATCAAGTTCACATCATTCATAAAGTATAACTAGTCGTTTCTGGTGGGAAACCAACTCCTCAAGATTAGATGTAATCAATGTAACTTTCAACATTGTAGGCTTGGAACAGTAAGATACGTAATTTTCATCGCCAACTGGATTGAGAAATATTTTACTTCCTCCATTTGAAACTTGTTTTTATTGATTACAAGAACAAAAAATAAAGCACGTGTCATTACTTTCTAGATGTTTCTTTGTGCAAACTGTTATGATTGTATAAAACTTCAATGTAGTTATTGAAGGTTTAAAGTAGCCGAGATTTTCTCCATAAAAGATCATCTTATGTAATGCAGTAAATTAAAAAAAAAAAAAAAAAAAAAAACCTACTTCATTTTGTACCTTGTCATTTATGTAAGAGAAGTAGTTGAAATTTTCCTTGGATGTTTCCTCAGAAGTGAATAGTAGAAACATTACTATTACATATTTTAATATAATTAGTTTTTTTAAGGCTTAGGTTGTACGAAAAACTTTTAAAATTGATTCACTAGCTTTTGTGTTCAAGCGTGGACAGTATTCATGACAGCATTGTTCATCATAGAAATGAAATGGATTCTTTGGCTGAATGGCCTGTGGACTAAACGGGACGGATTAATAATACAGATAAATTAGTGGGATGACAAAATAGTTAAGTTGATTTTGTTTTAACGTCCCTTTCAGCAGCGACACTATATGAGACGGAACCTACTGATTAACGTGGAATCCGAACCACATGAGTTCCCGCCGGGAATCGAACCCGGGTCTTCACGCCAAAGGGTGCGTACGCTAGCCGCTTAGCCACGAAGGAGCTAAGAATGACAAGATAGTCGCTAGGGCTCTTAAACTGTTGAATAAAAATGTCATCTAATTTCCATTTATAGCCAGTGATAACTATTTTAAAAAAAAGTTTGGAGATAAACCGGGGATTCCTTTTAATATTCAAGAATCGCTGGATAACTGTTTGTGTGAAGAAAAAAAGGTAGGAAAGTAGTAGCGCTGTATAATATTTCACTTGTTGATGTTAGTCGCTGATTCAGCTGGGAAAATTATTTCACGTCGCACCAATTACGTCATGAGACCAGCCCACGCTGCATCCGTGAGGTGGGAACGTAAACAGAATGTGTGTCCTATTGAATGACTGATACTTTGTAGATGTGAAACTTTTGTTTTGATGCGGGAGGGGAGCGAGGAATAGCATATTTACACATGTGTATGTGTGTGCGCAAGTATTGTATAAACTGTTCGTGGTTTTACAAGCAAAGCTAATTTTATCACATTCAGAGCATATTGACTCAATTTTCTTATCTCTGAATACAAATTAAGATTCTTGCTCCTCATTGAATTATTTTAACAAGGAAACTGTAAAACGGAAAAAAAAAAAGTAATTATGTTGTGAAGCTCATGATGCTGTTCCATTGTTGAGTGACAATCGAAACTGATCGTATACAGCGTTATGGCAATTTAAGTCAAATTCAACGAGACATTGCACTTGTAAACAGAGCAATTATTTAGGGTAAAGGCTACTACAGAAAAGTACAATCGAAGCTTTTGCTTTATACTTTGGAAGTAGTTTGGTAATAAATACAGTTTTACAATGTAAGCTAAGTATAGAAAAATTGTAATACCGACCGACAATGAACTGTATTGCTACATAGTCAATTGGAGCTCTGATTGTCTTTCCAATTGTGTGTACAAAGTTGGCTTACATAATCATCATAAAGTATTTGCTATTGTTCGCAGTTCATCTGCCGTGAACTGAAATGTTTTCACATGCTGCTTTTCCTTCCCGACATCTTAGTTTTAACACAAGCAATGTCCTTGTTTAATAATAATCAGTGATACCTTTTATTTTTGTGCTTTTTATGAATACTCGGGTATGAAACCGCCGTAACCATTTTTGTAAAATCCTCATTAAAACTAACTCTATGGCCTATGGTACCCGGAGGTTCAATGCCGCGTTCACAAAAGCTTTCCACTGACTTCTATCCTTAGCCAGTTGGATCCAGTTTCTACTTTGTATTCCTATCTCTGCGAGATCATCTTAATATTGTCCTCCCATCTGCGCCTAGGTCTTCCTAATGGTCGTTTTCCGATTGGTCTTCCAGTCAAGACTTTGAAAGCGTATCTGCTTTCTTCCATTCTAGCTACATGACCCGCCCACCTAAGCCACCTACACTTGACGTCCCTAACAATGTTGGATAAACCATATAAATTATGTAGTTCCTCGTTATGCAGTTTCCGCCATTCCCCATTCCCGTTCCTCTTGGGTCTGAATATTCGTCTCAGGATCTGGTTGTCAAATACTTTGTCCGTTCTTTCCCTCAAAGTAAGCGACCATATTTCGCAATCATACAGAACAGGCATGATTATAGTTTTATATAGTATAAGCTTCAAATTCCTCGACAGAATTCGCGACAACAAGAGATTTTGAACCGAATAGTAAAACGAATTCCCTGCTTTTAGTCGACATTTAATTTCTTCGTGAATATGATTTTTGTCTGTTAATATTGATTCTAAATATTTGAAAGTATCCACTTTATCAAAAGTATTATTTAATATTTTAACGCATTAATAATTTGCCGTATTACGGTCCCGCCGCACTTCCATATATTTAGTTTTCTCTGCATTTACTTCTAAACCCATGTTCCTGCAAGCGTTTACTAAGATCTCTGCATTTCTTTCTATTGTCCTATCATCCCCTATTAAATTTACATAATCAGCATATGCCATAACCTGGTGAATACAGTTCAACTCTAGGCCCTGGTTGCTATCTTTGATTTCCGTATAGCGTATTCCAGCATCAAGTTAAATAATAATGGCGACAACGCATCCCCTTGTTTCAGGCCATATTCGACGTGAAAGCTCGTGGACAAAATTTTTCCTAACTGGACTTTACTTTGGGATTCATTTAAACATATCTTAATCCTCATTATTTCCTGTATTGGTCTTACTCTCATTTGTGAACGTTCTTTCTTGAATGAACATTCCAGTTATTTTTCTCCATACCCACATTTCCAAAAGAAAAAGAAACAGAATTTTTAATCATAGACCTCATATTTCCACCATATCCTTTCACGATACTATATATTCTTAACTGTTTAGAGGCCACGCCACGAAACACTCTAGCTCCTCAATAAAATTGTCATTTATATTCTTGCATTTATTTCTTGCTCTCACTGATTATCGTAGCAGATAATACTTCGATGATACAGAATAGATGTCTGAATTCTGTCCAAAAGCAGGTTCTAGCCCGCTTACCCTAACGTAGGTAGGTGGATCCAGTGAGATAAGAGCAAAGTGGCCAGTCCCCCCCCTGGTTTGAAAGTTGTATTGCCACCACAATGGTAGTGGAGCAACTTTCACGAAATGGAAGACTCAGGTTCAATTTTCTACCAGATCACTTATCACTGATTGATATAATTCAAGTTTGGGGTTTCATTTAACACCGAGGCTATATGAGACTTGGACCTACAGCTTAACGTGGATCCGAACCACACGAGCTCCCACCGGGAATCGAACTCGGGTCTGCCACACCGAAAGTGGTTATGATAGGAATTTCAACGACCTGGCTTCTTTTTCCTACATGCATATTTTCTAGTAACAGGCTACAGTCACTCACTAATATTCAACAAGTACAATCATTCGTCAAAATGCTAGTCGAACTGTGTAATGTAATGTATTTTTTGATTGTTTACTTCTAAACAGGAACAGGTTTGTAAATGTGGTCGAAGAAAATCAAGAAAGAATATTTTAAGAATAAAGTTAGATTCCACTTCTTATTAAAATCTTTTCTCTGAAGAGAAAATGTGTTGTGTGTGGTTGCTCAACTCGTGATAATTTGCTTCTACATGACAATGAAAAGTGATATTACTCATTTTCGATCACTAATAAAGAAACAAAGTGATTTTTAACTATTATCTTCCAACAAGTTGTCATTTGTGCGTACTTAGTACGTACTTAAAAATGAATATTTCCTTGACTCAATTATGATAGGTCCCATGGTTCTCTAGCTGTAGAGCTTTAAAGTTTACTTTCCGTCGTTTTTGGTATCTTATAACTGGAAATCCACATTTTACACTCTATATTCACAGACATTTTCTTCTTGCTTCGAGGTCTCTTATGTGTACAAGGTGACTATCGATGTTATCGTAATTATTTCAGCACCCGGTAAATGTGTTGATTCCATCCGGCTATAAATCTTACAGACGAGCTGATAAGTATTAAGAATAAAAATAATTAATTAATCCTGAAGTTAACTAACTCCAATTCATTACGAGACACTGCACGCTGCTACTAACAAAAAGGGAACAATGAAGTCAGTGACATTCCTTACGTTAGAAATCTTGTTACGAAATCGAATTTCACCTGCTTACATGTCTGTATTTAGTGGTTTGCTTACATACCAAATCAAATTATGTAATTGCAGTGGCGTTTCATTATAGTATTCGCGCCGACTCGTGAAGCTTGACGTAGATCTACCGATTTCACCACCCAATAGAACGCGAGGGTGTGTTCCATTCGTCAACCCCCACCCATCAGATTTGTTCAGTGTCTTCTCTCGCGCTACACGGAAAACATCTTCCGAGAGTACAATGTTGTCGGATTGGTGCCAAGTTCCGTTTTGTTAATTGCTTTTTTATTGCGTTATATTTCCGTTGTTACTATTTGTGTTATTGTTACCATTTTAGAATAATTGTTACACTGGTTAGTGTTGTGGGGTGTTATTATTGGTAATTTTTAAATGCTTTTTAAAATATTAATTTACTATGTCTTCAAAGTTTGGCAACATTGTTGGTGAATTTCAGCTGTTTGACGTTTCCCCAAGTGTGCGCTCGGGAAGCGGCTCCACGAATTGTACCGAAGTTTTCCGATGTGTTGGAGCTCAAGCAAAGTATTTCTATGATTGGTTTAGAGTCCAAGCTTCACGACTGGGCGCGAGTACTATAGTCTTACGTGATTGACGAATGATTTGAAATAATTTTCTAAAGAATTTTGCACTTATCAAAAAGTAAACGCACACATAGTGTCCGTAAAATATTGAAGTAGGTTAATAGTTATCTACTATTGTATTTTTTTTAAAAAAAGGAAATAAGTTTTAAAAAAGTCCGACAATCTTTGACTTTTAATTCCTACTAATGTAGTGATATCTCGCAGTTTACAAAAGTTCGAAATGCTGAGTTAGAGCTAGTCTTTACATATACATAAGCATATATGTATATGTAAGACAAAAAAATTGTATGTATTAAATCTTTAAATAAGGCTAAAAAGATACGTTACGAACACGACAGTATTTCCTATTGTACTGTTATTGTGCGCACAATTCACGGAGATATCAATGAAAGCAGATCTGAACTGCTAGAGGGCCTTTGGAGTGTTCTAATGCATTGCAGGATTCTAATGTATTTAGTTCGAATTGTGATCTTTCACTTGTGTATTCTGATCTTTTTAAACAGTTACTGTACCTAAAGAGTAGTTTGCTCTGTTTGTTGCTTTCGGACAAGAATTCTCAGAATACGTACCGCTAAAATCGACATAAAAGCAGGAGTAAAAGTTGACCTGAAAAGGTAGGGGGACGCATGAAGTTACGTCGTCCCCCTACTTATCTTTGCCCATTGTTTTTGTAGAAAATCGGGGACGCCACAGATATTTTCTGAAAGCAAGGGGATGCCGTCCTCCCACGTTCGTCCTCACTTTAGCCCGTGCATAAAAGATTTACTACAATTAGGAAGTGTAATCGGGTTTGTAATAGAGATTACAAATTATTTATTATAGTTCTTACAGAAGTAGAAATAAAACTCATTGATTTGATTGGTTGGTTTGGAGTTTGTTCCTTTCAGCACCGAAACTAGATAAGACTGGTAAAGCGGGATCCTACAGCTTTAAAGTGAGACCCTAACAACCTGAACTCATATCGGACACTAATTTCGGGTTCCCCGCTAACCATATAGCTAGAGTAGTTGGAAAATGTGTAGTTGTTAATTGCACCATTTTTGTAATCACTGAAAAATATATAATTTTATTTTCATTATTTTTATTAGTTTGTGTAGTACAACACCGGGAGGAATCACAAAGAAATAACCTGACTTATGATCTAGGTGGACGATACTACTTCGCCGAGGTATGTTATTGAAAACAATAGTATAAACAGGGCATATTCTGATAACACTTTAGCCATAAGTCAGAACTGAAGTAGTGTTAATTTTCTAAATTTCAGCTCCAAAGTTCATTTTATCTATACTGTTCTGGTACTAGTAGATGTTCGTGCCTTCGTTAATAGCTTGTCAAAACAATATACGCACATGCTACTATACCGTACATGGCGAACATGCACTGCACTCGGAAAACTGAGAAGTACGACTTCTATAAATTTCATTAGGTTTCGTATAATACATAATAATGTCCATATGTACAGCAGTTATTGAATTTAGGAGAGTTGTGTAATAACATTTCACTGTGAATAATTTGTTGAACCTCGCTCCTATGTTTTTTGATTTGTTAATGCATTTTTCTTAACCGCAATAAAGCAACTTCAATAGTAAATTATACATATAATCTTTAAAAAATTAAACGCTTGAGGGTAAACGGTTTGTGGGATTATTTTAACGGAGCAGCATTTCCTTATTACATGTATTTCTTTATATGCGTGAGTAATGAGCGACCTTGTATTTATTATTTTTGTACTTCCAAGTTTCTTTCCGGTTTAAAGGAATGCTACATTTAGCGATAGGTCTTAATAATTACTTCCATTGTTACTTTTCTTTTTAATAAAAGAAAGTAAACAAAATAAAAACTAAAGTCAAGGTTATAAGTCTTAAAATTGTGGGGGAAAGATTAATTTTAGTAACATCAAAATTCCAATTCAAAGTTGAGAGAAAATGTTCCTTAGCTATTCCTGATTTTTCCAGAAAGTCAAATTCTTTAAAAATTCATCTCTCTTTCAATTGTCCATTAAACGTACTTCAAGATAGGTGAATGAAGGAAAACTTTAAATGTGAAAGTAAGTGGATGCACGAATTGTTTATTACAATGAGAAAAAATGTTGATCGTGGACAGTGTAAAGTGCACCGCGAGTTTTATAGTCTTTCTCCATATTTTCCCTTTTAATTGCCGTTGAAATACCAGAATGCAAACTTAAGTATGTTGTCATATTGTACATGGAAACAATATTTGTTGCTATTCATTGAATGCAATTCGAAGTTCTAGTAACACTTTAATTCTAGTAACTGTTAGTACAGTAGTTTACATTAAATCGAAATTTGATTTTGTTATTGCTGATTCGGGCCTTCAATAGCATATTTATTGTTTTATATTAATCATAGTACTGGAACTTGTAAAGGTGCATAGAAGACCTGTTTTGTTAGTGTTTTTGTTTCAGTTTCACAATTATCGTAATTGTTATAAATCTTAATTTCCAATTCCATTCAGGGTCTGGATGTGTACGAGGCCTGTGCAATTAATTCTACCCCCTCATTCTTCTCGTGGCCACATGCCATTTTCGTATGTAGGAACCTAAGGGTATAAGGTATTCTTCTTTCGTTCTTTCTACATGCCTGATCCAGGATGGACATAGCATTTCGACTCTTTCTGTTTCGGACACTCTTGGTTGAGTGAATCTCTGTATATCATTTCTTAGTCGAGCTGCTCTTGTTTTTCACAGAGTGCTTTTCAGAAATATAATCTCCATCGCCTGTAGTAGGCTATACTCCACATATTTTGCTATTCAGGTTTCCACAGCGTAGATTATGTACACTCATGTCCAAAAGTATTGTCGCATGTCTATAAATATGTTGTTGTAGGAATAAAATTTGATAACTAATTCGCCCGGTATTTCTTACAATGCTAGTATGTGTATAATCGGCAAAGATATGTTTGTGGCTAATTTCATGTTAAAAGAGCAGTAAATAAAAACAAAAAACGAAAATAAAACTTTCTTGTCCATTTAGCAACAATTCGTTTTACTCATTCTAATTTTCGTATTTGTAATTCTTTTCCTATGAAATTTACCACTAATATACATTTCCCGATTATACACATAGTATCAGTGTTAAAAGTACTCTACAAAATTATTATCAAATTATATTCTTACAAGAAGACAGATATAGATATGTGACAATCATTTTGGACATGAGTGTACATACGAAGCCTGTATTATATAGTAAGTACTTCGTAGGTATTAGATTATTATTCCAGATCAAATGTTTTAAGTTGCTGTAAAATCCTCCTGCTTGCTATAGCTTCGTACTAACTTTTTTCTCTCACTCGGCCATGTGCAGTTACTGGAAGCTTTTAGTGTAGTCGTAGATTTGTTGTTCCGGATGGTATTTGTTGAAATAATCAAAGCTTCAAGTTTTTCTTTGTTCATACGGAGTCCTATTATTTTGTGTATATATTTTCCCAAGCGTCCAGTTGCGCTTACACTTTTTCAGTTTCTCTCCAAATCATTACGATCTGTCATTATAAATGTTTTTATCGTGTTCTATGCCTTCCATTACGACATTGAATAGTATAGGAGACAATAAATTGCATTGTTTTAGACCATACTTGAACTTTGAACCATTCAATTTTTCCATGGCTTGTCCATAGAGTTGTTCGATTCTTCATAGTTTTATTATTATTATTATTATTATTATTAAATTCTTTTCACATATGCTCTCTAGATATTTTGTCATATACTTATTTCATTACAGTAGTCTCAGCTCTCATTAAATTGAGGGGATGAGCGCAACAGTGGTCTAACCCACATTTTTGAAAAATGGAGAAAAATGTTAAAGTTACACATGTGCTTTTTGTACAATATACCAAAAGCAACCACAAGTGGTTGAATGTGTCATACATTGTACGTACATATATTGTACGAAAAAAAAAAAAAAAGAAAGAAACACGTGTTTAAGTTTAACTTTATTTTTCTCCATTTTTAAAAATGTGGGTTAGACCGCTGTTGCAAAAACCTTGTTCTTTGCATACGTTCTGTTCGATTTTGTCTTTCATGCCCTATCGTAAAATTCTTTAAAATATGTACATTGGCTCGTTGATGTTAACCCATTAACCCACAGTGGTTAATACATTATTATTTCCATTCATAAGGTTTGCAAGATTTCTTCTATTCATTCTTTACCTGTTTCGAGAGACATTTCGTCACTTCAGTCTCTGCAGCAATAAATCCAGCAGCTCTGTCACTGTGTAAGATATAATTCAGTAATTATAATATGATGGATGATTTGTAACGAGTGATATCTAAAAATGAATGCACATCTGTTTAAAAATCTTCGATCTCAATACTCTTTTTCTTTAATGCAATTTTTCTCGCTGTAAATTATAACTGGATAGTTTTTTTAAAAAAATAAAAACAATAACTTGTTATTCTTGTTGGATATTTGGTATGAAAGTTATGTTAAACTACTTTAGCTGTTTAAGTTTGAATGGAAACGTTAGACTTCACCTATTTTTACTTATCGTAGCAATGAAAACCATTCAGAAAATACGCATGAAAACTCTTTCTAATACGTAAAAGATCAATTATTGCGTAGCTAAAGAATCTTATCTCTGCTATTGTGTTCGTAATTATTTTTTATTTTTCCTAGTAACGAGTAGAATACAATACCTGGCACCGTATCGCACAAGTTATAGTTCAGTGATTACAATAGATGAAAAATTTAATCACTGATACATTTGTTCGACATAACTCACATGATTAATTGTAGCTCTAGATTTCTTCAGAATGCATGAAATAAACTATGTTGTAAGAGGAATGTGTATTGTTTTGGGTACTTTTCATAATATGCATTGATATAACTGAAGATGCTCTAGTAATGCCTTTTTAAAATGCTTTTGATTCCTAAAATAGTTTCTCAGATACTAGACATATACAAGTATATGTTTTGAGACACTCCCTTCCATCATCGAAAGTACATGTGACTCGAGGTACTGTTTAAAGTGGAACCCGAACCACGTTTGTATCTACTGAAAATCGAACCCGTATAAAATGCGCATAGAATACAGGAACCTTAGCCTTTTGTCCGTGACCACGAGAAGCGCTGAAACATACAAGTACAGTTCTATAGTCATGCATATGTAAATATAGTATGAAAATATAGGTATGTAGATACATTCATACACGTATGCTTTGAATTTCATAGTGTTACAATTAAAATATTTCGAGAGAGGAGGAAATATAAAAAACAGTCCTTTAGCATATTAGAAGGTGAAGGTTAATTATATATAAGTGCCTGTTTCGGAATGAATTGAGATTTATGCTAAAATATAATTTAGATATCCACAGGAATATTTCCATTATGATACTTGCAATTCAGAAATTATGAGGTTTTGTCACCATAAGATTTAATCGGATTCTGGCTAGTACTACATTTGCGTGTTAATTAAACTTACGGTTATAAGGTTATTACGAAATATTTTTTATTCTGGACTAGACATTAATTTCTTATATTATAAGAAGCTAATAATTTGTTAAATGAAATGTTGGCAGATAAAGAAGTGTAACTAAATGAAATACGAGAACACTTGGCTTTCCTTAAACTAGAATGAATTGTATTGAAGGATTAGCATTTGTTCATGAAGTGGCAGTTTTCATACACGATGTCCTGAAAAGTTTTAAGCCCATATCAAGTGTGTGTGAAATCAGATATACTGTGAGAATTTGATAAAATATGATCAACTACATCGTGTAAATGTGTGCGCTAGGAACTTTACTTTAGACCATTTCCGCGAAACTAGGGAACTAATTTCTTGTACTATATTACTATATTGTATCGAAGTATGTTTTAGAAAAGTTATATTTCGAAGTTAATTTTTTGATCCGATAGTTACCTAAATGTGTCTTTATTATACTGTATATCTATACAGGATTCCCAGTTATCAATAGCGCATTAGAGAGAGTGTAAAGACTTACTATCACCAGTAGACGACAGCACGTTTTCCGTATATTTCCAGTGTATTGTGTACGGGAGCGACAATGCTCAAAATATTTCAATCAAATTCAAAAGATCAATATTCAAGCTTTGTCCGAAGACAGTATTATCCTTTAGTTTTCAATTATTTTACTTCATTCATTGTTGAAAGCACTTCATTATACCCGTCTGAAGCATGCTTCCAGTAATGAAACACACTCGACAACAAGAAGAAGCAAAATTTCTTAACTGTATGAATGATTCTCTGATTAGTGATTCAATTTATTTTTGGACAAAGTTTGAATAATGCTCTCTTGTATCGGATTGAATTATTTGTAATGTTATTTCTACACTCAAAGTACATTGGAAAGATAGGGTAAATTTGCTACCATCTATGGTAATAGCACTCCTTTAAACTCAACATATTGCAAAATTCTCTAATTTTCTTGAACTAAGAAAATGATATTCTTATTAGATGATTAATAGGGCCGGCCCTAGGAGATTTGTCGCTCCCATGCAATAGCATTTTTGCCGTCCCTTCCCTATTCTTCAGAGAGAAAGCAAATCTTAAAAACCACGATTTTAAGTGTGGTTCTCCATCATGAGCAACATAGGGGAGGGAAAGCGAAGGCCACTCGCACTCAGAAGGGTCTAAACATTACAATCCCGTTATGTCTGTTTTTTTTTTTATTTTTAAATAATAACCTATTATGTTAGTGAAAGATAAAGCAAACACTCATGCAGAGGAAAGATGGTAATCCAGTTTATAGAATTCAATATCGAGCCTCAATCTCAATATATCAAATTGCAATTCCAGTGCAACTAGCTCTTTTATCTTGATTTCTTGATTTTCCTTCTACATCCGTTAAAAAAACTTTAAAAAACTTGTTTTCACCTTCAACGATAAGGAACTTGTTTGTGACAAGGACAAGACTAGTTTTCATATCAAAACTGTGATAAATAACTAAACGGAACAGGTGTTTGCCACTGTTCGAGATTTAAGTTCTTGTATTTGACAACAATCAAGCAATTCATGCTGGGATTTGTTTGACTATTTACTTCAACACTGTCAATGTGACCGTAAACTAATGCGGCTAAAAATGATTTATGAATGTAGCAGGTAGTACTCAAATAGGTCAGCTTAGTAAATTTAATTACCATAATCATGAAGTCTGTTTCTAACAAGAAAGCTTTATTTTAAATAATACAGTTATGACAGATTTTCCCGCCCCGTGCAAATACACGTGTTGCACATATGGTAGAGCCGAGCCGGCCCTGGTTACTGATATGGAAGTTAACTGATAAACTACAACCAACAGAGGGGTTACATCCATGAAAATGAGAATGTATTAGATTACGAAAAGCTTTGATAAAGTTGGTATTAATAATTACTTCTGATTCATGCATGCTCACTGGATGAAGCCACGATGAACTTAATTCAAAGGAAACAAGCTGTGAGAGTTTAATTCGCGAATCTTTGTTCCGTTTCTTCCCTGATGGTGATGTGTGACATAACAGTGCTGATCCACAAGTTAAGTAATTCCATGTGTGACGATCTGAACTTCAAAAAGCTTTCTAATAATTTTTCCGTGACTGACTCTTCTTTCCCTTGTTGGAAGTGCTTTTAGCAACTCATGCACCCGTAGCGTGCCGTGTTGCTTGGCGTGTTTAAATCGAGTAACAATGTCGATGGTCTCTACTGCATGATTTGCGAGGAAAATGGAAAACAGGTCAAGAGTTAGTAGTCTGCGATAAACTTGAATTGATTTTTTCCGCTAAATTAGTGTCAAGGACAGCATTTGTTTTAAGAAGCAATGTTGCATAGTGTTTGTTATACAGTGAATAATATACACTATTCGCATTTTACGCGTGCATACACAAAATTACAATAGCTTTGTGAAACGGCTGTTTTGAAGAAGAGCGCATGGTGTAATAATGCAAAACAATTTTCATTAGCTTGTAGAATCGTGGTGAGTGTCTAATGGAAACATGCGCCATGTGAAATTATGCAAAAATAAAATTGCCATTATGGTCGGAAATATAAAGTTAAAACATCTCTGATTTGTAAGAAGTAAGCCATAGTAAAATCTTCATGCGTTTACTATGCTCTAAACGGAAGCAGTCGCGAGGTCTTCTTTTATATACCGTACTTTGCACATCAGGGGTTACTTTGTACAAAATATGAAAAGTTTCACAGTCCTCTGTCTGCAAAACCATGAACAGAAAAGAGGAAGTTTGAACTGCCACCGTAAGATAAAACATCTAACTGTATTTTGGCTATAATGTTGGCGGTTAACATCAGTTCTAATTACCGGGAGGGTTCATTGTTGTAGAGGTATGAAAAGCAGTCACTGTAAAGATCGTCAAAATTTGAAAGGTATCACATACAAGATTTTCCGTCAAAGTTAAGTCAGTTTCGTAGAATACTACTGTGTATAATGGGACTTTGATGCAATAGTTGAAATGTGAAACATTTTAAATGCATAAAAAAAAAAAAAAAAGTAAAACTGGGAGAGCAGTTTCAGCCTCTACTCGGGGTTTTTTTGCACCGGTCCAAAATACCGCTTAGATTTGAAATTACTACTACCGGAACCTCTAATTCTAAATTTAGGTAAATTTCCTATTTAGGAAGATGCCGGAAAGGATTTTTTTTTGTTGGAAAATAAATTATGAGCAGTGGCGGAGTAGTTTGTGGTAGTTTGAGAGGCTTCACTCACAGACTTTTTTTTTTTTTTTTTTAAAGAAATCACTAGACTTCTTGGGGGAAGGCTTGCAGGTTATACGCATAGGAATGACTAACATTAATTTTTTCAAAAAAAAAAAAAAAAGGAAAAAAAAACATGCAATTTGGGTGGGTTTCAGCCTGAAAGTGCAAAATCCCGTAAATCTCCAACTAATTACGGTTGGGATGATATTCTTGGACATAGGGAATAACCAAGGCAAATCAGTTCACGGGAATTTTTTTTTCTGTTCCTAAGTTGGCATTTTTGTGGGACATGTTGAACTATTAGAATGCAGTTCCTATGCCGGTACCAGAAAATACATTTTCTTCACAAATATCTATAATTCAAACTAAGTACTGACACCGGTATCAATATTTGTAGACTCCATGCAGTGTTGTGTAGAAAGTAAAATGTATAAATACTGAAGGTAAAACATTGCACAAAAACATTATGTTCGTATGTTAAACATACTATTCTGTATGTTGTGCAAAGTAACCCCAGCTATGGGGTTACTCTGCACCAAAGTTATATTTCAATAACTATGGTTATACTAAATGTTTACTAATGAACGTGCACTAATGTTTTCCTAATATATCTAACTATTATATATTTAAAATACAGTGTTCTAAATTATTACGTTTGTAAGTTACATGCGATTTTCTTTAAAATGGCTTAAATCTTGTGCAAAGCAACCCCGTCTTACGGTATTTCATATTTAACTGCTTGAAAGCTCATATAGTTCGAATACTTAATTTGTGAATGCATTCCTGTTTTGTGGTTTAATTATGCATATTAAATCATTGTTCTAGGTGTTGGAAGAACTCAAGTTAGAAAGCTTTTCGTGAGAATTCTTTCGAAACTCATACATGAAAATCACCGAGGATCAATTTGATTTATGCCATGAATTCTAGAGTTAAGCCTAAGGATCTTTCAACTACAGATGCACCGTAGTTACTTTCCAAATTTAAAACTGTAATTAAAATAATATAGTTCATTATTTAAACCTTTTGTTTTCTTACGTACATGAAGCTAAGTAGTCGTTTGTTGTTTTGGGAATTTTAAATTAAGAAAATTACGTTGATTTTCGTTGATTGGTTTTCATGTTATATAGGTTGTTCAAAAAAGTGAATGCAACCATGACTTGGTCCCAGCAACCTTTGATAATCTTACTAATATCCAGATAATACTTACAGAATATAAAATACATGAAATTAATGTAACAAAAAGTCGTGAAAAAAGTGGAAATTCCAACACCAATCACCAATATGTAAAATTGTTGTCATGTAGAGAGACAGTATTCCCTAACTGTAATGTGACGATTTTTCAATCTTTAACCTCTTCACGGATATGGTATCAAATGATGCCACATATTTATCGGGAAAATAATCCGAAATTATTTTCACGAAGAAGAGTGCAAACTGAAGGTAAGTAAAAACAAGGTTTCAGAATATTTTTACTTACCTTCAGTTTGCACTCTTCTTCGTAAAAAAAAAAAAAAACAACATTAATCTTACCGATAAATATGTGGCATCGTTTGATGCCATATCCGTGAAGAGGTTAATGTGTGTCAGTTGTTGGTTGTTTCTTTATTATGTAAAATTGTCTCGAGGATATCGTGTATCTGATATTCTGTAAGAATGGTTTGGTTGTTTTTCGTATTAAAAAAAAAAATCGGTGAATAAGTGTTTGCAATAAGAGCTTTCGCATTCCGAGTTCTTTGTGCAGGATGTTTCTCACCCATTCCTCCGATATCCCCACACTCGCAGCTGACTCGCCTGTCGTTCAACACATATCATTCACTTTTTCGATTGCTTCACGTGGGTCATCTTCGAGGGATGTACGACCACGATTAAATTCAGCTGCTTACTTTTTAACGGCTGACATGGAAGGAGCAGAGTCCCCGTAAACTTCTGTCAATTTCGGATGAATTTCCGTAGGTGTTAATCCACCCCAAAACGAAAAATTTGATTACCGCACGATATTCAAGTTTATCCATTTTCACAACTAACACGCAAGACGTCTAACTGCAACACTGTCTACATACAAACTACTTGAGAGAACAAGTTAGCACTTGTTATATGAACAACTGAAATGCGCCTCCAGGCAGGATAAAATTTTGCTGATTAGAGAGCCATCTCTGGGTCAGGCCGAGAACTTTCCATCCTGGCCTCGTATATAGCATTAAGTGCTTGCTCATCAACAAATGTAATTGCTAAACAACTATGAAAACATTCTCTGTTAATAATTTTCTTATTCAACAGCGAATACTTTTATTTTTTTTAAAGACATATTTACCAGTACAATATCTACGTTAGTTGAAAAGTTAAATGTAAATAGATTGTGTATCTTGCCTGAAGTTATCTTCCGGTTTATTGCCCTGAAACTGGAACAAAGAGGAAAAGTCTTAATAGGTATCAATCAAGATGAGCAAACAGAACTGTACTTCTGCATTAGCAAGAATTTGACCCTCATATAAATGGAACCTCCAGTTTCCAGAATTGATAGAATTGATCTAGAAATTATTTTCGTTTAACAAAAATTGCGTGCGGAATATGTTCAACGATTGCAGTGTGCTCCATTCTTCTGTAATGCGTGTTGACAATGTGTATGCGAAGATAGAATTCGGCTGCAACCTCTCAAGTGTTTTAACTAATGGAACACAACATTTTGTGCCGTGCGGAGATTCGCAGTTCGTTTGATAGTTTCAAAAGTAATATTATGGCAAAGTTTAAATACTTTTGGATGTCGTGCACTGCAGTATTTCCTTTTGTTACTAAGACTTAGGAGACAAATATGACAAGGAGTCGGGCGTCATCCGTTTTTTTATAGTGACAGCTGGTAATGTTTCCACGGGAAATAAAATAAGACCGTGAGAACTATGCGACCTAGAGAACTGTTTTTCCTACTTTCAGTTGGAAATGTTTGAAGTGTGTATAAGCGATAGAGAACACTCACTTCCATGTATTATTTATATCGCATGGTTATTGTTGTTTTCCTTTCCCATTATTTTTTCTTCCAAAAGATTTAAAGAAAGTGAAAAAATGTTGCTTTTTTATATAAGAGAATATTTTTTTTTTTTAAAAAAAAAGTGGTTGGTTATGTTTTCAAGGTTGGTTTTAATTTTGCAAGTATTTGCCACATCCGTCTTCCTATGTTGCATTACAATGTTTCCGCAAAAGAAACTGTGTGAGAGTGTAGATGAAAACTATGATTGTAATATACTGGATTTCTTAATATAATATATAGTTTCGAAAGAGAGAGAGATAAGAAATTACTTTCTTTATCTTGTAAATTTTGTGCATTTATCTCAAACCCAATCCTCATCTACACTGTAAATACGTTTTGTAATTTCCCTTGTATCCTGTCCTATATCAACAGCTCAAAAGTCTATTCTTATTTCGAGTTTGTGGCGAGTATTTCCCCGTAGAAAGATGACTCAAGATGTTTAATATACCATCTCGCAAGTCTTTTCCAAATGTAAACGAATTCCTTTGTGAAATACTATTTATTTATTCTCTAAGCGGAATTTGTAAACTTCTTCAAATTTTGGTTTTACATGGAGCAGTGTATAAGAGAAGATAGAATTTTCTAATATATCTTTCTAGTTTGACGACCATAGCAAAGAAGAAAATATAGTAATCGTAAAAAATAAATAAAAAGTTACTAATAAAAAGGTCTAATTTCATATTTCATTGTATTTCACTCATTTCACGGCTTCTAATGTCAGAAAATGTTGAACAAACACCGTGTGCGTGGGTTTTCTTGAGTTCTCCCGTTACCTCCCACTTTCTTCATTTCACTATTCCATTCATTTCTCATCATCACAGTTTCCTTTGGCCTAGCCGGTATAACCATGGAACGTAAAACTTAAAGATTTCATTTCATTTCTAATGTCGGAAAAGTAGCTTATGGATGTCCGTTCTGTCCGATTTTACACATCGAGAATTCATATTGTTCAGCGTAATTCGGCCGAATTTTCAACCTAAAGTTTTTATCGTCTCGAGAGGGTTGAATTTTCTTCACCCAAAATAAGGGTAATTTACTGACGTAAAGGTCGAAAAGTCGAAATTTCACGAAAGCAAATTTAATGATTTCATGTATGTTTTATAAATTAATATTTCATTAACAACCCTATAATATGCTATTACAAAATTCAGTAGTTATTATTATTATTATTATTATTATTATTATTATTATTATTATTATTATTATTATTATTATTATTTGCCAATTTAAATACCACTCAAGCGATTTGCATCATATTATAGTTCTTCTGTATGGCATAAGTTATTCCTTATGAGAAATCCAAATCTTGAATGAATTCTTTTTGAATATAGTTCTCAAACTCTTCAAACATTTTTGTTTATCATAAACAATACTTCATTATAAAGCCTACAATATGATATAAGTTGTTTCACATGAAAAAGTCTCCAAGTTTATTCTTGAGAATGAGTTTTTTTCATATAAAGTTCTCCGAAAGCGCCTATTATAATTTTATGTTTTAGTAATAACTACAGCAGAATATGATTTAACTTAATTAATGGGAGCGAATAAGTTTAGTGCGGTGCGGTCCCTTATCTTTTATTAAGTGATGCATCATATTAGGAGAAAATTGTGAGTTCTAATTTCGGGTGCTACCATTTAAACCATTTTAAAACGTTGAAATTACGAGAACATGAAAATTAGAAACTATCTTTACCCAGAGAGTAATTACGAATATCGTAAGATTTATTCTTAGCTTTAAAAAATCATTAGAATAAGCTAATATATATATATATATTATGCTTTACAAGTTCGGAGATGGTTTTGCGAAGTATCGTAACGCATAATCGAAAAAACTTAAGTTTCTCTTCAACCTGTTTGTCCTCCTTTAACTTTATATATATATATATATATATATATATATATATATATATATATATATATATATATATATAATATAACGAAACTTCTACTGATACAAAAACTTGTATGAAAAATTATGTTCAGGATTACTGTATTAAAACAGAGTAACACTCACAGTTGGAAAGTAAGAAAAAAAAAGTCTTACCGTTAGATTTATTTGTCATGATTTCCATTCATTTTGAAGTAGGAAATATACTTTCCTGTATTCATTTGAGCAGAAGGAACCATATTTTGTATCATTTTTATTTTATTGATAATGTCATTGTATTCTTAATGATCTTCAGAATTGTCTTCTTATTGAGTTGTGCAGTGTGTTAATGTCTTTTCTGCATGTTGGATTTTGTGTACATTTAGAATAAATTTCACGCTTCGTCAAAACTAAATGAATTCATTAAAGTTGAGTTCATTGTATCTTAAATCGTGTGTCAGTGTGTCCACATGAACCTTTTATTTATTTATTTTCAGTTTTCACTAAAAATAATTTCAGAGCACTAATAATAGATGTTCCTGCAGTTACAAGTAAATCGGGCTAGTAGGTTTCTGGTAAATAGGTGTTTATTGATTTTAAAGTTCTTACGAAGGCTGAAAGTATTATTAGTTGTTTGCGTCGAATTGACACACTTTTATATTGCTACAGAGTAGAAATAAAAAAAAAAAAGGTTTTGGGGTGTTTTTTTTAATATGCTATTTTTTGGATTTAAAAAAAACTAAATTTTCACTTTTTTGACTTCCTATAATTTTCTTACCCTTGTTTTCCTGTTATTCTGAAGAAGTTGAAAAAAGTGCCTTTAGGCCTACAATATTTACTACTTCTAAGTCTTTAATGTTTACTCCGAGGTTGGGTATATTTATTGTTTTCGAACTGGTATTCATTGATCTTCAGCACTTGTAAGTTACGTAACTCAGCATATCAGAAGTGCCGTGTTGGTTGTCTAATCATCATATCAAGTTCTTTGAAGTAGTATACCTCATGTGTGCTATAGGTTGCTTAAATTTAGACAGACAAGGCGCAAAAAAAAAAAAAAAAAAAAAAAGTATCATAATCTAAGATATAAACGATATTTGTTGTGTTATAGACTTTCGTTTGTAAATGTCTCGTTCTCAGTTTGGGAAATGCTTTATTGTGAGCTTTAAAATATTCTATTAAAACCTAACATGAAAGTTCAGTTTACAAAATTCAAATCATAAACTACCATTTTGGGTATGATGTTAGTTTAACGGTAGTAAAAGATCATTATTTCCATATTTTGTTTCTTTCTGTATATTCAATATACTCGTATTTAAAATTGAAAACTTTGGTGTAGCATTTCTTAACTTTGTCTTGCTCGAATGTTTAACGATTTCTTAAGTGTATATATATGTGTGTGTAAATATTTATCCCCTCAGCTGGAGCAAAGGGGGCTGTTACCCCTCTGGATTTTAGAAGGATGTACAGTTCTTGGAAATAAATGTCAAAATATACTAATTTGCTCTCACGTGCTATAGCACTTCATATTAAAAACTAGAGTATTTACTGTAGTTAATAAGGATATGCACACATAATTGAAACGCTTGGAGGATAAAGGTGTTATGTATCAAATTGAATATGACGGGAAAATTGACTTTCACAATGTTGTCCCTTAACATACCTCCTTCAACCTTTCTAAATACCTGCACCCAGACGAGGACTCACTAAATAAGGTGTTACGTGGCATGATTAACATATAACACGTGCATGAACCGCCAGAATGCAACGTTTCAAAAAAATGTAACGTAACACCTTTATCCTCCAAGCGCTTCAGTTGTCTTTATATTGTGTGTTATGTATACATGTACATCGAAATATATATACAATCCCATTTGAAAAAACCGAAAGTTGAATCCAATATGGCGGATCCAAAATGGCGGTCGGGATGGTTAACACATGTCAGAGAAGCAGTACTTGATCCTATTTGTTTTGCATATACCTACATTCATGTCCAATTATATCTAAAGAAACTAAAAGCAATTTTGTGACCGTGCTTTATAGTAGTAGTGGTTGACTAAATTCCGGCCGGATATATGAAGGGGCATAAATATACAAATTACCCTTATGGGCCGCTAAAATTAGTACAATACACAATGGGCCGCGAAGAACTTTGTATTTGAATCAATTTTACATGAATCCCGAGGGGACACTTCGCGAATGCACACTGATGTCCAAAATTATTGTCGCATATCTATAACTATCTTTTTGTACGAATATAATTTGATAATGATTTTGCAGGGTACTTTTAATACTAATACTATGTGTATAATCGGAAAATGTATATTTGTGGTAAATTTCATAGGAAAAGAATTATAAATACGAAAATCATAATGTAAAATAAAATGTTGCTAAATAGACAAGAAAATTTTATTTTCGTTTTATTGTTCTTATTTACTGCTGTTTTGACATGAAATTTGCCACATACATGTCTTTACCGATTATACACACACTAACATTTTAAGAAATACCTGGCGAATTCGTTATCAAATTATATTCCTACAACAACATATTTATAGACATGCGACAATAATTTTGGACATGAGTATACCTTGTTAGTCACTTAGCCACGAATGGACCCATGGACGGTAATAAATGTGAGAATCTTGGAATTCAGCTGTTCCTTTCCCTTCACGGTATTATTTCATTGTTATTAATTTGCACTCATCATAGTCTAACTAAAATAGAACATTTATTTTTTTTATTTTATTTTTTTTAGTAACCTTCCCTTTATGAGAAAACTAATAATTTCTGAAAGTTGTTTCATATGCTGAAAGAATGTGTTTTGCTATTAAGTTTGTTGAAATTTTTTTTACAACAGCAGTTTTCGAATCATAAGATTACACTTGTGGCGAATATATACGACCTCAAGTAAGGAGTGCGAGTTTACTAATGAAATTACACATATAGCTGTAAGTCATTTTATGTTGAAAATCCTATTTATAATACAAAGCACGTCAGTGTGTGAGTAACGCTAACTCCCAATAGTACAGTAATGCTAATAGGTGTCAGTACCTGCCTGCCTGATTGTGCTAGTGTGCAGGCAAATTTGGAATTTCAAAACAATTGTGACGATTTAATTATTTGAAATTGGATAATACTACCAAATATGAACGTACTATATTTTATTACTAGGACAACTAAAGAATTAGTTCTTAATTTAGCACGATTTTATCTTATATAGAGGAATTAGACTTAATAACTAGTAAGTAATAATGAAACTTGGAAAGAATCAGCCAAGACTTATATAAAGTTATCATCTCATTATTCGCCTTGAGGGATTGACGGAAACCTAGAGGGGAAAATATCTGAATGACTGGCCACCGCATTCAGACTTATGACCGCCCTATTGTGAAGTGAGAACACTAACCATTTATAAGCCTATACGATTATTGGATCAAGTTTTATAATCCTTACATCCATTCATACCATAAAGGAAGTGTTCACCTTACATGTAACTTAGACAAATAAAAATTGAGGATCATTATCATTTTTATATAAAACTTTACTTCAATAATAGCTGGTTTAAGTATCAAAGTAATCTAGACGTACTCTGCTTGATAGTCGTGTCAGAGCTCATCGCTTAGGATCCATGGAGGTAAACCGGTTCTTTCATGATAGTTTTCCAGCATATATTATTTCCAATCCATCAGATTTATCAGTCAGAATGATTCAATATAATTAGATCGATCAATTCAGCCAGCTTCCGAGCGGTTTAAACTGGTTGAATTTAAGGATATTCGAGCCCACTCAATTACTTATAATTAGTTACATCTCAAAGTCACAGCTTGGGCAGAATGGTGATAGGAATCAAACCATGCAGAAATTAATGGTTTATTGCTGATCATATAGAGAAGGAAAAATTCAATATGTATAGTAGAATAGCTTAATGTATGGGGAAAATAAAGGAGATACGCGATGAATTGGAGAGGAAAGAACTTGGATAACTGAGAAGTATCCCAGGCGTAAATGTACAGAGAAGATATTAATTATGGTTTGAAGTCAGTGAGTCGTGTTTATTGTCAAAGGCTTTGTAGATCTAATAACGACTGGGCGTTGGAAAAGATTTCTTCCACGTGGAGAGGTAGTAGGGATTTCTATCATCGTCTTCATCCGCTGTGTTACATCTCCATGGTTGCGTTCTCAGTGGGTAAAAGGGTGCGGCATCCTAGATACTGTTAGACCCTTTTACTGTCATCATCCATCACTTGAATAGACAGGCACTACAGAAGGGTTGCCAACTTAAGTTTTGTGGTCTTCCCATCCTCCGACTTACTCATCACAGATTTATTAGTAAGGGTTGAGCAGGAAGGAAGCTGGGGAAGAAGTTTCTCCAGTGCTCATGGCTCTTATTTCACCATTTATTATGTAACTCCTTTCTGTGGTGTCGAGCAGAATGGTAGTATTTCAAATTAAATGTTGAACGAGTGTACCAATAGCTCATGAGAGGATCTGGGAATTATACATCAATTCATGTTCAGTGTAATTGCTCTACATGAAAGATAAAATCATGACAACATCCCCTACAAGAGCTGTTAAAATTCGAATATTCGAACAAAATTAGTTACTCGAATAGTCGTTCGCACATTGAATATTCAGATGTTCGATTTCTTTAAACAGCACTACTGTCACCGCCTTTAATTTTAAAGAACAAAAATAATGTAGAAAGTAAGGTAAATAGTATCTAGGAAATGCTAATAAATAAACTAGTAGTAAATCTTTTATTAGGCCAGAAATCTAGAAGCGCAATTTATAAAATCATAAATGTCTAATACTCGTACTTCTGTACTTACAACTATTAGTTCATGTAATAGGATTTTGTAACTGTTAAACTGTTTCCCGAATTATTATATATCAAGAACCTTTATATCAGTGTGACAAGTCATTGAAGTCGGGTGTCAGGAATAGTTTTTCTTGTAAATAACAATATTATGTATTTAACAATAGATTATTATATATTATTTACAAGAAAAACTATTCCTGACACTCGACTTCAATGACTTTTGTCACGTTAATATATAGATTCTTGACATATAATAATTCGGGAAAACAATGTAACAGTTACAAAATATTATTACATAAACTAATAGTTGCATGAAGTACAGAAGTTCGAGTATTAGAAATTTATAACTTTTTTTATAATTTGCAGTCCTAGATATGAAGGTTAAGTATGGGTTGATCGCCTCGCCTCGCAATATGTGTGACACTCTCGGTTTTGAGCACTACACGCTATATTTTCTCTTTGTGAAGTGTTATGTAGTAGGTTGCAACTTGGCAGGTAAACTATTTCATGCTAGAGATCAAAGATGGATCATGTATTACCCTGGTGAAAGACTGTAGGTAGGTTCTGAGTTTGTCATATTAAGAACTTTTGGTAAGAAAAAAATACGATCTTCCTTGTCATAATGTAAGATGTAGTTCTTTGATTGTGTAGGTTAAGAAGCTGAAGACTTTCCACAGGATCAGAGAACTCTCTTGGATTCCATTCGATAACATGAATGTGCTTATTATTTTAATAAATTAATTTTCCTATCGATTGAGGTATGATTAACTATTTACAAGCGGTCAAGTTACTCATACAAGTCTGATGACACCAGAATTTTAAATTTTGAAGTTCACAAGTGGTAACGTAGTTCTTAAGAATATACCCTGGAGGTCAGGCAGTCTTTACTTGAAATAAACTTGTCCCATCTTGATTTAAACGAAAAGTGATAACTATATGTTGATCGGAGTGACTGACTATCTTATCGGTTTTACCAATCATGCAAGATCACTGTAAGCGTGTTACAACTTAAACATCAAAAGTTAATGTGATTCCTTGTCCCTTTCAGCTCTCATTTCATTTCTTTAAGTAGCTTTTTTAAGATTAATTTCTCTGACATGAAGTTATTAAACGTTAAATCTGTAACTATTTACAGACATTTCTTATCGAACATGATTGTTAACTTCCTTTTGGGTTCATGATTCGTTTTCCTTGTTCCCGTTGTTCACTTGTGTTTTTATTGTTTACTCACTGGTGTGTAACGCATGCATACGCTGCTGTTTTCGTGTATAAAGAAAATAATCTTAATGCTCACCAATTTAGTACGCTATTTAATTAAAAATCAGTCATTCACTGTGTTAGGAAAGCAAGATAATGGTATTTTTTCTTAGCCACACAAATGAAATTTTAACTTATTTATTTAAAAAAAAAAATGTGCTGTGGGGGGGGTTACAGAAGTAATTAGTGTAATACTTGTTAATAAATATTTGAGATACGAATCAAAGGAATGTAAGAGTTTTTGTACTTCTAGGCGTAAGAAATGTATCTTCTTTCCTTGTGAGTGGTGGATAAGATGGCTGTTGTAACGTCCCTGCCTCATTTGAGGTGGATGTTTCACTCGTTAGTATTGCGTCCACTCTAATCTTATCTAGGTATTCTAAATTTCTGCTTGGCAGGTGAGGTATGACTACACGTTCCTAGGTAAAATATGCTGGTCTAATATCGTTATTATAGACGAAGCATCAAAATGTACTTATAAATGGTACGGCTGGTATCATTGTTTGCAGTAAACGATGCTTGTCCTGGGGCGTTCATGAGAATCTGTTTCCTGGGGTCCGTTGTATATTTATTGAATGTTCAGATGAGTTATACGCGTATAAAAAACGATTTTCCACTTCAGTCGCCGCCACATTTATTATTTTGTGTTTGACCCCTGACTGATGCTTCATATTTTTTCTCTCGTCCATTCAGGAGCAATAGGGGTCCCAGTTTATTACCGTTGAAATATTAGTACTAATAAATTCTTTGTACGATTTGGTTGTGTAGATTTTTTTTTTTTTTTTAAATAAATATAGAGGCTGGTTGAAGTACTCCAAGCAGTTTGCTAGGAAATGCACATTGAAGTTTGAAAGATAAGTTAGTAGACGTTAGGAAACACATCATTGTATGTGCGTTTCATTTTAATAGGATTATTTCCTCGTGCTTGTGAAATACGAAGTATTGTCAGTGTTAGTTCCTGGTGTGAGCTAAGTTTAAAATTGTTTTCTTTCTTTTCCAAAGTTGTAACAGAAACGAAGTATAAGTTTTTAATTATTATTATTATTATTATTATTGGTATTAAAGGAGCTTCGTCGAACATTTCTTCCAAAACACAGTCCGAACACAAACTCCAAAACGCACGTCCGTATTTGTTTGTCCTGTTTTCATCTGACTGTATTCTAAAATTATAATTCAGTTTCACAGAAAAGCAGATTTCACATATTACCAAATACTCACTTTTTTCTTTTGGCTAATGCTTCGGATCTGCCTTTTTCCAGAACCATGATTGAGCTCTTCCTTTAATTTGCAACACATCCTTTAAAAAAAAAAAAAAAAAAAAAAAAAAAAAAAGTAAAGAGAACAAATTTAAGAGCTCTACAGGGAACATCAATTTTATATGGAACAAAATTGCTCTAAATAATTCAAGTTTCTTCATGCTTATACTATATTATTGAAATCTTTCAATTTAACGTCCCACAATTTTGCCCTTTAGGCTAAGGGAGACGACGATTAAAAAGCAAGTAAATGATGATGGAAGAATTGGTGAAGTGAGAAAGTGAGAGAAAACGGGACTACCTCGAGGAAACCCACGGACACAATGTTCTCCACCACGATCTATCTTGGTCGGAATCGAACCAGAAACCCCACACACTAGAGGTAAGCACTCTGCCACTGGGACACTGTGCCCCTATTATTATTATTATTATTATTATTATTATTATTATTATTATTATTATTATTATTATTATTATTATTATTTGTGAACCTCATGGCCTACGGAGCGCATCATTCTAATATGAGCATAATTTCGTTCCTACTTCCTCCTCGTATCCGTACATGTCGCTTTACAGACACAAGGAAAGGTGGGAGAACTCACAAAGGAAGTGAATTGCTATACACGAACATATAAAGGTAATATTTTAATATAGAGATGTTGAGGTGAGTTAATGGCAAACTTGGAGAAATGATAGATTATGTCAAATGGATTTTTTTCCTTATAAATTGTTATTAGAGTATGCGGCTCTATAGGCCTTTTGAGTTGCTTGCAATAGATTTTACCATCCAGATTAAAGCCAAACACCTGCAATGACTGTCAACCCGCTATATGTAGCTCTTCTACTGATTACCTAACACAAGGATATCAATTTCAGCAAAGCCTTAGCGACGCTGGTAGTCCTGTGAACGTAAAAACGACCCCCTAAAGCGTTGAATAGAAAAATAACATCACGAAAAATAATTTCAATGAAAACTGCCAAATTACGCAAAATTTGGAATCACCAGCGAAAACGAGCTTGTGGTTTCCGAGATCTAATTTCGAAAGGAATTGGCCACACACATATAAGCGTAATACTTATTTTAATATATAGACTATTTTGTTTTAATTTGTTTGGATAGCGTAATATCTTTTAGGAATCTGGTTTTAGCTTAACTTTCGAGATATTTTTTTCCTGACCTTGATATTATATGCGCAAAATTCATAAGCTGCATTTTAAAAAAATGCCTACCCTCTAATAACTTTGCCTAATTTTGTGAATGTTAAAAAAAAAAAAAAAAAGTTCATTAACATATTTTCTTCGTTTAAAGAAGATAGAACTTGTCACATCAATGTATGGCTATTGTCAGGAAAAATTGTATCAGAGGAATGCTTTTTTGGATTGACCGTAAATAAAAACATTTAATATGGATACTCCATTTGTCAAATTTCTTTTCTTTGCAGTAGCACTTAACTAAAGTTTTCTGTTACAGAAAGTGATAATGAATAATGCGTCTGAGAATCCACCGTACTTACAAACTGCATGCACGTGGTTTAATTCCCACATTCAGTAAAAGCATATTCACCATGTTAGAAGAGAAAGTTCTGTTAACTGGCTAAATAACTTGCACTGTGTTATGTTTTCTTTGACGTAATCTATGCAAATGGTGTATACTGATGCTAATTGTTTCGCTTTCTCCAGCTAATTTTTTTGTGAAGGATGTAATGAGAGATATTACATACGTAGACACGTCAGTAATTTGAATTCAAATTTTTCAAGCATCTTGCTTCTAGAATGAACGTTTACTTCAGTCATTTTAGCGTGTACAAAACTATAAGCAGTAGTAACTAGGTAGTCAGTGAATTGTGTTTATAGTTTTAAAATCAAAATGTTTTTTCCAACATGGAAACAAATTAATAGACATAGAGTAGTAGTTGTTTCGACTGTAAATTAAACGGCGTTCAAGAAAGAGCCGTGATTGATATCTGGAAAATAATTATATAAATTGCTGGCAACAGCGAAATTCCTTTTAGTAAGAACTACTATAGAGTAGCAAATTGAATATATATATATATATGGTGGTGGAATCACATTTAAATACACTCAGTGGAAATTGTAGCCCAAAGTTGGTGTACAAAAATAATAGGTTTAGTGGCCCTAACATTGCACCCTTGGCACATTTCGAACATGTTACACAAAATGTTAAAAAGAACAAACTATATACAGGATTCACCTTAACACATGTATCCGTCCCGAGAGGTCATACAAGTAGCTGTTCGGATAGATAACGCTCATACAGATGCTGAAATGTGGGGGTTATTATTCTACGCGTGCTTACGTATTATTGTTTTATAACTAGGTTATGGTTGTTGGAGACGGCGTTCAGGTGTCGTTCCACACATGATCACTAGAGTTAGGAAACTTAGCAGGTCAGGGTAGAAAACGTATTCCGATTAGAGCACGCTGGGTTGTTCTTTCGGTATGGGAATGCATGCTATCCTGCTGCAAGACGAGGTTTCTTAGTCTTCAAATAAGGAGAGAACTGACAATGCTACACTACTAAAGTATGACGTGTTATTTATACTTTCCTGACTGTGTAACTTACTGTCTCCCACACTAGAATGGCAGACGTGCAAGTGCGAATACCGCTGGATATTCCCGCTCACTCGGGCTAATCCAGTCTTTAACGCAATAATTGAGCCTGGATCGGGGAAGCCCGAGCCCAATAAGATTAGTGAGTGCGAGCCAATGAAATAGTGTTCCATTGAAAACAGTGAGCCTGAGAGTTCTAAAGTATTGGGCACGAAGTTTCTAAAGACTTAATCAAACCATCCAGTGGATTTAAATATATGATAAGCTCATTTCAAATTCCATCGCCATTGTTGCTGCTTTTCTTGATTGGAGTCAGGTATTTCTTTTATCGAAATAGCTTTTTTTTTTTTTTTTTTTTTTTTTTAAATTTGACGCTGTGCTACCAGTAGCTTCTTTTTCTCATCCATCCAACAACTGACCAGACGCCGGGCTGCTTGATTTCACGGGAACCAATAGGCCAGTGCGACCAGAGCTTTGGCTTTAGTGAGTTGTATTGTAGATTTCCGTGTACTTTGAGGTAGGTTAACTGCCTTAATACAAAAGGTTGCCGGCGGCTCAGTGGTAGAGCGTTCACCTCCGGTGCTTGGGGTACCTGGTTCAATTCCAGCTCGCGCAGTGTGGACTCTGTGGTGGATAAACACGGTGCTCATGGGTTTTCTCGGGGGTTCTCCCGTTTCCTCCCACTTTCTTCATTTCACCATTTCATTCATTTCTCATCATCACCGTCTCCTTTAGCCTAACCAGCATAACCGTGTGACGTAAAACTAAAGATTTCATTTCATTTTTACAAAAGGTTGCCCATTCACTGGCGCACACAATCCCTGCTGCTGAAAGGGACGGTAACTCACAATCAACTAAACTCAACATTTAATCACTGTTATGTTCAGATACATTCTACTTATACTATGGCCTGTGCTTGATAACAGTGTCAGCTGAGCACGATCTATAAAACGGCGAAGTTAAGTGACAGCTTTCTGGGGAGGTGGTCATTTGTGGACTTTTCACTGCCCATTAATAGCGATTCAATAGTGAAACGGCGAAGAGAGGATTTAATCATCAATAAAGCTGATGTATCCTCATCCAACGATGTGCTAACAGGCAGCATAGTCGGCAATTGTGAGAACTCGGCCGTAGTCCGCTCGAACTCCCAATATTGTATAGATCATTATAGCAGTGACGCAGGACAATCTCCCAACATCAAGAAATTTGACCATGCAACACGCTACCTCAAAAGGCACAGTTTTAACACCCGGAAGAACCTTTCATTGGAAGGACCTCACAAAGTGCGCAAATGCTGATTCACAGAGCGCTACATCCAAGAGAAGTTCACAAGCGAAAAAAAAAAAAAAAAATGTATAGAACTTACCTCACAAAGTACAAGGGAAGGTGTCTGCCCTGGATGAGGGCTGGCTCTACCTACGTAGGTGAGATCAACGGAGCCAGATCCATTCCTTACCATCAAACAGAGCACAAGATTAGTTTTGACTATGTGTTGCAGTGCAAGGAAAAATTTGCCATGAAATTTCTGGTAATGACGGGATATTGTAGTTGGGGAACGCTGCTACTTGTCGAAATGCCTTTCAATACCAAAGTCAATGCAGCATACTTCGAGAGGAATGTCATGAATCCTCTATATGATACATACATCATCTGCACGGTATAGGGATTAGAAATGTATGAATTCACATAAACAAGGCCTCCAGCCATACCGCTCGATCATCGCAGGTGTACTACGCAAGGAAGGTAAAAGAAACTGAAATTTTAGTGATTCCATTTTCGTCTTTCTCTGGAAATGTCCGGACATCTCACTAGTGTCAGTTTGGAGTTAAAACGTGTGTTTACTCCACACCATAACTGTACGTATTCAGTAATTTGCCAAAGTAAGGCGGTGTGGCAAGACATTTCTCTTTCCACTCTACGCTGGAGTTTGCTACAGTGGAAACTACATTTTCGGGCGATCATTCGGGCTCCGTGACCGTCACATTGAACACATCGGTGATGGAGGAAAGAGATTTACTAGCCAGGTAAATTGTTCATAGTTTACTTGCGTAACCTTTTGTATATTAAGTTTTTAATACCTGGTTTAAATAGAAACTAATTGGTTCACTAACAATATGAACTAATTTTTTTTTTTTTTAAACTACAGTCAGTAGTCTGGATTTGCCACTTTGTTTTACGATTGTCTTAAATAATTCTCACGATGATTTTAATTGCTCATGTTGTAAAATATATGTCTGTTGCAAGCTTTTGTTTCAAAGGACATAAAAAGTTGTAGGTATGTTCTGTGGAGTAGTGATGGTGGGAAGTTGTTCCGTACATCTCGTCTCACAAGATCAGTGAACAAGAGAACGTCCTCGAGAGAGAAGAAAAAGGATGTTTAGTTGTGTTGAGGAATGTAACGTGGATCTGCAGGGGAAAAACCAGAAGTTACCAGGTGGAGCCACAGACAGTCCCAAGATGCTCTCTCATCGCACCCTTCCTCTTTTTTTAGCCTATTTTAGCGTCAACGCTGCTTTTTTCCTCCTTAATTTCCTGTACTCATGAAGTATTATACCTCTGTTTAGTGACAACTGTAGAGGATTTAGCGGGGATATTTTTTGTTTGGTACACCAGAATTAGATGCAGACTGTTGCTTTTGTTGTAGTCTTTTTCGTATTTTTTTTTTTTTTTCTTTCGCGCGTCTCGTTTGTGACGTTTGAGTGAAGTTCACGCATGGTGTTCTCATCCAAATTCTGTCTCCTACCTACCCCCTGCTCTTTCAGGAATGCCTACTTATTGCATGAGATGAATGTGTCAGTCGCTTATACATGAAATGTGCACCTCAGGGTCCCGGTTTCGCTTTATTGCTTTTTTTAAATAAGATTTTTTTCTCTCATACCAACAAGTTTCTCGTCCATAACGTGTTTTCCAGTCACGTGTCCATTACATTGAGCCAATAGCGTAAGGCATTAATTCATACCAAATAATGACTAGAGGCACGTGAGATTATTTCAGGTGTAGCAATGGTTTGTTGGATCCTTGTGCACTCCAAGACGATCATTTTACTACCTACATGTGCTTTACATGTCAAATTTCCGTCTTAACGTGAAAGTAATAAGTGTAAATTGAAACACCTTTCCCTTCCAAATTGTTCAACATGAACTGATTATAATTGTAATTAAAATTGATTATGTAAACTATCTTACGTATTTACGCACGCTCCAGTAAAGATTCGGTGTCCTAGAAGTCCAGTATTTCATTTTTAATTCCGTATCAAGGCAGATTTCATATCACCAACGCAGTAAAACACAGTCAGTTCATATTCAAGTTAAAATCTTCAGTCACCAGCAGCCAGATGATTTCTTCTATTGACGTCAATAAAACAAGGGCTAGACTACTGCTTATCCAAATCATCATCTGATTCCATGTTACCTTTATAGGTTATAATTTTAGTTCTTTGTAATAGGTTGTTTGGAAATAAAGCACCGAAATGCATAATATCCACATTCAGCTTCCTTAGGTACTGCGGTACTGAAGCAGTTGTGACACCAGAAGTGTAGTTACAAGTGTTATAGGACTTACTACAATGGTGTGTGCGATATGTAGATCTCGACATTTTTGCGGGAGAAACTTACCGTAATGTGGTGAGAATTAGGTGTAGCCGTAACTTCAGAATAAACAGTACGTCGCTGGTTTATATAAGATTTCGTGCCTTGGACTCATCTCTCCAAGATGACTAAAATAGACAATACACATCGAGAGTGAATAACGATGTAACAAGATGTGTGATTAGGAAAATCCATATGGTATCACCAACAAATTTGTCTGACAGCTTAACGTCTGTATTTCAAGTTTCCGATCATCTGCAGCAAAAAGGAAATGAAATAAGAAAGAAAGAAGTGAACAGCACAAAGCATGAGCATGTGTTTTTTCTCAGTTTAAAACTTAGTAGTAGTGTGCGATACGAAAATGTGGAAATGTATATTTATTTCCAAACTATTTACGTAATTGAAGCGATATACTATATAAGTGAAGACAGTGTGTTGACGTTGATATTCCCCCCCCCCCCGTCTCCCACATTTCCAAAATAAAACTGGTACTGCACAAAGTTCTGTCGTTAGTGTGGTAGAGATTACCGGGTATCGTCCATTAAAATTTCGTTCTTTTAAATATAATGCCACAGTCATGTATAATATAAAGTACACATTCCTCTAATACATACAATCAGTTTAAAGGAAATACTAATTTGGGTCACGGCAAAGAGGGAAGTTGAGTCAAGAGATTCAATAGTTTTGAATTCCTGATCTCAGAATGTTCGCGGTATTTTCCATCTTTTTCAAGTTTATTATTATTATTATTATTATTATTATTATTATTATTATTATTATTATTATTATTATTATTATTATTATTATTATTATTATTATTATTAATAATAATAATAATAATAATAATAATATCTTTCTAACTCATGATACCAAGGTGGAAGTGCACTTGAAGACCAAATCTCGTTACCTGCAAAGTGGATCAGTCAGTAACAGCTGCGTAGAAAGTGTCAAAAATTACAAGATTTATTTTGTAAACTATTCCGAGGAACAAAAATAAATATTAGATGCCTGGAAAAGGAATCTCCTACAGGAAGCTGGTTGGTATCTGTCACCACTTCTTCACTAGAACTCAGACCTATGCGCAAACTTTGAACCGTAAACTTGACCTTATATCGTTTAAGGAAAGGAAGGAAGCAAGGAAAGATAAACACTAGAACTCTGCAGACAGTTTTTGTCTGTATCCTGACCTGGTGTAATATTTTCATTAATCGACGGAGTTACAAGCAAGGCAAACTAGTCCGATCACTTTCATTCCATTTGCGATACGAGTCACGTATAAATTCTTCAACCATTGATTTCGCGTGGCATTGCGTATGTGCTATCCGGAACATAACGTTAGGTTTTGTGTGGCAACTGTTTTGTCCTTTTTTATCAAGGACGTTTCAGCTAAATTAAAATGTTCAGATCCAAAACAATTTAATTCTTATTTATTGTTTTACGTTGTATGATAACGTCATATTTTAATTTGGTGAAAAAGCGTAAAACATGAAACGTTTTGCATGTTTTATCCTGTGTTGTCGAGCTCGTTGACAGTAATTTATTAATGTTTTAGGATTTTTTTACATTGCATTCATTCCCATATCTATACTGGAACCTGTAAACTGAGGACTGTGATGAAGGTCACAAATTAATTGTGAACCTCATTCTGTATTGAGTTCTGTTCTGCACAGTGTTCCATCGAATTTGTGAAGTAATCTGATCGAATTCTTTTAGAAATGTAATATTATTATTTAATATTTCATTTCTACATGTCAACTTTATTAAGTTAATTTCCTTATTAGCGTAGAAATACGTCGATTTTTCTGGCATCAGTGAATCCCGTAGGGTCTTTTGTTGGGAGGAAACGAATCGTTTTCTAGATTATGTATAATATAAATTTTCAACAAATAATATAACAAATGACGTGTAACAAGTCAGAATAAACTTATTATTATTATTCCCTAGTTCCCCCTTACAGAGGCTTCATCCGATTAGTTGTCGGTGGAAATGAAAAAAAAATCTTTTCTCTGCTCCATAGTTCCCAAGCTAATCCGACTAAACACACTGAAAATTAATGACAGAACATCCATACGTATGTTTGTCAATTTACATGTTTTGCAAAAAAAAAAAAAAAAAAAAAAAAACCTCCGGGTTGCATTGTATATTGGACACCCTGTATAAACATAGTTTTAATAGTATTGCAACTGTAAAACAATTAATCAAACTTTTACACGTTTTCGTGCTTCACTTAACCACCTTTTATTATAATACTCAATTTGTTTATCGTAAAACTTTTATTTGAGTCTACACCTCATAAATTAAGCTGTGCCACCAAAATTTTGTTCAACCTGTTGCGTTTTGGGGTGATTCTAGTAATAAAATTAACAGCAATGATATTTATTTATAAGCGGTTGGGTTTGTTTTGCATTTATTTTTTTGTGCTATAACACTTTACTTGTCATAAAAGGAAGATGGCAATTTAGACATATAAATGGATCTTGTTTTCGTATGCATAATTTCTTCCAAGCCACAGACTTCACGCATGACGGCTGGCAGTTGCCCTGACCGCAATTAAGCTGCTATACTCGAGGTGTTATGCCAAGAAGTGGAATCACGTCACATTAGCCGATTAGTAATAAATGAAGGGAGAAATGGCAAAGGGGGTAGCAAATGAGGCGAACAGGGTGGATATGGATAATACATTACAAACAATTTACAGTAAATTAGCTGTAGAAATTGAAATGGATGATGCATTCTTGCATATGTTTGTAATTTCTCTCGTGACTACAGCTGCTGTTTTCTGGGTGCAGTGGATAGAGAAGGTTGAGCAGATAATGTATATAAATCGGATTGTAGGAGGATTTACTCCAGGTTAGCTTACTTTTAAGTTAGATGAATCAAAGCATAAAATAAAGAATGGAAAAACGAAATTTCATCTTTTGTGTAATTATATTGGTGCCACAGTATTTAGAATTGCGTGCTAAGTAAATGTTCGCAAATTGCCAACTTGGAAAGCTACCTGATTCCAAAATGTGCAATCCCAAATTATCCACTTGTCTCCAAAATGTGATCGATCACCTATGGTGTAAGTCTCATATTCAGTTTTCTTGTAGACCTCCGATGTCCATTCGCTTTCAAAGATAGGTTTATGGGTAGAATGATAAAAGCAAGTAATAGATTCCAACCAACGAATACAGATAATTCAGGATTTTGTGAACAGAAACAACATAAGGAAAAATGAGTTTGTTCTTCGTCGCACAAGAGTATAGCTATACTGTCGAAAAATTAGTCTTTGTAGTAAAGTTGAAGTATAAATGTACTATTGCAAATAAATTTAAATTAGAATGTCTGCAACTTCATGAAAATTTGACGACATTCCGTGAACATTAAGGGAGGAACTTCTTTGTACTTGTGGAGCATTTGCTTTGCGTCTTGGAAAAATGCAGTGAACAGACTGGAAACTTCAAGAAGATATTTCCAGCATCTGGTGAAATTGGTGAGAGATTTTTTTTTTCCAAGAACGTTCGACTAAAGTGATAAAGAGATTGCTGATAATATCAACAAGACCACACACAGTCTACTTTATCTATACGCTTTCGTAAAAATATCTAATCTTTCTGTGTTACTCAGTGTGGGGTGGAACTGGTTTGATGTCTCTGATGTAACATACTTTTCCTGTGGTAGCCTACTGTACGCAGTTCATTGATGGAGAACCCAGCTTCCGATTTCTTCTATTGATTTGAGGCTTATTTTTAAGCAAGACAGGAAATAAGGCTGGGTTACTAAAAAAATATCCTGTGGTGGGCTATGCAATAATTGTTTCATTTCAATAGCGATTCGCTGGCATTAGTTTTATTTCAAGCAACACAAGAAGATAAGGTTATAGTACTGCTTTCCTCTAATTAAAGAAATTGTTGGTTTTTCCTGAATAGGTTTCATTCTAAACTCGATAAAAAAAAAAAAAAAAAAGTCTTTAATGCTTAAGTTTTACAAAGAACCTTCAGTTGAACTTCTCACCCCTTTGCCGTCAGTGCAACCCCTCTCAACACATTTTTCTTCGTGTCTAGCAGGGGCTTTTTCTCTAGAAAAGACGCCTAGTGTTTTCGCTCATGCTTTGTCTGGATAGGGAGCTCTGTTTTGGCAGACGAATCGAAACAACAGGAGACAGTTTTACACATTATGTCGTCTTGGTAAAATCGTTTGATCTTTCTTTCCCGTATGTTTATTTTCGATTCCAACTTGTCTCAAATCATGATACATAACGGGCAAAAGGCAACCATTTGGAATATATATTAATATAGTTTTGATGTTGTAAGAAGAGATTTCGTAGAAATTCGAGCTCTCTCGGGTTCCTCCGTGGCGATATGATTAACATACACGTCTTCGGAGAGCTTTAGACTCGGGTTTGATTCCCAACAGAGCTCAAATGTGTTCGGATTAGGGTTGGCCAAACTTTTCCGGAATTCGAATTCCGGAACTGAAATTTTACTTTCCGGATTTTGGAAAATTCAAAATTTTTCCGAAATCCGGATTTTTTTCGATTTATTTTACAGATTTTGTAAAGTAAAAATTCCAGAATTGGTCATTGCTAGTTCGGATGTAGCGTTGTTAATGGTAACGGAACTGAAAATGTTTGTTTTGGTCACCAATGTATTTTGGGAAGAGAACCAAAATACATTTCGACATATCAATTCTCTTTACAAAATTAAAAATTATGCATAATTTGGTCTGTTTCGAGAAGAGAATCGAAATAAGTTTTGACGTTATTTGCAAATGTCCTTAGTTCACAATCATTATAACCTGCAAACGATGTTGCCAACTTTGAAATAACTTGAGGGAACGAACTACACCGAATTCGTTACAAAACCAATTTCTTTTCTGTGTAATTTCGCTTACTTCAGTATCAGTTTCGGTTCCAGAACCAGAACAGATTTTCTCGGAAAATTTGTTTCAACACAGTCCAAAACTGTTTATCGGAAAGTGTTCTGCTTCGTCCTGATTTTTTTTTCTCGGGAAAATCAGTTTTGGTTCTGAACCGAAACCGAGTAGAATCTGTTTACACCTGTTGGTTCCGTTACCGTTAACAATCCTGTTGGAAACACATGCTGGAAACAATCATTCCAGTTGGGAAACTTTGGAAAAAGACAATTAAATAGGTCAGTGTGATAGGATGGTACAGTACATTCTGTTTTGTAGGATCATAGTTGTACCATAGATTCTAGTGATGTCAAAATTTTATGTATGAAGAGCAAGTAGCCCTCTGCATCATGCTACTGGTAAACTCATAACCTGAATCGCCACCTTTGTCTCCATTTTGCTACATGCACGTCGTATAATTTTTGCAAACTTTCGGTCCCTCCACGTCTGTCGTCCTCAAGCCATACGTAACCAGTTCTTAACTGTTCGCAGCAATCAGGAGACTGTGTTTAGGATTAGTTTAACCAATGGAATAATATTAAACAAATAAAGTCATAGAATTTTGTTATTTATTTATTTTTTAGTTAGTATCCATAATAAAAGATAATTGTCATGTTTTGCTATTTTGAATATTGAATGGTCTTGAATTTTGTTATTGAATTTGTCAGGGGCCTCACTAAATCTAAGAGGTCGTAAGGGAATCTAAAATACCAATCAGGTTAAATTTGCTTTGGCACAGGGTGGTAACATTCACTTAAGGCTTTTGTTTCTGTGGATATTAACTTTTTTAAATGTGGAGTTAATATGCTCGGAGTAGCTATATGTTCTTTAAGTAAGGGGGGGGGGGCGGTGGCTCAGTGGTAGAGCGTTCACCTCTGGTGCTTGGGGTCCCGGGTTCAATCCCAGCCTCCGCCAAGTGAACTTTGTGGTGGACAAACACCGTGCTCGTGGGTTTTCTTGGGGTTCTCCCGTTTCCTCCCACTTTCTTCATTCCACCATTTCACTCATCTCTCATCATCACCGTCTCCTTTAGCCTAACCGGCATAACCGTGGGACGTAAAACTTAAAGATTTCATTTTTTCTTTAAGTAGGGGGAGGGGAGAGTTTTGAACATACTATGACTTTACATCTTTATGACTTTTCACATTTTTTGCTAGTTCTTCAGAAAACCTGCTTTATATGCGATACAATGGCGTAACTATGATATTTTGCTAGTGGGGACATGGTCCATTACTTCTGAGAATTGAAAGAACCTTACCTGTGTTCTAATGGTATTGTAAGGAGCAACAGTGGTCCAGGGAGGTGGCATCTTGCTTGTCTTCTAGCTTTCGGGTCGCTTCTATCCCTTCCAGGTATTTTCAACCTCTTTGGTTGCTGGCTGTCATCCTGATAAGCGTTTTTCACTACCTAAAACTCATGATTTTGAACCATGGAAAATAATCATACAGATAACACCGACAGTGAGAAAACTAATATCATTAGTGTTAGTAATATCGACATTAACCATGATAGGAAATATATTTCATTGTTGTCTACTCTGAGGTACTTTCCTTTGAAAACCTGGTTCTGTTGTTAATTACGAGTTAAGTAGATTTTCAGCATTATCAAAAAGTTGGAAAAAAGTTTTAAATTGTCATTTTACATAAGCTTTCTTTATTATCATTGTTATTATTACCCTCTGAAATAAATCACGTGAACATACAAAATGCTGATCCAAGCCATTGCACTTCGCCCTTTAGATCTCTCATTTGTAAATATTCCATTTTAAAGAACTGCCTTTGCTTACATGTTTCTTTTAATATATCTAATTTGTTATTCATTTCCGCGATGCTTTGACATATACTTGTGGAAGAATTATATTTTTTACACAATAGAAGTGGATACGCCTATGTGAACCCAGTGATTACAGTGAGCATTGTCTTTCCTTTCGATGTAAATTCGTTGAGGATGTCAGGAAACAGAATGTGTATCTCTTATTAATTACACCTTTTGTCAAAGACATTTAGATGCGCCCAGACCTAATAGAGAAGGTTTGTAAGAATTCATAGGTGCGGTGAGACAAATAGTCAAGAGGTGATATTTAGATTCATATAGGTAAAGCAGTAATTACTTTTTTTTTTTTTTTTAACATTGCGTTCGGTAAATAAGGCCTACAGGAATTTTCAGTACAGAAGATGAATGACCTGAGGATGTTGATGTACTTTGTTCAATGTATTCTTTCTCTTCATGTAATAATATGTTTACAGTCTAGATAACTCATCCGAGACTGCAATGCGGTGACATGATCTAAAGTGCATGTCAATTTGACATTGAAAAACGCTCACGTAAAGCCTCAGGGCAGGCATGTCAAACTCAGTATCTCAAGCCGGCCGAATAGTCATTTAGTGTACAATAGTATGGTCCGCAAGAAAAAAAGAGGGAAAAAAAGGCAATTGTCATACCTACTGATATATTTGAAAGTGAGCCAATACATAAAATTTTGGTAGGTATACGCTCGACCGTTTTCAAAAGTATAGCATTTGCCCTCTCCCGTATGCGTTCTTCAATATATAGTAGTAAAATAAGGATTCCGAGTAGTAGATGGGTATCTATTGTTTCTTTCCTAATACCTAGCATATTTTCCCTGCGACCGGTTTTTTCGGATGTCTGGAGCGATGCTGCTCGCGTTAGCGATTTTCAGAACACAGATCAGATGAGTGTGTATAACCTAGATTCAGTGGGAACACTTTCTTTCCATAAGTGAAGAAAGTTGTTCATACTTCAAAATATATATTTTTTTATCGGTGTAAACCGAGGGCTGAAAAAAAAAAAAAAAAAGCCGTGCATCGAAAGTTTGAATGGCTCAGAGGGTTTCACAGTAATTTACATTCAATTGAAGTTACTTTTTTCCTTCATAATGGAGATTCTCTGCTTTTCCTATAACTTCTTTCATTACCTCATAACGTTTTCGACATGTGCCCTATATTCCATTGTGAAATGTTTTCTTGAGCATACCTTTCAAAGGACAACTCGATAGTTCGTAACCATAAACAATGGGGGGGGGGGGATATTGCTTTTAACCCATACAAATATATTTAGGGGACTTGAGGCCTATCCTGCTCCTTGATTTGTTGTTGTTGTTGTTGTTGTTGTTGTTGTTGCGAAGAGATAAACCTACTGAAGTATATAATAATTTTGTGACTGTACCAATTCATTATTGAAAGCTGTGAAATAAAAATTATTTCCTAAAATTATTTGCTTTACTATCATAAGTAGAATGTAGGGCGGAGAGTGATAAGTTCCCGATGTAGTTACTAAACAGCACCACTGGTAATTTTATACTATTTTATTTATCGTACGTCTCTTTTTGAATGTGCCGGAGCAACACTATGATCTGGAGGGCAAAATATATTTCCTCTCCTTTGCTTATGTAGAAAACAAGTGCGTAATATATAGTTATATGGGGGAGGGTGTAAACCTCTTATCTAGAAATAGCTCTTCATTAAGGAATCCTCTAATGATTAATGGTATAAATGCGACCATGTTTAATCAGAAAGCATACATTGTTATGAGAAATTAATATAACGTACCTCAGGTTGCTTGTGTACACTTATTCACATTTATCATTTGATATCAAGCTTAACACCAATTTACAGATATTGTTCCTGACAATAACAATCAATAGTTATGTTTTATTGTATACGTCGTAAATGTCTCATGATACAATACTAAACTCATTTTGCTTTTAAACCGTTCTTTTTGTAGTAGACCGGAAACTTCTCCAGCCTTGTCCCTTGTATTAACTCGAATATTATTTCTAGGACAGAGTCGATCTTTATAATCAAGGAGTCTTAAAAACGGGACTTGCAACACTTTAAAAAGAAAGAAAAAAATAGGAAAACGCAACACATGAAGTCATTAATTACCCAAGTCATAAAATTGTTGCCTTGAGGCTTTGTCTTATTGTTAAAATACTATCTGAACTATTTAGGAAATAAGCTCAACACAGTAGAATACTCCTCTGTGATTAAGGAACCTTTAAAAAAAAAAAAAAAAAACTTTCAATAGGCATATAGGCATTGTTCATGATAGAACAAACGCAGTTAATGTAAGGTTCGTCATATTCTATTGTATTTTATATTTTTAATCAGTATCTGCTGCTAAAGTATACGCTTATTACACGTGAAAGCGAAAGATAAATTTATTAATAAATATAAAATACATGTTTTGATTTTTTTTAATTCAGGATGAATGCTCATTTCTGCCTTCTCCCCTATGAAGTGTTTGATATAATAACATGAAGTTAATGTAAAACAAAATCAAACCTAAAGGTTTGTTTGAAACTTAACAAAACGTATCATTTAGAACCTTCCGCCGTAAATGATGGTAAGCTTTTGTATCAGAAATTGAATCATTACTGATATTTATCACCGGAACGAATTATTAATTATGTTTCAAGGTTTAGTCCTCTCTTTCCTAGCATGTGAACTGAAGCAGGGAGGAAGAACGAAGATTTATGTTCGTTTTGCTTGCAGTTGGGTCAATGCAACATATATGAGTTCCATGGACTGCAATCAAATATATAATCTCCACTTACAATATGGAGCTCCGTATGGAATTTCAGATACTTAGTAGCCGTAGGTTCTCAGAAAAATGATCCAACACTAGTAATATCAATAAAAGATTCCTGTTATTTACGATTTGTTCCATTGTATTGTATTGCATTCCGTGTCACAATAATAACTGCTTAAAGATAGAATGTTGGAAATTGTAGTTGTGTATCTCATATGCTGTAACTGCCTTCTTTATATGTTAACGAATGTTTTCACTTGTAGTAATGAAGAGGAAAGTTGCCCTTGAACTTTCGAAACCAGTTTACAATGTATTGTATTATTATTTTAGTTTGTTGATACAGTATTTTCCAGAAACAATTCACTCTTTACTTCGTGGAATGGAAGGCGGAGGTACTGTCTTAATAAATACTGGGCCAATTGTCTGAAAAAAATTCATAGCCCATACAAATGAAGATTCTTTTCTAAGATAGTTATTATTTGCTGAATGGAAACTGAATTTCAATGTGGAAGAACTATTAAATTACATGTAGCACTAAGGAGAAATAATGAAGAGAGAATTTCAAGTGGAAATCTTATAGTACACTACACTGAAATATGTAAAAACAATATTGCAATGAAATATGTACCATTCTCTATGTTGGTTATCGTTTATAATAAAACAGTTCTGAGATACCAATAATGGTAACAAACAAACAAGTTTCTATGTTTCCACACATCGTGTAGAAAAGTTGCCGAATATCTCTATATTTTATGCTTCTGGTATCTATAGTCACTCGAATTTCCATGTTCAATTCATATTAACAACTCATCTTAATTCTCGAAATGTGATTTTAAAAAAAGTTTAAAATTTTGGAATACTGGGTATTATACGGGAGTGAAAGAATATAGAAATTAAATGATTTAAGTACTGTTTATAATTAACAACATTTGTCATGTATTTCAATTTTAACCTAAAAGGCACAATCGTGAATGTGTGGGACCTTAAACTGGACATTTTCGCTTATTTGGAAAAGAAGCATAACATACCAGTACCGACTATCCTGAATAAATATCCTAAATTGAAATAAACTTTTTCGCGAAACGAAAGTAAATTTTAAGATATCCGAGTGTTAAACTAATACAGTGAAATAAATTCAATTAGGATTGGAGTGAATGTTTTTGTCTGCGCCAATAATGAAGGTTAGGGACAAGTGGCTCGAGGGTTCGTGGATCGACCCCTGGCCAAGTTTGTGGTGGACAACATCATGCTCGTGAGTTTTTCGAGATACTCCTGTTTCCTCCCACTTTCTCATTCCGCCAATTTTTCCATCATTATTCACTTGCTTTAGTCATAGTGTCTCGTAGCCTAACAGGCATAATCGTGGGACAATAATGAAAGTTAAAATGGGGTATTTTCTGAAATTTTATTTCTTCAGAAATGATTCCATATTCGCTTCCTCCCTAGACGAAGCCACGAAACGACGCATCATTAAACATTTACCTTATAACTGTTCTTCTAGACCTATTTTATAAGCAGCTTTTACCGTGGTCTCATTATCTGACTCAAGACCTTATGTTAGTTTTCTGAGGCATTCAGGGTTTTATTATTTCATCATTTCACCATTATTTCATTGTCGTATGTTCTATTATATAAATTGTCATTGTAATTACGTATAAGCAATAAATTAGTTTATACAGGTGACCAAATTACCTCTAAATTCCTTTTTATTTGATTATTTTCAGGTATTCTGGATGATATAAAATCCCACTTCCATATAGGAGATGACAATGCTGGATTATTACAAACTGCTTTTGTACTTAGTTATATGGTGTTTGCACCCCTTTTTGGATACCTCGGTGACAGATATAGCAGAAAAGCTATAATGGCATTTGGAGTATTTTTTTGGAGTTTAACTACGTTACTAGGATCTTTTATGAATGTAAGTAGAATTAATTATATATACTTAAGATTGGGTTTTAAATAAGAAAGAAAGGTTCTATTGTATGTGAAATGCCTTATATGATACATCGTAGCAGCTTTCTCAAACCGAATCTTAAAATGCATCTTTAGATTCACAAACCTGATAGTATAATTTCATAATAAAATCATAGTATGTTATGGTTACTTTAGTATACAATTTCAAATATAGTTTGTGCAATAGTGAATGATAGTAAAGTAACTGAACTCAGTTCTGTTTTTTCTGAGTATGATAATTGTGATTTGTAAAAATATACTCCTACGCATGAACACTACATAAAGGAAATATCACTAGGCGCTGAGTGGTTAGGGCACATACTTTTGTCACTCAACTGTTGAAGCCACCGAATGGATCTTGCTACAAGTACCGACACATAGTAGCTGAGAAACAGTAAATATAACCCAGCTCGATTACCATAAAATAGAGAATTATCTTTGAGCTTTTCAACTTAGAAATTTTAATGCATGTTTCATTGGTAGTAGTAGTAAGTTTGTTGGAAGTAAGCTTGTCGACTATTGGTAACACCAAGATCGTTACGCGCCTGTAAATTTTGAGCAGTTCTTATATTGCCAATAGTGTGACCTTGTTTAATACGCTTTTTCTAAGAGAAAATGTAAGAGAAGTTCATTGGGATTTAACTTCAGTCATCGAATTTCACACCAAGAAGCAAATCATGAGATAATTTTGAAGATGACTAGATCTTGTTATGTAGGAATTTCTCTGAAGAGTTTGCAATAGCCAGCGAATAGGTTAGGAAGAATGGAAAAGTAAGGGAGCAGTTAAAATGAAATTAAATTTGTAGTTTAACAACCCACGATTATACCATTTAGGCTAAATGAGATGGATGATTAATGAAAGCGAATGATTATGAAAGAATTGGTGGAATGAAAATCTAGAAAACGAGAACCTCGAGAATGCCCACGGACACACCACAAACTTACATGACGTTGGATCGATGTCATGAGGCTTCGTGGTCTTACTGCTTCACAATGAAGACTAAGAAGTAGACTGTTTTGTAAAAACTAACTAAATTTTTCTGTAACTACTGACGTATTTTTGTAAAAGGTGAAGAACAGGGGTGTTATTGCAAACGTATAATAAAATTGTGTTGTTATAAGCGTAATATTTTCATTGATCTTTTTCAGGATTTCTGGTGGTTCCTAACATTCCGTGCTTTCGTTGGCATTGGGGAAGCAAGCTACTCAACGATTGCTCCCACAATCATTAGTGATCTCTTTGTTAGCGACTTGAGGTCAAAAATGCTCGCCCTTTTTTATTTTGCCATCCCAGTTGGCAGGTAGGCTTTTGATTATCCTAAATTTATTACATAATACAGGTTGGATCATTTATTTTGGTTTCTAACTTTTAAACTAATAGACAAAAAACGCTGAAATTTTGTACCATGCAAACATCGGCACTAGGACACAGTTTGACATACTCTGCGATAAACAAGTTTAATAGTCGCGAACCCAACACAAAGTTGTATTTTTTTCAAATGACATTACATCAGGTTATACAATATCTCAAATTACGTGTAAACCGAAAACGTACAATACTACACTTGTCATGCAGTGTTGCAAGCTAAGAATGGTACAATATCAATCATCGAAACACAACCAAATTTTTGAAGGGTTCTACGACAGTAATAACTCAAGTGAGACGGACGGGGCAATGCACCTCAATGTCGAATACTACGGTCGTTACAAGACGGTATATGACAAATAAAATTAAAGTTACAAAGAATTGAAGATTTGACTTTTTTCAAAGGATTTTATTTCGAAAAAAGTGTTTAGGCAAGTATCACATCGTACATGGTTTCCAATAGATGATCATAATTCCGTTAACAGCGATTTGATACGTCAACCAATCGTGAGATACTTTTGAAAAATGGGAAAATTTGATATATTGCTTATTTCTGAAAACTTTTAAAACAATTTTCGATTTACTTTCTTTTATAACATTGCAATAATACTTTTTGGAAGATGTAATAAAAAGTTCTTGGAATTAAATAATTTTAAGTAGTGTTGTAAACTTTAGCATTTTTTACTGTCTTCAGAACGCTTTAAGACATCAAATTGTTGTAAACAACATTGTGATCTTCACATCTATTAAAAACCATCTGTGGAATTGGGTGATGTACTCATCTGAACAGTTTTTCGAAATAAAGCTTTCGAAGAAACTCAAATTTTCAATCCCGTGAACTTTGTTCCTATTCATTTAAAATTCGTCATATCATGAGCATAACATTAGACACGAAAGTACTTTGGATGTCCATGGCCTCGTCTGTCTTATTTGCGTTATTACTGCTGTAGAGGCTATCAACATTTGAGTGTTTGTGATACTGTAAGTCCTTAATTCACAACACTGCATGACAAGTGTGACAGTGTGACGTAGTAACATTTGAAAAAAAAAACAGGTTGGCAATACTGTCAACCTTGTAGTATCACGGAGTATGCGAACAATGTCTCTCTGTTGTTAATTGCAAGGTACATAATTTCAGGGTTTCTCCTCTGTTAGTTTAAAAGTTACAAGGGCGTATCAAGTTTAATGGCCCATATATATTACCAGTACCACCTGAAATAGCGAAGAAACACTAGCAATGTAAGGTTTACGAGAAACAATAATAGCAGTAGGGGCTCGTAAAATGGAGGTATGGGGTGGCTCGAAAAAGAGCGACAAATGGGGCATCTGGAGCAAAGTTATATTTTGTTAAATGGAACGGTATACATTAACAAGCATAATATAAAAGAGCACACGCAGAGAAACCCAACGCCGTTGGTTCCATGTGTGTACTGCACATAGGAACGAAGATATGGCCATGTGAATAGGTGTAAACAAAATAACAAGTGGCCCACTTGACCGTCAGTACCACGGCATGTATGTATGAGCTGTCAGAACAAATCGGACAAGATGAAGAAAGGGCGTGATAACAGAGAAGAAAAAATAGGAGATCGTCAGCACCATTTATGCGACAGTGTTACAGCATAATGAGTGGCCATTACAGTATGTGGCAGAACCACTGTGTAATATAATGGCCATTACAATGTGTGACAGAAACACTGTGTAATAAGCGAAAACCTGTCAGTGTATGTTCAAAATGGTGGCTGTCAGCTGCGATACAGGCATCGAGGCGCCTGATAGTTCTGTCAGGCACCTGAGACGTCTTACATGCCGTGTTACTGACGGGCCACTTGTTATTTTGTTTACACCTATTCACATGGCCATATCTTCGTTCCTATGTGCAGTACACACATGGGACGAACGGCGTTGTGTTTCTCTGCATGTGCTCTTTTATATTATGCATGTTAATGTATACCGTTCCATTTAACAAAATAGAACTTTGCTCCAGATGCTCCATTTATCGCTCTTTTTCGAACCACCCCTATTTTACGAACCCCTACTGCTATTATTGTTTCTCGTAAACCTTACATCGCTAGTGTTTCTAGTTTCTTCGCTATTTCAGGTGTTACTTTTAGCTGCCTTTTAGCTAATATAATATAAAAATTTAGAGTCATAAGGTATAAGAATTGGTTAAAATAAAGACGAATGTGAATAATTTGAAGGGTCTGGAAGAATAGCGCATCCCACGTTTACAGCTTTGTGAAGAAGAAAACTTCGAGGTAATTTGTCTCGTGACCCTATGGATGGATGTTCTTAAGAGCTTCATTTGATTCAGCATCCTCAAATTAATATGTGAAGCGCAATTACAAATTTGTCTAAGTGTGGACATTTCTCACCTGTAGCATTAGGTAGCAAATTAGACAAGTTTTACCATATCCATAGAAAGGACGTTCGAACCATAAATAACATAACGCCAGCTTTTATTAATCCGTCAAAAAACCTTTCTCTATGAGTGGGATAGACCTTTCAATAAACAAAGATAAGCTCTCTGAAGACCGACAGTTCTTTAATGCGCTTACGATTTACTTAAAATATATCATTAAAGATTCAGTCCATTCTAAGTGATCAAGCATGTGCCACTCGACCATCTCCAAAAAATCTAATTTTTTCCTGAATGTTTATCCTATATCCGGGTACTTTAAAACCACAATTAGTATTATTATTATTATTATTATTATTTTTTTTTTTTTTACAACATTTCATGGCGACACAGCGGCTGACGCAATTTTGCGTTTTTTCGATTTTAGACGTTTACGTTGTTTTGAATATCTCAGCATGTATTTGTCCTACCAAATTGAAAATTGCTGGACATCTCCAACTCGTGCAGAGCTAAAACTTTGGTCTCTCTAACATATTTTGCCTAAAACTACTTGAAGGGGGTGAAATCAGGGCCAAAAGTAGCAACATTTTTGGACATTGAAGACATGTTTGGGAAGAGGAAGCAATAGACGTAGAGGTATAAATTTGCATGTGTATGTAGTACGGGGTAATATGTTAATACACAAAAATTTACAGACCTGTACCTGCTCCCAAAGGCCTGAAAAAAAATAAATTGTAAAGTTGGGGAATTATACCAATTTTGGCGTGTTTCATTATCCAGTATCTCCAATGGGCCTAGATAGAAAAAATCTGAAATTTTAGGAATAGTTAGTTCTTTAGTATACTGTTACACACAACAAAGCGCGTTTTGTGTTTTTGAGCAGAAGGGGGTCAAAGTATTAAGGAATGACGTCATACTCTAGGAGGTGTTTTGTTTACAAATTCAACTGAAAATTCGTTGTTGTGAAGTAAAATAAAGTAGGATAAATGGTTAGTCCAGTCAAGGCAAGGCTCTCAAGCTCGTTTCTTTCCTCTAGTTGTAACACTGTGCTATCATACCTACAGCAGCACTGGTGAAGAATGTCGCTATCAGCAGAATGTGAGGAAAGTCAAAATGCACATTTGACAAAAAAGTCCGTGAGTACTGATTGCTCTTGTTGCTTGCTATATCAATGATATTCAATCTTGTTTATTCTTGTTTTAATTGTCAATTTATGCAGGAGAGGGTTGTCCTTTCGAATAATCTACATTCCGCAGTCACTGTTTACAGCGAGTAAGTGTTCACTGACTTGGGAATGTAGATTATTCGAAAGGACAACAGTCTCCTGCATGAGTTGACAGCTAAAACAAGAATAAACATAATTGAATATCATTGATACAGCAAGAGCAATCAGTACTTACGGACTTTTTGTCACGCGTGCATTTTGACTTTCTTCGCCTTCTGCTGATAGCGGCATTCTTCACCAGTGCTGCTGTGGGTGTGATAAGTGTTACAACTAGAGGGAAGAAACGAGCTTGAGAGCCTTGCCTTGACTGGACTAACCATTCATTCTACTTTATTTTACTACACAGCAACGAATTTTCAGTTGAATTTGTGAACAAAACACCTCCTTAAGTATGACGTCATTCCTTAATACTTTGACCCCCTTCTGCTCAAAAACACAAAACGCGCTTTGTTGTGTGTTATGGTGTACTAAAGTACTAACTATTCCCAAAATTTCAGATTTTTTTTTTCAGGCCAATTGGAGATATTGGACAGTAAAACATGCCAAATTGGTATAATTCCTCAACTTTACCTTTTTTTTTCTCTCTCTCTCTCAGGCCTTTGGGAGCAGCTACAGGTCTGTAAATTTTTGTGTATTAATTTATGACCTCGGACTACATGCACACACGAATTCAGACCTCTACATCTGTTGGTTTCTCTTCCCAAGCATGTCTTCAATGTCCAAAAATGTTGATACCCTGATTTCACCATCTTCAAGTGGTTTCACGCAAAAATGCTCAGAAATCAAAGTTTAAGATCTGCACGAGTTGGAGACGTCCAGCAATTTTCAATTTGGTAGGACAAATACATGCTGAGACATTCACAACAACGTAAACGCCTAAAATCTAAAAAATGCAAAATGGTGGCAGCCGCTGCGTCGCCATGGAATGTTTTAAAAAGTAGTTAATTGTGGTTTTGAAGTACCGTGATATAGGATAAACATTCAGGAAAAAATTAGATTTTTTAAAAAAGGTCGAGCGGTAATTTTTCTGTTTTCACGATCACTTTGCATGGATTGACCCTAAAGTATGAATAGCTGAGTTTGGATATCTTAAGTTATGGAAGTGTGAGCAATTAATTTTACCGTGGTATATGTTGTGGTTATTAGTGCTGATTTTCAGCTAGTCCTCAAAAAAAGCTTTTCGGATCTATTTTGAAGATGTCTCTGCAGTGAATTCAGTATCTTACATGATAGTTTTGAAGTTGGTTCTTAGATATTTTATATTAGATAATCTTAAGTTCATTACTAACACGGATTAAATATATGTGCAAAAAGTAGTGTGTGTGTGTGTAATTCTATTGTTTCACACATTCTTAACAAAATATTTTTGGTGGTTGAAGTAAAGTTTAAGGATTCTGTTTTCATAAATAATGAACTATTTGCTGAGCAAAGGAAACTATTTTTTTAAAAAATATAATACTATTAATATGTAACAGTCTTACCAATTAAATTCTTTAGCATTGTCAGACACAATGAACTACATGAGAATTAAAGATGATCAGATATTACGAAACAGCTGATACCTTTCTGTAACTTAATGGTGGCAGACAGCTAGTCATCTTATATATAGCAGAGATAAGCCAAAACAAATTCAAGAATTGCCAAATTCCCTCCCTCCTTTTTAATTGCTGAGTTTCAGTTAATCACTTGATCACTGTCCATTTCAATGAATATTTCCTCCTTCCATCTCCTGATCATCTTCCTGTCTTCCTTGAACTCATCCAATTCAACTTCATGCACTGTGTCCCTTACGTGCTTGTGGAATGCATTTCTGTCTTTCTAACGTGGTGTCTCCTTATGTTGGCTATTTCGCTCCTTTAATTTCTTTTCTGTTTCTCGAATATAGCACATTGAGCTCACTGCACAGGATTCTACAGATTACCGCTTTTTGGATCAAAAGATCAAAAGATATATTTCAGTCAAAAACTTTCTTGTAGGCCATATATCTGGAGAACTACATATAGTGTAGCCAAACCCAAACTATCACTTCCGCCAAGTGAACTTTGTGGTGGACAAACACCGAGTGGGTGGGCTTCCTCGGGGTTCTCCCGTTTCCTCCCACTTTCTTCATTCCACCATTTCATTCACAAAAATTTCATTTCAGTTTCCAAACTATCACTTAACTCAATATGATACGCTTATTTCGTAAAAAGTACGAAAACTCGATCAGGGGCCATTCAAAAATTTCGTAGCCGTTCAAAAACTAATTATTGGCCATGATCGCAATCTTTTGATGCATTTTTTTTTTTTTAATCATTCCTAAAATTCTTCATCCTTCTTTTTTCCCCATTTCTTTGTGTTCCTCTTATTCTCCCTTAGCACTAACTCTTACAGATCACATGTCTGATGAAGCCAGAGAGTTTTGTTGGCGAAACAGTAACACGATATTAGTTTCTGTTTGCTATGCTCAGCAGTTAATTTATTATTTAAATTGTAGTATATAATAAGCAAAGCTAGTACAATGGAGAATATTACAGTTGATGTTTCTCAGTTTTCATTGAAAGAAATTCGCTAAAAAAAAAAAGCAAGGTTCAAAAATGACTGTCTCTAGAGTATATATGAGTAGAGGTGTAGTGAGTTAGGAGCCGTAACATTTAAATTAACATTTTTATTAAGTTAAATATCGTGAGTTAACTGTATATCTTATTGGTGTGTTCCAGCGGTCTAGGTTACATTATTGGTTCAGAGACTGCGAAAGCGACGGGGATGTGGCAATGGGGCCTTCGGGTGACTCCTATCATGGGAGGTATTGCTGTGTTCCTCATCTTGTGTTTGATGCAGGACCCACCGCGGGGAGAAAGCGAAGGCCATCAGCAGCTTGTGCCTACCTCGTACATCAGTGATATCAAAGCTTTAATCAGAAAGTAAGTATTTGAGTTTCTGCAACGTTTTTCAGAGTATATATTTTTGTATATGTTATCAGTTCATAAGCATAACATAATTTTGTGTAAATATTTTAAGTTGACGTTAATGAAGCATAATTTTCATATCTCACTCTTGTGATAACTAGAGTGAGAGTTCATTAATATTTCACAGTAGAATCCTAACCGAAGAAAATTTACTTATTGATGGTGTTTCTTCGTTGTGTATTTAGTGATGGTGTGACAAGGGCACCTCTTCTTAACTGAAATTGCGTATGTTTATAAGAAAGATGAAAATGACACTTACTTGCATATTTTGAGAGGCATATACGTTAGACATACGTATGAATGTTACTGTGGTTGTACAAGGGTAAGTCGTAAGTCTTACCATTACTGGTACACAACATATCTACATTTATCTACATTCATTACAATACAATGAAGGCAGGTCAACATTCAAAGTATAGCCCCTGTTGTTGGACTGTCTGCAGCCACCTTCATGCTAATTCCACGATTCCGCGTCGGTACTACGTCTTGTTATTAGGCAAAGAAGTAGTTACTGCTTTGTCCATCTTGGGCTCATTAATGAAGTAAGCATAGGGATTTCAGGAAGTGCTCCATGGATCAAAACATAGTAATCCGAAGGGACAACGTTAGGACTATATACTGGGTGTGACGTCAGTTCGACGCCATAAAGTTCCTGCGTTTTTATTACGTTTTTCGAGCAGAATGCAGTTCTCCAGTTGCAAGAAGGAGCGCTTTTGGGGTTTACCAATGCACGATATTTTTGCATCCGCTTTTGGGGTTGCAGCGCGCAACATACATCTGCTGCGAATAAAGATCGGTATTGATGGTACGACCGTAAGGAACGAACTCGATGTGAATTATTCCCTCGTAGCTACACTACACACAGAGCATGGCTTTATCCTCCATACAGCACTGTTTCATGTCGGGTTCTGAAACTTGACTCTCGCTCAACTACTGTTTTTGTACATTTCAATTTCGGAGAAACACACCTACTTTCCGTCGCATGTGATAAGTCGTTTGAGGAAATACATATGCGGATTTTGGAAAGTTGTCAGTACACACCCACTCTCCTCTGTACCTGAATTGTGGTTAACTCATGTAGCACAATGCGGCAGCGCCTGGTGTTTTCCCTGACTTCGTGAAGGTGACGCACCACAGCGGACTGGGACATGTGTCGAGTTGGTTTGACAATTGTCATGTGCTGGTGGATGGATTTTCCTCAATGGTGTGTCGTATGACGGTAGAATCTGTTACTCTGTGGCGGCCAAACCGAGCTGATTTCCGAGATTTCTGGAACCCATGAGTTGCTGTGCTGTGGTGCACTGCACCTTCTTATTTGCATGGCTGGCGCAGTATTATGTCAAGAGTTCGAACTCATGCGGTAACAGTTAGCATATCAGACATTGTTGAGTAGTTATGTTCACTGCCGCTAAAAAGTGACGGTGGCGGCCTCCGTATTAAATAGACCGCTTGCCACACAACCTCTTGGCCTAGTTTGACCTTGTAATTAACTGTCGATCACGCCGTATAATGTGCCCGCTGTTTAGGTTGCGCAAATATTGCAAATCTTAACGACTCGCCCTTGTACGTTTGGGCAATGCAAAGAATGAAAAAGAAAAAAAAAATCAAACTCATGTAAAACTATACCATTAATTCTATATATTTGATACACCATGTGCATAACTCAAGATCAAAATCATTGACATGTTATGCTGGTAGATAGCCAATTTACGGGAAAACGAAACAGTGATAGTATATTAATTACAATCATTTTTAAAATTTTAACACAATAACACTAATTAGTCTTACACATTTTGATAATTTTAATAATTTGAGATTCCCGATTTAACTTCATGCTTCACCGACCACTTAACGGATGCTCAAATAATGGCGGTAATGGAAATAGTCTTGTAGGAGACCTCGAAAAAATCAAAAAATGTCTAGTAATATAGGGCAGAAATGCCTCCTTCCAAAGTTATAAGCTGCCGAAAACGACGGAAAATAAACTTTAGAGCTCCATAGCTTGAGAACTATGGGATCTGTCACAATCAGGTCTAAACAGTGTTACATAATTTTCCGGTAAAGACGCAACGAATTTACGGAGGAAGTTGGGATACGAGGATTTACTTCTAAGTACTAATCAAGTATAAATAACAATATTCATTCAGATGCCATTTAAAAATCTGTTAGAAACCGGAAATGAACTATTATATCACTTTTCCCTTTCATGTAACAACTATTATTATTTTCAAGTGTTATACAACTACACAGAACATAGTTTAACTTCAAAGGAAAGTTTTTCATAATAAAGTGAAAGCAAATTTCTGTTTTAAAATATAATTTTATAATGTTTGAAGGGTTATTGGCAGTTCGTATTGAAAATTATCAGTTGGCAGTTTGACTATGAAAATGGATGGTTAAGATTGAATTTACCTTTCTTTCTTCACAGTCCAAGTTTTATGCTGTCGACTGCAGGCTTCACGTGTGTGGCTTTTGTAACTGGTGCGTTAGCGTGGTGGGGTCCTATTTTCATTCTCACAGGAATCCAGCTTCAAGAAAATAAACAGGATGTACAGTTAAATGAGTAAGTAGTTTTCGTAATATCGTAATATGTTTGCATGATTGCATTCAATGATAATGCAAAATTTATTGCATGTTTTCGTTTTACCTAATATATCTAACGACTTGAATATATTACATTGCAAGACATAGAAGTTGTTCGCTGAATATTTAGATCTTCAAAGGTATATTGTAGTTACCAGTACTGTATATTTTTACAGTTCATTGTTAGATCGCGTATAAAATGTAATGTATTTCACAGCTTCCATTTATTTCTCTATTACTTTCTGTGATTTGAAAGAGTTCATATTACTGCCCCGTTTATAAGCATTAAGATTCTGGTCCTATCTCAGGACTCATAAAATATTTTTTTGTTTTGATGCTCTTGGGAGGAAATATAAAGGGACACCGTACCTAGTGGTTAGATCGATGGACTAACGCCCATGTGGCACCGGGTTCGATTTCCGGCCGGTGCTTCCCAATTTTCGGCGTCCATCTAACATCGTGAGGCAAACTGGGGAGTCACGTGAAAAGGACGTGACGCCCACTAGGTCTAGAAAGCTCCTGATGTGCCCTTAGGGACAGGGCATCACAGGGACGTGCTCGCCGCTAGGCTGGACGTAATTCAGCTGGTCGCTAGTAGATGGCGCTGGAGCAGGCTTAGGCCCACAGAATGGGCTGTCATGCCAAGTTTTTTGAAGAAATATAAGAGGAATCCCTTTGTCCTTTAACTTTTGCTAGTACATGTACGATTGATATGAGACATACAATAAAGTAATCAAAAAGGAACATATGAATATCAGAGATTTATAACTCGGTCTTTGGATTGTTAATATAGTTTGAAAGTAAAAGCGTGTGCTAGAATTCTGAATTTTCGTTTCATAAATTCAAACATACATTTTATTGCTTTTGTATACTCACGATACAGCATAGTTTCCAGTTGCAGTCGTAATTGAGCGAACTTTAGGTGATCATAAGAAACTGAATTTATCTGTTATTGTGTTAGAATACTGTGTATTTATTGAAGAAATAAAGAAGTAAATAAGGAAACACAATCAGAATTCCTGTTAACTAGTATGATCATGAAAAAAACTGTTAAGGCTGAAATTTGAAGAATCTGTGTTATTTTTCAAATGTTACGAATTTATTAGTTACAAATGATTGCATATGCCATGTTCCTCACCTAATAACGTAGATTTTGGGAGCATGTCTGTTGAAGTTTTGTGAAATTAGGAATATGAAGTTTAGCAAAGAAATAAATGTTTTCAAAAATCATGAAAAGGCAAAGATATTGTACATATTTATTGAAAAGCGAAATCTTTATTTCAGAAAAAAAATTTAGTTTGTATGAGAATTTTAGTTTATCTGAACAATTTTTGTCTTTTGCAATTGTCATGACTTTCCATTGTCCTGCATTTACTTCTCAATATTTTATTGTAGCTTTTTTATTTTTTCTAAAGATTAAGTTATCTTTTCTTGCATAAATAATCTTTACATAATTGGATTGTAATGCAGTTTCATTCGTTGTAAATTACAGACTTTCTTGATGTAGTGTAAACCTAGTCTTTAAAATGCTTGTTTCATTAATCTATTCATAATTTTAACTCATTTTGTTCTGTATTAATATAAGTAAAATGTGCTCGACAAGGAACAATTCAAATACGAAAGAGAAATGTATGAATTTCGGATAAAGGTTAATATCATCGTACAGTTTTGGTATTCAATAATTTAAACAGCAGCTGCTTGAAGATAACATCAGTTATACTTTAAAATCTCAATAAAATTTATTTTCTTTAAGAAATGAAAGCACATAGATCGAATTTTCTGGGTAACGAGTCAAGAATATTATGTTATAAATTTAATTATTAACAAGACGTAAGTATGAATGTTTCGTAGTTATCGATTCACAAACACTTTTATTGATTTTTATGTATTTTAATTTTGTAGTTTTATTTGTAGAGAAGAATGGTATATCTTTACTTTTGCATTGTAGATTTTAAATCGTAGAATGAAAAAAAGACACACATTTTTGAGTGAGGACTAGTTTGTAATTGCTCCGTGTCTACTATTTGGACTTTTTTTTAAAAATACATAGTGCAGCGTACTAATTACATTGTCTACACAGGAATACTAATAAGGTAGTAATTTCTATAACTAGGTTCTGATTGATTAACCCATTCGTTGATTATTAAAAAGAAGTTTTTACCAGAGGATATTCTACATTTGTGTTACTGTGTAGAGGCCGAGAATATTGCTCTAGTTAAGACAATAGTCGCCGAAAGAAAATCACCCTTTGATACTGATAGTAATCTTGTCTGTGCTTATAAAATTAATTTTCCCAATTCATTTTGTTTGTGTAAATTATCAGTATTTCCGCTCTTTCTATCTTCGTACCGTGCGGTAAATTTATATAATATACGGAATACATAACATTCAATTAGGTTTGTTTTGATGCTTTGTAGATGAATGTTGGATTAGTTTAAGATTTATTTATGAATATTAATGGAGTGGATCGTATATGTTAAACATTTTAAGGCAGTTTTTTTTTTCGTTCTTGACTGAAACAAAGGACATAATTTCAATTTTAACCTGTAATTATCATTGTAAGCTGTGAAACTAATTGGCTATTATATGGTAGGTAGTTAAAGAATATAATGTATACATTTTTATATTTTCATTATTCACTTATACTTCCCCTACGGGTGAGTGCTGAAAATGCAATTTACGATTGCTATCAAGGCGTTACTTAACTCTAAAAAGTTTGCACGGAGGTTGTGTTTACATTTATTTTGTATTATTACTTTTTATGAAACTTTTATTTATTTTTTCCGTTCTGTTTGGGTCCGATTAAGACTTGTTTATGTGCTCCAGACGTTTTGTTTTTTCTTTATTGAATAGGTTATGGGTTATATATTAAGATTTCATGGAATATACAGAAGGGAACTGGTTAGCTTTATTATCTATTTGTATGTGTATTTCATTTTTATTGTAACAGATACGCTCTTAGCTTCCTGTACTTAATCATCCACTTCATTCTCAGAAATAAGTATTACAGCAACTTACCAATTATCTCTGCTTATTACTGGACGAACAAGCGCGGATAATACAGAATATTTACTTTCTTTGCCATACAGTAATTAGAACATCGTAATAAAGGTTGGAAAATGCTGTCATAAACACATTAATAATCATGGAAAACTATTTACTAACGTGTTTTTACACTTACTTAAATAATCACAATCGTTTTGTAAGTACCGTATTTGTGCGAATATAGGCCGCACCTAAACTTTTGACACGAGATTATAGAAAAAAGTAAATCTCAAATATAGACCGCAGTACTAAATTTACGAGAAAGTTCAAATAGACAGTACTTTGAGATGCATCTCTCTCCCTCCCTTCTTCAACTTCCGAATAACTAAGGGTGACTCATGAAAATGACCTTCTTTGTGATAGTGATTCTGAACAGCACTCTGGATCGTCTAGAGTGTGTGAAGAATTAGACGCTCGTGATGCTAAGATTGTGGAATGTGATTGCGCTTGATTTGGGTGGGTACAAACAACCTGACAGTTTTGCGAAACAAAATTGCTTTTTTTTTTTTTTTTTTTTTTTTTTTTTTTTTTTTTTTCAGTTACTGTATATAACTATTCAATTTATATTATATGTACTGTATAATAAAGATACATATTCCTATTAGTAAAAGTATTAAATATACAAGTGTTTCGTGCCAGTGTAGGATGTTACCGGTACCAATGAAGGTAGCAAGTTTTGCGAAGAAAATACGTTTTTCTGCTATTTTTTCTTAAGTCTTTGATGGTTTACAAAAGTAACTGCAGTACTCGTAACTTGTAATGGTATTAATTGTAAACCAAAAGATATGTGTACATGTCATTTTGAAATTGACAATTATAATCCGAGGTAGAAAATCTCGATTATAGGCCGCACCATGATTTTTCAAGCCAAAGTTTAGGGGGAAAAGTGCGGTCTATATTCGCGCAAATACGGTAATAACTTAATACACTTAAAAGATAACAATAACAATAAAGTAATGGTAATGACCATAAAGTAAAAAGTCGCGTTTCAAGGGTAAGTTCGCTGTAATGCTGACCATTTTACTTCAGCAGTTTCGAATTGCTGCAAATACCAAATTTTAAGTTTATCCTTTTATTACAAATCATAGATAAACTAGTGGAATAATTCTTCCCATGCTATAGGATGCATAACTAAAATAAAGGAAATCTTTTCTTATATCCTGTAAATTAGAGACAAATCCACAGTGTTTGGATATTCGTTTATACCTTTTTCAATGACTTCTACATGTGTGTGAATTTTGTTTTCTAGTAGAACCCTCCAGAGAGAAGAGTAAATGAACTCTTCAGTTCTCAGAACTGTATTGGACTTAGCCTCTTGAAAATAATCTATCACATTAGTAGATAGGCATTTTTACTCTTCAAATGTTCCTTTCTTAGTTTCCTCCTTTTGGTAATAAAAACTAAGATATTTGATTTTATCTATCTATCTATCATATATATATATATATATATATATATATATATATAATATACCTACTGAATATGTAATAATACGTAAATATTAATTTAAATACATAAAATACGTGTAGAATATTAATCTTTCAATAGGTAGAAAAATGAATTAATGTAATCAAGTAAATAGAAAAAAAAAAAAAAGTGAATAGAGAGACCTATGCCAACGTTCAAACGTTGAAAATACGTGCAGCAGAGTTTTTCAAGAGGCAAAGTACATCATCATTTGGGAATTGGTAATTTAATTTACTCTTCTCTCTGGAGAAAAGGCAAGAATTCACATACATGTCATCAGTTTAGCAGCATATGGAGTCATAGAAAAAGGTATCTGCAAATACCAAAACAGTTTGGATTCACCTTTAACTCACTGGATACAAAGTAAGGTTTTCTTTTAATTAAGAATATAGTTTTCATTTTTTATTTATTTATTTATTTATTTAAGTAATTAATTTATTTATTTATACTATTATTTCAATTTTTTTCTGTCCGAAAGATGGAACGTTCACCATTCACTATTCCTTCTACCCTATCCTTTCTATTGTTTACAAAAATCCTTATTTGATATAGAAAAATTTTTCATTTTCCAATTGGGAAGGTCCAGCAGATATTACCGATTTTTGTCAGATGTCTTCACTTTGTACGAGGTATGGTGAAGGGATGCAGTCACTACTTTCTGATATAGTGATCTAAAACTTCAAAAAACTATCTATCCTTCAACAGTATTTCCTTCAGCTTTGCATGTTGTGAATTCAGTGGCTTGCAGTATACGCTTTTCTTACTCTTCTGTTTGCAAATTGCAGTTCTGCATGCTTGCGTGTTCCTATTAAATTAAGCAAAAATATCAATGCGTTATTGTGGAATGTTTTTCGTAATGTGTATCATTTTTAATGGACGAATGAACCACAAGTTTTTTTTATTATTATTATTTATTTATAAGCTTATGCATTGAAACAGACAAGGGTGCATTGTATTTTAAAACCATATATAATTTGATGTAGTTTTAAAGAAATGTAGTTAATTGTAACAAGTTCTATTTGTAAGTGAAACCCTAACGGCATGAATTACTTTCATAAAACCTGCATAGAGTTTTATATTCCCTGTGGATAAAACTTGCTGAATGAAGGTTCTTCTAAAACGCATGTTCGAAAGTACATATAATAACTGCTATTCTGCAAATAGAACAGTTTATACCTTTTTTTTTTTTTTCCTAATAGATACATTTAGTACTAGTAATTTCAATTATTAATTGAAGTCAAATTTGCATCCTTGGCTGTAAATTTAGTTCAAGAGAGGGATAAACTGTGCACATAAACGAACATGATTATTTTCTTGTTTGTTCTTCAAAATACACAAAACATTTCATAAGTAATATATGAGAAAAAAGATGTGTAATCTTAAATATTCGGTACTTGGAGAAACGTATACTAAAATTAAAGAAAACGTTAGTGCCCTCGATTATGGGAGATTGCTGACGAGAAGAATTGTAAAATTATTTATTATTTGAGTTGTTCATTAAATAATTATGTATTTGTAGAATGAGATCGTATATCCTCGATTTTTTAGATGCTTCAACTAATGTATCTATAGAGAGAGAGAGAAAAAAAAGTTTTGTAAATACACCAGTGTTCACTTGATAGAGGAATCCCTAATCCTCGTATGAAGTAAGATCCTGCTTTCATAGAACCATGTTAATTTGATGTGTACATAAAATCATTCTATTGAAGTTTCGTATCACATGGTCATAGAAATTCAGATATTTTAATTGTTGTTTAAGTATGGATCACGTGTTCGTAAAGCTGCACTATTTTTGTATTAAAGTACATAAACTTTGATTTTACCGTGTTAAGGTTTTAGCTTTAAAAAAAATATATAATAATTTGTATACGTTAAACTCACTTACGTATCGAGTGACTTCTTTTCGACTTACGCTAGATTGTCGCAGAAGTGCATGTTGTGAATTTGCAATAAGTACATGGTTCATTCCTAAGTGATCACTTACACTTCATATATTTAAATTGAAACTGACATAAAAGCTTTCTAGATAGTTATTTAAGGTGTTGGATTATCTCAAGGAAATGTTCGTAAAGTACTGATGTAGCATTGAAATATGTAGAAACAACTGGCACTGATCTGTACCAATATCAGTTCGAGTTAATGGGCGGACATGTTTATACAATAAATTATGTGCATAGTTCTCTCTTCTATAATTACTTCATAAAAATATTCTGTCTCTATTTCTGTACAAAAATGTAGTTTAGCATCTATTACAATTGTTTCTTTTTTCTTTAAAATGCCGAATGCACCGCAAAAAAATTCATTTAATTAAAATAAAAAAGCCTTGTTAATTGATTACCTTCGGAATAGACGTCCTTGTACTTCGTTGTAATCGCAAATAGAGAGAGACCCATTTTGGCTGAAAACAGTAATATTTATCAGTTCAAAGTTCATCATAAGGCTGCAACATATTCATTAGTTATTAAATCAAATATATGGAAGAACTTTTTTCTAAAAGATCTGATTTCGTTGGAAACAATCTTTCCTTTATTGAGGGTCGGTAACTTGAACGAATATTTATTTTATTAAAGTACTATAACCAAATAGAAGGAATTCTGAAATTATAAACCTGAAACTGACGTAGCTGGAGAAAAATACAAAGGAGTAGTTATAATCCCCATAGGATTTAACCCTCAAAACTACGGATTAAAAATCAAAAATAAAATAAGTATTAAAGGAAATTTTAGAATGCAGATTCAGAACAAAAGGTTTCAAGTCTGTCGGAACATATTATAGAAAACTCAACACATTACTGGACACACACAAAAATTTAAATGGCGCTAAAATTAAAATCTGGAAACTAGTTCTTGAAATTGTTTATTTTATTTCAAGATTAACAGACAAAACTTGGGAGATAATTGAAAAGTATGCTATACTACAACAACAATCACATACGAATTAGCAAATTGTCCTTTCCAAACAAAATGAAAACTTGTCCATTGCATAGTGAACACCACCATCAGTTATCAACAGAATGTTAGCAACCACTTACAAGATGATTCTGCTTCGATTCCCGGCGGGAGCTCATGTGGTTCGGATTCCACGTTAATCAGTAGGTCCACGTTTCATATAGCCTCGCTGCTGAACGGGACGTTAAACCCAAAATCAACTTAAGATGATTCTGCACTGTTCTTCCCTGATGAGTCTGCTCTTTCTTGATATATTTATTTTCCTTTTTCTTATGTTTTAATCCTCGTAATCAAAGCCCTAGAGGAGAACCGAAAACTAGAACCTGCAAGGGTTTTAGAGGAATTAAATGAGAATTTAAAAATTCCTGAACCTGCTATCATCCTTGTATTTTGATGGAGGGAAGTACAATAAAAGAATACAGAATAGATGTCTAAATATTGCTTTTGGCGAAAATGTTCGAGACAATTTGCTTTTCATATTCTCTTAATCAATACTCATTTTCGGTAAAACTGGCAGTAAAGGTTCCTTTTGTCTAATAAACACACTCCTGGCGTTTTATTATTGAACATTCAAGAATCATAATAAGGAAAAAAAAATGACGATACACACTAATTTGAGTTTGGTACAAAACCAAAACTTCTGTAGTACGCATGATGTGTGGCTACTGATAAATTCTAGAGCTGATTCAGAAAAGATAGAATCTCTCATTTTTAGTGTAGTTAATCCACAATTTGTTTAGCAAGGGGAATAAAAGATGAAAGAATTGAAATTTAAATAAGATAATTTGCAGTTTTTTGAGAAAGTAATATGAAAAAAAGTTAGCATGCATTCTTCTAAATAATAATAATAAAAAAAAAAGAAAAACATTTGGGCATTCCATTCATTAAAATAAAGATTCTTAACGATTACGACGAGATAGGGTAATTAACAAGGCTTTGCGGTACACTCCACATTTTTTTTCAATCGACACACGAGAAAAATCTTGCTACAGCCGTGTTAGCTTAGTATTTCCTATTTCTGTTACTGCTTTTGTTTTTTTCAGTGTTTCTTACAAATTTGGTATCATCACCATGATCGCAGGTTTGCTGGGCGTCCCTCTTGGATCTTTCCTTGCCCAAAAGCTCCGAGTGAAGTACCCAAGAGCTGATCCTGTCATATGTGCTGTTGGGTTATTAGGTAGTGCCCCGTTAGTGTTCGGCTGCCTTGTTGTTGTATCACATAATACTATCGCCTGTTATTTACTTGCGTTTGTGGGGCAGGTGTTTCTCAACATGTGCTGGTCAATCGTGGCAGACATGGTATTGGTGAGTACTGATTTAAATGACTTCGATTCTTGGATGTTGTTTAGTAATGAATTCCCTTGTCTTTCTTTTCCAGCGTTTCCTTCGTCTTTGGCCTGATCACAATGCTCTCGGGGCTGATGGGCGTGCCTCTAGGTTCATACTTGGGTCAAAAATTGCGGGACATGTACCCGAGGGCTGACCCTTTAGTATGTGCCTGCGGCTTGCTCATCAGTGCGCCCTTGTTACTGGCTGGGATGTTCCTTGCATCGTACGACTCCACTATTTGCTTTGTCGTAGTTTTCTTTGGTGAATTGTTTTTGAATTTGAACTGGGCCATAGTTGCAGACATTCTTTTGGTAAGCAGACTGACTTAAATTGAAGGTAGACCCTTGATATGTCAAGCCTCAACATGGTGTGTGGTGTTTGGGATGTACCTCTGTGCATGAACTGCTTTATTTGTCATCTAATAATAAAGTATACGAGTGCACCAATTACAAAGTTGCATGAATATATTGTAAGAAGTTAGGAAATAGTTGTAAGCATGGTGTGATCTAGGAAGGAACCTTGTATAGAAGCTGTAATTGTGAGGTGTATGACAAAAGATCCTAGTTACGACTTCAATCAAAACAGATTTTAAGACTACAATGTGTAAGATACAGTTGTCACGGGAGATTACTGGTGCCATTTGATTCAATAGAAGTTCATCAACTATCCTATTGTTCATTCCACCAAAACGCAATTCTGTGTGAAAGTGTGCGCTATAAATATTTGTTTTAAGTTAGCATAATGTATATCAACCTGGCCGCTTCTCATACTCAGAAGACAAAATAACTTTTTTTCGGGAGCATAGATTAAACAAGATTTCTACAATGAAAGAGGTATGAACTACATTCTGTGCATAATAAAAAGAGGAATGTAAAATGAATTTATCCTGGTAAAAGTATAGCATTCAATGAACAATTAATGTACGAAATGTAACAAAATGAAATGAAATGAAATCTTTAAGTTTTACGTCCCACGCTTATGCCGGTTAGGCTAAAGGAGACGGGAAATGTAACAAAGCCAAAGTTATTTGTAAAATAGTTATCCAGTGTATTGATTATTGAGATATTTTAAGTACTTGCCATTCGTGTGTTCTTGATATAATCAACCATATTTCGAACGTCAACGTGGTTCATTATCAGGTTTTTAAACTAGTAAAAGGTGAAAGGAAATAAATATAATATCTACATCGATCGATCCTGAGTATATATATATTTTTTTTTAATTTCGTCCTTTACGCTGTTATCACAGAAGACCAAAGAGGACAAATTATTTGCGTAGGGTTTTGTCTTTTTTAAAACTATATACACATTTGATGGACCAACGCACGATTTCCTTTTAACTTTGTTCCTTTTCCATTTTATACCTAATATTAACCTGATAGTGAACCACATAATGATGATTCGAAAAATAGTTATTCAAAGAAGACTGAAGTCTTTATATACGAATGTACTCAAGGTGACAAGATTTGATAAGTACATTGGTGAAAACGCATTTAAGAACATCCAGTTTAAATTCACAGATCTGGAAATACCCGAAGTGGGTACACAAGAAGGCGATAGTAGTTTTAACATGGCTCCCGTGAGACTCTTTAATATGTTATGTAGGGCGTTCAAAGAATACAACACTCACCTTAATAGCACATATAATAACCCCTATCCTCCACACGGGCACCTTTTTGGTAAGTTGTGCAGATGCAAAATTTACCGTGGTTGCTAGTGGTCAGACGCCATCTCCCATGTCGTACACATGATTAATAGAGCTTGGATCCAGAGACCTAATAAATCAGGGTAGGCGCCTTATACTGAGCATGATGGATTGCCCTGAGGTATAGAAACGTGCGTTATCCTGTTGGAAGATTCAGTCCCTCAGAGTATCCAGATAAAATCAGAAACATGATTGACATCACGAAAGTTCGACGCACTAGCACCCTGAATGAAGAGTAGAGTCGAGCGGATGTGTAACTTACTGTACCCGTACCGGAATAGCAGGTCTGGATCCAATATAGTGAGTGCGTACCACCATCACGTTTACGGACATGTATACAACCGTGTCAGTGTCCGAGACAAAATATTGCCCTTCGTTCGGCTTGCCATTGTATTCTCTTTCGGAATAACCAAAGATTTCTCGGCGATGAGCAGGTAGGTGTCAGGATCAATCGTGTGAGGAACGTGGGAATGTTGAGCTGCTTGCAGTGATCAATTGTTTGGTATGCTCACACGGTAAACACCGTAGTTCTAATTGCACTGGCTGAGCGAAACTGTTTATCTCACCACTGATATGTTACCTCCCACGCACGCGACAATTCTCTCATAACTACGTGGCCTTTCGCAGTTTCACTATATGGCTTCTCTGGAAGAGTCACTTAATTTCACAATAGACGTTCGTAGACGTCGGCCTGGCATTGGAAACAAAGGCTGTGGTCCACGTAGAGCTATGCTCGTAATCTTAAACTACTAGCAGCGTATCCTTTATAGATATTACGATGAAGATTCCCTCTACTGTGGCCGACGTTTTGGAGACCTGGAAACTGATCAGCATGTCCTTTTATACACGCTGTAATAAGAATTTCGTTTGAATCAACCAATGTACAAGGTGTTCTTAAATCTTCTTCAAAGTGTTATATACTAATTTAATTTTTAGGCACATTTTTCCTTTGGCACAGCTTGTTGTGAGGCAGTTTATCACAAAAGACACCTGCTCAACCTTAATGTTACTTTTATAACTAACTAACTAACTTACGCCTAACAAAGATTTGTGCCTTTCCGAGCAGTTTGGTTCCTGTAAATTTTTGCAGACGTTCACATTAATTTATCCTGTCTTCAGTAAGTTTAGAACATTTGAGAGAAAGCTAAATGACTTCATTAGGTAAATTGGAAATGAGGTTTAGAAAATTATCCTTTGCAATATATTTCTTATCTTTCTCTCACTGCAATACACTTTAAAAATAAGTCGAGAACATGATTTCTCAGTAATCTTTGCTTTGCTTCTAAACATCAATGTGTGTTCAATCTAGTATATTAATCCATTGTAAGTTCGATTATTTGTTCTTTTTATAATTCGATGTTGATTGGATGTTTGTATGTACAGTAGTGGAACGATTTTTTTTTTCTAATAATGACTCCCTCGTGGCGTGTGAATGGTGTACGCGCCTTTGACGTAGAGACCTGAGTTCATTTCTTGGTAGAAGCTCATGTGGTTTGGATTCCGCGTGGAGCTGTAGGTCTATGTGTCATATAGCCTTGTTGCTGAACAGGACGCTAAACTCAAATTTAACTAACCTTTTTGATGTGAGAAAGACAAAAATAAAATTTCAGGGTAATCGGAGTTTTCTTTGACGTGCTGTGCAAGTACGATAAAGTTCCATTGTTGAGTTTTGGCCGTTTTCATTCTTATTTGCACAATAAAAATTTTGATTGTATTTGGGATGTCTTTTATTGCTGAAAATTTTTATTTATTTATTTTTTTTTTTATTTTATTTTATTTTATTTTTGGAGGAGGGAGTAGGGGTTTCAATTTATTGTGAGGTTAAAAAAATATATAAATTATGAACCAAAATGTGTAAGAAATCAGTTTTGAAAACGAAAAATTACTGTATACTAAGATAGTTATCACTCCGTTATTCCTTCCTCCAAAAAAGAAAGTTTCCTCAATAAAAAAACAAATACAGTCCAAGTTTTATCGTGTAAATAAAAGAAGGATGAAATAGAACAAGAAATTTCAAATTTATAAAACTGTATCGTACTTGCGGTACCTCGAAGCATGCTCCGATTACCCTAAAAAGTTATTTTTGACTTTTTCACATCCAAAGTTGAGTTTTCCTCACCAATAATAGTAATAATATTAATAATAATAATAATTTTTTTCTTCCACTCTAATGCACAGTATTGCTCAAAATACCTGCCCACCACAATTTCCCTTTGAAAAGCCCTGCATTCTTAACCAGAGTGAATTAATTTTTTGTCATTTAAGATCTTTATTTAGAGTCAAAGTAATAGAATTTCCTACAGACTGTTACCAGAGTATATAGATATTCTTACGTTCTGTAATATGAAATGAAAAGGCATGTTTTGTAGAATTACATTATTTAAAAAAAAATGAAAATAATAATGAACACAGACGCACATGCTGTAAATTCAAAACGTGAAGAATGGCCTTACAAATGAGAATCTCAACAGTCAGATACTAAGAAAGATTGAAAAGTGAAGCATTACCATACGTGAATTCCACTCAGAGACATTAATGTATAAGTTGCCAGTGAATCTTTAAAGTAAATTTATTGGACATAAATGTGAATCGGCAATTTTTCCATTCATTATGAACGTTTGACTTAGTGTTAAACTCATAGATAACGTGATTTTTAAGTTCGTTGATTTATATATAAGGATTTTTCATACCTGGCATTTAAAATGATGCCACAGCTCCATTGCTTGCTTTCAGATGCCGACTATTTCATTCACAAAATAACGTTTTCATACGAAATACAGCGTATGTTAAGCTTGGCACCTAGAGAATGAATCTCTTAGACGAAAATAATAATTCTTTATTGTTACATTTTCCTCGCATCTTGTGTATTACCACAAAACAAACCATACTGCGGGTGTCTCATTATTTAAAAGCCAAACAGTAAGCTGTGTTATTCCTGACCTTGCGTTGTTTCTTTCTCATAAAACCTGTCTTTTTATGATGACAGATGTAATTTTGCTTTCTATTAAGTAACCTGTGTGTTTTCCCCGTATTTATACCTGTGTGAAGCGTCTACTGCAGCATAGCATTTTGAGAAATACGTGGACAGCTCTTGTGTGATAAAAAGGAATAAGAAACAATAACAATACCGTACATTATTTCGAACTCTTAAAACGTTAGTGCTGCATTTCAACTGAAAATTGCGCATATTTAGCTTCAGCAGATTCATTTTCGTCTTGTATATAAGCTTTTCTATGTAACCTTGCACTGTTGTGGACATATCAAGGGAAACAAATGTTTGTGTGTGTGTGTTTAATAATTAAAGGTATTTAACCAATAAAATGTATCTATTTGTGGTTTTATAGTAAACACTTTGCACACGATTTCAATATTAATTAGTATTTAGCTTGATTATATATATATATATATATATATATATATATATATATATATATATATATATATATATATATATATATATATATATATATATATATATATATAATTGTTCACACAATAAAAATAATTTTAGCAATAAAGAAAACTTGCAACTATCTGTGGGGAAATTCAAATAAAGTAGTTCGATGGTGTTACAAGTTATAACACGGTAGCAATAGATTAATATTTGTTTTTAATCACTGTACAATAATGTAAAAGCAGGTTATTCGCGGTTTCAGCAGACTATGACTATGAAAGGATCAGATTTCTATCTTTTTACCACATTTTCCTTTATTTGATAGAACAAATTCTCTCCAGAAATTGGATGATATAGTTTTTCCCATGATGATTAGACGAAAATTACATAAGTTTTTTTTTTTTTCCTCAAGTATTTGCAATCTCTAGAAGACAGTTTTCAAAGAAGTGAAATTAATTGAAACAGTAGAACTACTTGCAAATGTGGCTTGCTAAAAGTTTGATATAGTTGGGAAGAGATGTCAAGATTTTACATAAAATATTGAAAGTTGTATAAAAGTTATTTCTGAATTTAGTGTTGATAATTAGTAAATTGTAAATTATGAACTACGTCATAACGATTCATTATGTTTGCACAAGTCCTATTGCGCTCTTAAAGTCCCATTTGGACCTTACATTTATGTACCAAAAATTATACATTTAAAAGTATGCAAAGATTTACCGTTGACCAATTATGTGTACGAAGTAAAAAATATGAATTGTATTAACTTGCATTGTATGACTAGAATTTATAAGATTAACGTTTCTTTGCGAATAGAACGAGCGAAATTTTTTTAAAGGTAACAGGACAGACAAGAAAAACTGATTCAAACTCTTATTATTATAAGCTTGTAGCTTAAAGATATTTTTGTTCACAATATTATGTAGAATTCTCATGTGGAATTGAGTGCTAGTCAAATGGAGTTGTGGGGGCATTTAAGAGAAAACCTTGAATTAATCATAGTAAGTAAATTTTGAAGCAGTCTTTTCAATATCGGGCAATGCTGATATCGCTCTTGCTGTCATTTCAGTATGTTGTGATTCCTACGAGGCGAGCAAGTGCAGAAGCGTTTCAGATTTTGGTATCCCATGCTTTTGGAGATGGTGGTAGTCCTTATATAATAGGAAAGGTAAGATTTAGTGAGAAAAATTAAAGTTCTGTTAAAAATATGCGTTATTTTGTGACAATCACTACATACAGAGTAAGAAAGATTTTGTAATGTTTTGGAATAAAGTGCGATTTATTGAGATCTGAATTATGACGCAGCTCAAATAGAATCCTGAAAATGTGTGTAATTTAGTAAAGTTTACTTTAGTTAGTATTTGCTTTAATAGGATGCATATTCAGTATTTATTTTTTTAAAAAAATGTTCTAACTCAAATGATAATTCAACTTGAAACGTTACAGCAAAAGTGTATTACCATTCTCAGTACAGATCCTTTCAGAAAACTAATATTGTTTTGTGGAAACCAGCAACGTTAGTTTTCGAAAAGGAACTCTGCCGAGAATGGCAATCAAGTTTCGCCGAAACTTTCACAATTGAATTATATTTTGGGTGTTGTTGGGTACACTTTTAATAAATAAGATTTTTTTTCTCACGTATTATTCTGTTTTGAAACATCTTTTTAAAAGTAAGTTCTTCAGATCGTAAAAGTAACAATTTCTTGCAAGATTGGCTCCCCGAATTCGCAGCTTTTTGTTTATTTGTTTTTATAATTCTCAGATTCACGAGTTTTATTAATTTTTTAGTTACAAATCTGAAAATAACCAAATTTGGACTTCATACTAATCTAGTAGGTAGAAACTATGATGAAAGTGTCACTCTTTGAGGCGTTGTTATTGCTGTGTAATATGACCACCAATTATAAAGTTGAGCGGTGACCACATTGTTGCGTTTACTAAATACTAGACTGCTATGATTAAATTTACTTTTTTCCTTTTACGTTATTTCGAAAATTATCAAAAAACGACTTAGACCTCGTCTGAAAGTTATATAGTTTGAATGTAACAACAATATTGTTCTGTTAGCTTCATTGACTAAATAAAGCTTTGTGTCTGTGTGTAATACAGATAAAACATTTAATTTTATATATTAATTACGTGTTGTATGTCATTAATATTTCTTTTAAATGAAACAGATCTCAGAGGAACTAAAGAAAGTATTAAAACCTTCTGAAGAATGGCTTCAAACTGCTCGGAATGTTACGGAGGTAGATCCTCAGGTGAAGTTCCACAGTATGCAATACGCTTTATTTACAACGAATTTCGTTGAGATCCTTGGCGGATGCTTCTTCCTATTCACAGCTATTTATATCATCAGGGATAAAATGAGGGCGGAAAGAGAGGCCTCAGGTATGTACAGACATAAGAAATTTTCATGTTGTAGCAATCTTAAGCTAATTAACCAAGTACGCTTCATGATTCTTTCTTTTATCTAAAGTTCTAAAAATTCGGGAAATGTTAAGTTCGGAAACTGCATGCAGCATAATAGCAAATTAACATTAATTAGTTTTATTCTTATATTCATTAAAGCTATTTAATACAAACCTTTGAACAATATTTAATACAACTTGGAATCATAATGTTGATCATAATGAAAATTTTCTAACGAATGCTTTGCTTTAAGGTATACCATCTAGTTTAATCAGTTTACCAATAATGGTTTTGTATTTTTTTCAAAAAGAAACAGTGCGAAGAATTAATGTAGATAATTATCGGAAACTCTCCTCTGTAGCTGAAGATTCGATGTCAGAAACGTACACAGATTTTTATTTAGAAAATAATGGAGCAAAATTGTATAAAAGTAAAATTAAAATCTTGTTGCAGTAAATATACATCATACTGCAACACTCGCTCACTCTCAACGGATCCATGCTAATCGGTTAAGGCTTCTGGATCAACTAAAAGATACGAGGAATGATTATCCGAAAACAAAGGAACATAAGGGAAAAAATAATAAGTTAAGGAAATTGCATTATGAGGAGCATCCGAGTTTTTGGCTTGTGCCGTGTAACTCATTAACTGCTTCACATCATCCTTTGTATTACATCATTATGGAACCCTAATATCCACTAGAACGTTGGAAATAATCGAGACTTAAGTTTTCTACGGCTTTGTTTTTTTCTGCAAATTCCGTGTATGTAAAATTCATTTAAAAATAAACAAACTAGGTTTGTGATTCGAGGTGGCAGTCCTTGGCTATTTTGTCAACTTACGTTTCTATTCTGTTAGAACAACCCCATAGATTCGATTCCAAGATACAACAATAGATTTAAAAAATATTTGCACCAGTTATTATTCCCTGAAAGGAAACGAAGGCACGTGGGAACTGGTTATGAATCGTCGGAAACATAAATAGCTGAGATACAAGCACATTTATGAGTTTTTAGTCAACAATAAATAAGTAGATGTTATCCGAGAAAACAAGGCTATGTTTGTCCTTAGAGACTGCATCGTTCTTTCGTCTTCTGTACCGCGTACCATGCCAACACATATTCAGCTGAAACATTCACGATAGTCGTCTTGAACTTACATTAGTCACATTGAGATAGTTCCGAATAGATTTGGAAGAACACAGTTTTCCATAGATTCGAAAAACAGAATTGTAACAGCATGTACAGCTAAGTAAGGACCCCTATGTAACAGCTTTCGTTTGCTGCTGTTCGTTTTGGGAGACTGGACTAGTCCTATACAGCGTCATCTGAACTGTTACACATCTCAGAAACATCGTTGGGATGCATAAGGCTTCAGGTACTGTTTTATATACCCCCCTCCACACACACACACACACGCACAAAGTACTTATTTGTACAAAATTACTTTATATGCGTACGATTCAGATTTGGTGGACATGGCGTTTGATGTTAGATAGAACTACGTTCACATCTAGTATAAGACAAGCTCGTTTATAGACGAATGAGAGTCTTTCAAAACCACGATCTAATGTACGGAATCGTGTCAGCTGATGAAGTTTTTTTGTAGAGAGATTGAAAGCAATTAAGTCACATTGACACTGTACATAAAACCAAGAGAACTTTAACTTATTCTGAATTATTTTAAGAAAAAAGTTACAGTGTGTTGTTGATTAATTACAGGAATTTCTATATTCTCAGTATTCGTTTCAAGCAGCATGTATCATCTATGATAAACAGCTCCAAGATGCACTGTGATGCATGTTTTTTAATTTAATTTATTTATGTTTATTTCAGTTTGGAAACGTGACTAGCATGTGATATATACAAGTTTTCTCTTTCAATAGCTGTCAATTTAGAATGTTTTTATTGCATGCCTAAAAAAAAGAAACTTATTTATTTCCTTTCAGCTGAGGAGATAGAATTAAAGAAACAGAAACCTCCACCGGTATAGGTTAGTTCACAACAAAAGCAATCTTGTAGTCAGCAGTTGGGCATAATGAGATAAAGGAAAATGTATAATTGCACATTTATTGTACGTGTGTGTTGCGAGACAAATACATATCAAGATTCTACGTTAATTGAATATAAATACTAATAATGTACAGAATATTCTGCAATTTTGTACAAAAGTAGACTGTAGCGAGGGCTTGCTTTTATTCTTTTACTAGCTGTAAGTACCAGTCATTTCCGGGTCTTCATTCAGAACCTGGATGAAAGGGGAGGAGAAAGAATGTTCCAGGACATGTTAAATCCGTAAATATTTCACAAGAAAAAGTGTAACTATTGACCCCCTATTCCCTGCGAGCCATAAACCGAAAAAACTGCTTCCAACGCGATAAGATATGGTAAAGCTCTTTGTACAACATTTGGTAGCTGTAGGTGACCCCTTTCTGTGCTAAAAGCTTATAACAGACACGTTATTATTATTATAGATTTAATTTCCATAGCATTACACTATGCAATGCAGTGAAATAAACACTGAAACTTGAATATCGATGCTGACCGAAGAAACTGCCCATTCTCAATTTGATTATAATTCGGAGGGGAATTTATCTATTTGCAAAGGGTACAAATAAATAAATAAAATAAAGTATATATTTTCGTTGTATACAGTAGTTCTGGAGCGCGACATGAAGTTATGCGTTGAAAGGACGCCACAAAATATTCAGCGATGTAATAGGGTTAATTTTTACATTAACTGTTTCTGAATTTGAAAAAGTAATAAAAAGAATTTTGAATCTGAAGTTTTGTGACCTACGGTTATACCGCGTAATCTACAGAAGTATAATTAATGAAACTGAATGATGTAAGAATCAATGAAATGAAAATTTGGAAGAAGAGAATCCCAACAAAACTCATGGACGTGTTGTCCATCACAAGTTCATAGGCCATGTATGGGATTGAACACTCCCTCTTTAGTACTAGAAGTGAGCACCGTGTTCTCATATTTGTTTTATAAACAAGATCTTAAAAATCTGCATAGTAAAGTGTTCCTCAGGTCTTTAATTCAGTAGATTTTTAAAGCAAGAGTATTTGGTGTTCAAGCGCCGAGATTATATTCGTACAGAAGGTTGTTCACTTTATATCCGACCATTTTTTATGGCCCCCCAGCATTGTAAACTATCACACGGCATCGCAGTTTCTATTGCAGCAAGTGCGGTGTAGGGCAGGCATGGAAATTCTGTTCCGTTCCTCCCTGCAAGCTTTTCATAGACCATCCAGGATGCGCGGGCGTCGATGTTGAAGACGTCGTTCCAACAGTCCAAATGCGCAAAAATCCATTGAACTGGTATCTGGACCTTCCACAGGAATGTGTTCAAACAGCATGATACGAATTTCTAATTACTCTGCTATTTCCTGATAGGAACGTAGTTATGTTCTGGCGGTATGACTCGAAGTCTTGTCCATTTGGATCATCACCTGATTCGCGTCTATTCCATACAATTGTAGGATGTCTTACTGATAAATTAGGTGTCAGAATGGATTCTTGAAAGTATCTTCCATTCACCTTCACGTTTTCGTTCACCTTGCGTATCATCAGCTTACCCTCATATCCTATTCCCGTAACAACCATTAAAGCCACGAGAGAAAATTTCCCTACACTGAAACAGACTGCGCCCCGTGTCGTCAATGCAAGGTATGTGATTGCCCGAATGTGACCTCCACCAGCGAGATGGACATATGATTCATCCATTGTGACAACTTTCTTATATTTGGTACTCGCCAGGTTTACTGCAATTCGTCTTACGTTCGGCATTGTGACGCGGTAGCAGGTAGTGTACACAACCCTTCCGAACATACTTCAACCTGAGGCTCTTGCGGATTGTTTGCACAGTTGACGGTAATCTATTTTTCCATATCACGCTGCGTCGGGGGATCTTGGCACGCCAATCGACGAAAATTGGAAAATTACGAAAGAAAGAATGACAGTTACCGAGCAATTGCTAAGATAGGAGTGAAGATTTTTTTAATAAAATGAAAGTGATATCATTATATAATTTCATGAATAAATATATATTTTCTTGCAAGCCATGTTAAAGAATGTGCAGTTATATATTTTGTGGATTGTGTTATTGTGAAGGAAGAGAGGTGCTTAAGTAGAACCCGTTGCGATTTAGAAGTCGACATGTATTGTGTGTTAAAATGGGCTTAGATACCGTGGTTATAAGTTGTTTCTGTGGAGTTATTAATCGTTTCATTTGTTTTCGTCCTGTAGGATGTTCTGTTTCGTACCTAATGATAAAGAAGAGAGTTAACGTAATTGTATGCCGAGTGATTCTCAATGATGGTGCTTAACTTTGGAAGGTGGTTCGTGATGGAAAGTGAACTATAAATACATTACTGTATTTCAAATAAAAGCTTTTTGGTAGAACGTCAAAGTATGTGTAGGGAGGAAGAATTATATTGAAAATGTCAAATCCAACAACTTCGAAATGAATGGTTGCACTAGTCTACAGGAGAATTTTCTTTTGTTTTGACAACTTTCCTTCCATATATTGTAGCGTTTCTAATTGAAGGAGTGGCGTAATTCGTTTGGTTGTTCATGAAATCGTCTCTGTAATTAAAAATGTATTTTTGAGTGATTCAATCTACCTACATACTATTTAATACTCAATGTATTTTTAAAGCAAAGTTATAAAGAGCATATACATGTAAACATGTTTTGACTATTACGGCAGCTACACTTCCCCATACATTCACAGGCTAAATTGCTAATTCGCTAGTGACATGACATCACGCCACTGAGTTCAGCGTCGTCATTTCAAACTTCGCTTGAGGGGGGAGGGGGGTCAGGGGCACCTCTGACATAAAGACTTGCACGTTTTGTATTAGTATATTAGTAGACAATCGATTAAAGTGTATGTATTCCTCAAACTCTTGGAAGGGGGGCAACTGCTCTCTCCTGCCCCCTCCTAAATGACGCCCCTGACTGAGTTGTCAACATGAGTAATTTCTTTAACTTCGATAAAATGCTTGCATCATGTTTCTTGAAGTTATGCATTCATCGCAGCACCGAGGCTACATTAAACCCCGAATGAGTTGATCTGAGTTCAAAGTGGAATCCAAAGCACTATAATGTATTCCGTATGCTCTCCCGGGAGTCGAACCCGGGGCCTTGCGCACTAAAAGCGCACACGCTAACCACTAGGTCAGCAAAGAGGGTGGGAGAAACTCGTGTTGTGGAATAAATTCAAACCAAGGTGTCGAGTAAGTGTGTGTTGTGAAAGCATATTGTTATTTTTACAAAAGAAGAAATAATCTATCTTTAATAAACTTTAGTGCATCTGGTTCAAACATATTCCTAAAATACTTCGCCATGATTTGATGTATATGTACGATATATGGCGGTTAATCTCCATTAGCGTATCCATTCATTTTGAAGGTACCACTTTCTCAAAGTGGGAGCGACATAAATTTTCCTTTATTACAGTTTTTAAAGCAATAATCTTTCGTCCATTTATTAGGACTTTTTCCTTCCGTTTATTGCCAGGTGTTAACCATCTCTGAAGGATTGCACATTCATTGAGAATTACTTTGTGTACCAGTGCTTAGGTTTTTAAACTTTTGCGTATATGTTATTGTATTCTGTTAGATACTATATTTTATTATGGAATTTAGTGGGGAGATGTTTGTGTGTGTGTGTGTGTGTGAATCAAAATTAAACTAGTCAGACAAGTAGTAAGTTGTTACAAGAGTTTATGCCCGAACATTATAATGCATCGTATAACACACAAGCTGTTTTATATGGTAAGATAAACACATACATAAAGAAGGGACCGATAGATCGCAATCCTATCTACCTCTACTGTAGATGTGTTGAAGCCATCTGGATATAAAGCTGACTGTGGTAGAAAACCAAAAAGAAAGTTTTTTTTTTCCTGGACTTCCAGATTCTTTTGTTCTTATTGTTGGTCTGTTTTTATCTGCGGTAGGAGGCGAACTTAAGTAATATCTCCATTAAAGTACTAGTTTCATTCTAACCATTATTTAGAGTTAAATTCACACATCAGCTTTGATTTATTTGAGTTTGAGCTGCATGAGGGATGGATGTACAGTTTAAGGTGCAACCCTTTAAGAATAATCTCAGTTCCAGCGCAAAGGTTTGTATTCTGAAGACTATTTATATCACTTCAGCTATGTATCAACATAACTTTATGTACTAGATAATATTTTCCCTTTTGTAGATTATCGTTCAGAAGTTATTACGTGCAAGTTCAAGATACTATATAATCTTACTACGAGTAATATGCCAGGTATTACGACAAAGAATTGGTTTCGATTTCTGGCTTAAAATATTTTTGTCCGCATAGAAAGTTACTTTCAATATGCGCTTAATTTCACATCCAAACACATTAGTGAAGATGGTAATCGTTTACACGTGGCGTTAACAGGCATGTATAAAATTGATCTTCGCATCTCCCGTGTGCTGAAATGGATAAAGTGTGATTTAGTTTTTTTTGTTTGTGAGGTTTAATGATCGTTTTATTCGGAGCGTAAAATTGTTCCTTTTAGTGTTGATTTTTGAGATATATTGTTTTCTTTCTCTTTTCTTTCAAGGCAAATACTTGCAGAACTTAAAGTGCATAATTGCTGAAACAACTTTTCATGACATATTATCGTGCTTCCATAAATTGTAAATAAGCTGCATTTCGTAAAATGTTTACAGCTGCCATTATTTTATTTTACTTGTAAAATAAAGGTAAATCGTGAAATATCTGCCTTATAATCAGAGAAGTGTGTGTTGGCTTTGAATTTGCTAGCAAAAACTTTCCCTACAGTGAATTAAAATTGATTTTCCTTAAAATTAATAATGCATGCCAAGTGCTTGAAGTAGTGGATAAAATACTGTTGTAGTACAAATTTTAAAGATTGATTTGGTGGATGTGCTTTATGAAGAAAATGGAATGTTACAATAATTGGCTTCGTCTATTTGTATAGGTCTTCATGCTGCGTAGTCAGTTTGTAAATAGATACCTCCTGATAAAATTTCTAAATGAATTGGCCAAATACAATAAAATATTAACGACTCTTTCAGAGTCCTGATTTCAGCAGTTTTCTGTCAGATTATTAGGAAAATAAAATTTTATCAGAAGAAATCGGTTTTAAGTGTGATCGTACCACAGCCTCCGTTGTGTTAAGTTTCAGAAATCATTTGCTACTATATCGGTGATATTAATTTGCTTGATAACTATTATAGTTGTTTTAACATTGAGATGTCGGATGCTGAACGCTATATGCTTTAAAAAAAGGAAGTTAAAAATTTGTCATGTTACTTTTACTTTATTTACTTGAAGGTACGTATATCAATATGTTGAGTTCAAAAAGGAATAAATTACGTTAGGTGGACATGAAATGCCTGACAATTTAGGTTGTCGCGTTTTCACATACGTTGCAGACAGAATGTGTTAATTACACAGGTTGGTTATAGAATCATCAGTGTATATTCAGTGTCTTCTTGGTTCCTTAGTGTTTTTTGTAAAATATTTAAGATAATTTTAAAATTCGAGCCGTGCACAAAAACTTCTCTAATGGTATTAATTTCATAAAATGTTAAAACTGTCTTTTTATTATTATTATTATTATTATTATTATTATTATTATTATTATTATTATTATTATTATTATTCTAACATAGATTTCACTGTAAAAGATATAGTTCCATATAAAGGGGATTCAAAATATCCATTTCAGTATCTTCATTCGAAAACAGAGATTTAGTATCATTAATTCTCACAATTTCAGCTATTGTAATTTATTTTTTTAGTGCTATACAGTATAATAAGTTGTCTAAACTAATTCAAAAATAAATTTTCACGAACTTACCACAACTTCTGATATTTATTGTAGAAAACTGATAAATAACATTATATTAGATGTTCTCTCGCATTAAACATTAATAGAAAAATATACATTAGCAGAAGTTTGTAATAGTAATAAAATTCATAACAAAATACATACAACAGTCTTGATCATTTAGTATCTATTTATTATTATTCTGATTTTCATAAAATCAATAATAATAAGATACATCATTACCGTATATTGTCATTGGGATGTAGGCGAGGGCACTTTATGACTATGTTTAAAACATACCCGTCTGGGAAGAAAGAAAAATAAATCAGCCTACCTGCAACACGTAAAAGAGCTTCCATTTCTTTGCCCAATAAATTGTTAATTTCACAAAATCCGATCGTTTAAATTTGAAGTTGCTGTTGTGGGACATGATTGTGTACCTTTGCAAAAGTAAATAAAATATTAAAAAAATAACATGCCAAGAAACTTAATAACTAGTGGGATGATGGCAATGTTTAGTGTCAAAGGTTGTACGATAAAGAAAATATAGTGTGTAGCCTTATAGTTCTGAATCGTACGATATATAGGTTTGGCATAATTGGAAACTATAAGCATCTGTGGTAAATCATGGAACGTAAATATCTAATCTGATATTTTATGTCATGTTGTTCAGATTTCCCATATAAATAAATTTTTGAAAGTGCTAAGTTTGCTTATTTCCGCTACGTTTTTTATCCTTCCGCCTTCAAGTGACGGCGAAGAGGAGTTGTTCCAAGAAAGAAAGAAAAAAAAATGTTCGTGTAAGAAGCAAGTACAGTCATTATTCCCATGGATAAGTCAGATTACGGGAGTTTTAAGAACCTGGTGTATTGGGTGATAATTAATTAATAGGTAGCAGAACAAGTTTGAATTGATACGGAAGCAGTAACTGTAGTACTATTTAGAATAAATAAAGTATGGTTTCCAAATTTAATATTGGAACCGAGCAAAATGAAGTAATCAGCAGTTCATGATTTATAGCCTTGAAAATGTTTATAGATGTTCTGGTACATACTAAATGAAATAACACACGAACTATATTACATATAGTTGTCAATGTCGAACGTCGTCATTCCTTACTTGTGTGAATTTGGCTGGATATCTTTTATTCTCGGTGGATTAATTTTTTAGGTAGATACTGATTTAGCTCTACACTTTTGGCACATATGCAAGTTCTGGCCAGAACAGCAGCCCGTTGAATATTTAAAAGCTTTGCTTCAAGAACATTACCTACAAATGTTCATTTATAGAACCAAAATACCAAGCAGTATAATAATAAATTGTAAACTACTTCCGCATTTCCGTAGTGACTTCTTGATATTTGTTTTATCTGTCAAAATCAAGAAAGTTCATAATCATTGTCATCGGATTTCAAGAGTTTAATATATGTTCATCTTCTAATCTGTTTTCCTAAATAGGAATCCGATTTTTCTTTTTCCCAAAATAGGTAAATTTTCTTGCAGTGTCGGAAAGAATTTAAGGAAGTTTTTTTCTGATAAGTTGAAAACTGAGCCTGTCCTTCCCTCTTTTTCCAGTTTTTTTTTTTTTCTTTCTTCAACATCTTTTTTTAAAAGTGCAGATTAACTTCTGTTATAATTACTCCATCAAAAATATAAACTTTGACAAGAAAATCTCCTCACTCTTCTGTTCATGTAAGAAATGAAGGAAACCGTACTCCTGACTGAAAACCTGCTTGAAAGTCTTTCGGATTATCCTCAAGTTGAACTAAAATATGCTGGAAAACTTGTATATTTTAAAGAAATGTGATTGCAAAAATGCAGTGCTTTAAGCCTTAAGCAATCTAGTTATCGGTAGATTTAACTTGTCAGCACAAAAGCTAGTTAAGTTAATGGTTCTTATGTAGGTTTTGTAATTAAAGGTTTTTGTACTTTGCGCTTTTTTTTTTCTAAATTTGTTTGTACTCTTAAATCAAAGACTATATCTTATAACTCATTGTCCCATACATACATATATATATTTTAACAAAGTATTTGGTTTTTCAGATCTTTTGTTTTAAAAATATTTTGTATAGAACATGACTGAATTAAAAAGTACAATTTGTTCATGCTGAAAGACATAACAAGAATAATTTGAAGTCTTCCACATTCCTCAGTTTTAGCAAATAATTTTACACTAATCTAAATCTATAGTATATTTCCTTTACATGAAGTTCATTTTTACACTGGAACACGATATTCAAAAAAAGTTAATTGTACTCAGTGCCATTAATAGCAATTCTATTTAATGGTGTTGTAGTTTCGTGTGTAATTCCAGAGATACTACACATAGTACCAACTCATGACTAAGTGATGTGGGCAGTGGAATATTCTGGACAAATGTTAGGGTGAGAATTTATAAATTGCTGCATTGAACACACAATATTTAATACCTGTATCACTACATTCGTAACACCACATGTGTCGGGGCCAGAACACACTGTACAAGTACACTTTAACTCTGCTGAGCAGGGGAACTTCGTTGTTTTTCGTTTATGTGCTCTGTTTTAATACTAACCAAGGCAGATAAATCTTCACTCCTGATCAGCTTTATTATTATTAAAAAAAAAAAAAAAAAAAAAAAAGCATATGAAACCATTTGCTTTCTTTGTTTTCCGGTGCATTACTTCTGTTTGAAATGGCGTGTTTAAGCCGGTATATATTGGGTGGGCTATTTATCTTGATACGCCCTTGTAAGTTTAAAAATAATTGAGAAAAACTGAAATTTTGTACCATGCAAGTATCGGCTGGGGGACATTGTTTAACATACTCTGTGATACCACAGGATTAAGTGTTACCAACTCAACAAAAAGTTTTTTTTTTTTTTTTTTGAAATGATACTAAATGACGTTATTATATATTTCAAATCTACATGTAAAACTAAAACATGTAATATCATACTTATCATGCAATGTTGCAAACTGAGAACATTGCGACACCACAAACATTCAAATTTTGGTGACTTCTACAGCAATAATAACACAAATGAGAAAGACGAGACAGTGCACATTCAAAGTGCTCTAGTGTCTAATACTATTATCATAAATAACTGACTTCAAATGAATACGATCAAACTGAACAAGGGGTTGAAAATTTGACTTTTTTCAAAACCCTTTATTTCGAAAAACTGCTTAGATAAGTGCCTCATGCAATTGCATAGATGATTCTCAATAAATGTGAAGATAACAACACCGTTTACATCAATTTTGTATCGCAAACTATTCTGAATGTATTGTTTAAAAAACTATTATTAGCTTGCAATACTGCTTAAAATCACATTATTCCGAAAACGTATTGTAACAGCACTTACCAAAAAGTATTGTTGTAATGTTACAGAAACAAAGTAAATCAAACATTGTTTGTTTTAAAAAAAAGTTCCGACAAATACGCCATTTTGGGCAATATAATTTATCATATGTGACCATTTATTTCATATCTCCGGAATGAATTGATATATCAAATTACCGCACACGGCATTATAATCTTTGTCTATTAGAAACTGTACGTAATTGAATGTGGTATTTTTCTAAACACTTTTTCGAAATAAATTCCTTTCAAAGAAAGTCAATTTTAAATCCTTGTAACCTTGTATCTACTTGTTCGAAGTATGTCATATGGTAACCGTAATATTTGACATTAAGGTACTTTGGGTGTGCATTACCCCGTCCATCTGACTTGCGTTATTACTATTATAGAACCCTCAAAAAAAATTTTTCGATATTTGTGATACTGTAGCGTCCCTGGTTTGCAACACTCCATGACAAGTGTGGCATTGCATGTTTTGTTTTGCATTTAGATTTGAAGCAGGTAATAACCTGACCTATAGCACGGCCAACAAGAGATGGTCTCTGACATTTCTTACCACATGCGGTGGGACATTGCAGCCCCTGCTTTGATACCAGTGTTACCAACCACGATCACTCTGTCTTATACCATTAATTAAATTGCCACTACAGTTGCACCGAAAAAAAACTTGACACGCGAGTAGTGGCAATGTCACTGCGAGCTGTCAGAGAAGTTCTCTTACTGGACGCACTATAGTACAATTTGAAATGTGTATATATAATACCCTGGTAAACTTGTAGTATCAGATAGTATGTTAGTATCCTTCAGTTGATATTTGCATGGTACAACATTTCAGCGCTTTCTGTCCATTATTTAAAAGTTACAAGGATGTATTATGATAAATGGCCCATCCTGTATACGTATTTATGTGCAGCATTAATGTTTTATCGTTACACTTTGGTTAGAATAAATTTTTGTGTTTTACGTAATTGTCACTTCCTTTCTTACATTTACGTTAGGCAAATGATTGTATGTTCTCATAAATTAGAACCTATATCAGATTTCTTCTAGACAGTGCTTTCAAATCATGCAATGTGTAGATTATTGACATAAGATACTCTACAGTTGTGCAAATGTTTTCTGAAAAATGGATACTTTCTTTGCGTATCTTTTAAAAACCGCGTCTTTACATCTGCGCAATGTGTTGCAGTATTCTTATATATGCGTGTATATAGGGAATTAATGAAATATACAGACAGATTGTAAGAGATGATTCCTCTCATCAAAATGAGAAGAAAAAGTTAACCTGGGGGCATGATGGGTCAGTGGTAGAGTGCTTACCTCTGGTGCGAGAGGTTCATGGTTCTATCTCCGGTCAAGTAAGTTTGTGGTCGACATTGTCTGAGTTTCCCCCTACATTCTCATTCCACCAATACTTTCATCATTATTCACTTGCCTTAATCAGTCTCCCTTAGCCTAAAGGACATAATCATGGAATGTTAAACTGAAAATTCCATTTCAAAAGTTAATTTGGGCCTGTGACGTAAAGTGCATAATTTAGAGCTACAGCCGTCCAAAAACTTGGAAAAACATTGCAACATATGTTACTTCGAATACGAGAAATTGGAGTGTCGATTTATATCAGCGTAAAGCAAGTCACGTATACGCTAACTGAAAATGCATATTTATATGTGTGACTTCCTTTACGTTGATATAAATCACCACTCTACGGTTTCTTGTGTTAGGTATAGTTCATAACACTATAGTACAGTTTAGTCTTTTAGCTTGAAATAAATACTTTAAAATAGCTGAAGATCAACTTTTGGTTAATTTACTTCCAAGAACTGGTAAGGATTTAGGGCTTTCTAAAAAGCGATAATTGGCTAGAACTTTGGGAACAAAGACTGTACGTTCTTTAAGTGATCTTATGGTTTGCTTTGTCTTTTTTGTTGTCATTATAGCACGCTTGTTTACATATAACATAGTTTTAAAAACTTGTGTCTGTGGGATTGTTACAGTAGGAATTAGAAATATGTTTCAGATTAGAAAATTATGTTGTTAGGTGGTGCAATGCATGTGGTAGACATTAGAATGTAGTTTGGTTTATATATTTATTTATACATTGAATGTTTCTTTGTATCTTCCGTCTAAAAATTTTTTGTTTGTCTGCATGAGCTCTGTGTTAATTTATTTTGAAGTTCATAGGTTCAGTTCGCTGGCATTTCTTGCTGTGTTATGCGAAGGGAGGCATCTCGAGCTCAATATTCTTTGTATTATACATATTTGCTTTGAAAGCTTGAGAGGGGGGGGGACCTTGGTATGCTATGTTTTAATATCTGTGTATAACATCTGCTTGCAGGGCATGTTAACTGTATAATAAATAAATAAAACAACAAAGATGAGTTGCATTGATTTAACTGATCTCAATCTATTCTTTGTAATTTGAACTGATCCGTATGTCTATTATTATTATTATTATTATTATTATTATTATTATTATTATTATTATTATTATTATTATTATTATTATTATTATTATTATTATTATTATTATTATTATTATTATTATTATTATTATTATTATTATTATTATTATTATTATTATTATTATTATTATTATTATTATTATTATTATTATTATTATTATTATTATTATTATTATTATTATTATTATTATTATTATTATTATTATTATTATTATTATTATTATTATTATTATTATTATTATTATTATTATTATTATTATTATTATTATTATTATTATTATTATTATTATTATTATTATTATTAATAATAATAATTTTATAAATTAATTAAAGAGCAGGAACATGGACATCGCATAAAAGCGATGGAAAACTAATGGAAGCCTTCGAAATGTGGGTGTGAAGAAAAATAAAGAGAATTAGTTGGATCGAACAACAAACAAAAAAGAAAAGTGTTACAAACAGTGCGGGGAAAAAAGAACAATTTTTGGTGTGTTTGTAAAGAGGAAAAGAAATTGTTTGGGATGGTGGCTGAGAAGGAATTATACGGGACGTGCTAGAGGGTATGACGGCAGGAAAAATAGGGATGAGCGAAAGAGGTTACAGTTGATACACCGTGTTAAAACAGAAAAATCGTACAACTCAAGAGCGTCGTGCATGGAAGTTTCTCAGTTGCAGTAGGTGACCTACCAATAATGACAGATGATATGAATGAACCCTAATTTTTAGATGAAATGTGCGTGTTTAGGTACACTTACATTTCACTTTTAACAGCTCCTTAAAGAAAAATACATCTTCACATTAGTTTCGTTTGTAACGTTCAGTATTATAAATACGAAGATGATTGTTCACAACCTGTCTTCAGATCATCCGAATCAGCATCCTTGATTTACGCGACCGTTTCTTCATATTCGAAATCAAGATTGAAATTCAGCGTCATCTTCTGCACCGAGACTATTTAAGAAGTGGACCTATAGTTGAAGGTGGAATCCAAACGACTGTAATACATTCAGATTTTAGTGTCCCCTAACCACGAATCCAACCCCGGACTCCCTGCACCAAAAGCATGCGAGTTAGCCATAATACTAGCAGGGAAGGAGTCTGTAACTAGCGTCACTATAAATCTCTTGTACATTTTCCTCGTCCGCATGTCCATAAAGTCTTGAGCTTGAGAACGAAACGTTATGGTTTTCTAAATGCTGAGTATTCCATGAGTTCACATAACTTCATTTTTTTTTTTTTTTTAATAAGAAAAGGAGATAATTTTGTTGAATCACATCACACTTTTCCTGTGGTGATAAATTAAAACTTATTTAAAAATTTCTATGCGTGGGCGATGATCTCCACGAAATGGCAAACTAACAAGCAAAACTTAGAATAATCCTATTTTGTAATGGCAAGTCATCATCATTTACGACAACGTGTCCGTAGGTTTCCGTGGAGTGTTCCTGTTTTCTCCCACATTATCATTCTACCAATTATTTCGTAATAATTCACTTCCATTAATCAATTGTCTCCTTTAGACTCAAAGGCATAATCATGGGATGTAGAACTAGAATCGTGGGAGAAAACTTTCATTTTTTTCCCATTTACAATAAATGTTCGATTTCTCGTAAATTGTATTTCAGGTTGGGAGTTAACGGAAAGTGAAAACTTAGCATTTTACACAGTTGTGTCCTTCATGATCAAACGACAACCGCACATACTTTATGTATAGTTTCGGGTTCAATTCGGGGTGCGAAGCCTTAGATAAACATCCGAATAGTGCATCCATCCGTTAGTTATTCCGTTCTTAGCACACAATCAGATAAGCCAGACTCGAATTAAGACAGTACCAGTAATAGAATTTAGTGCCAGTATTAGAATTTACAGCACCAGTATTAGAATTTAAAGTAAGAGTATTTTTTCTGTTTCCAAATCAATGCAACTCTTTTTTGTTCCTTGAACTGCTTCTTAAATCACTTTAATTTTACTTGTGTATGCATCAGCTATACAAACGCTTCATTTATTCTTTATATGTGGCTATATTAAGTTGTAATTTTTAAGATTATATATTTGTTATTTTATAAGTTGCTATATGTTGAGCTTTTACTACATTAATATAAATAGGGCATTATCCAAGCAGATTGACGAATTATTAAGTTCTGAAGAGTTCAAAACACGTTGCTTTGTTTTTTTCACTGATATTTCAATAGGTTGATTTGAAAAGTTTCAAGTGTGAACGTGAACTTCATTTTTGTGCTGGGGCGTTGAATTTGAACACCTACACAATGAGATAGTGATTTGCTATTAAAACATGATACATCCATGTTTGATGGATATTAAAATCTTCGATACATGAATACATATTAATTAACGGAAACGAAGCACAGGAACATTTAATATCTAGTACTTTCAGTTAATCTATAATTTAAATGAGACAAAACTAAAAGTTTGTATTAGAATGAATAAATTCAAGAATAGTGTGCTTTAGTCCAAGAAGTTCTTTGAGGGAAAGGAGATTAGAACCAGTCAGAAAGTTTAAAAGTTGATTTTTGTTGTTACGCAGAACCTGCCAGGAGAATTCAGCAGGACGCGGTATAGGAGGAGGGGGGGGGATGGGCACTATTGGAATAGCTACATACAAAACTATAGAAATTTAGTGAGACATATAGGGTCTTTTCAGTCCTGTGGTCAAAGCATTTAGAACCTCAGTTCAAATAAGACTATTTTAGAATCGCAGAATCAAGCTATAAGCTTGTAGGATGTATTGTGAGCTGCCTAATATTCAAACTAGTCTTGTGACCAAAACTGTTTTCGAAGGGATATCTATATATTCACTTTGGTATTGCACATTGTCAAGAGAAATTGTACATAAAATAAATTCATCTTGAATTCTTGGTATTAATATTTCGGCCATAACACCGACTATTCACTTTTAATTGTATATCATTTATCATCTTATCTATTTTAACCTAATACTAATTTACATTTTCTGCGGTGATACTTGTCTGAAACTTAGGAATCCATGCAATCGGATTTTCAATTCAGCACAAGTAGTAAAAAGTCACTATGTCAAATATCTTCTGTTCATTTGTCTTACAATAAGTATCGACCTCTCAGAAACGAGCTCCTCATAGTTCATTTCTGTAGTGTTCGCTCGTGCGCATGGTTGCTGGGGAGTACAACACCTTTGATAAAAACTTGAGTAGTAACTTGAATTAAACTTCCGACCGAGTAGGTACCGACCTTATTATATAAGGACATAAAGCTAAAACCGTAAATCATTCGTTCCTGAAGCGATTATTTCTGGCATTCTGGACCAGAATTCACTATGGGTGTAATTCATGTAGCTTCCTCTCTCCTGTAATTAACTCTGGAGGCAAGGTCAACATCAGAAAATCTTCCCTTCACTGGGAATCGATTTGGGTACAGAAGAACATTCTTACGTTACGTGGCTAAGTAGTAGAGTACTTACTTCTGGTGGGGGTGTGGTTCGATTCCAGAGCATGATAGTTTGTGGTGGACAACATCCTGTCCATTTATTTTTTGTTTTATTCTCCCCTTGTCTCATTCTCATCTTTCATAATCATTCACTTTTCATTAATCATCCTCCGTTTGCCTAAAGGACATAAAACTAACTGTGGTGATCATATCATTCACCAGGTGTGTGTGTCAAATTACGAAATATTTTTGGTAAACGACATTGTAGTAAAATAATTCATAACTTCCTTATAACAAACAACGTTTCTATGAAATAAAACAAGAGAAAGTTATTTGATGTTTGATTTTATTTAAGTCAGTATAAATTGAATTATATCAGTAGTAGTTAATCCTTAAAAATGAATAAATATATGTAATTACATTTTAACTATTGTCTTCTTTTTTCCTTATTTAATATGTTTTTCTTCTTTTCCAGTGGACGAAGACGGACAGCCAAGAAATTACTATGCTGATGATCCATTGACGTGCGAACAAAGTGAAAATCTTGTTACATAGTACTATTTTACCTTACTTTTTTGTTAAAAAGAAAAGTAATATGCCATTATTTGCTCTATCCGGAGCTTTTTTGTTCCGGAGAACACAATAGTATTTGTCAATTTCTACGAAATGACTGAATTCGTAAACAGAAGTGTTCTGGTGCTATTTATATGAGAGCATTTCGCAGCCAAACACTTTCTATATATTTAAAGTTAAAATGAACTTTGTTATTTATAAACAGAATTCAAAAATGTAAAACAAATAACAACCAAGAACTGGTGTAGTAATTCCATAGCTAGTTTTTAAGAGTTAGCCTGCCAAAGGTATATATATATTGTTACCAAATAAGACTGCTGTTTTTTCTTTCTTTATTGTAAAGGGAATGTTATGTTGTATTGTGTTAGTTTTGATTCTGTTAATGCAGTGGTATACACTTATTTACAACAGAATCATAATTTATTTGTGTGAGAGATTAAGCATATTTATATGCATGTGTATATGTAAGCTACTGTAGTAGTAATATGCATGAGTATATGAGCGTGTGTAAATGGGTTTATGTATAAAATGTGTGTGTGTGGATGTGAATGAACGTTATTCGTGTGGAAAAACTATCATGTAAACACTAGTGTATAATAGAGAATTGGAAAATTGTACAGGATACTTTTTGAAGATATACGTTAGTGGGTATGTATATGAAAATGTTAGTATGCTTTATTCTTTTCTTCTCGAAATAATTTTGTAGCATTTTTCTCTCATTGGTAACGGTATAGTTTGCAGAGAGTTTTGTTAATTCTTTCATTTTCTTAAGAAGCGTATTTCACACACAACAAAAGCTACTATTTGTTAATTATATATTTTACAATAAGTAAACTTGTGTATTTTCTGTATATTTTTCTGTTTCTGCAACTGCGACACAAATATTCCATGTCTTGGTTTTCAAATGATGCTCGTATTAATTGGAAGTGTTGTTTGACATGCTTGCTATTAAAGAAAATAGTGTTGGTAGTAGTGTCAATGTACCTGACGCAGTTGTTTAAATAAACGAGGAATATTTTGTGGTGAAACAGGTAAACTGAACCCAGTGAATTAACTTTATTATATATTTTTGGTATTCAAATGCTTGATCACTGCGAAGGTATTTATTGGTGGTACATGAGCATATATTATTTCTCTTCCCATCTAATTATATTATATGAATAATTAGATGAGTATACAGAGATCCTTACCAATTTAATGCAAACACCTGAAAAAGTTGCAAGTTACCAGGTTAATATGGTGTTGGACTATCTTTCCCCCTCAGAACAGCTCTGTTGCGATGTGGAATGAGTCATAGAGATCGTGTATTTTAGCAAATGGTATATTACACCATTCCGCGTGCACTCAGTTTCATGAGAGAGGATAGAGGCAGAAATCTGTGGCGGATTCATGTCTCCAAAGCGGACCACTGATGTTGAGTTGTCTTCAAATCCAGGTATTGAGCGAGCCAAGAGAAGGTTCAACTTCATCTTGATGTTCCTCAAATAATGGACCAATAGCTCCAGCTGTGTGAATGGGTGCATTACCAGCCTAAAATACGGCATAGTTGCTCGGAAACAAATCTGGACCGTAGAATACATATGGTTTCCTAAAATAGTGATATCACGAGCAGTGATTTGACTGGTAAAGGTCAGCATAGGACCCACTGATAATTAGCATTTGCGTACTACAGCATTATAGAGCTGCCCCCATGTTTCTCGCTTGGACAAAGAAACTAAATCATACATTTTTGTCGGCATCTGCCACACATAAACACGCCCCGTGGTTTGAAATAAGATGAACTGATAGCTCATCCGACCATACCACACTTTTCAATCATCAGCGGTCCATATTGCATGTTCGCAACACCATGATATCGTGTAAAATCGTAATGGTCCCTTATCAGCGGTTTCCTTGTGCAACTTGATCTCGTACGTCCATGTTACGTAACTTGCGGCGGACTGTGATCATTGACTTCTTTTGTTACTTGCACTGTAGTCGAACGCATTGCGATTCTGAATGACAGTCCGCTTTTATACTCGGTGGGACCTGTCACGGAGGATTTTCCTCCAACCACCATTTCCCTTCGTCGATGTGGTTTTGCCGTGAGTTTTCAGGCTGTGATAATCTTGGACACTATCCCTTGCGAACCCACAACTTCAGTCACCCTCACATGAGATAACCGAGCACTAACAATTTTCTCTCCTTCGAAATCAGAGAGGTCATCCACTTTATGCTTTCATTGTCTGCTCAGTTCACTGACGTTTTCTTGCTCATAACGTAATGCAGAGCTTGCCATAACACACCAACAGCAGCAGCTCGGTGCTGCAGTGGTCACATGACCGCTGCTAGCCCAGATATTTGACATGTTTCCATTTAATTGATAAGGATCTATTTTTATATTACAACGTACATTTCATGTAAGTCACATACAAATAAAAACCTATCCCAATCGAAGTTAATCTTATGAAAAAGATAACAATCGATCAGTATTTTGGTCTTACCGATAAATTTAGTTCGTTGGTATATCATAACAGAGCAGTGCAGAGTTTGATAAGTTTATATTTCTATGTTACAAGGAGATTAAAATACTGGGTATGGCCCCCTTTTCTTTCTGTTTGGAAATGTATTCACAAGTAGGTTCGTTAACAGAAAGAACATAATTTTTTTAGTATTCTCTGATCATTACCAGTAATAATACAACCACAACAGTCTAGAGCAACTCAGTTCTATGTTGTAATTAAAAGAAGAAAGCTAAATGCAAAAACATCACAATTCGCATACCGGCACTACCTGAAATGGATTTTTAAATTAAGAACTTCCGGCAGTACCAGATTGTCGCATATTTTTGCTAATTATTCATGTTTTGCAGGCTAGTAGGAGAGTTGGAGATAAGGACTACTACATCCTCTCATCAAATAAATAACATGATAACCGTCGCGATGTATTCAATGAAAGGAACAGAATTGGAAATAAATGCTTACGTATAGAACTGAAATCATTCATGTTTGGTTGGAACAGGGTTGTTTTGCGTTTCCATTGAGAAGTTCTGTGACAACTTAATCTTCTAATCTCGCAAGCAATACATGTTATTATGTCAGATAGTGTAAAAGCTGAAAATTTCTGTTGAATAGCAAACCTCTTCTGAAGGATAATACTAACAGCGGTTTACAAATGAAAATCTTTGTCTTCAGTTAATACAGAATATATTGTAATAAGAAAATTTGTATTGTGTAATGTATGTGTACATTGTGTATTACTTCACTGTTGTTCCCAGCGTTCAGTTTTCAAATTCTCGTAACACTTCCTGTTAAAGTATTTAGTAGCTTTTAAACTTTGATTTCGGTTATTGAGTTAAGAACTAAATCCAAAGTAAAAGTCTTAACATACTGCGAATAAAATTTTCTGCGTATTTTTTTCTATAAGTAAAGTATTAAAATTTGATAATTAAGATTAGTAAAATAATAATAGTAATAAAACAGATATTGGATTTAAGTATATCATGTTTTCAGGTTTGCTTATAAAATTAAAACAAGTAATATTAAAATTTTACAACGCATTTTTTTAAAAGTATTTATTAAATTCCATCATGTATCTTTTCAAAAAAAGTAGTTCTTCTCTGAGCGTTCTATCTACAATTCTACGGTGACGTTATATATTAGTGACGTACTGTTCATCTAATTGATATTTTAAGAAACCGCGACTTTTATATTAAAACATTTTATAAATTCTAAAAAAGTTGTGATGTGATATTCTAATGCTATACTTTAGTTTCTGCATTATAAAAGTAAGAAATTATACTGTAATCACATTGGTGTATAATTGTCCTTAAGAACGAATGCAATTAATTACCTTGGAACCAGTGTGGGGAAGATTTGAAAAATTCACGCATCAAAAAGCTAAATACAAGCTTGTAGGGTTTGTGAAGAATTTGTTTACTGAAAATAGAAAAAATAATTTGAACATAAAAAAAAAGCACGAGTTTAGGAATAGATATTTGGACTAGTTTTAGAGAATCCGTGTGTTCCTTTGATTGGCTTCGGCCAATACTCAATTGAGATTTTTCTTATTTCACGAATTCATCTGTTATTATGTTACTCCTATATGTTAACATAAATAGTCAGAAATTTACTCTTTATATCTCTTGTTTTAATTTATTGTATGTTTGGTTTTTGGTGAATGAATGGCGTATTTTTTTCCTTGATAATCACCGTATATTGTAGGTGTTCGGAAACTCGTTTTATGAACTTCGCATGCACTTTTGCTCAGTTTTTTTTTATAATTATTATTATTTCCGTCCAATTAAAAAATAACGTGGTAAACATTTTACCTCAATTTTTGAAAATAGTAGCATTTTGTGTAGTAATAAAAAGAAAAACCTCTCAATGTGACTAGGTTTTCACGTCTCCTTTGCCTGCTTCATAATAAATTAGTTGAACAAACAGATTATTTCAAACATAACACACTTAAAGTTTCCATCGTATGACGACATTGTATAATCTTGTACATTTGAACTAAAAAAGAATGGTATCGTCCGTCGAATTATCTTCAGTTTGTACATCTCAAATCATCATACATGTAAGCGCTTATATTATATAAATGCATTGTATATATTATTTAATAAGCAGTCTATATGATAAATCAACATTTCATAAAATACATTTTTTCAGCTTCGTTTCAATGGCGGCGAAATTGTTCTATTAAAGAGAACACTGCCCTATGCAGTTATTTTAACAGAATAAGCGAGCAATATATAAGGATGTATATACCACTACGTCTCGAGATTTACAAAGGAAAGTCAGTAAATATGTTACTAATTGCTATTTGAGAAAGAAGAAAAGTAGTATTCTTTATTTACTTTTTAAAAATGATCTCTGTTACCATTGACACATTCATCCCATTAGCACATTACTTACTACAGATGTACCTCTTATTCAACATCGTCGTCATAAGCGAAACTTCTATCGCCAAGATGAGATTCAAGTGGGTCAAACAAGTGAAAATCACTTGGGACTGAGTTGTGGCTGTAAGGCGAATGTTGAAGTTTTCACCCGAAGTCCGAAAAATTCTTTTCTAGGTTATCCCATATGAGGAAACTCGAATTGTTGAAACGGAACAATACGCCTCTATTACGAAGTAAAAACGAGGGTAGCAGTCTATGAAGCAAACTCTGCACTTCGAATTACGAAGCTACATCAATATCTCATTGTATGATGCAGCATTCACATTTACAATTTATTTTTGAAATTGGTTATTGGCGCACATTTGACAATCTGAAAGCACTATAAGTATATATTGTAATCTTCCAGTGCATTCAATGGCGCATTGCGTTGGATCGGTAATAGTGCTGTACTCATTCATTCCGTGTAACAGTCCTGGGAATGCATGTCCTTGGATACACTGACAGAATGCTTCAAGAACAGGCTTATCCGCTTTTTGTTCCTCTGTCAGTTGTCTAGGCACCAATTTTTCGAAAATTGAAAAGTCCGTGCACGGTACTATTGGCTTAACTTATGAGAAAACCCTGTTGTGCAAATTCAATGCAACTGTCTCTACGTTATCGTGCTCTCGAACCATCTCGTTCATCTGCTGTATTGTTGCTCCCTTCACATTTGCAGGAACACCAGTCGATGTTCGTCAACAACTTCGAGGGTCTTTCCGCCACTTGACATGAATGAGCTTCTTACCATAAACAGGATATATTTTCTTAGAAGTAGCCTTTGCAAGAAGACCTTTCGCCCACGAGAAACGAACAACAGGTTTGTTCTTCTGCAATGTTTACTTCTTGAGCACGGTCACATTTAGAAATTGATATGGCATGCACTAAACAGTCGTTAACCGGTTGCTTAGTGAATCATTGTAAAATGTGATTGTGCTATCACCTGGTGACAACTTATTCACACTTTCAAGCAATCCACAATAAATTTGTAACCTATTTACTGACTTGTATATAATTCTTAAGTAGATGGAAAATCTCCCTTTCCTTTGAATTTCCTCCGCTCTACAGTCACTGTTCTGTTGTTAGGTTGTACATGTGCTTGGTATAGTATTGCTCAGAATGTCATTTTACTTTCTTTAATGTAAATATAAAATTAGTAAATATAAAATTACCTTTCCAATTTATATTAAATATTATTTCCTCTATTTTGCTATGTAAAGTTTTGTAAAATAATTCACTAGTGTTTGTCATAATATAGTAATTCCCAAATGTCATATTCTGATCACATTAAGTCCTGTTTGGTTGTGTGGTTCTCACACACAGATAAAAAATGCGAATTAAAATAATGTTAGAGAATAAAATTTAGGGTTACTGTATTATGATCAGAAACTATAGAAATAATAAGCTGTACATAAATTATGGGTTAAATTCCAAAGTTGGGCGTCCGTTTCCAGCGAAATTTTTAAAATTTACAGGAAAGATATGGATAATTTGATCGTTTGTGTGCTTGATAACATATAAGAGTCTCGAAAAACCTGTTTATTTGTTATATATAAGCTGTTATAAACATGGGACTATACGGCGAGCGGAGGGAACTACTTGGCGCAAGGTAACCGAACAATTGCATTGTGGGAAAGAAACGAGCATTTATGTTATCACCATGGCGAATGTACAAGGGCAATGAACTAGCAGTTTTAACATTTGTGAAGCAATACGTTGATAACGAGCAAAATCTTTTAAAAGTTTGTGAAGAGCACGGATTAATGAACCTAATAACAAATTGCAGAAAATGTGGAAAGAAGATAACAGCGAAAAAACTTGATGAAAGCGGATGCCCAACTTCGGAATATATGCCTAAATTATAATCTTTAGTACTGTATGAATTGGCTTTTATTGTATTTTGTATTATTTTTTTGTGAAAACGAGTTCATTGATATTATTCATTTTGTACAATTACTGATTTTTCGACATTACAATGAATGGAATTTATTATTTATTTATGTAAAAAGAAAAAAATGTAATGATAGTGTGTGCTAGATGATTAATCAACTGTGGATGATTTGTTTTCGTGAGAGATAGATTTCGTGAGTTGTAGAGTGATTCAATAGATGTCATTGAATAGATGTGCTTCTCTGATGTTTTTGGTAATAACGTTTTATAAATAAAATATTTGAAAAATTTTGTAATAAAAATATACAAGCAGGGAGCAATAAAAAATATAACTAGTTTTTCATTAGTTTTTGAAATGTTTTATTTATTTAAAGGTTTTCTGACCAAGGGCGTATATTTGATATTAGTATAAAGTACATACATTGTCATTAAATGAAAAACTCAATATCCGTCGAATTCTCCCACAACTCATATTGCACGGTTTTCCTTTTTTGAAAAGAAAAAAAAAAATGCTCGTTTCCTGCAATAATGCATTTAGTATTCCCCTTCAACTGAGAAGCTGGGTAAGACACAAGATTTTACAAAGAGTAAAATAATCACACGATTTCGGTGACCAATTCTGGTCGCCATACAATGCGCAAATAGCTTCCGTAAAATTTTTCCTGTATTTGTAGTAAAATGTTGGTCCCTATATTATCACAGTGTGTCCATGTGAAGGTAAGTTTTTCAGGCACTTAGACAATAGAACGAAAATGACTAGGTCTACATACAAAATTAGTCATAGGGTGAAAATAAATTATAAAATGACAGTATAATGATACAAAATGCACAAAATGCAAACTAACGAATTGAAATTACTAGAAGAAAATTGGTTGAGTCCAGATTTTTCATACTAAGATCGGGCGCGTATTGGCTAGAGAAAGGCCAACTAAGCCGAAGCACGAGAGGATGCAGAGAGGAAGGCTTGAGTGCTTTGACTCGTGTATCTCTCACAACGTTCAACATGTACTTTGTCTTGGAGAGAGCTTTGTCTAACATGTACTCAAGTAAATATGCAGTACGAGATTTCGTTGCATTGCTCACAGTTCTGAGTCTCGGCTTGGCTGTCTCGTCATCTGGTCAATATACGATCGGTCTAACTGTGTTCCATATAATTGGCATTCCAAAAAAGGATAAGGCTTTTGGTTCCAGAAATCCCATCTACTGGTTTTTGGCACTATTCACGAATGTGCTTTTCTAGGAGAGGATAACTCAAATAAGTTTAAACCTCCTGAGACCCTGCGTATTGTATACAATAAGTTTTTCGAACGCCCGTCATGGCTACGAATATTTAAGAACATGCCCGAATATCGGTTATTGTATTCGGGAAGTGTCGAAATTACTGCAGAAAAGGCAGCTGGTTTTTGTTTTTACCTACAGGTGGCTCTGTTGTCTGCTGATGGCGGGAAGAAGACAATTGAGGTTATGGACGCATCTGATCCAAGTACATTGATTGAATAATTTCTCAGAAAATAAAACACAGTGCAGTAAATTTCAAGTTTAATGATTTACATATTTTATCCTTATATTACGAAGAGAAATATACAATTTTCCTTGTGTATTGTGTGCAATACATAGCAATTTGAGACCCAAAGTACTGCATACAATTCCACCCTTACCGATCAAGAGGAAAGCAGTATGACAAAATGGTTTTTAAATATGTATTATTGGGTCTATTGTTACTTAATATACAAAATTTCATCAAAAGTTCTTGACAAATCAATGCTCAGGTCTCAGGAGATTAATGAAGTAATTTAGTGAATGACGTAGTGTGGGGGCAGGGGAGGATGAGTCTTCAGATAACTCATGGGCACGAGATCATAAATCTTATCAGTCTGAAATGGAACCTGCGACCCTGTAAATAAAAATCAGAGACAAAATTTGTACATAAGAAAAAGGATCTTATAATACAAGCAAATGAGAGGAATATTTGTGCATATGTATATGCTTGAAATAAGACAAGATTTGGATTGGCATAACACGGATTCTAGCATTGAGAAGATACTTGCCAATAAAGGTACGCAGAAATGTAGTGTACAGTTTTCACATGGTGATAGTACACTCGTTCGCTACATCCTTTTTGAAGTGAAAAGAAAGTGGGTAATAAGCTGTTTTTTTTTCTCTTGTAGCTTGTGGTCGCTACAATTAAACAGGGACATGGTTGAAATCAATGTAAACCTGGACATTCTCGACAGCGTTATAGGGTTTAATAGTATTTACGACAGTGTTTTTCGACCCTCCACATTTGGAACTCACTTCGAAGTATGTCCCGAAAGTTTACGAGACCCACGAAAGGGTTTATATTTCTCTTCGCCTCACAGCTTTATGCATTACAGCTCTTCAAATCATGAACAGCTGGTAGTCTGAAAGATGAAATTAGCCACAGAAAATCCTTTTGGTTCTCATTCAGGTCTGTGCCTCTGACTTTAAAACTTTTGCAATTACATATGCTTTACAAATTAATAATTGTGTGAAGGCTAGTATTTGCTGCTGATCGAGTTGTGAGGCAGATATTTGAATAGATGCTAGAAATATTGTTTTCCTTCCGCTCATCATTTTCGTTTTTTGAAAGCTAAAGAGGATATCTTTTCCCCCTCCAGTTTGCACTCTTAGGCTAGTTTTAGACGGAAGCATTTATCGTAGCAGATGTGCTGCCAAAAATTTCATATAATATTCTATGGCATCAAAAGTATATGGTGTTTTTAAACGGTAGCATTTTGATAAGCATCTGTCGTGACGTAGCAAACAAATCACTGGAGAAGAGCGCAATTAAGACTCCGAAATTAAGCGTGAGGTAGCTAAATCTATAGTAATTGTAACAACAGTTGTCGCCAGTCATATTAAGAAAACGAAAATCACAAAGAAGTATATGGGCAAAACATCCCTACTACAACTCATTTTTGCTTACTACAATTCAATTTCCCACACAAAGCAAAGACCATGGATATTTGGCACAAAATCTTTTACTTCTTTTTAACACATCACGGCGCTGCAATCGGACCAGAAATGCTTGGGAAAATGCTACGAAATAGAGCAGGTTCTATCGACAAGAAATGCTATAGGATATGCCATGGCATGGGAAATGCTATAGCATTTGCTACTTTACACGATAGGATATCGATGATACGATTTTTGCCACGAGAAATGCTACGATAAATGCTTCCGTCTAAAACTAGCCTTATACAGTATTCCTATCTTCTTCTTCAATTATTTGTCATTTTATTAGGATCACATAAGCTGGACTTGTACATCACATAACTCTTAAACGAAAGCTGATTTTTGAATTCTGTTTTTTTGCAATAGGAAGCTACATCGATTATTACGGCTGAGTTCGTTTATCGGGTTTTAACATCTTCACGATTAACTGACTTTAACACTTTCGCGTACCTGGGTTTTGGGGGTATTTTTTAGACTTTCAGTCAAGCAGCTACTGCATCGTCACTATTTATCCTAGGATCATGGTTCATATCTCATTCTCTTCAGAATGGAGTTGGCTTTCAAATGGTACCACTTGCATGTCTATACCATATACCAGGGGAGGGAAAAGTGATGTCAAAGGGAAAATTTCGGGGGATTTTTTTTCACACTTTGGGCTCCTCTGGAACAGCCCTGTGTGAACGTAGATATTTCAAAAAAAATCTGAAAAATGGTACTTGGTAGACTGAATGTGTGTGCTAAATTTCAAGTTTCTATCTTGAATACTAAGGGAGAGAGAAATTTTATCAAGAATCCCCACAATGCTCCAAATTACCGGTACCGCAAAAGACCATGATCTCAGGTAAAAAATTTCCTGAGACACACCTATTTACCCTAGGACTATAATCCGCCAATCATTCTCTTCAGAATAGAACTTCCTTTCAGGCGGTACCATTCACATGTCTCCATCATGTATCTAAGGCGAGAAAATCCCGAAAAAGGGGATTTTTTGGTCAAAATATCTTTTAGAAAACTTTAGCCCCTCTGGATCCCCTCCGCCTGTTTTAACGCAGAAAACTGAAAAAAAAAACTTAAATACTGCTCGGTGGACTGAATGTTTGTGCAAAATTTCAATCTTCTACGTGCAAAAATAAGACTGCCAAAAAATAATGAACATAGGCTTAATAAAAGAAAAGATATATTTTAAACTTATGACGTCATCACCACCTATGTCTAGATGCAGGAAGGTGTGAAACCATACGTAAGGTCTTTTACAATGCCTCTGGACTTAAAAACGGATGAAAAAGCTCAAATAGGAGAGTTATAACACAATGTATCATGAGTTCCCCAAAGGGTTAACAGTGGCTATTCATATCCCATTTTGTTTATTTCTTTTAAGATTTATTTTCACTTTGATTTTTCAGCATGTTAAAGAGTATACAAACAGTATATAACTTCAGAAATTCTTATATAAAAAGAAATTCTTATATAAATGTAAATAAGATTATAGTTACTTACATTAGATCAATAAGCACTTATTCCTTTAATTATGCGAGATTTTTAACCTATAGCGTACAACAAGCCGAAGGCTTGGGAGAAACGATTAGTAAAAGTAACATCGTATAAAAGTAAATAAATAATAAATGGTAGTCCACGTGTTTTGCAACGGATTTTAACAAAGAAATGAAGCTATGCGAAGGGTTCCCTATTAAAGATCATATACAGCATACGAAATATGAAGAAATGTCTGGAGTTTTTTTTTTAAAACAAAATCATCGTTGTCGTCGTCCTTCGAGTTCTTGTGATGCAGGCTTCTACTATGCACCATGAAATCGTCCGAGGGCCTCGGTGCGATCAGAAATAAGTTATAAACGAAGACACACAAGAATAATTAAATGTCGTTGTAATTTTCATTAGTTTTAAGATATAGTATACTGAATCGTATAAAGCGTCCATATCCATATTTTACAATTCTCTAATTAGTTTGTTTTTAGTCGATAATTAAATTAGCGCGCATCAATAATCTATATTCAGTATGTACTTACGTTAGCAACCAACACAGTTAACCAACTGTTACCACGACTGACAGTTGCTTTTACGAGGGTACGTTGATACATGTTGCAAAATCGTATTCAAAGAAAAATGAGAGAGTTACCTGAGGAAGTTAGGTTTACGCGTTTTACGAGTCCTTCAAAGCCAGCAGCGAAGACAATTTGCAGTTGGTATGGTAGCCAGCTGGTAACTTTCTTATGGACCTCCACTATATTCGGGAGCCGGTGACCACTTAGGTGATTCTTCAATGGTTCGAAGAGGTAGAAGTCAGAATACCAAATCCGGGCTGTATGGTGGATATTGTAGTCATTCCCAACCTAAGCACCTTATATGAGCCACTGTAGTTTTGGTTGTGTGAACAAGCGTTGTTATCCAACAGAACAATTCCAGCTGTCAAAGCACTTGAACGTTTTCTGCGAATGGCTGATCGTAAGTTCGTCAGGGTTCGACGATATGTGGCTGCAACAACGATGTTACCCCGGGGCAAAAATTCCACGAGTAGGATCCAAAAGACTAACCACTTTCTTACGTGCTGACTTCGTGACCTTAAACTACCTCGTTTTAACTGGTAAATAGTGTTCCATTTTATACTGGTACGCCTTGTTTTCGGTTCAAAACTGGTGAAGATTTCGTCAGTAGTGATGATCAGATTCAGAAACTCACTATCCTCTCTTCCGTGTCTCATGAGATTCTGTAATGGTAGGGTTATTCTGATTTTTGTGTGTTACTCAGTGAGCTAATAGGGAACCCATCGTATGCACACTTTGTGAAACTTCAGTTTGTCGTACACAATGCTATGCGCTGTTCCATTTGAGCAATTCAACAGTAAAGCCATCTCGTTGATAGGTAGTCAAATGGCCCGGATCGTCTTCAACTTCTCTTGGGGTAACATCATTGTAAAATTCGGTGAGACGACCAGGATGATCGCTGCCACATGCTGGTTCGATCATATTTGAAATGTTCCACCCAGTTGTAACAGCTTTCCTGGAGAAACGTTGTTGCCGTGAGCAGGTACCATTTTCTCAGGGGCCCACAGAAATCGAATTACGGGCCGTTGCTCAACATGCGTACAACCAGTTAACACAGCTGCCATCTTACCCACTTAACACTCGAATGATTACTGCACGCGACATTGACCAGTAGCGCCGTGTACGATAAACAGTAGTGTTGCTACCTACAACTATACTTCCGGAAAAGATCAGAGCAATGAGCGATATTCGTACATCAATTTGAAAATATTTTATTTTGTTACTTACATATTGGACTTATCCTTGTACTTGCAATTTTCTTTTTATTCTTCAATGTTTAATTGTGAAGGTTTACTGTTTTTCATTATACCTTCGCTTTCTTAAACGTCTTTAGTACTTTATGTATTTCATATAATTTTTACGGAGATGTTTGTAATTCCATAACTAAGACTTCGTATATTCCATTCCTATTTTAATTTAGTAGAACATTTCAAAGACATCAGATTACCTTCATCATAAATTACTTTTGCCATTAGTATTAACACTCATATATTTTAAATATAATGGAAAGTTTTATAAACAGTTAAGTGATAGTAGCTATGGAATCACTTGTTATAGCCAATTTCTGTATGCGAGTTTTGGGAAAAGAACGCCGTAGAAACAGCTAAACAAACCAAAATATTGGTCTCGGTATATAGACGTGCGTACACTCGTAGATACAATTATAGTTCGGACACATGGAAGGGATGAATTAATTGAATTTCAAAATAAAAAAAAAAAAAAAAAGCCCAACATTAGAATAATAATGGAAATTTAAAGTGAAGGGAAGACCGTTTCTGCATATATTAATTTTGAAGAGAAACTGGGGATAATTAGATCATAATGTTATTACACTGGGCAAAGATAATATGAGATAGAGATCACGTACAGGGTACAGGTACAAGGAGAAATAATCTAAAACGTGTTTCTACGAAGTAAGGAGAGATCAATACGGTAATAACAAAAAGTCGAAAATGTAACCAGGAACAGAATTCAGAAAGGACTTCAGATCAAGAGATACATAGGTTAACATTCATACTGTTCATTCATAATAAATCAAAACGCGCTCGCCTTCGGTGCGAGCGGTCCCGGGTTCGATTCCCTGTGGGGACACTCGGTCGAAAAATTGTAAAACGGTATTTCAGGCCAGCCACCCTGAATGAGGTTTTCCTGGGTTTTCCTCATTCACACCAGGCAAAAGCCGGGGTGGTACCTACCTTACAGGTCCCAGGCCGCTTCCTCCCTTCCCTTTCCCCGGATTGTGTGCTCGCCGAGGGACGTCATCCCTCAAAACGCGAAGGGCTAAATGGCCTTACATGCTGAAAGCCCAGAAATCTAAATCCTAAATCATAATACATTAAATAAATCGTTCAAGTATCAAATAAGAACAATCATATGCCATATTTAAAGATAAAAAAAAAAAATGCTGTGCTCTGTGAAAGACAAAGAACGATTAGACATTCCAGGTATATATTCAATCATTTGTGAATGTGGCCTAACATATATTGGATAAACGGGACATACACTTAAGAACAGATGAGAGGAACATAAATGATATATGATTAAAGCAATCAGAAATACCAACATTGGCAATACATGCGCTAGAAGAAAATCATAAAATTTTACATGAAAGCACGCCAGTTATTAGCTAAAAACCAGGAAGCAATGAAAAAACTCAGGGATAGCGCCATGAATAAAGAACATTTAAAAGTAAGTGAAGTTTGGAAAATTGTATTACAATAATAATAACAGTGAAGGAAAAGATATAATAACAAAATGGCTAAAACTGCAAATTTGATATTAAAGTTTTAACAATATTTTTGATTGTTACACATTGAAAACTAAAATAAAATTATATTTTTCATTGTATTCATATATATATGAAACGGTATATATATATATATACCGTTTCCCAGAAAGAATGCAAATATTTTTTAAAATGTCCGCCATTTCTGTTCTAGTAAGATGGCAGCACTGAACGTTACACGATTTTCATCTGTTTTCTGTACGGGTAGGAATGGAGTGCTTCACGACGGAATAGCGTGTTGTCATAGAGAAAACTTATTACAAATGTAGTGAATGTTGTGCATAGAGACTGTTCGCAAACTACATGGAATGTTTGGTCAACGTAATGCACCAAATAACTCGACTGTGATGAGACTGATTGTTAAATTTGAGAAAAGCTGTTTGGTTGTGGCCATTAAACCCTCGAAGAGTGATCGTGTTAGTTGTTCTGCTGAAAACATCGCCATTGTGAGTGATAATGTTCCTGCAAGTCCGCTTTAATGTCCTCAACCGAACCGGCTTTCTCAAATGTAGGAATTAGTTTTTATCAGAGTCGACTTATTCGGTGCTTTACGTTGATCAAACATTCCACAGAGTTTACAAATAACCTCTGCACACTATTCAATACATTTCTAATAATTTTTCACTATACGCTGTTACGTTTGTGAAAGGTTCCATTCCTACTCGTACAGAAAATAGATTATGATCATTCGCTATTCGGTGTTCCGTGATTGTTAACCACAAAGACAACAGTTGAAAAATCGTGTAACATTCACTGCTGCCAATTTACTAGAGTGGCAAGCGTTTCAAAAGTTGTGTTCTTTGTGGGACATCCTTTATATCTCTGTATAAATATTATAAGTATTTTAGTATATATATATATATATATATATATATATATATATATATATATATATATATATATATATAGGTCTATATATAACTCTATGGCCTATGGAACCCGGAGGTTCAATGCCGCGTTCACTAAAGCTCTCCACTGACTTCTATCCTTAGCTAACTGGATCCAGTTTCTACTTTGTATTCCAATCTCTGCGAGATCCATCTTAATATTGTCCTCCCATCTGTGCCTTGGTCTTCCTAATGGTCGTTTTCCGATTGGTCTTCCAGTCAAGACTTTGAAAGCGTTTCTACTTTTTTCCATTCTACCTACATGACCCGTCCACCTAAGCCTCCTAGACTTGACGACCCTAACAATGTTGGGTAAACCATATAAATTATGTAGTTCCTCGTTATGAAGTTTCCGCCATTCCCCATTCCCTTTCGTCTTAGGTGCGAATATTCGTCTCACGATCTTGTTCTCAAATACTTTCAGTCTATGTTCTTCCCTCAGAGTAAGTGACCGTGTTTCGCAGCCATACAGAACAACAGGCATGATTATCGTTTTGCATATTTTAAGTTTCAAATTCCTCGACAGAATTCGCGACGACAAGAGATTTTGAACCGAATAGTAACACGAATTCCCTGCTTTTAGTCGACATTTAATTTCTCCGTGAATATGATTTTCCTATGAATATATATACACAGAGCGTTAATGAACTATACCGACAAACTGTAAGAGGTGATTCCTCACATCAAAATAAGAGAAAAAGTTAATATACAGCTGTGGGGGAAAGTGCATAGTTTCAGAGATAGGGCTGTCCAAAATCGTAAAAAAGCCAAATTTCATTCCTATTTCGAATTCGAGAAACTGTGGATGGTAGTCCTTATCAGCGGAAAGGAAGTCCTGCATACGCAGTCCAAAAATGCACATTTCATTAATGTTCAATGGATATACAGAGTATTCCCTACAAGATGAAATTCCCAGACAAGCCATCAACCGAATTTTAAAATATGCTCTGACTTTATGATTGGTCCAAAGTAGGCAAACGATAAGTCTTAATAGCACAGAACACAGAATCCTTTGGCGCGATGTCGGAAGTGTTAAGGGTTGTCAACAGCACGGTCCCTCATACTTGGGAAAACGCATGCTGCGATGTTTTCTTTCACGCTTATAAGTGAAGAAAACATGAAATATTACTGTGACGAAATACATCGCATCACACGTTATTCTGAACACAAAATAACATTGAGCTGCCGGTTCCTAACACTTGCGAAGCATTGGATGTCCATTGTTGTCAAGGCTTACCTCTTGCCTACTTTGAACCCGGCTTGAAATCAGGGTATATCTGAAAAGTCTATTGAGAGCATATCTACGAATTACACCCTGTAGGTAATACCCTTTACACTTATTGAAAATTGATGAAATACGCACTTTTGGATTGTGTATGCGCGGCTTCCTTTACAGTCTTGGGAAGTAACGTAACGCAAGTAACGCGTTACTTTTTAAGTAACGTTTCCTAGTAACGCGTTAGATTTTTTCCAAAGTAACTGTAACGGTAACGCGTTACAAATTTTTAAGTAACGTACCTAGTTTGCGTTACTTTTTTCGCGTTACATTTCGGATAAGGAACTACAATATATGTATATATATATATTTTTTTTCGGAAACAAATGTTTCTTTCCTGTAAGTGAATTTCTCAGAATGAAACAATCGAGCATGAACTACGTATGTCAGTGACCGACAGTCATCGACACACAGAGAAACAGATAAGTTCGTAGTGCCACTTGCTGTTTTTGGAAGATGAGGACAGCCTCATGGATATCACATGTACTGATTGCAAGCACCTGGAAGATTTTGTCGTAGATTTTGACAGCTCCAAATCAATTCATTCAGTGAGTGAACTAGGAGTGCAATGATACCGGTAGTCTATTTTACTTTGATTGGTGTTGTTTTTATGAAGATGGAGAAAGAAAATATTTTACCGTTCGAACATTTGAAAGAATGCTTTTTTCTTAAGAGCTAAGGATGATGGTGGACAGAATTTAAAAGTAAAATGTATGAAGTCCGCTGGTGGAAAATATCAACAACTAGGGTGCCATAATTAATGATGTACAGTAAGGGGTTAATATGAATAAATTGTTCTGATGAACAGACCTACTTTATTACTAGAAAATAGTTTGCTGATGGTATGTAATATTGGAGTTCTTTAAGATCAGTTTGCTTATCCTAGAGTCCCGTTGATTATAGAGTTTGAAACTAGCTTTAAAAAGCATTTTAGAGTTACTGGCAAGTTTTGATTCACCCCCAGTTCATGTGTTCTCATTTTATTGGTTGTAGTGTTATGTTTCTCTATATTCTGTATTTGTAATTTTACATAACAACATTGTTATTATTATATAATTAGTTTAGCAGTATAATAATAAGCAACAATTTTTTCTAACGCATAAGGATGAGCACAAGTCAAGAATAGATAAAACTCGATTCGAGTCGAGTTCCAAGCCGATTCAGTTTATCGCGTCGAGTTTCGAGTGCAGTCGGGTTTGTTAAATGGCTCGTTCGTTTTAACTCGTCTTGAAATCATGGCCTGATTACACTGAAAAGCGAAAACCATAAGAAATGTAAGCTAAGCAGTAATATGGAATACTTTTAGTGTTGCTCAAAAGAGGGGACACTGTGGTTCGCATCTCCTCTCGTCTCGATAGCGAGACCACAAGAGATTTTTTATAACAAGCTCAGCAACGCTCGGCTCAACTGAGAAGATAGCTCGAGCCGGCTCGCTTGGGGTGAACCATCGACTCGAACTGGCTTGGTTGGGATGAGCCATCTGCTCGGTTCGGCTCAACTGAGCCGAGGGCTCTAGCCGAGTTGGTTGGGTGAGCTGTTGGCTCGGCTCACTTCTCGGTTCGGGTCGATAGTGATTGAGCTGTGAGCCGAGATGCTCGAGGCGTTGACAATTCTAAGCCCGGGCCGAGCAGTTTTGAAGATATTTAGCAGTGCCCTATAATTTTTAACAGTGTTTGGCTCGAGCTCGAATACTCAACCTAGACCCAAATTCAGAATGTTGCGAACAATGTCCTTGACTCCTAGACTTCACGACTAGCGAGGTTGGCAATCAACTAGTTTTTAGTATTCAAATACAAACCGCCTATCTTTCATGTTTATATACGGTGTTATAATAATAATAATAATAATAATAATAATAATAATAATAATAATAATAATAATAATAATAATAATAATAATAATAATAAGTTGTAGTAGTAGAAGTGTCATTGATAATAATTATATTGTCTATGTAATATACTTGAAGAGAGTACTCGAAACTATACACCGGATTTGGCTCGACTCAACTCGAAACTCGACCCCAATTCGAGTCGAGTTGGAGGAAATTTTTCAAGCCGAGTTCTCGGGTCAAGCTCAAAGATGTATGTTTCTAGTCGAATCGAGTTTCAAAGAAAACTCGCTGGTACCCATTCCTACGAGTAACGCAGTATGGCATTTTATCAATGTTACATTAAATGAAAATGTTCATATAACAAGTAAAAATTTGTCCTTGCATTTACATAAAGCAATTCAGAACGTGCAATAATAATAATAATAATAATAATAATAATAATAATAATAATAATAATAATAATAATAATAATAATAATAATAATAATAATAATAATAATACTGTAATAATAATAATAATAATAATAATAATAATAATAATAATAATAATAATAATAATAATAATAATAATAATAATAATAATAATAATAATAATAATAATAGCGGTAGTAATAGTAGTACGAAAAATTGAAGTAATAATTTTTTTCACATATTTAAAGTTTCGGACCTAAAAGTAACGCATTAGTAACGCGTTACTTTCGAAGTAAAGTACCCGTTATTTTTGGGGGGCAAGTAACGCGTTACTAACGCGTTACATTTTAAGAGAAAGTAAAGTAACTTGTAACGCGTTACATTTTTACAAGTAACTTACTCAACACTGCCTTTACACTGATAAGGACCACCATCCATAGTTTCTAGAATTCGAAATAAGGCCTGTTGAAATTTAGCTTTTTCGAATTTTGGACAGCCTTAACTCTGAAATTATGCACTTTTTGCCATAGGCCCATATAAACTTTTTCTCTTATTTTGATGTGAGGAATCTCCTCTTACAGTTTGTCTTCATTAACACCCTGCATATATATAGGTAACCAAGAAAGTACTGTCGCTTTTCACCCCCGCCTTCGAACATTGATATGACACCTAAGCCATACCTGGAAAATAAAAAATAGTCCTCATCAGCATCGAACACCTTCTGCCAACGTTCTGGAAGGCCATGGATTCCATCGCGGTAGGGATTTATCAAGTGCATTTTACATCTCTACTAGTGATTTGAACTGGCGTCCTCTAAGGTGATTATCCAAGGAATGGAACAGGTGATAATCGGACGGTGCAATATCCGAGGAGTATTGCAGATGCAATAGTGTTTCCCATTTAAGGCGTAGAATGGTGTCCTGGATTATCCTTGCCAGGTGGGGCTTAGCGTTGTCCTGTAACAGAAGATCCCCTTTGCAATTCAGAAGTGATGGTTCCAGAGTTTTGAGTTTTCCTTAAACACTATTCAGCTGCTGACAGTACACAGTTGCATTGATGCTCTGACCAACTGGTAGCAGTTCTAGATGCACGATGCCGCGAACAGTATACCAAACACACAGGAGGACCTTCTTCTGGTGTAGTGCTGGTTTAAGCTGTTTTGGAACCGGTTCATGGGACGCTAACCAATGATGACGGCGCCGCGGAGCCTCATACCTTACCCAGTTCTCATCACATGTCAACATCCTGCCCAGAAATGGCCCCTTCCTCAGACGAGACAGCAAAGAAACATAGCGTTGTTCGCGTTGCTTCTGGCACTGAGTCAAATTATGTGGAACTCATCGACCCAACTTGTAGTGCTTCCCAAGTTGATGGAGATGCTGCCGAATAGTTTCTCCACTCACACTGAATTGTAGTCCCAGTTCCTCACAAGTCTGGACACTGTTCGTCTCAATCGCTGACTGAAGACCTTTTTTTTTGTACATGTGTTGGTCTTGCAGCACGTGGTGCGTCTTCGAGTGTTTCATCACGTTAAACTTTTTAAACCACCGCTGCACTGTCCGCGTAGTCACGACACCCTCACCAAAGGCCTGGCATATCTTCTGCGCCACTGCTGTTGCATTTGACTCCAGTTTGAATTCGTACAGCATACACACCCTCATGACGCTTTGTGGAGATCCCTATTCACTCTGTCCTTGCGCAAGTTCACGGTGTAACTGAACTGCCTCAACAAGGTAGTATGTTGGATATAACCACACGAATAACTGACTTTTGCCTTATCTGAATTAGCATTCAACTCACGGTTGAATATATATATTTGAAACACTCGTTTCAAACCTCAGCAAGACCATGACCACAAACAATCTGCAGGACTACTTTAGTGCATGCATTTAAAAGCTGGGTTACAACGAATAGGTTGGTATAATTTTTATTGGTGTACTTTAACATTTGTGGAAATTTTGTATATTTTTATCCTCCAACCATACACCGGAATTTTTGAACTTCACATTTTTTTTTTTTTTTCATCTGAGATTTACAGGTCAGTGAAATGAAGATTTGTAAAGATGAAAAATCCACTTTTGCATTTAAAGAACCTGAATTAAAAGAAGAAAAATGTGGAAACTTGCACTGCTTTCAGTACAATCTCCTGATCATAGTTCCTCTAGGAACTAGCCCTCTACTTTCCTCTTATTAGTTCTGAGGCGTATGTAATTCCGTGGGATTTTGAATGAAGCAATTATGATTGGTGGCGATAGATAGGTAATGGGCTATAGAATCTTGCACTACAAATGTTTTTTCAAAGTGTATGTAATAATAATAATATACTACGGAATTTTTCAACTTGTAAAAGGTTTGGTTGATTGGAATAACTATAGCGTGCCTTTTCAGCACTGAAGCTACGTAAGGCGTGCACCTACAGATTAAGGTGGAATTCAAACTACCGTAATGAGTTCATATTTCAAGGCTAATATTAAATGATGCTTCAAGTGATCTCAAGTTTTGAATGCCTTTACAGTATATGATATAAGACAAAGGTATCTTGCAAATTCGAAAAAAGTCAATTGTAAAGTAATAAGCATAAGGCAAAAACTATTAAACAATTAGCGATAAGATAAAAATATCGTCAGATTTATACTTGCTACGAAGAAGTAGCCTATCCCAAAACGATAAACCACATTCTCCTTCCTATCAAACATTTTGGATCGGCATCCAAGATGGCGAAATTCAAGGTGGCCACCATGATGGTAATATACATTAATAGGTTTTACCTCTATCCAAGAACTGGTGTCACTTTATTAGCCATTCCAAACTACCACTCATATTGCGTAGGCTACTGTAAATGCATTCCAAACTTAAGGTTGCTTAGTGCACCATTTACTATTAATCGATAGAGCTAATTTTTTCTCATGTGCTATTTTAGTCTGATATGGAAACATTTTAGCAGGTGAGACAAATATATATATATATATATATATATATATATATATATATATATATATATATATATATATATATATATATATATATATATATATATATAGAAAAATAAGGACCATCTTTAACATTGTTATAATCACTTTGCTCTATTTCTTTAATAGAAAAGGGAAACAAAATAAAATAAAAAGAAATAATATTTTTTCTGTTTCTTTGATGTAATTTATATGCGTAAACAAGTACTAATACATCCCATGTAACATGTTTTTCATTCCATGATGAAATTTCTATCACAGGCTATCAACGTGAATGCAAATCTAAGAAACACCTGTCAATTTTCCTTAATCCAAATTAAAAGACGACAACACTGACGTTGTAGAACATTTCTCTAATACAGTATGGTACATGCATACTAGCTTATTCCCCCCTCCCCCTTCTCTCTCCCTCTCTCTCTCTCTCTCTCACACACACACAAACATACACAGAAAACACATTCACATAAACACTAATTCATATGGAATGCATCTCTCACTTCAATGCCTTGGGACTGTTTCCATTTGAATCTTGACTCGGAAAGCAACTTGACCGTAATAAGAAAAGACTCAGGTAGGTAGCTTACATGTAGTATCAAAGATATAATTACAATAGATTAAGTGAGTAGTTTCGAATCAATGTGTCACGCAGTCTCACGTGTTTCGCGAAATTTTAGAATTCAAAAATCATCAAACACTTAATAATTAGTTCAATTTTGAGGCAGACTTTACCAGTCAACGCCTCCAGCTCCAACAACAATGCTCTGTACTACAGTTTCACATTACTATAATTAATTTATATTATTAATAATTAAAGATGAAGTAAGTAATAGCGATTTCGTGAGAACTCAATAAAGTGTATTGGGAACTCTTGTGTCGTCACTATAAAGAAAAGTTTGGGTACCACTGGTTTAAGTAATTAATATCGTACTCTCAACAAAGTGGATACTTTCAAATATCTACGATCAACATTAACAATCCAAAATTATATCCCGAACATGTTCTGCTGTCGAAGCAAGGAATTAGTGATTATTCAGTCTGATCCTTTTTGTCTGTGCGAAATTAAGTCGAATAATTTGATGCTTAAAATAATAATTATGCTTGTGTTGTGTGGTTGCGAACAGGGGCGCCCGAAGAAAATTTTCTAGGGAGGGGCCCAGCTCCATGGTTGCTATATTACGTTTTCTATTTCTAGTATTTAATATACGTGGTTTGCTATATCTATTACGTATACATTTTTGTGAGCCAGAGGGGGGCCCGGGCCCCACCCTGTCCTCCCCTTCGGGCGCCCATGGTTGCGAAACATAGTCGCTTACTTTGAGGGAAAAACGGAGGCAGATTCTTCCCTTATTGTAAAATCGTTTAGTAATGGTCCAGAGCTGGTATTTATGCTGCTTCTAGGTCGCAGGGTCTCCGAGTCTGTCTGGGTTCGTTTGGGTCTGACAAGCGAGATTCAGTCGCGATCCAAGTGACCCATAACCCATTCCATCACTGGATTGGAAAACAATATTAGGATGCATATCACAGAAATAAGAATACAAAGTAGTAACTACATCCAGTTTGCTAAAGACAAAAGTCAATACAGAGCTTTTGTGATTCCAGAATTGAATCTGTGCTCCACAAGCAATAGAGCTCGGTTAATCTCGTATTCGCGAAGCAGCTTAAAGGAGCTCTTGCATAGTGGATTCTTCCTTTTAGTAAATTCAAAAAGAAATTTCTGAAGGGCAGTAAAGGAACATTAGAACATTTTTTTCTGTTTCTGGTAAAACAATGAATAAGTAACTTAGAGCTTCATCGGATATTATGTGTTATACATAAAACATATCTTATGTCGCAAGCAGTGTTTCTTTCGGAAAAGTGTTCCTGGAAGGGAGCACACTTTTTATTCGGATGAGCACATATTATTTTCAAAAGGTCTCGATATGATTTATTATTATATTATAGACGTATTATTGTGGTCTTCTCCAAGGGGGACACTTTGAGAGCTCCGGGGTTGGGGTAGTGGCCCCCAAAAATATATCCGGAAGAAATACTTCTCGGAAGTATACAACATTTAGAATGCATATCTCACACAGAATAGTTGGAATGACAACTGTCCAGAAGCCCTCAAGATGAAACCACCTACCCGTGACTTGGACAATTTTCATTTTTTAATATTTTTTTGAAGAAAGTGTTCTTAACACTAAATCAAACACGCGGTATTCATTTCTGTAATTATATCAGTGCATGCCATTCTTAAATTTTAAGTTATTACCATTATACCAAATTTTAGAGTGCTTGTACCTAAACCACTGTGAAATCTAAGTGATATTGATCTATATAATGCTGATGCGTTTACAGAGACATGCGGCAAAGATACAGATACTTATGAATCTAATGGAAACACATGAAGTAGCGAACATGTCACATGTCTAGGTTGGCAATAGTCAGGCGGCGACCACAGCGCCGAATTGTTGATGGTGGGTGTTAGGGCAAACAGCGTACTACATGTGGTGCAATTCACAATTGCACAAAAAGTGAAAGTTATATATATATATATATATATATATATATATATATATATATATATATATATATATATATATATATATATATCACCAACTCACATCATCTGATGCTGTGTTGCCACATTTTAATTTCTGGCGAATATAGATATCAGATTATTATTATTATTATTATTATTATTATTATTATTATTATTATTATTATTATTATTATTATTATTATTATTATTATTTTGCATAAAAGCAAATATCAACTATCAACTATACTGTTTACTGTAACACAACTTTTTTTTTTAATTGTTAACGCTGCAGAGATACACAGTAACTTTAAGGAATGAACAACTTTCTTCGATGAAGATACCCCAACGCTTCTAGATGAGTTCCTTCCTTCGGAGAGATAATTCTTTCTTCCCTAATTATAATGACATCCTTAGGTAGAAACTGTGTTTATAGTGATTTGTAAAAGATGAGGTCTCGTCTCAGAAATGAAATGCCACATGGTTTCCAGAGTTCAAAACGAGGCAAGATGGTTTGTGAAATGCATAATCTCGTCTCCAATATTTTGAAAATGTCTGAATTTTTCGTCTCTTCTCTAATATCTCTAAAAGAATATAGTCTATTTTTTAAAATTATATCGAAAGAGTTATTCACTTAATTAGAGCTATCTGTCTGGGAACCAATACCAGCATTTATTGGTCTAAAAGAGTAGATATGTGCATAATAATACACGTTTAAGTTCTATTATTATTATTATTATTATTATTATTATTATTATTATTATTATTATTATTATTATTATTATTATTATTATTAGTAGTAGTAGTAGTAGTAGTAGTAGTAGTATTAGTATTATTAGTATTTAAAATATTGTCAATATAAACTTAAGTGTTTGAACAAATCTTTGATAAAACTAAATAAGACTAATAGTATACAACACGGTTTCGCAACTTCTGGTATGCGTACCACTGGTTGTACGCAAGCCACTTTTCATGGTACGTGCGACTTGAGGAGGTATTAATAATCAATATGGTTTTGTGGTCGCCGGTATATATAAATAGGCTTGAAATTTCGTTTATTCGGAATATTCGATGTAAAGATTGATAATTTGGTTGGTTGGTTTTATGTCTATCTCACAAGGGAACAGAGGGAGATTATATATCGAAGTGGAAGATGGTTTATACCAAGGATCTTATAAAATAGAGGATCTGCTCTTACAACAAAATCTTGAAACCATACGTCACAGTTTCGCCACCCTACTCTGCCCACTCCGCCCAATAGGATCGCAGTGTTTTGAGCCAACAATCATGGCGGAAACGAAAGTAGTCAATCAGACGATGGTGGAAACGAGAGTAGCCAATCAGACGTGCCGATGCTCGGTCGTTTATTGGCTTCATCGATTTAATAGAATGACGATACATATGGGCAGATCCTCAATTTATAACATCCTTGGTTTAAACACCATACGAAAGCACTAATGACGCCTATTACGAAACTGTAATAAAAAATTTCTGAATGCATATATTGTGTGAGTTATATGAATATACAGGGTGTCCAGAAAGTCCGTTGCCACCCTTAGAAATCGCAAACGGTGAGACAGATGAAAAACAGGAAAACACGTGTTTGATCATTTTAAAAGTACAACGTATCAAAGCAAAAAGTGTTGCCCTAGGGCCACCCCCAGGGTTCCTAAAGCGATCCAACTCAAAAATGGCAAATGGTAAGGGTGTCAAGTATGACATCGTTGGAAAGTTATTGGGAAATGAAAGAAGACAGAACAAGTCTCGACTCTCTAAAATTATCGTGTGTAAAAAGACAGCCGTTCAAATTGTCTGCAAAAACGTCATTGTAAAATCTATGGCCATCCCCACAAATCTGAAGCGGTGAGGCAGATGTCAAAATAGGAAAATACGTATCTTATCATTTCAAAAGTGCAATGATTGAAAGTAAAACTATTTATCCCAGGGCTCTCCACAGGATTCCAGAAGGGTCCTTCTCAAAATTTTCAAATGCCAATAGAGAGGGGTCAAGTAGCATATTGTTTGAATGCTGTTGGGAAATGGAAGAAGATGGAACAAGTCTCGACTTTCTAAAATTATCCTGCGCAAAATGGCGGCCGGTCAAAGTGTACATTCTCATTTCGAGTTTCCGAGCACATTAGGTTTTCATTTTGCCATCGGCACCTGTTGTCATTGTGAGACACTTGCATGTATTCGCTGTTCCTGGTGCAAGATTTGTTTTTCAATCATTTTATACTTGATAATCCAGACAACGAGCGTAAGTATGGGTAGCCAGGGCAAGAGTGAACGCTGGGGCAAGAGTGAAAATGCTATTGACGAATTAGTGGCAACATCGGTAAAGAAACGAATGTTGAAAATTAGTTCGGCATGACACATGTAGTAACGGAAAAGGAGGGGAGCCGTGTGCGTACAGTGTGAAGAGCAGCAGAGTAGAAAGTTTGTTGCAAAAGGAAAGAATTAAAAGATTCGTAGGTAAGTGTCACAGTTTATAACGTAGTTTCAGCTGAAGGTGCAGGATTGGAAATATTTCCTGGAAAAGCTGTATAAGTTCGTATTTCTTACCAGTGGTATGCAAAAGAAAAAAGTGCTCTGGCGGGAGATGGCAGGCAATTATTGGAAGATACCTGAAGCGGGGCAAGAGTGTACGGGGCAAGTGTGAACGTTCATTGCCGCTTGTTTTAAAGTTGGGTAAAGAAAATGTAGGAGCCAACTTGTGAGATTGAGTAAAAAGCATTTGCAGAGGTAAGACAGAAGTTGGCGGCTATAGACTACTAACAAAACGTTTGCATTATCGTTTAGAATTTCGCAACCCGAGTTGTTGAGCATATGTCATGTCGCACGGGAACACAAAAGAAGGTAGAAATCCGCATCAAAGTCATCCACACTCATGGGTACGCCCAGCCAGTTCAGTGGGAAATTGTTTTCAGATATACCAAACGGTGAAATGAGGATTTCCTGATTCATATGCGAGTGGTTTTACGAATAATGTTCCAATCTTAATCAAAGGAAGTCTGTGTACGTGTGTGACCACTGTGTGCACCGGAAGTAACATTTTTGTGCTTCGTGATTAATGTTGAACTGATTTCTCCTATTTTCATATTTTGTAATTATAGCATATATGATATACAGTACTGTAACATTTGTTGACAGTTCCATTTGACAATAATCTGTTTGGTATTTTATAACTTCCTTAGTTCCATGTAATCAGTACATATATATCTGTGATTCAATGTATTTTTTGGTGTTTATGCCTACGTTTCTATGTTTTGATTCGACTGTACATCGTTGCCCCAACCGTTGTTTACTCTTACCCCACCATATGGGGCAAGAGTACAAATTTTTTCCTTCGTCAAAACTATGTTATTCCTCTGTATCCTCTGCTTGATTTGCCGCAATTAAACTGTATATGTTATTAGAGACTAGCAGCGTTCACCCCGCTTCGCTGGGGTCACCCCGGAACGCAATAAACTTTGTTACTTAGATAATTTTTACTTTTTCGCTTTCAAGTGATATGATAAAAACCATAGAAGATTGCAGTAAATGTTAACATTATATCGCCTGTCATTTATGTTAACCCGCCGAGTGACACGGTCATGTGGGTTGCATATAAATACGGTTAGATTTAGCTATGATGAGCTAACAAAGGATTTGTACGTTATGGACACTTGAATGGTCAATTATCTCAAGACACTGGTAATTGAAAATTAAAGTGATATGATAAAAACCATCTAGGGTCCAAATCTTAATAACCCCCCAAAAATGAAAGAAATTGGTTCTGCCGTATTAGCGTGATGAGCTAACAAAGGATTTGTACGTTCTCTTTTATATATATAGATAACAGGCTTTCACATAAAGAATATATTGCGTTTTTCTCTGTCACCATTCCACCGCAATTCTTTGATTTACAAAAAGTGTTCACTCTTGCTCTGGTTACTCATATCACTATTTATATTATATGTTAACTAGTTGGTTCTATACTCAAAGATTTCAAATGTTATTTGTTTTCTTTATTTCTTTATTTTATTATATTTCTTTATTTGTTTATTTAGATATTACTGGGTCCAAAGATCAAAATTTCACAGTAGGGGCATTTCCTTTCTTTACGTTGAGTACAAGAATTAAAATGGAAACAAACAAAAACCCTACTACAGAAAGAAGAATTAAAACGCAAGATGTTTGCAAACTGTTATCGTAGAGCGTCCAGACTTATTTCATCTGCTTTCATTTAACAATAGCTTTCAAACGATATGATACACTTGACCTCCCGCCTTGCCATTTGAAAATTTTGAGTGGAACCCCTTCTGGGACCTTGTGGAAAACCCAGGGACAAATACTTTTACTTTCAATAATTGTACTTTTGAAATGATGACACAAGTGTTTTTCTGTTTCGGCATCTGTCTCACTGTTTCAGATTTATGAAGGTGGCCATAGATTTTACAATGATGTTTTTGCAGACATTTTGACCGGCCGCCATTTTGAACAGTGTAATTTTTAAAGAGTCGAGGCTTGTTCCGTCAACATCATTTCTCAACAACTTTCCAACGATATGCTACTTTACATCCTTACTATTTGCAATTTTTGAGTAGGACCCTGCCTGGAACCCTGCGGGTGGCCCTTTGACAACACTTTTTGTTTTGATACGTTGTACATTTAAAATGATCATACATGTGTTGTCCTGCTTCGACATCTGTCTGATCGTTTGCGATTTCTAGTGATGGCAGTAGTAGAAAAATGATCGATCTGGCTCATACTAGATCATACTAGAACAACTCACAAGCCCCTGGGAAAATGACCACCGTGCACCGTGAGCCCACGGTCTTTTACGACCTCAAATTTAGGGGTGAATTTAATCCCTTTTATGACCACTTTTTAAGGGGTGTACTCGTTCTCTTTTATGAGCACATTTTTAAGGGTATACTCGTTCTCTTTTATGAGCACTTTTCCAACCCCTATGTTAATTACGAACACATAGAAGAGCAGATAACACATAAGAGTATGTAACACACAGCAGAACAGATAACACATAAGACTCGTTCTCTTTTACGACCTCCATTTTAAGGGGTGTACTCGTTCTCTTTTATGAGCATATTTTTCAACCCCTATTTTAACATAGCAGAAATTACACTGACACTATGTAACACACAGCAGAACAGATAACACATAAGAGTACGTAACATAACAAGGGTGAACTCGTTCCCTTTTATGAGCATATTTTTCAACCCTTATTTTAACATAGCAGAAATTACACTGAGACTATGAACACACAGCAGAGCATAAGAGTACATAACATAACAAGGGTGTATTCGTTTTCCAACCCCTATTTTAACATAGCATAGAATACATGGAGACTATGAACATACAGCAGAGCAGATAACAAACACAACCACCTCCATTTTAAGGGTGTATTCATTCCCTTTTATGAGCATATTTTCCAACCCCTATTTTAACATAGCAGAAATTACATTGAGACTATCAACACACAGCAGAACAGATAATACATAGCACAGCTAATAAAAGAACATGGCTTATTTTCCAACCCCTATTTTAACATAGCAGAAATTACACTGAGACTATGAACACAGAGCAGAGCATAAGAGTACGTAACACACAAGGGTGTATTCATTCTCTTTTATGAGCATATTTTCCAACCCCTATTTCAACATGACAGAGACTACGAAACATGGCGGACATAGCACAGGGGGTGTATTCATTTTCTCCACCCCTAATTGAACATAGCAGAAATTACACTGAGAGTACGTAACACACAAAAACCTCCATTTTAAGGGTGGACTCGTTCTCTTTTATAATTACTTTTCCAACCCCTATTTTACCATAGCAGAAATTACATAAAAATTTTTTTTCAACCCCTATTTTAAGACAATGAATACCTATGTAACATAGCGATTGGATACGCTCTTTGAACCGATTTGGATGAAACTAGGCATATGGGGGTTTTCGACTATGCTGAGTACGAATATCATACCTATTTTTACCTGGGTCCTATAGTTTATGTGGCATACGCCCTTTATATGACAATTTTAACCGATTTGGATGAAACTCGGTATATGAGAGTTTTCGGACATGTTGATTACAAATATCATACTTATTTTTATCTGGGTCTGATAGTTTATGTGGGATACGCCCTTTGTATGACACTTAAAACCTAATAACTCGAAAACGGAGCCAAATATCGAAGTGGTGTTTCCACATTTAGCAATAGGTCATCAGGTACCACAAGTTCCAAAATAATGATCATCGAGGTCAAAGGTCAACATACTTAAAACCTAATAACTCGAAAACGGAGCCACATATTGAGGTGGTGTTTCCAAATCTAGTAACTGGTCATCAACTACTACAAGTTCCAAAATACTGATCATCGAGGTCAAAGGTCAAAATACTTAAAACCTAATAACACGAAAACTGAGCCACATATTGAGGTGCTGTTTCCACATTTAGTAATCGGTCACCAACTACTACAAGTTCCAAAATACTGATCATCGAGGTCAAAGGTCAAACTCGAAAACGGAGCCTAATATTGAGGTGGTGTTTCCAAATCTAGTAACTGGTCATCAACTACTACAAGTTCCAAAATACTGATCATCGAGGTCAAAAGTCAACATACTTAAAACCTAATAACACGAAAACTGAGCCACATATTGAGGTGCTGTTTCCACATTTAGTAATAGTTCATCAATCACTGCAAGTTCCAAAATAATGACCATCGAGAGCTTGTAAACGGAGCAACGAATAAATTTTGTACAAAGCAGAAAAAGGGAAGGAGGAATAAATTTGAGTGGCCTATTCAATTTTCTATCAACGAGAAATGCCATATTTCAACTACCTCAGAATTTATGTATTCTTGTACTAATTAAATAAACGAAGGAATATTGTACCAATGAAAAATGCCATTTTTTCTAGACCATGTTCTAATATTTAAACAAACGAAGGGGTGAATTTGAGTGACCTATTCAATTTTGCATCAATGAGAAATAATTGCGTATTTTAAACAAACAATCGGATAAATTTAACCGGCTCAGAAGTTCAATACTATTTTGTACTCTTGAGTGAGATTTCTAATTTTGTAGCAAGAAGGACTATTTTCTAACTAACTCAGAATTTCATTTCATTTTTGTAATACTCAAATTTGGATGGAGTGTTTAGTTTTGTACGAACCAGAAAAATTTGATTGGATTATTTCCTTAGGTACCAACTGCAAAAAGTGAAGGACCATTATTCAAATAAACGAAGGAATAGAGTATTTAGTTTTTGTACCAACTAGAAAAAAAGAAGTGAAGTATGAATAAAATTTAGGTGGACTATTTTCTTTTGTACCAACTGGAAAAGAGAAGAAGAGCCATTTTAACAAGTTCATAATTTCTGTAACGAAAGAATAATTTCGATGTTCTACTTTTTATACCAACGAGAAAAAATGAACTAGCTGAATATTTAAATATACGAAAGAATAAATTTAAGTGACCTATTCAATTTTGTACCAATGAGAAATGGCATTTTTAACTGGTTCAGAATTTTACTACTCAAATAAACAATGGAATATTTAGTTTTGTACCACCGAGAAAAAAAACAAAGAATATTGTACCATTTTGGAGTATTCAAATAAACAAAGGAATTATAACTTGTGTCAACTCTAAAATCAATTAAACGAAGTAATGCATTTGAGTGAGCTATTTAATTTGAAAAACCGAAGTTGAGTATTTTATACCATTTTGTATTATTTCAACAAACAAAGGAATAAGCAAAAAAGGATCATTTTATATCATTTTAAACTAATCTAATAAACGAAGACATAAATATGAGTGAGCTATTTAATTTTGTAGCTGAGTATTTTAACGAAAGAACAACATTGTATTAACCAGAAAAAACCGAAGAAGACCCACTTTAACTAACTGAGAATTTCTGTACCTTTTTGTACTATTTAAACAAACGATGGGATAAATTTGAGTGGCCTGTTTTTTTTTTTTTGTACTAACCAGAAAAATCGAAGAAGGTTCAATTTAGCTAACTCAGAATTTATGTACCTTTTGTACTAGCCCAATGAACGAAAGAACAATTTTGGTCGTTCTACTTTTTTATACCAAGCAAAGAAGAACCATTTTGTACTACTCAGATCTTTATACCATTGTGTGCCATTTAAAGAAATGAATATATACATACGGATGTTCTATTTCCTTTTGTACCAACGAGAACCATTTTTAACAGGCTTAGATTTTTATGCCTTTTTGTAATATTTGTACTAAACAAAGGAATAAATTTGTAATAACCACAAAAAGCGAAATCTCATTTCCAGGCCATGTTTTACTATTTAAACAAACGAAGAAAGCGAACATGAACTCAGAATTTTATATCATTTTGTAATACTCAAATTTGGATGGATTATTTAGTTTTGTACCATGCAGAAAAAAGGAAACAAAGGTATAAATTTGCACTGATCAGAAAAGCGAAGACATTTATTGAGGTGTCCTATTTCCTTTTGTACCAACGAGAACCATTTTTAACTGGCTTAGAATTTTATGCCTTTTTGTAAAATTTGTATCAAATCGAAAAAAGCAAGGAAATACCATTTTTAAATAGCTCAGCATGTTATAACTTTTTGTGTTTTTGGTCTACCCAATTTCTTGACCATATTGTACTATTTAAACAAACAAAGGAATAAATTGGTGTGACCTATTCACTTTTGTTACAAGCAGAAAAAGGAAAGAATAAATTTCGGTGACCTAATCAGTTTTGTACTAAGCAGAAAAAAGCGAAGAAGGTAAAATTTAAATAGCTCAGTATTTATAACGAAGGAATAAATTTGGGTGTTCTACAGAAGAAAACGGGGAAGGGCCATTTTATTTAATTTTGTAGTACTCAAAATATACAAAGATATAAATTTGTGTGACCCATTCAGTTTTGTACTAAACAGAAAATTTGTTGTTTTTTTTTTTAGAAAGACCATTTTATCTTTTTGTGCTCTACAAGTAAACAGAGGAAAAGCAAACGAAGAAACAAATTTGAAGGATGTTTATTTTAACTAATCCTGCTGCGAGTAGATCAATTGGTACACCTTGTCTCAAAAAGGTTGAGCGCATTCTTTATTGGTGTTTTGAGGCAAAAATTTTCAAAGTCCAACTTCGGGTATCTTCGGGAAATAGTAAACCAGGTTCGAACCTCCAAGCCAGCCTTTGCAATCGGGAAAAAGTTTGCAGATGTCTTTTTCTTCTTTTAAATATAATAAGACTTGTTACCAAGTGTAGAAAAAAAGCAACATTGATTGAAATATTTAATGATACAATATTTCGAAACTTTGTATTAATGTCAGCAAATGTTTGTTTGTCATTTAGCTGTCAATGCTCAAAGTTAATACATAGAATATAATTATCACCTGAGTACTAAAATAAAAGTCAAAGTAGAACAGAAACAGCGTTTGTAGTGGATATGAATGTCATAATTGTCTTGAGAACATTTATACATCGCTAAAAATACCTTAGCAGAAGTCCTTGTGTTAGCTCACTGGCAAGTTGTCGGACCTTAAATCATAAGGTTATGAGTTCTCTGGGTCAATGCCTTTTTTTAAAATTATATTTTCCGCAATGCATGAAAAAATATATAAAATAATTACATTAAAATATATCAGTTGTATATATATAACATAATCATTGCAGAATGTAGTAATTATTATGTTTAAAATATAAAATCTGAGATAATTTTCACAGTAGGTCGGTATTATATATGAGAATGTTCAATGCAAGTTAGGAAAATCGTTTAATAGCAATAAATAAATTATGTAGTGTATTTATTTGCAGCTATTTGTCATACAGATGTAACATCTCAATATTCTCAATACAGCATGTCATTTACATTCGTGAAATACAGTATATTCCTACGAATATAGAAAGTGTGTAAACAGAGTATCCAAAGTCGGATCCTGCTTCAAGACACATAACTTTTCCCGATCCCCTTAACGTCACGGGAAGAAACACAAATTCTCTTTAGAACGGAATATCGATACTTAGAGTCTCATTCGAATACGTTGAATATGCTTTTGTATATTCATTTCTCTCTCTCTCTCTCTCTCTCTCTCTCTCTCTCTCTCTCTCTCTTTCGCTTTGTTTATGTGTTGCGGAATATCCCAAGTTGAATACAACATTTGCAAAGTATATGACCATCAGTGTAATGGAATACCGGAAATTGAAAGTCGTGTTTCTTCAGGTTGGATTTGCGTGTTCATGTTAGCTCTCTGGTAGAGTACGGGCTTGTTAATGAGGTCGTCTTGAGTTCAAAGCCTGCAGAGAATTATTTTTTTTTTTGTTAGTAGAATTGCACAGAAATCGGATTCAAGGAGTGGTTTACTTCTAGAAATATTTTCAGAAGCGTTTAGGTAGCTCTGAAAAGGACTGTTTTCGGGAGTTAAGGCGGGGACATTGTGTCCAATACTTATTTTATTTATTTAAATCCGCTGACTCCAACAAGAGAATCCCAATTACAGGAGTCTTACATAAAATATTACATCTATGTTATCAATTTAAAACAAACACTAGAATAAAAAAAAATCACCCTTCTGAATTTATTACACGCCCTATTCTTCTGGGCATGGAATCTATTAAATGGGTGACAAATTTATCTCCTTCCCCTACCTCCAGCTATGCTTCGGAAACAAGATGCCACAGGTCATCTTGGGTTCTGGTGGATCTGCCTCAGGCCAACTATCCCTTAAAGTACGCTTCACTTCTGCCCACATATTTTCCATGAGATTGAGGTCTGCTCCACGAGGCGGCCAGTCAATTAAATCAATCTCAGGCTGCCCTGCGAACCATTCCTAAACCACACGGGAAGTATGTATTGGCGACTGGTCTTGCTGGAACTGAATTACACCATCAGGCTGAAATACTCGTACAGATGGCACCATGATATTACTCATAATATCTAAGTACTGAGCACTGTCCAGGTGTCCTTCAATTCTGTGAAGCTGTTCTGCTCCGCGCCTGAAAATCCAACCCCAACATGAAATAGATACATGGCCACTGCGATTTCAAGCAGCAACACATCCAGGGTCATATCGGGTGCCTCTCGGGCGATACACAAAACGGCGTCCCTCATTTAATGTTGTGAATATGGATTCATCTGAGAAAACCACGTTTTCCCAATTGCGACCCACATTCGCCTGTGCAAACGCGAGACGGTAAATTTTGTGGTCGTCTGAGAGTTTTTCCTTCACGGCAGTAACACAGCCACGTAACCCGGCATGACGAATCCTTCGCAGAGCTGTATGCTTACTACCAGGAAAAAGAGAAGCTTCCCTTAGCTGTCTAGACATCCTTAGTGGGTCTAGCCGGGCTTCGTTTACTAATCTCGCATCTTCGGCTTCGGTTGACACATGCGGACAACCAGAAGGTCGTAAATTACCAGTTTGACGTGTAGGACCATATTTCCGAATCCATCGCTTTCCTGTAGAGGCCGGGACACCTACTCGCCTGCTAGCTGCAGTTGCAGAATAGCCTTCCAACTCCCATAAAGTAATTACTGCTGTACGTCTATCCATAGTTACCAATATTCTGAGCTGTGAGCAGGAAGCAATAGGTAAAAGCTAGTACCTGACGCGTGGTTGGTTAATTGCACGACACGCCTATTGTGGGGAACGACTTGGTCAACGACTCGCGAAAGAAATCTGAAAATGGTGCGCCGTAATAATAATATTAAAAACAGTTTTTATAAAGGAGTATTAATACATACGAAAAGCTGTTTAAAGAATGAATTGTTATACTGACTTTACACGTATAAAAACACATACCATATACCAAACAGATTGAGCGATATGATGATAGCTGTATTGAGACGACACTTTCGAAGTCCAACTTCGGGTATCTTCTGAAAACAGTAAACTAAAGCTGCTGGTTCGAACCTCCAAGCCAACCTTAGCAATCGGGATAAAATGTACAGATATATTTTTCCTTCTGTAAAATATAATAAGACATGTTGAAATGGTATTAAGTGTAGAAAAAAAGTAAAGTTGATTGAAATAGTTAATGATACAATATTTCGAAACTATATATTCACACTCTCGTTTCGTCATTGTGATTTCCATACGAAAAAAATAATTTACGTATGAGCTCAGTTATATTTCAGAAGCAGCTTCCGAAAAGCGGTCATGTTAGCTCAGTGGTACACACCCGAGCGTTTAAATCGTGAGTTCGATACCCGTTCAGGTGAGATTCTTTTATGATATTATACTTTCCTCAATGCATGAAAATTATGTAAAATAGTTACATTACAATTCATCAGTTGTATATATCAGTTGAATATATATATTCATATCATTTCACAACATAAGCAATTCTTATCTTTAAAATATAACATTTGAGGTATTGACAGAACGTCGGTATGTTATATGTGAATATTAAATACAAATTAAGAAAATGTGTAATAGCAATAAATAAGTTATGTATTTATTTGCAGCTATTTTCATACGCAGGTAACTTCTCAATATTCGCATTACAGCATTTAGGTAGAGCATATCGAAAATCGGATCGTGGTTCAAGACAAAAAACTAGCTAGCCCCAAACTGTCACGTAAGAAACTCACGAATCGCAAAAGTAAAGTGAAGAGATTGAGAGCGGTAATACCTTAATCGCTCTCTCTCAACTCTCTCTTATCTGCATTTATACATATAAAAGTGTATGTATGAGTGTTCCAACATAACTCATGTATGCCTAGAGCAGGGTTTCTCAACCTGGGAGTCGTGGCCCCTAGGAGGTCGCGAAGATAAGCGGAAGAGATAAATATAGTTAGAATCTAATACCGGAAATTATTTTGAATTTTGTTCTGATAGGCATACTTTTATTTTTTATACATACTGTACAGAACAATAAAAAATAAGTCTACTGAACATTGTCAAAGAGTGCAGAGTTGTTTAAAAATGAATTTAAATGAAAGACGTATGATATGATACTAATGAGAACTGTATATAGAAATACTAGAAAAATACACATGGAACAAAACCTGCATATTGAAATACAATTAAAATTGAAACCTAATGAGATACCTAAGCATGGTGTAATTTCACTAGTGCAGCAATCCCCGGTTCAATATTCGTGACGAACATTATGAAGCCATTTTCAACTGATAAGCGATTTCTTGTCTTTGTTTTAATGTTTACCATGAAAAAAAAAAAAACTTTCGCACAAGTACGATGTAGCAAATGGAATTATTACTTTTAAAGCAGCAGATACCAGACCAGGATATTCTTCTCTCCTCATCAGGCAGAACTTGTCCAAGTCTTTGTTACAGAAAACCAGTTGCAAAGACTTGTAGCATGATCATTCTATTATTTGGTTAAGAAATTGTGTGCTTAGATCAGATACGTTAATGGCCTCTTCAAAGAAGGAGTTTAACATCCATCTTGAACCAGCACCTTCGTCGTTGGGAATATAGATAGTACAGTTACTGTATCCACTGTCAATGCCGGGTGCCGAAAAAAGGGGGCACAAATTTCGTAGGAAGTGTGTTACTCATGTTAGGAAAGTATGGATGCACGCGAGATAAGACGAGACGAGAAATGGAAAAGTCTCGTCTCGTCTCGCAACCTCAAGCGTTGGTCTCGTCTCGCGTAAGGTCTCGTCTCGCAAATGTGAAGTCTCGTCTCGCGTCTCGCATAAAATTTTGAGTTTCATCTCGCGTCTCGCGCGAGACTTTCTTACATGGTCTCGCATATATTCTAGGTCAAAATTTTGCAATGTGTTATTCTATGGCTGTTAATGAATGATGATGTGATATTCTGTCCGAAGGCAGGTATTTGACCTAAAAGTCCCTTGGCAAGGTGAATGGTGGTTTGCCATTGCTTTCCATGGGATGAATGTTCATAACATCCTAAGGAGACGGAACCTAGAGTTCAATATGGTATCCGAACTTGTGTCCCCTCCGCTCCAAATTAAAAGAAAAGTTGTGCTGCAATTTGATCGCTGGACCATTAATTTTCGTCAAATTAATAGCATAATTTACAGCAAAACCAGCATAAATTGTTGCTGGATCCAACATTGTTTTCCAGCTTAGAGGTCTCCAGCAATATTTGCCTCTTCTAAAATATCGTCGCCACTATCAACATTTACACGTTTTGGTCGTTTCCTTGAAGGGTGATTTTCCAGTATAAAGATGTTTTTATACCACCAAAAGCGCTTGTACACAACAGAAGAACTCATCACAACACAATACGACCCAATTCTTTTGGTTCGTTCGGGCTTGTAGCAATGTTGGATTATCGCATTTTATGAACTTTCGCTTTCAACTTATACTGCCAGATCTAGAAAATAAAATTACTGACAGATATAGGGCCATTCCTACCATCTCCCACGAAACCTATAGGGACATCCTGCCAAACCAGTATTTGAATTAAACTTCCGAACTAGAGGGGGATGTTTTTGATAAATATATAGAAAGAAAATACTTATTCCATGTAAAAATATCATGTTATTTCTGCGAGCCGGGCCGGGGATAAACTTTGACGAGAGGGGATTTCCCCGCCATTCCCCAACATTAATCGCTAATAGTAATGTGAAAAAGACAGAAACAACAGAAATATCATATTTCGCAGCAATAGGGAGTCTTATTCGCTTTTCAGACCAAAAATAGAAGTTCATGTATTCGTGCGCGCCCGCGTGTATATGTTTGTGTCGCAAAATAAAGTCCTAAATCGATGCTGTAATAAATTTCCAATTTACAAAGCTTTTCTTTTTTAGAAACTAAAGAAGGCTTTAATTCTGAAAATTAACCTTGATTAATAATAAATTTCATAAAATGTCTATTGCCCCAATCACTTTTTGTTCCTGGAGGCATTAACGCTCAACTTAGAAAACTCAATAAATGTAAAATTACTAAATATACAATTAAATGTAATTCATAAATGTTGCGAGACTGCGAGAAGTCTCGCGAGACTTCTCGTGCGAGACTTAACCGAGTCTCGTCTAGCGTCTCGTCTCGCGTCTCGCATAAAATTTTCACTCTTGTCTCGTGTCTCGTATCGCAAATGCGATACGAGACGAGACTTCTCGCGTCTCGCGTGCATCCCTATAGGAAAGTGCATGTGCACATGTATAAAATAGAAGGAAAAACGTAATAAAATGTGCTCAAAATCAAGAAAAGGCAGAGTTTACTTTTGAAAATTTTATTGAGCTTCGTGCCAACCATGGTGGCGCTTCGCAGCTAGTCTGTCGACCTCACTCATATGTACGGAGACATCGTCGTATACTCTCGCCCCGGGCGCTGATTTTCCATGCCACGGCACTGTTCACTATAAACAAGAAATGGATTCTACTATTATAGAAATAGGTATGTTAAAAATCCCACACAAGCTTATTATAAAACACAAATTATAGAAGGGTCGCTGGCAAGAGGATGTGATAAAAGGGGATCGTGATAGGAATTAGATTGAGAACCACTGGCCTAGAGTAATTTTAACCAAATTTCTTATAGTCTGAAAAAGAGTGCTGTCGGGTTACCTATGGTGAATGGGAGGAGGATACATATAAAAGATTGCTAGAAAATGATCGGTATTAGTGTCGAATTTATAGTTTTCGGGGTCGCTTAGATAAATAGTGTGACTTTCGATTTCGCTTAAGTCCGATTAAGCTCTCATTAGTAGGGATGGGCACGAGCGACTTTTCTTTGAAACTCGACTCGACTCGAAACAGACATCTTTGAGGTCTACTCTAGGACTCGGCGCGAAAAATGTCCTCCAACTCGACTCGGATTAGAGTCGAGTCAAACTAAAACGACCCAAATCCTGTGTGTAGTCCTACTTAGACAATACATAGACAATATAATTATTCTATTATCAATTATACTACTATTACTACAAATAATAATAATAATAATAATAATAATAATAATAATAATAATAATAATAATAATAATAATAATTATTATTATTATTATTATTATTATTATTATTATTATTATTATTAGTAGTAGTAGTAGTAGTAGTAGTAGTAGTAGTAGTAGTAGTAGTAGTAGTAGTAGTAGTAGTAGTACAACACCGTGTATAAACATGAACGATAGATGGTTAGTAAAGGAATACTAAAAGCTAGTTGACTGCCGACGTCGGTAGTCATGACGTCTACAAGGCAAAGACATCGTTCATTACCCTAAGCGTCGGTGGACTACAGATGGTCAACTATTGACCTCTCGCCAAAAATTGGTGGCCCCGCAGCGACAATCCGCGGTGGCCCCACTTCCATTTTGAAAACTTTACTACCAGCGGCAGAGACGCGATGAAACGACAACGAACCACAAAATTACTCTCCCAAAATATGTTAAAATGCCTATATGTGTGATTTGTTTATATTTAGGTGAGTCAAAAAGCACAAAACAAATACCCCGGGATGGACGCGAACTATCAATATTACGATTACTAGGCACGTGTTCTTCTGATTTCCCTACGGAAACGATCATAAAAAGCTTGCTTGTTGATGGATAAATCATTGACGTCTTAATTTAGCCAATCAGACAAACCCCTACATCTCGAGTTCTAGGAGGTGATATCGTGAACCGTTTCAGATTTATTGCTTTCTGGTGGGGTACTATCTATGTGCAAAATTTGAGCATAATAGCCGACATGCATCTTCGGTGCCTCTTATCTTTAGTACAATTTTAACCAGAGATGGTGTGGGTCAATGAAAATTTGATTCACGATCCACCATGATCCAGTATCACCCACCACCCAAATGACCCATTGGCCCACTCTGACCCATCATCCATCGTGATCTACTCTGACCCACCACCAACTATGAACCACTCTGAACCATTGTGACCAACTCCGACCCATCGACATCAACTCTGACCCATGATCCACGTCCTCTTCTCCGTTGACTAAAGAGGCTACACTTGTAATAAAACAAGACTGTGAAATTATCACTTATCGGAGTTTGAATTTCTACCGTCAATGGCTCAAGCACCTCTCTGTTACTATGCTGGTGGATCTGACCTTTACGATATATAATGGCAAAGTGTTTCTCAACTTCCGAATTAAAATGAATTTAAATTTATCATATATAATTATTTCTTTGTTGCCTTACAGACACATTTCAGTAGAAAATAGGATGAAATTTGAAAGTCTCAAATCAAGGAAAAGTAGACCAACGTAAAAAAAGAAAGAAAAACTAATTTTCTATATCATTAAGCACCTGGAGTGCCACTCTTTATCTAATCCACCTCGAAAATTATGGATTCGACACTAATGTCGGTCTTATATATATATATATATATATAATTTTGATGTCAGCCCCTTTCATTTCTCCTAGGAGAGCAAACGGATACTGTCACCGTTAGGACTAAATTTGGTCTTAAATGACATTAAAATTTCTACCAATTAATTTAGCGACCAGTGTTGCATTTAAAAGCTCGGCGCCTCTACGCACTTTTGCTCTCGGCGCCCCAATAACTACATATTTCTCCGCCTCTTCATCCCTAACTTAAAAATAAAACTTAATTCGAATATGCTTAATTAGTGAATTTATTACATTTAAATACCACTCACTACATGCTACAGCTAGAACTACGTAACAAAAATAACAAATGTGAAACGTGTTCTGAATTATTTTTAGATTTCTTACGCTATTATTATACATATTAGAACAGTAAAAGAGGATTGTTCATGAAATAGTATATTTGCTCTTGATTTTTAACTTTTTCATACGGAAAAAATTAAAATAGTATTCAAGTTTTAAACTTTGCACTCTGCAAATATATTGCCCTCTAGGCAATGGGACTAATGTGAAATGTGGTCTAATGTGGACAAATGGGAAATGCGGCAGTTAGCGGCGCTGAAAATTTACGATTCGATTCTACCTAGGTAATATCGGTTGATTTCGATATTTTTATGTCGCTACGTAACCACCCTGGGCGCTAATGGGAACTTAATTGGAAAAATGAAATGAAATCTTTGAGTTTTACGTCCCACGGTTATGCCGGTTAGGCTAAAGGAGACGGTGATTATGAGAGATGAGTGAAATGGTGGAATGAAGAAAGTGGGAGGAAACGGGAGAACCCCGAGAAAACCCACAAGCGCGGTGTTTGTCCACCACAAAGTTCACTTGGCGGAGGCTGGGGGAACTTAATTGGACTTGAATTGAAAGTAGAACTATTCACCTAAGCGACCACGAAGCTATGGATTCGATACTAATATCGACCCGTTTCTAGCATTTTTGATATGTATCCCGACAGTACTCTTTTCCAGACTGTAAGAAATATAGTTATAATTGCGCTAGATATATCAGAATTATGTTGAAACACACACATCCATCCACTTTTATATTCTGTATAAATAGAGAGTGAGCGAGCGAGCGAGCGAGAGAGAGCGACTAAAGGCATCACCACTTCCACATTGCAAAAGCATATATCAGGAATTGAATTGAAAATCTATGTAAAGACTTTCTGCTGTGGCGTGCTTCATAAGGACAATTTCAGTCTGCTCACGTGACCTTTGGGGTTCATGAATTTCTTGCGAGCGTTGCGACTTTGGATTCTCTGTTTAAACCTTCGGTTTATGCATCGAATAAGTTTTCAAGAACATAAATGACATGCTGTATTATGAATGTTGAGAATTACCCTCTATATGACAAATAGCTGCAAATAAATACACTACATGATTTATTTATTGCTAGTGAACGAGTTTCTTAACTTGTATTTAACATTCTCATATATATAATACAGACCTACTGTGGACACCTACCTATTTCAGATGTTATATTTTAAACATAATAATTACTACATTCTGCAATGATTATGTTATATATATACAACTGATGTATTTAATGTCATTATTTTATATAATTTTTCATGCATTGCGGAAAATATATTTTTTTAAAAAGGCAATGACCCACAAGGGATTCGAACTCACAACCTTATGATTTGAAATCCAACAGCTTACCAGTGAGCTAACACAAGGACTTCTGCTAAGGAACTTTTAGCGATGTATAACGGTTCTCAAGAAAATTATGACATTCATACCCACTAGAAACGCTGTTTTTGTTCTACTTTGACTATTATTTTAGTACTTAGGCGATAATTATGTTCTATGTCTTAACTTTGAGCATTCTTTTACATATGGAAAGATTCGTTTACATATCTAAATGTTCCATTACGTATGGAGAGCTAAATGACAAACAAGCATGTGGTGACATTAATACAAAGTTTCGAAATATTGTGTCATTAAGTATTTCAATCAATGTTGCTTTTTTTCAACACTTGATAACAAGTCTTATTATATTTAAAAGAAGAAAAACACATCTGCAAACTTTTTCCCGATTACAAAGGCTGGCTTGGAGGTTCGAACCTGGTTTACTATTTCCCGAAGATACCCGAAGTTGGACTTTGAAACTTTTTGCCTCAAAACACCAATAAAGAATGCGCTCAACCTTTTTGAGACAAGGTGTACATAGTGAAAAAAACAATATGGCATTATTGCGACTTTCATTTTCGAATACATACGGATTAAGCCACTATGGCAAAAAATACTACTCTCTCCTTATGCTTATTTGGAGCAGACTTAAGAGGACCAAGCATTAGAAACCCGCTAGTAGGGCGTCGATTCAGTAATCCATATTAGAGTATACCTTTTATACAACAAAACAAGCTTCTTAGCCCCACTCCAGAAATTAGAAAACAAATTCTTTCTTCTACAGTCTTCGGCATGCATTTTAGACCAAGGGCAGCAAGATTAATATTAAATAACACTTCTGCTGGATAGAAATTCGATTCTCTCGATCTTCTTCTTTATCCGGCAACTTTACTTGGAAATTATCCACATCGTAGAATTTATCAGGTTACATCTAGTAAAAGAAAACGAATAGATAATTTTGAGACAGTTCCATATGGGTAAATACAGTATTAGTAGAAACGAAAGTTTTTAATTAAGTAGAGATAAGGAGAGAGTGAAAAAAAATGGAAAATTAAATTTTAAATCATTATTATTATTATTTTAGAGGTCAAAAGGAAGAATAAATGAATTTGAGTGGCATATGTACGGAATTTAGTTTTATACCGAAAAAAAAATTGAATGGAATATTTTATTTTGTACCAGCTGGGAATTTAGTGTTGTACCATTCTATCAATTTAAGTATTTTGTACTATTTAGTACCACCGAGAAGGTGTAGAATATTTTGTTTTGTTGGCTTCTTTATTTTGTATTAACGACTAAAACCTTTAACACATATTTGGTTGTGTGCATTACAATGGCCGAAGTTTTTCATTTCCCTGTGGTACAACGTAATGGTCGCCCCGCTTATTCTAGGTCTACAGTTAGATATTTTCGATTGGATAATGGTATACAGCCATGTTTTGTTGAGCACAATGCCCACTATAACGATGTGGTAGACAATTATTTGATGGATAGATATTTGTTTAATAGTCGCTATAACAAATGGTATATGATAGAATTTGTTAAGCATTTATCGCAGGTAGATATTAAGATAGACTTTTTGTCGTTGGTTACTCGTTTAACCGCACACAGTTCTCTTTTCCAATCAGCTACCTTTTTTGCCATGAAAACTAAGGGTAATAGTTATACTGTGACAGCTTTCTTTCGCTATGGGGGAACGCAGGACACTTTGGATGAGTTATTAAAGTTTTGGAATCATGTGTGCGAGTTCAGGCCAAGTATCCAGATTGCAGATTTACTTGGTTGCTTTACACGATGTGGTAAAACTGGCCTTTTTGCGGTATCTCCTGATACCTATCTGTTGGACCTCGCGGTATTTGGAAACTTGGTGAAAAAGAATAACAAATGGTTTTTCTCACAATAAAGCTATACATACAGAATAATCCATTATGGCAAAAAAATACTACTTTCTCCTTATGCTTAGTTGGAGTAGACTTCGATACTGTACTTATAATAGTCTGTAATAGTGCAGTTTATTTTTCGCATGAGAGTAGGTTTTAAAGGTGCATTGTAGTCTACCAGCAATAATGATCTCTAAGAAAGTTATTAAGTAAAGATAACAATTTGTTAGTGGCGAACCAATTATACCGCCATTCTGCGAACACATTTATACGATCCAATTTCTCAGATTTAAGGCTAAATTAAATGGGCAAGAGGTGTACAGTATTTGGAAGATATAATTAAGAAGTACTACGATACAGGTAATTCTTCCATTAAAATTTACAACTAATTGATTTTCTTCATTGTTCAGACAAGCGTTTACAGGGTATTGCGAGATGGGAAGCAATTATCTTTAACCACTATACTGATGAGTGGATCCAATTTTACACATCAAAGAATATTTACAGATGCTTATTGGAGTTGCCGGATAAAGAAGAAGATCGAGAGAATCGAATTTCTATCCAGCAGAAGTGTTATTTAATATTAATCTTGCTGCCCTTGGTCTAATATGCATGCCGAAGACCGTAGAAGAAAGAATTTGTTTTCTAATTTCTGGAGTGAGGCTAAGAAGCTTGTTTTGTTGTATAAAAGGTATACTCTAATATGGATTACTGAATCGACGCCCTACTAGCGGGTTTCTAATGCTTGGTCCTCTTAAGTCTGCTCCAAATAAGCATAAGGAGAGAGTAGTATTTTTTGCCATAGTGGCTTAATCCGTATGTATTCGAAAATGAAAGTCGCAATAATGCCATATTGTTTTTTTCACTATGTACCAATTGATCTACTCGCAGCAGGATTAGTTAAAATGAACATCCTTCAAATTTGTTTCTTCGTTTGCTTTTCCTCTGTTTACTTGTAGAGCACAAAAAGATAAAATGGTCTTTCTAAAAAAAAAACAACAAATTTTCTGTTTAGTACAAAACTGAATGGGTCACACAAATTTATATCTTTGTATATTTTGAGTACTACAAAATTAAATAAAATGGCCCTTCCCCGTTTTCTTCTGTAGAACACCCAAATTTATTCCTTCGTTATAAATACTGAGCTATTTAAATTTTACCTTCTTCGCTTTTTTCTGCTTAGTACAAAACTGATTAGGTCACCGAAATTTATTCTTTCCTTTTTCTGCTTGTAACAAAAGTGAATAGGTCACACCAATTTATTCCTTTGTTTGTTTAAATAGTACAATATGGTCAAGAAATTGGGTAGACCAAAAACACAAAAAGTTATAACATGCTGAGCTATTTAAAAATGGTATTTCCTTGCTCTTTTCGATTTGATACAAATTTTACAAAAAGGCATAAAATTCTAAGCCAGTTAAAAATGGTTCTCGTTGGTACAAAAGGAAATAGGACACCTCAATAAATGTCTTCGCTTTTCTGATCAGTGCAAATTTATACCTTTGTTTCCTTTTTTCTGCATGGTACAAAACTAAATAATCCATCCAAATTTGAGTATTACAAAATGATATAAAATTCTGAGTTCATGTTCGCTTTCTTCGTTTGTTTAAATAGTAAAACATGGCCTGGAAATGAGATTTCGCTTTTTGTGGTTATTACAAATTTATTCCTTTGTTTAGTACAAATATTACAAAAAGGCATAAAAATCTAAGCCTGTTAAAAATGGTTCTCGTTGGTACAAAAGGAAATAGAACATCCGTATGTATATATTCATTTCTTTAAATGGCACACAATGGTATAAAGATCTGAGTAGTACAAAATGGTTCTTCTTTGCTTGGTATAAAAAAGTAGAACGACCAAAATTGTTCTTTCGTTCATTGGGCTAGTACAAAAGGTACATAAATTCTGAGTTAGCTAAATTGAACCTTCTTCGATTTTTCTGGTTAGTACAAAAAAAAAAAAAAACAGGCCACTCAAATTTATCCCATCGTTTGTTTAAATAGTACAAAAAGGTACAGAAATTCTCAGTTAGTTAAAGTGGGTCTTCTTCGGTTTTTTCTGGTTAATACAATGTTGTTCTTTCGTTAAAATACTCAGCTACAAAAGTAAATAGCTCACTCATATTTATGCCTTCGTTTATTAGATTAGTTTAAAATGATATAAAATGATCCTTTTTTTGCTTATTCCTTTGTTTGTTGAAATAATACAAAATGGTATAAAATACTCAACTTCGGTTTTTCAAATTAAATAGCTCACTCAAATGCATTACTTCGTTTAATTGATTTTAGAGTTGACACAAGTTATAATTCCTTTGTTTATTTGAATACTCCAAAATGGTACAATATTCTTTGTTTTTTTTCTCGGTGGTACAAAACTAAATATTCCATTGTTTATTTGAGTAGTAAAATTCTGAACCAGTTAAAAATGCCATTTCTCATTGGTACAAAATTGAATAGGTCACTTAAATTTATTCTTTCGTATATTTAAATATTCAGCTAGTTCATTTTTTCTCGTTGGTATAAAAAGTAGAACATCGAAATTATTCTTTCGTTACAGAAATTATGAACTTGTTAAAATGGCTCTTCTTCTCTTTTCCAGTTGGTACAAAAGAAAATAGTCCACCTAAATTTTATTCATACTTCACTTCTTTTTTTCTAGTTGGTACAAAAACTAAATACTCTATTCCTTCGTTTATTTGAATAATGGTCCTTCACTTTTTGCAGTTGGTACCTAAGGAAATAATCCAATCAATTTTTTCTGGTTCGTACAAAACTAAACACTCCATCCAAATTTGAGTATTACAAAAATGAAATGAAATTCTGAGTTAGTTAGAAAATAGTCCTTCTTGCTACAAAATTAGAAATCTCACTCAAGAGTACAAAATAGTATTGAACTTCTGAGCCGGTTAAATTTATCCGATTGTTTGTTTAAAATACGCAATTATTTCTCATTGATGCAAAATTGAATAGGTCACTCAAATTCACCCCTTCGTTTGTTTAAATATTAGAACATGGTCTAGAAAAAATGGCATTTTTCATTGGTACAATATTCCTTCGTTTATTTAATTAGTACAAGAATACATAAATTCTGAGGTAGTTGAAATATGGCATTTCTCGTTGATAGAAAATTGAATAGGCCACTCAAATTTATTCCTCCTTCCCTTTTTCTGCTTTGTACAAAATTTATTCGTTGCTCCGTTTACAAGCTCTCGATGGTCATTATTTTGGAACTTGCAGTGATTGATGAACTATTACTAAATGTGGAAACAGCACCTCAATATGTGGCTCAGTTTTCGTGTTATTAGGTTTTAAGTATGTTGACTTTTGACCTCGATGATCAGTATTTTGGAACTTGTAGTAGTTGATGACCAGTTACTAGATTTGGAAACACCACCTCAATATTAGGCTCCGTTTTCGAGTTTGACCTTTGACCTCGATGATCAGTATTTTGGAACTTGTAGTAGTTGGTGACCGATTACTAAATGTGGAAACAGCACCTCAATATGTGGCTCAGTTTTCGTGTTATTAGGTTTTAAGTATTTTGACCTTTGACCTCGATGATCAGTATTTTGGAACTTGTAGTAGTTGATGACCAGTTACTAGATTTGGAAACACCACCTCAATATGTGGCTCCGTTTTCGAGTTATTAGGTTTTAAGTATGTTGACCTTTGACCTCGATGATCATTATTTTGGAACTTGTGGTACCTGATGACCTATTGCTAAATGTGGAAACACCACTTCGATATTTGGCTCCGTTTTCGAGTTATTAGGTTTTAAGTGTCATACAAAGGGCGTATCCCACATAAGCTATCAGACCCAGATAAAAATAAGTATGATATTTGTAATCAACATGTCCGAAAACCCTCATATACCGAGTTTCATCCAAATCGGTTAAAATTGTCATATAAAGGGCGTATGCCACATAAACTATAGGACCCAGGTAAAAATAGGTATGATATTCGTACTCAGCATAGTCGAAAACCCCCATATGCCTAGTTTCATCCAAATCGGTTCAAAGAGCGTATCCAATCGCTATGTTACATAGGTATTCATTGTCTTAAAATAGGGGTTGAAAAAAAATTTTTATGTAATTTCTGCTATGGTAAAATAGGGGTTGGAAAAGTAATTATAAAAGAGAACGAGTCCACCCTTAAAATGGAGGTTTTTGTGTGTTACGTACTCTCAGTGTAATTTCTGCTATGTTCAATTAGGGGTGGAGAAAATGAATACACCCCCTGTGCTATGTCCGCCATGTTTCGTAGTCTCTGTCATGTTGAAATAGGGGTTGGAAAATATGCTCATAAAAGAGAGTGTTCATAGTCTCAGTGTAATTTCTGCTATGTTAAAATAGGGGTTGGAAAATAAGCCATGTTCTTTTATTAGCTGTGCTATGTATTATCTGTTCTGCTGTGTGTTGATAGTCTCAATGTAATTTCTGCTATGTTAAAATAGGGGTTGGAAAATATGCTCATAAAAGGGAATGAATACACCCTTAAAATGGAGGTGGTTGTGTTTGTTATCTGCTCTGCTGTATGTTCATAGTCTCCATGTATTCTATGCTATGTTAAAATAGGGGTTGGAAAACGAATACACCCTTGTTATGTTATGTACTCTTATGCTCTGCTGTGTGTTCATAGTCTCAGTGTAATTTCTGCTATGTTAAAATAAGGGTTGAAAAATATGCTCATAAAAGGGAACGAGTTCACCCTTGTTATGTTACGTACTCTTATGTGTTATCTGTTCTGCTGTGTGTTACATAGTGTCAGTGTAATTTCTGCTATGTTAAAATAGGGGTTGAAAAATATGCTCATAAAAGAGAACGAGTACACCCCTTAAAATGGAGGTCGTAAAAGAGAACGAGTCTTATGTGTTATCTGTTCTGCTGTGTGTTACATACTCTTATGTGTTATCTGCTCTTCTATGTGTTCGTAATTAACATAGGGGTTGGAAAAGTGCTCATAAAAGAGAACGAGTATACCCTTAAAAATGTGCTCATAAAAGAGAACGAGTACACCCCTTAAAAAGTGGTCATAAAAGGGATTAAATTCACCCCTAAATTTAAGGTCGTAAAAGACCGTGGGCTCACGGTGCACGGTGGTCATTTTCCCAGGGGCTTGTGAGTTGTTCTAGTATGTTCTAGTATGAGCCAGATCGATCATTTTTCTACTACTAATGGCAACGGACTTTCTGGACATCCTGTATATTCATATAACTCACACAGTATATGCATTCGGAAATTTTTTATTACAGTTTCGTAACAGGCGTCATTAGTGCTTTCGGTTGGTGTATAAACTATCTTCCAGTTTGATATATAATCTCCCTCTCTTCCCTTTTCAGCACCAATGCTACAGCTTAACGTGGAATAGAACATGAGCTAGCATTAGGAATCGAACGCGGGTCGTATACTAGCCTTATAGCCACGACGCTGCTCTGTGTCGATATTAACTATACCCTATATACATATATACTTCATATCTGCACAGAGAATAGCCTCGTTTATATATTAATTACATACTACTTCTGACAAAATAAGCGTACTTACATTAAGCTTACTTGCATAAAACAATCTGACGTTAACATCTTTGTACTTATGACTTAGGTATTCGAACCATAGATATATAATCCATCTCATTAAAAAAAAAAAAATCAGAAATGGAATAATAATAATAGAATTTGTTTGTGTAATAGTACTTGGTAAACGAACCAATGTTTTTGAGATGGTCTTCACTTTTGCTTAGTTCCTCATGAATGAAATAATAATTGAATTGATGACTTGTTCGTTCAGAGTGTCAAATATATCGACAATACAAACTATTCCACTAAGTTGTATTTTCTAAATTCTAAATAATAATGTGGATGAATTTTAGGATTAAGTGTTACTATTGTACCAAAACGTGAAGTGTAGTACTACAATATAAGAACTGCTAACTGCTAAAAGTATGTTTTGTCAACGAGAAGATATTTATTTCTATGTGTACAAGAGTTCTACAAGGATAAGCCATGAATCTTTGATTATACTTATTTTCAGTTGTCCTTGCTGTTTAATTTAAATATGATTACCGTAAGTGTATAGGTACAGCTGTTATTATTATTTCTTTTTATGTATTCGCCAATTATATGAAAGCAAAGACATGAAATATAATGTGTTAACCAGGGGTGTAGCCAAGGAGGGGCCGGCCCATTGGGGCCAGACCCCCCCAAATGGTTTCCTGCCCCCCCCCCCCAATGACCAGCTTTTATAACATCATAGAAGAATTATCTCGCTTCATTCATTTAAAAGTAACAAAGTTTATTGACAATTAATAATTTATGGTAAAATAGTATGGCGAAATATTGTTTTACCATACCGATCGAAAAATAGGATACTTTTTTGTGACAGCAGATTACACAATTTACTGCGATTTATATTTGACAGTTTGAAGACAAACGTTTTAACAAATACAGCCATAAAACAAAGGTACTAAACTGATTGTACAGTATATTTTTATATGCTTTAACAAGTGTTTTAAAAGACATAGAGAATGGAAAATTTGGTGAGAAACAATGCTTTTATTCAATTTGGATTTCATCCGCTCTCTATTTTATTTCTATTCAGTGTAATAAAATAATTGTTTTTTTAGTCACGAATAATAAATAAATATTTTTGTCAGGAAACCGTAAAGAAATTAAGTGAAATTTCAAAGAAAATCAATCTTTTATAGATAGGTTCTGTATACAAGGTCTTAAATTTAAATATAAAGGTTACCAAGAAAAGTTTTGTTGCTTTTTGACCCACCACCTTCGAACATCGATATGTCACCTAACCTGGAAGATCAAAAATAGTCCCCATCAGCATCGACGACCTTCTGAAAACGTTCTGGAAGGCCATGGAATCCATCGCGATAGAACTTGGTGGGCCGTGAAACGAAGAAAGTATCAGGTGCGTTTTGGACTTTTAGTAGGGATTTGAACTGGCGTCCTCTAAGGTGATTGTCCAAAGAATGGAACAGGTGATAATCGGACGGTGCAATACCCGGGGAATATAGTGGTTGCAATATTGTTTCCCATCCAAGGCGGAAAATGGTGTCGTGAGTCATCCTAGTCACGTGCGACTTAGCGTTGTCTCGTAAACGAGGACCCATTTGCAATTCAGAAGTGATGGCTCCAGAGTTTTGAGTTTTTGTCGAGCACAGCTCAACTGCTGACACTACACAGTTGCATTGATACTCTGACGAGCTGGTAGCAGTTCCCGATGCACGATGCACCAAACACACAGAAGGACCTCCTTCTGGTACAGTGCTAGTTTCGGCTGTTTTGAAATCGGTTCATGGGATGCTAACCAATGATGACGGCGCCGAGGAGCTTCGTATAGGACACACTTTTTATCACATGTCAACGCCCTGTCCAGAAATGGCTCCGAAACAGTAAATAAACACAGGCGACTGCTGCGTTGCCTTCTGGCCCGGAGTCAAAATATGTGAGACCCATCGACCCAACTTGTAGTGCTTCCTAAGTTGATGGATGTGATGCCGAATGGTTTCTCCACACACTGAATTGTAGTCCCAGTTCCTCTTTGTACATGTGTTGGTATTCTGGCACGCGGTGTTTTCGGATGTTTCGTCATCGTCCTTAAATTGTTAAACCATCGCTGCAATGTCCGAGTCGTCACGACACCCTCACCAAAGGCCTGGCATATCTTCTGTCCCGCTACAGCGGCGTTTGACCTCCATTTGAACTCGTTCAGTATACATTGCTCTTATGACGCTCTGTGGATGTCCCATGTTCCCTCTGTCTTTAAGCAAGTCCACGGTGTGTCTGAATTGCCACAACCAGGTAGTATGTTGGATATACCCACACCAACAACTGGCCTTCACCTTATCTTTACTCGCATTCAACTCACGGTGTGAGGTCCAATTGAACACAGATCTCCACGAAAAGGGACAGAACTTTCTTGGTTACCTTTATAGTTATGCACAAAAGTATAGCGTTTGGTCCCGGGCAGTAGTTCATGATTAAGCATAATAAAAACTATCTTGAATATAATTTATGGATAATAATAATAATAATAATAATAATAATAATAATAATAATAATAATAATAATAATAATAATAAGAAGAAGAAGAAGAAGAAGAAGAAGAAGAAGAAGCTAAAATAGTGTTTTTAGTTTTCCAGAAGGAAACCAAAATTTTCCTTTCTTTCAGGCTTCAAAAACACTATCAGCAACACATTTTTTGGCTTTGTACATTGTAGCTGCCCCCCCTCAAAAACGACGGCCCCACCTACACAAACCTGCTGGCTACACCTCTGGTGTTAACTTACCTTTATGTTATGATTCCTCTCCCACAGCACAATTGACGGAACTTGTGAATAGTGAGTAGAATGAATGGAATACCACTCGCCAAATATGTTAGTTTTGGTTTCATTGTTTTTTCTTCCCTCATGTAAAATGAATTTTCATCTCCAATGTCAATTTTGCAATTTGCAACGAAAGATAAACAAATGGAATAACGCAATTTTTTCATAATTTGGTTGATGATGCTTTTGTAATGAAAAATTATTTGATTTATTAATGCCAAAATCTGAGATACAACGTGGCGCTACTACAATGGATTGTGTGCGCTTGTGATATATTTTTTATATCATAAGTGCATACAGCCTGTGTTTGCAAGCTCCAGACCTATGGCCACTACGTGAAGACCAGTAGAACGGCAGTATGTAGTAAACTGAGTAGACGGTATTAGTGTAAAATAAGACTTCTCTGATTTCCAAAGAGGGCAAACTCTTTGCGCTCGGATATGTGATGTGAGCGTGATGAAAGTGACAAGTGCATTGGGTGTGTCGCGAGGGACAATGTCCAAAGCTATAACAGCCTACGAAACTCACGGCAAAACCACTTCGGTGAAGAGGGATAGTAGTCGGAAGAATACTCTCAGTGGCAGGTCCCGCAGCTTTAAAGCAGATTATTATTCAGAACCGTCATGCGACTGCCGTGTAAGTGACGGCGGAACTCAAGCAGTACTTCCCACCGCCTGTATACACAATCTGAGTCCACCGTGAGTTACACGACATGATATAAGGGGTCAGGTTCCACGGGCAAAATCCATGATAAGGGATCATAATGCTTTAGCACGATGCCAATGGTGCCGTGAACATGTAACATGAACCGCTGATAACTGGAAACGTATGGTATAGTCGGATGATTCATCGTTCACTTTATTATAAACTACATATTGTGTTTACATGCGGTGAACGTCCAAAGAACCGCATGATCCGCAGTATTTTCACCCAACAATGAAATATTATAGCGGCTATGCAATGATGTGGGCCACAATATGCTGGTTTTCAGTGGATCTTGTGCTGACGCTTACCAGTCGTGTCACTGCCCACGATTATGGGGACTTTGTCCACCTTATGATCCAGATGTTGTTTTCGTACAGTGACTCCATATTCTAGGATTATAATACTCCCATTCACACATCTACAGCTGTTACGACGTGGTTTGAGGAACATTGGGATGGAATTGAACATCTCCTCTGGCCCATCCAATCTCCGGACCTTAACATAATTGAACATCTATGGTCCCTTTTGGAGACACGAATACGACAAAAATTACCGTCTTTGTCCTCCGTCATGGAACTGAGTAGTGCACTGCACGTGAAATGATATGACTCCGTTTTATATCGCATCAAAGCTGTTCGCAGGCCGAAAGGCGGTTCACCGCCATATTAATTAGGTAAGTTACAATTTTTTGGTCATTATATTAAATTGATATGTAGTCGCGAAAAATTTTTAATATGTGGTTGGCAGGGGTAAAAGTGGATCTGAAAAGGTAGGGGGATGAAAGACATCACGCCGTCCCCCGTACCCATCTGACTCCTTAGATATTATTTTGGAAGTGGGGGACGATGTCCCCCGCGTTTCCCCTCACTTTCACACCTGGTGGTTGGTATTTATGGATGGTTAGTATTACCAATTAGTATATCTCTAAGTGGCAACAATCAGTTAACTAGCATCTATTTTTAAAGTGAAAAATCAATTCCTATCATCCAGTTTTCCACAGTCTAATTTGATGTTTCGGTGCATTTCTGTTTTAAATGTCTCAACTCAACTCAAGCATACATCATCCAAACTTAATTTAAAATACTTGTGATGAACTCCTTGGGTCAAGACAGGAGCGCACCCACGAGGCAGAGGAGGGGTGATTTTGCCGGATCCTGACTTCCCAAAACTTCCTAACTCAACATAAATTTGTACACTTTCTCAATGAAACTATACTTGTTTAATCGAGAAATGATAGATGTAGCATGAAAATTTGATCTTACACTTCATCTTATGAAAACATTTACAGAAAAAAAATATATAGAACTAGATTAAGATGGAAGTATTTTACAGTTACTTATCGTCTTTTCTGGTGCAGAATAATACCCGTATGTGTAGTGGCTTGTAGTATTGCACTCCTCGCCCAACCAAAACTTTCAGGTGCGCGCCTGGGTCAAGAAGGATTGAAAGAATTTATCATTTCTTGGTTCCCGGACTTTAAAAAAAATAGCTAGTAAATTTGTCATTGTGAGCAATTGCCTCTTGAATGTGATATATGTGTACATTCTAGTCATATTATAATAATATACTAACAATAATAAAAACCGTGAAATTCTATTAATTTCGGCAAGTCTTGTCTCCGTTAAAGGTACATACGCAGGAATTTATTTCGGGAGGGTCCAAATTCAATGTGAGGTTAAATAATATTAAAAATTGTAAACTCGATCTTAAAATTGGACTAAATTTACAGAAAAATCAGGATTACCTCTAATAAACAAGAAGCAATGTTGAGTAGGTAAGACATGAAATAATACAGGACATAAAATAATACGTCCATAACTTTTCTTTGTTAGACGTTTAAATATTACTTTTTATGGCTGGTGCATAAGTGAGAGATGGGTAAGTAATGATAATGGAAGAAATAATGGAGTGAATGTAGACTTACTCATGCTTAAGTTGAGATAGAACACGAATCGTAGCGTAAGTACTTTAGATGTTCGTTTCACCGTCCAACCATCTCATTTGCGCTACTACTGTTGCAGAGGCTTCCAAAATTTGGATGTTTATGTACTATAACATCCTCAGTTTGTAAAACTGAATAATAAAAGTGACATTGTAGGTTTTCGTTTTACATGTAGATTTGAACTATATAATAATCTACCATAGTGCGAGTTGAAAAAAAAATATAACTTCATGTTGAGTTAGCAACACTGTTAGTATAATGTTATTGTAGAGTTTGTCAAATAATTTCCCTGTCTCAATATTTCCTGCAAAATTTCAATGATTTTATTCTGTCAGTTTAAAAGTTACAAGGACGCTTCAAAATAAATTGCCCACTGTCCTGTCTTGGGTATAATAATACATAGTAATAATAATAATAATAATAATAATAATATAATAATAATAATAATATAATAATAATAATAATATAATAATACATAGTAATAGTAATAATAATGTAATTATCTTATTGCACAACAATATTACAATATTTATCAAGTATTTATATTCAGAACATAGTAAATTCATAGATATGAAGGAATTGCAGTATTTTTTTAATTATAAATACTATATATAGAAAGAAAGAAATTTTGTTTGTTTGTCTGTTCAGTATAGAAATCCACACTGTTGACTTGGCATACTTGAAAGTAATTTTATCGAAGAGACCGTAGGCTATTTAAAACTTGGTTTGTATCCTAAGAGGGAGAAGGGAGCTTCAAAGAGGAAAAGATGGTTTAAAATTTATATTTAAAAGAGAATAAAGTATCCTACTCATATCTCATGTTAGAAAAGTGAAACTCGGTTTGTAAACTAATTTCCAAAAATTAGCCGTATCTTTAGCTACGCAACACACACTAAGAAGAATTAAAATAAAACAAAATTGATGGCATATTGTGTTCCGGAACGTAAATTAACAGGGAAAGGGATACTGAAAAAATTTTGAAGCTCAAACAAAACAATAATAACAATAAACTGGAAATAACAATCAATTTTGTTGGTAAAAGCTAGGGAATTACGGTGTAGCCATGGCGAGCATAATAGTAAATGTCAGGAAATTACGGTGTTGCTATTCTAGTTGACTCCAGTGATGGAATAGGTCAAGAAGTGATGGAATAGGAATGGGTCACCGATCCGGGAGACCCAGCAATCAGATCCGTAATCCACCAGACCTGGTGACCTGTACAGACCAATGATCCAACAGACCCAGACAAACTAATAACCCAAATATGATGAAACATCGTCATACATGTGGAAAGTATGGGTGAGGCTACTAACGAATCTAGTAAGCACGATTCTATCCTGCCTCTTTCTAACTTCTCACTTAAATTATGTTTATTTCTCACTCGTTGTTTGCGTCTGTATCAAAACGATGCGCTGAAAGATAACTACAAGAATAAATGCGTGAGAATCACAGAAAAGATAAACTAAATGTTTTTCTTATGAAGGATCGTCGAAGTTTATTTGAATGAACATGTAAAACTTATCATTCATATATATAAATGATCCCACCGAGTTCAAAAAGTGTTTTGTTAAGTATTTCTGTATATTCTATGCTCAAAAACCACCTATTATTTTTTAGATGTCGGAAGATAAATAACCATGAAATTATGTTATATTTGAAGTATTGAAGATATGGTATATTGATTATGATATAATGAACTGGGAATTAAACAAATGAAAGTTCATGCTCGACTAGTGAACATCATTAATCAATGATATAAAATTCCGTAATAATACTGCAGATTTGATATTTCGGCTGACCCTGGTTGATTACACAGGAATGATTGACTCACATGAATCACCTGGGATTAGGGCAAGTACGGAACAATGTGTTCAGCTCTTGATCATTGTCCTACACTGTAAAACACAATATAACTGATACACATATATGCAAGCTGATAGTGATTTACATAATTCATACATTTCGATCGTGGCAAGTTACCTAAAGTGTGCTCTTTTATGATTTCATTTTTCGTATTAAATCATTATTTATGAGTATAAATGAGAAATTAGAGAAACGCATTTTAAAGCGTGATATCTATAAGCTCCCAATGAATGAGAAAAACCGTATTACAAAAAAAAAAAAAAAAACCGTTAAAATGCATATTTGGAAAATCCTAAAATTAACTTGACCCAATCATTCTTGAGTTCAAAGTAAGGTTGAAAGTAATTTACTAGAACAGATTCACTTAATTCATGTAACGAGTCGATCACATTTACGAACGACACTCAAATATACTATAATTCAGCGCAAATGTATGAAAAAAAGACATAAATAAATACAATTAAACACACACTTATTGAAAATATGTAAATATATATTAAAACATTTTTAAGACATGATTAAAATTGCAATATTTTCTTAAATTATGTACTATTACGTATATTTGTAGAGCCATACTACATTAAGACAGTTAATCTTAATTTTCATAGAAATGTTACAAATATGTTTAATTTATGTAGTCGGATAGCTAACTAATATAATCGCAACCATAAATACACATACGTGGATTAAAACTAATTACAGTTCCACATCACAAATTATAGCAAATACTATGCAGTATTACTATTTTCACTTGAAGGGATGGAACAATAAAATTTCTACTATTATATTGTTGTTCGCAAAAAAAAAAAAAAGAGTTGGATTAATTTCATTTTTATATACTTTATTAATTCTGTACTAAAAGCTTTGAGTAGTTAAGAGAGGAATTATATACCTCTAAAGTCGGAAACACACTTAATTGTTGGCTCAGTGGTAGAGCGTTCACCTCTGGTGCTAGGGGTCTCGGGTTCAAACCCTGCTCCCGCCAAGTGAACTTTGTGGTGGACAAACACCGTGTGCGTGGGTTTTCTCGGGGTTCTCTCGTTTCCTCCCACTTTCTTCATTCCACCATTTCATTCATTACTCATTATCACCGTCTCCTTTAGCCTAACCGGCATAACCGTGGGACGTAAAACTCAAAATTTCATTTCATTTCATTTCACACTTAATTGTTTGCATACTTCCACAAAACATACAAACACCAAATTTTGCATACTTGTTCGTCATGGAATGTGAGTAATGGGAAAATTCCGATATTACGAAAAAGGCGACATTTTCCATGTAAATGAAGTGTCGAAATTTTTCGTCGTTTCGAAATGTTGGTTTTTAGAGTAGTTCCGCACACCATAGAAACGTCATATTTTGTCAGGCAGTGAAGCTAGGAACATAGTTTATAATAGAAAAAGAGCATTAAAATTCGTTTTGGTTTGGCGGCGCAAATCGAAAAAATGTGAAATTTGTAATGGCTGTGTCTAGGACGTTGAAACTCCGAGGTGATGTTTATTCTGATGCGTAGTTTACGAATCCGCCCTTAAACTTGAAAAAAAAATAATCATTTTCGGTGTAAGAAAGTTCTAGGAATGTAAAAAGGGTGCGTCTAATTCTAGGCAACTTGTAGATATGGTGGAATCACGAAATTTCGTTTAAGTGTGTAGATTACAGCGTAAGTGAGGGGAAAAATCCGACATGTTGGAAAAGTCGCCATCTTCGATTCAAGATGGCGGTTCAAAAGTTTGTAACCATGAAAATTATAAGTTGTTCTCACGGTAGAACAGTCATGTTTTGCTATACTCTTAAGGATGAAGTGCAGTTTCAATGAAGAAACAAATCATTGGAGAAGTCGCCATCTTGAATGCAAAGATGCCATGTTGTTGAATTTGCTTGATCTGCCTTGTTATGAGCTATGTGTAGCATAATAGAACAAACATAAATCAACGTACGAGCATGGCTCAGAGGTAACGTGTGAGCTTACTAATTATCGGGTCTGGGTTCTATTCTCGACTAAAACGTTTTGTATTTTTCTTATCTCCATTTCTTCATATTAGCAAAGTACTTTCTGTTCGTATTGCGGGAACAAAATATTTTCATTATTACATACGTAGAGGAAAAAGATATATTTACACGGCAACTTTTGAGATGGTCCCGAAACGAGACAGTATGTTCGTGTATAGTTTCGAGACGATACTGAAGTATTTAAAATCAAACATGGAAATGGAGCATCACCAGTGTCTCTTTCGGAAGCAATGTTCGGGGGGGGGGGGAGTATTAGCCCGGGGGCACTGCTGATAACATTCTATTTGTTATTGTATTATAAACGTATTATTTTGATCTCGCCAGGGGCGCTCTGAGGAGGCAGTGTTCCCCAAAAAGAGTCTGAAAGAGACATTGGGCATCATTTTCACGATATAGTGTCCATACAAGACAACAATACATTTATTCTCGCGACAACAGTGTCTGCTTCAAACCGGAAATGATTGCAAAATATATCTCTCCCCTTTTATGTCCCTCGTTAAGATACATGCGTATACCAAATTTGAAGTGAATACCACGAGTGGAAAGTATAAAATATTAATTTTAAGGAAATACACACACACACAGGGACGTACGCAGGGGGTGGGCCCTGGGAGTCCGGACCACCCCCGAAATTCCAACTTTTGTGTAAATTTAGCCTAATTTTAGGGACAAGTTTAGGAATTTCAATATAAAATACCCTGATATTGAGTTTGGACCCCTCCCGAAATAAATTCCTGCGTACGCTACTGCACACACACACTCATACACACACACACACAAATGGACACCTTTTGAAAATTGTCTCGTCGACAGCGTACATAGTTATAATATATAAGATGCGTGGGAAAGTGCCGCTTTCGATTTAATAGTTTTAGTTGCGGGTCCGGTTGGAATGAAATGCTGTTTATAATAGAGTAAGCTTATTTTCAGTCACCTATGCTATAAAAATACACTTTTAAAGAAAGAAAAAGTGAGAGAAAAACTTGGTGGGAATCGAACCCAGGTCTCCTGCCCAGTAGGCCCAAGTCGTTCCCCTACACTACTCAATTCCTTGGATTTTGGACTTCCTACTTACTGCTCACATAGTACTGGTACGTAGCGGGCCCCTGTCTGTGGAATTACACCTCTAAAATCGGAATAGTAATCGTGTTATGTATGCGTTTTTTAGGATGATTAAGGAAATGATGTCTTGTTATTTGATTGTAATAAGAAATGAGAAAGACACGATTCTAATACACTGTTCTACTACAATGCAGAAAGTGGTGTTGTTTATGATGCTATAAACATATTTTTTAAAAGCCTCCAATAATATTCATATTCTAAATTACCTAGTAAATATTTGTCTTTATTGAAAATATAAGAATAAAGATACAGGAAGACTGTATGTAATTAATCTTATATATAAAAGAGAACGTACAAATCCTTCGTTCCCTCATCACGCTAATACGGCTGAACCAATTTCTTTCATTTTTGGGGGGTTATTAGGATTTGGACCCTAGATGGTTTTTATCATATCACTTTAATTTTCAATTACCAGTGTCTTGAGATAATTGACCATTCAAGTGTCCATAACGTACAAATCCTTTGTTAGTTCATCATAGGTAAAAATAAACGTATTTATATGCAACCCGCATGACCGTGTCACTCGGCGGGTTAACATAAATGACAGGCGATATAATGTTAACATTTACTGCAATCTACTATGGTTTTTATCATATCACTTGAAAGCGAAAAAGTAAAAATTATCTAAGTAATAAAGTTTATTGCGTTCCGGGGTGACCGCAGCGAAGCGGGGCGGGTTAACATAAATGACAGGCGAGATAATGTTAACATTTACTGCAATCTTCTATGGTTTTTATCATATCACTTGAAAGCAAAAAAGTAAAAATTATCTAAGTAACAAAGTTTATTGCGTTCCGGGGTGACCGCAGCGAAGCGGGGTGGTTTTTATCATATCACTTGAAAGCAAAAAAGTAAAAATTATCTAAGTAACAAAGTTTATTGCGTTCCGGGGTGACCGCAGCGAAGCGGGGTGAACGCTGCTAGTCCAGTATAAATAAACATTTCAACAAGTCTTGCTGCCCAATAATTACTTTTGTACCAAAGGACAGCATTATAATACAGTGTACTACGTTACTGTGCAAAAACTGGTGTTCAATCAAATGTTATGAACTAATGTTTAAAAAGCCTTAACAAAATTCATATTTGTAAATTACCAACAAATTTAGTCTTCATTAAAAATACAAGACGAGAGATACAGGTAGACTGCAAGAAATTGTCCAGTAAATATGAAATATTTCAAAAAGTCTTGCTGCAGGTAATATGTACTGCTACGCCGAAGGATTCCATTATAAGGGACTTCTCTATATTACAGTGCAAAAGTAGTGTTCTCTCAAATGTTACCAACAAATGTTTAAAAAGCCTCCAACAATATTCATATTTGTAAATCACCTACAAATTGTAGTCTTCATTGAAAATACAAGAATAAATATACAGGGAGACTGCAAGAATTTGTGCAGTATATGACACTTTACAAGAAGTCTTGCTGAGGTAATATGTACAACTATGCCCAAGGTTTCCATTATAATCCACTGTACTACATTATAGTACAAAAGTAGTGTTCACTCAAATGCTATGAAAAAAATTTAAACAATCTCCTACAATATTCATATTTGTAAATTATCTAGTAAATTGTAGTCTTCATTGTAAATACAAGAATAAATGTGCAGGAAGCCTGAAATATTTTCCCACCCTTATATCACAGATATAAATTACTTACATATCCTGCAGGTAATATGTACAATTAACTACAACGACACTATTATAATACATTGTACTAAATTACACTGCAAAACATAATATTTTTTTTAAAAAAATGCTACGAATAAATATTTAAACGGCTGCAAAAATCACATTTGTAAACAGTGAATGTTTTCGCAAAATGCAAGGTTTAATAGGTAGGCTATTGGAAGACAGTGTCCGCTGTTTATGTTTCAGGAAATAAATTCTGTTATTGTCTCTAACATGTATAGATGTGCGCAAAGTGTACATAATAAGCCATGTACATGATTGCCAGAGTAGAAGTAGTAATAGAGTTCTTTCTAATAAATTGTATGCTTGTTTTTCAAAGTTACATGGAAGGAAAAATACCGATTGAATTGAAGTATGTGTTGGTAAGAGGTGTCTGCTGTAAAGGGAAGCGAATTCCTAAAGGAATAGTTTTCTAGAACATGACACCTCATGGCAAAGGCATGACCATAGCTTTAGCGAGTATACAATATATAGGGAAATTTTCCGCCTTCTTAAATCTGCATATATTCTTAGGGTCCAAGTAAATACAAATTAAAATTTCGTTTTCAGTACTTATTCCCGTTATTCACTAAAAACATAATTTATTTATTTTAACATTACAATGTGATATTTTGCAAAATGATATTTCAATGAGGAAAATATTCGATTTTCTAGAATGTAATCATAATTAAAGTTTACAAGTTGTATTTTATTCAAGATTGCAAAATATCTTATAATACTAATTGTAATATTATTACATTTATTTCAGAGAAAAATGCAAGTTTTGAACAATCAAGATATAAACGTACCACAGCAGCAGCCAGATCAAAACCCCTCTCATGTTGTAGCTGTTCCATTGAGTGATAAAGAAGAAAGAGAACTACTATCTATATTGAATCATAATGAAACAACGAACTACAATACAATTCCTGTAGCCTCTGCTCCACCTCCAAGCAAATCTAACAGATTAGAAGCAGAATGGAAACCCTTTATGAATTCTCCTAAAGCGGAGAAAACCCACTGGGGAGGAGTGCTTTTAGCGTTTCTTTCAGGGACTTTCTTCACGCTATGTTCTGCAACTGTGAAAGCAGTTAGAAGTATGGATCCGATGGAACTGCTAGTGATTCGTTCCGTGATGCAAGTTGCTATTATGCTCCCTATAGCACTTTGTAAAGGAGTCTCTCTTATAGGTCCTAAGGGTCTTAGATTAATGTTAGTGCTACAGGGTGTTGTAGGTGGCTTAACACTTGTATTGTTGTTTTATTCATTTCGTCTCTTACCCCTTGGTGATGCCACTACAATCATTTTTAGCTCACCAGTAGTTGTTATGATAATGTCTTTTATTTTTCTGAGAGAACCGTGTGGCTTATACAGAACTATAATCGTTTGCCTTCTTCTAACTGGCGTGGTTCTAATATCCAAACCTCCTTTTATATTTCACATAGCGGAAAATCAATCGTACAATTTATTGGGTTACATAGCAGCTATTTTAGGAACAGTTTTTATGGCTTCCAACATCGTAGTGATGCGAAAATGCAAAGATATACATTATTCAGTAGTAGTTCTTCATCTATCCATATGGTCATTGATTGTAGCGGGAGCTTTAGTTATTTGGAAACACCATTTTAGTCTACCAAGGACTCCTATAGAATGGGGTTTAGTTGCTCTTGTGGGAATATTTGGCCTCAGTGGACAAGTTCTTGTCGCTAAAGCTCTTGGCCTTGAAGGAGCTGGAAGAGTTGCTGTGACGAGATCCATGGACATCGTTCTTGCTTTCCTTTTACAAGTGTTTGTCTTCGGAGAAATACCGGATCATCTTAGTATAACTGGTGCTATTCTTGTGATAATTTGTGTAATTGGGATGGGTGTAGAACAACAGGTATTAAACTTTATGAAGTTAATTCCATAGCTGTGGAATATAGCTGCTATGAACAAATGGACAAAATCGAACTTAAGAGACCATATTTTCACAACTATATTTTTCTATTAAATATCCATTTATAATCACTAGGTAAATATGGTACAGTAAATTGTCTAATTAATATTAATGTGAGTATTGGAACCATATTGATATGAATTTTTAAAATCTAATATATTTATATCTAGAAATAAACGTAATGATCACAGAAATAAAGTAGTTAAAATGATTTTATAATTTCTAATGTGAATTCATAAACGTATCTGTGATATTATAATACGTTGTACACTGTAAAACGTTATTACTTGTCTTTATAATGTCAAATATCCATATCTCCGAGCATCACGCAACCAGTACAAATTTTGATTATACCAACATCTTGTAATATAATATGAAGTATCCATACAACAAAATGCATTTCCGAGAAAGTTTTTGCCACAGATCCACAATTTTCTTTCAGTTTTTGATTTTTTCTCATCGACAATTTCACCCCAGTATCATTTCCTACAAGAGTGAACAGTTCATCGAAAAAAAGTTACATGGACACAATCTTCCTTAACCATGTTGGTCCCGACGTCTCCCACAGGGAACATAAAATATGACGATATTATTATTTCTTTACAACTTTAAAATCAGACTGGCAACGTTGAAAATTGTTTGCACGGCATGATCCATTTATGATAATCCCCTGAAGGGTACGCCGGGACCGACATTGCTAATAGATTCACCATAATATTGGAATAATTGACACCCTGCAGTCTTACGAACTTTCGTTAACATAGGATTTCTCTGAGACATTTCCTTCTAAACACCATGGAACTTGAATCTTCAGAATTTTATTCCAATTTTATTTTCTAATTTTAAAGTTAATTGGTGTAAACTTGTTTGTCTTCAGAGACAGTGCTTTAATTTTTTGGCAGTTATAGAGCAGGTTGGCCCCTAGAATACCATTGGATCATAGAGACGGTTCTTTTAATTCTCCGAAGTAAGAGGTCATGGCCATACACTTGTCTAATACTTCTACGCTTACCGTAATGGCAGTACGAAACAAAAGAGACAGAAATAGCACCATCTCCAAACATGAGCCCATTTGCATACAAGAGAATTAGTTACATTACAATTTCTACAAAGCTCACCAATAATCACGTTTGCAGAGACATCTTGACACTTCTCATGATAACAAATGAAAACAGAAGGTAGTTCAACTGAAACACTTATTATTTAATCCATCCCAAATTTAACATCAAAGTTTTAGAAAATTATGCATTTCTTTTACAATGTATTAAGCATTAAGGGTTAGCATCCAAATATATGTTGTAAAAATAAGTGTACTTTGATTCAAATAATAAAAATTATTTTGTAACCACTATTTTGATTCATTATATTCATTGAGTACCAAGTAGTGTAATGTTGATATTTATAATATGTTCTGATTTTTGCCTTCTACTCTTTTTTCTGTTAAAGAATTGTCATTTTTGAGTCCTGGGAAATAAGCCAAGATATTGATGTGCATAAGTATCAATAACTAATGAAAAATTTGTTTGGTAACTATGTTAATAAATATAAATAGGTAAGTTGTATTAAAGATAAATAGATAATTCGTATTTCTAATTGCTATAAGTATCAATATTTATTTATGCGTACAAATAGTTCAAATAATGCATTGTTACTTGGCAATACCAACTTACGTGTATGTTCAATAACAAATATGAGTGATGAACTCGTGCAATGTATACAAGATGAACTCGACAGAAGTTAAGGCAGAAGCTAAGTTTTACTGGATAACAATGATTATTGCTAATGATTACTGCAAGTATATTAAAATTATAATCAATTATATAGAAAAATCAACCTAAGCCGTGATTGCTGGAGGCATAATAGATGTGAAGAAAGAGTTGAATATTTCTTGAAAACGTGATTTAAGTAAGATTTCAGAGCTATCAGCTAGGTGAAATTATTGATTTCCGACATTTTGAATGCAGACTTTGCATTCATCTTCAGGGATGGTTATGGTATGTTTATAGTTAGAAATGTTAGTAATAGATAAATTACGTTAATAATTTTAAGGTCTCCTTTACCTTACAAATGTTGCTACATGGTAACTCAGTTTTGGGAACCGTCTTTATATCTTGAAGTTAACAGTTTAAAGGTCTTTGTCTTGGGTTTCTTCATCTCATTCCCATCCGCTAGAAGCATGTTACAAGATGGTCGTATCTAAGTCTCTCTGCTGCCTACTACCTTTTCGAACAGTGTTCACTGTTGCTTTATACTCGCGGTAGTATTCCCTTTACTAAACAATCATTGATCTAGTAATGAAAATATCTTGGTTGCGAGTTTCCTGATTTATGCTTCCTTTCATGTCACGAATTGTTTATGGTGCTAAATTCATATTCACTTCCTGGAGTTTGCTTTCTAAGAAGCTAGATATTAAATTTAGAGATTTCTGTTAATTTGGTTTCTTAACCTACATGATTCATTTTGAATAAATGTGTATATTTATTTCTTATTCATTCTTTGTTTCTACATAATTTCATTACATTTTAATAAACGTTGCATGAATTAGGCACAAAAAATCGATATATGAGAATATTACCATACATTAGTTTATTGCAAAATTGAGCTGTCTAAAGCCAGTGTTGGGAAATCAGCCTTTGTGAAAGCAGTGACAACTTGACACCAATTGCTGCCATGGAGGCCGCAGTGGCTCAGTGAGAGAGCGTTAACCTCTGGTGCGTAGGTTCCTGGTACTATCCTAGTTCGCTCCAAGTGAACTTGTGGTGGTCAAATACCGTGTTCGTGGGTTTTCTTGGGATTCTTCAGTTCTCTCCCACTTTCTTCATTCCATCACTATCAGAATCCATCTCATCATCAACGTCTCCCTTACAAGGGACAACCAATTGCCCGGCTCCGATTTCAATGATTTTCTTTTGCTGATAGAAGACATGTATATATTATTTGTGATGACAGAAATGTTTGCCATGGTGCATGTTTTCTATTTTTTTATAATTTTTAAGAGTTGTAATGCGGTTATTAGAGATTACTGCAGAAGTCCCTTACTGCTCTTTGTAAACGGAGTGTTAATGAAAGAACAACCATCTAGATACATATAAGGCCTAGGGGAAGCTGTATGTTAGTTATGACCTTGACAGTAGCCATATTGATATCCGCCATTTTGAATTAAAGTGAGGTTTTGAAAAATAAAAACCATAGCATGTGACAATTCATTTTAATAGTAAATTTTCAAAAAAAAAAAAGCCAATGGTATGCTTATTTGTGTTCTATAGTTAACCACTATGAATTTAGTACTGCTTCTAATGTGCACCAAACATCCATTATTCTATCTTTCAAATTGGCAACACTTCTAATTTTCACCACATGTTTTAAGAATCCAACTGGCACTTTGCAATTGTTGCCATGACTCATGTTTTCTAAATTTATTACATTTTTTTAAAGAGTTGCGATTCGTCACTTCATGAATAGTGTTGGGATAAGCATCCAGCAATCTTTCTGAATTTTGAAGACTTGCCATGTAATTATTTATTTCCTATGCCATGTGATTATATTTTTCCTATACCTGTCATTCAAAAACTCGTTTACTGACATGAATCATCGCACAACGAAACAACTTCAACTTTGCATTCAGGTAGTACCGAAGACGTAGCTTGTAATGGATTGTAGTTGAGACAAGAAACTAAATCAATATTCACTTCAAAGAGGGAAACGAAATATGATTATTGTGTAAATCAATTATCTTTTCTTTTGTTTTACATCTATTTCTTTATTATATATATATATATATATATATATATATATATATATATATATATATATATATATATATATATTCTATGGCAATATTTTTTAGCTACTCAGACAAAAATGTCTTTCGTTTTCAAGCGATTGTTGTCGATTGTTCATGTTTGTAAGATCTATAATCAGTATTGATCGGGAACTCGATTAAGTTAAACCTCTTTATAAACAAGTTACCTGTTTTCATATTATGTTCATTGTACAAACAGCGTGTTGGGAACAGTCATATTATGCCTGTTTGATATTTTCTATCATTGCTGCTGTTCCTTTAAAGTTGTATTTATTAAAAACATCTTATTGTTTGTCGTTTGCGCAACATGTAGGCTACATTTTCTGATAAATTTGTGTTCGTATAACACCAATTTGTTATAATTTCATTTCTATATCTTTAAGTCTCATAGGTCCATAGGTTCCTCATGTATTCTGGTTTAAAATAAATAATTACATTGCAAGTCTTCAAAATTCAGAAAGATTGCTGGATGCTTATCTTAACACTAGTCACGAACTGACGAATCGCAACTCTCAAAATCTGTAATAAATTTAGAAAACATGAGCCATGGCAACAATTGCAAAGTGCCAGTTGGATTCTTAAAACGTGGTGAAAATTAGAAGTGTTGCCGATTTGAAAGATCGAATAATGGACGTTTGGTGCACATTAGAAGCAGTACTAAATTCCTACTGGTGAACTATAGAACAAAAGTAAGCACACCATTGGCTTTTTTTTTTTTTGGAAAATTTACTATTAAAATGAGGTGTCATATGCTATGGTTTTTATTTTTCAAAACTTCACTTTAATTCAAAATGGCGGATTTCAAGATGGCTGCCGTCAAGGATACCCTTACCGTATCACTTCCCTCTAGGCATAATATGTATTACCGAAGCTTTTATCAACTTATTATCATTAATACGCGGGTTAGAAGCGAAGGTAAGGAACTTACGCACATAGTAAGTATAAAGAATTAATGCCTGTAACTTTTTCCCAAATGGGCGTATCTTAAAACTAACTTCACCATTATCCTCCTGATTAAATTCTAGCCCGAAATTATGTATCATAGTACTCTATTCCTATTTAAAAAAAACATGACCTTAATTCAAAATGGCGGATTTCAAGATGGCTGCCGTCAAGGTCATACCTACCATACAGCTTCCCCTAGGCCTTATATGTACCTACGTAGTTGTTCTTTCATTAACACTCCGTTTACAAAGGGTAGTAAGGGACTTCTGCAGTAATCTGTAATAACCACATCACAACTCTTAAAAATTATTTAAAAAATTAGAAAACATGCACCATGGCAAAAATTTCTGCCATCACAAATAATACATATATGTCCTCCATCAGCAAAAAAAAAAAATCATTGAAATAGGAGCAGGACAATTGGGCGATGTCCCTTGTTACCTTCGGTGCATAATCGTGACCGTTTCTACATTTAGTTTGTTGCGGCATAAGGTCCGTAGTGAAATAGCCGCAACTCAAATGATTTCATGTTTATACTCAGAAATCGACTAAAAATTTAGTTAGTTTACTCTAGTTTCAGCCAGCCCAACTGATCACAAGCATTGATAAACATACCAAACTACTTATCTCATATCCATGTTATACAGTAGAACAAACTATAGAAATTGCACTTAATTATACTATTTGATTGGAACTGCCTGAAACCAAAGTAAATTAACTACACTTTCGGATTTCTAAGTTTCAACATGAATTCTTTTGAGTCACGGGTATCCACACCGAATCTTAAGCAACAAGAAACTAAATGTAGAAATCACATCAAGCCCATGTCTCAATGACAACGGTTCATGTCAAGTTGTCACTGCTACCATAAAAGCTAATTTCCCATAGTTAGTTCATTCTGGCATAAGACAGCTCAACGTAGGATTTAAGGTGTCTTCACTTTGACCCATGACTAAGTCATAGAACTTATTCTCTGTATGCCTTGTATATAATTTGAAAGTTTATGTTCTGCTCTTTCCAGCTATGTAATTATACGAAATGTCTCTGTGCTTTCGTCTATTTTCAAGTCTAAGATGTCAAAAGGAAATTTTTTGTCAAAGTTACTGCTAGAAATTTAAACTTGTTCGCAAAGTCGCACAAACGGTTCTGAACAATAAAAACGTAAGTTGAAGGCAGTGTGAACGAAAACATATAGCAATGTTTGTTTCGAATTTCCGAAAATTCCGTTGTGAAGGACTTAAAACAAAAATAAATAAATAAATAAAACAAAGACCGAAACATTCTAAATTTTCTTCTTAAATCATTATTTCGTGTTTTTTTTAAATGTAATATTTGGTGACTTACTTTTGTTTAGAAGTATAAATTACTAAAGTACCTGATATTTAAGAATTTGACAATCATTTAACACTAGGAATACAAATAACCGTAATATTGTTCAAACGGTTAGCTAAGTGATCATTTGAAAGTAAACACGTAGGAAAAGCAAAAACCTGATCGTTAAACTAACAGGAATTGAACTTAAGTGTCTTATTCGACGGGAATTGTTCTACTGCTTAAGTAAAATGAGTTTATTTTAAATCTACTCCATGTTATTACGAAAAAAAAAAAAAATAAATTCCAGTTAGTACTAATAGGTACAAAACAAAAATAGAATAATGAATAAAATCTTAATATTGCATTTACAACTCGAACAACAATGCCCTGCTTCCTGCGAAGCGGATATCCTTATTGTACACTTTAATAAGAGAAGTAATCACTAAAAAGTATATACATGGATAAAGTTTGATCGTTCAATTAATAGTGAATTAAGACGGGTTTCTTATTTGACTTTGATAGCTGGTGCTCAATCACTGACCAGAGATATGAAATTTTCTAACATTCGTCTAAATCAGCGGATAAAGTAATATGTGAATTGAACTTTTAACATCACCAACAACTTGATATCCCATGAAACTATGTAAGATCGTCCCTGGGACTTGATATAACTTGCAAAATGGGTCTGGTTTTACATTAATGCGATACAATCAATCACCAAGATGGATAATATCATATATATACCACATTATTTGTACATGAACTGGTAAACAGGTGCATGCAAATTGTTCCAAATATGCATCCAATCTTTAATTGGTAGATGAGAAGTTATCCTTGGTGTATGATAGTCTTCTTGTTGCATACAACGATACAGAGCCTTCACTGATTCACACGCCTGGGAAGCTCGCAGGTCCACCTAAGCAATAATGAGAATCAGAGCCCTCACATAATATTTAGGACAAGACCATAGGATCAGTAAGTTCGGTGGATTATTGAAATGAAAGGTCATGTTCCATCCCAGATTGTCTTGTATAGAATATTGACTGTAAGTTGCATGAGAAAGAAAAAAAACGAATACTTTGTATATTAATCTATTCAAACCACCTTTGAGCGAGGGAGTTACAATGTATCCCTCACTATACGAAATAGAATCCAGACCATATAAACCATCCGAAGAGGGATTGTATTTTTCGAAGATAGTACCTTAGTAAGGGATAAATGTGCACAGCATCCCACAGCTTCGCAGACAGGTGGGTATTAAGTTACCAAATATGAGATTTAAAATCTATATCACGCCCTTTCAAACTTGAAACTTCATGTTGCAAAGTTTGTAGAATTGGAGCCTACATTTCATCATAACGACCACTATCAACTTTAGCAACAAAAGCAATGTCTAATACTGTCAGTTCATCCACTTCGGCTATAGGGATCGTTATCAGATATTCAAGTAAGGGTGACTAGTTACCAAAATCCATCATTTTCGATGTAGCATAATTGACTTGCACCGCTAACATTACAAAAATGATTCAGCATTTGGAGCAGAATAATGAATTGCAGATGTGATGTGAACCTCACTGTGATATCTCCCAGAAATTTTCTTCAAATTTTAATTTAAAATATTATTCATAAAAATTCTTTAAATTTCAGCCATCTTGATAGAAATTCGTCCAAATTACTCGATTTTAAGTTCATCTTCAATCTTGTCTAGTATGACGTCAGTAGCACAGATTTACGAAAATTATCTATAATTGGTCGTTTTCCTTTTAAGTATCTTGTCATTTGTTCTTTAGCCGATCTTCGCATTATTACGTCACATTATTGTTGTCTTGAATGGCATCAGTTCCAGGAGAGCAGTAACTATATACTGCCCGTCGATTCTTCAAAGAAAATACATTGTTACAGAACAGAGTTAACACATTGTTAAAACATTGTTTAACGGATGGTTAAAACATTGTTACAGAACAGAGTTATGCGAAATTGTTTGAAAGTTATTCAGCCGAAAATTTTGCGATATACAAGTTTGCAGTCTGGACGGAACGGAACGAACAGTGACAATTTTGGTGAGGCAGCTTCTTGTTGATTTTGCCAGCATGGCGAATGCTGATATAAGTTAGAGTGTTGAAGTTAAGAAATTTTAACTAATTTTTGGGACGACAAAGTTTACCAGTAGATAAACCGTTCAATCATAAAATATACTTTATTCTGTCTTGTGAAATCTTTCTTGGAATGATTGAAAGTTTAATTTGAAAAAAAAATAATGAAGATGAAAGTTCAGGCCTGTGTGCAGAATGTCATATGCTAATTCAGGACAGTACTTCAGATTTCAAGGAGTGTAATTTTCTTCCATCTGGATAATTGTAAGTAATGTTTTGATTTTGGATTTTAAGTGAAACAGAGTGTCAGAAACTCGAAACCTGCAGTGGAAATATTTACTTTTAACCTTCAAATTACTCGAGTTAGACGCAGTGTCACAATGGTGTGTTTAATAAAACATAGCAGTGTAAACATGCATTCGTAATTCCTTCTGTACCCAAGGGATCTACCTACCTGTGACGTTTCTTTAGAAAAAGGGGGAAATAGGATAAATTATGGATATAACGTTAGGATAGATTCCTTTAACGTAATTTCGTTTAAGAACGAACAACCTATAACAATAACAAAATTAAAATCAGCAAAATCTAAGATATGCAGTCGTATTTGTTTTCTTATTTTATGATTTTATTTGTTTGGCTACTTAGTATTTCGACATATATGTAAACAAATATGGGAATAGATAGGAGTGACGTTCTCTGGTGTCAAATTATAATATACCTAGATTTTTTTCTCTCTAAAGTATTCGTATGAAAGTTGATTCCAAAGCTGTACTTTGGCTGAAAGCTGAGAATTTTTTTTTTTTTTTTTTAATGATTTCAATAGGGGCAACTAGCTTTCCGTATCGTGCATTTATGCATATAGATATAGATATGCCGTAAGCGGCAAAATCGCTTTACAAAATTAACATTGGCCTTTTGTGCCGACTAAAACATCTTTACGAAAGAATAATTTTCATTGTGTGTGTGTGTGTGTGTGAGGTGTGGATGCGTTGTAGGTTAGATTAGATTAAGGTTCCATAATTTTGTGTATACTTTTTTTTTGTGCATGTTAGGTTAAGGTTTTCTTGAGATGTGGTGCCTATAAATAAGAGCTGTAGTATACAGCCATAGAATCTAGAGTTTGTTTGTGGTTAAGAATAGTAATACAAAACGAAGAAGGCACATGCATGTAAGTGAAACGAATGATTCAAAATTATATAATGTGAAAATTAATGTGAAGTTTGTGAAAATAAAATTAAGAATATCATGTGTGTATACGGAATTAAAGAAAAATGCTTAGTCACGAGTAGTGATCTGTACTTGGAAACCGATTAGCCATAGGAGCACAAAGAGAACGCATCGTTGCTCCCTATCGTATGTGAAAAATGACTTTGTAAGAATACTATACAGCTTTCTGGAAACAAGCAAAAGTTTAGATAGTACATTCGTAGGGACGGCACTAAAGGTGGGCGAGGGTGGGCGACCGCCCACCCGATGAATGGCCTTGCCCACCCATCCGCCCACTCCAACAGAAGTAGAATAATGAAGGTGACATCCTGTACTTCAAAAGCAATATGTATTACTATTGATTGTAATGTAATAGGTTCTAGGACCCTATTTAACTCTGCAATGAACAATGCTTTTATTTACAAACATAATTCCAGTTACAGCTGAACGCCAATTTACACTGGAATAAGCAGTCTTCACCCTAAAAGTGAACATTTCCTCTCATTTGAGAAAATTGAACCACTTACACGTCATTATGGATGTGATGTCGATAGTGCAGAGGTGGAAATGAAACGTTATGAGGAGGAAAAGCAATGCAAAATTACTTTTGTTTCTCAGTTTACTGAAGTGATGGATCGTTTCAAAATTGCTTTTCATGAAATTCAGAAATAAGCCGTAATTGCTGTCACCATTCCTGTATCTAGTTCATCATGTGAACGTTCTTTCTCGTGTCTTAGACGGGTTAAAATATATCTAAGAAATCGAATGGCAAACTGTCGCCAAAGCGATCTTTGTTTCCTTTCAGTAGAAAGAAAACTTGTAATGCATATTACTGTAGAGAACGTGGTAAAATTATTCGATGTTGGAGATCGCAATGTACTCCATTAAAGTGCAGGTATAAAAGTTTATTGTAAGCTTGTTCGTATCATGTGATCAGCCCTTCATAGTTTAAAATACATTGTTGTTTCTGTGGATCATGATGAAGTTTTGTTAATTGCTATTTACTTCTTTATCCAATTTATAATTGTTTCATTTTTTTAAACTAGAGTTTCAATTTCAAAGATTTCTGTGTAGGGTATGATCAAACAATTATGCTGTCGAATTTTTCTATTCTTTTAGTAACATAGATCTTTGCTGTTGCATATAGAGATCACGTCAAAAAATCTAATGTGCACAAATTAAGGATATATGAGAGAAAATATAAATGATTTATACTTTTTTGTCTCTTGCTGTAATAAATGCTTCAAAGATAAAAATGTTTGCAATAGCATATTTTATTCTTGTTTTACTTTACTTACTTATTGTGTATTTTATGATATTAACGAAAGGTAGAGTATTATCTGTTAGTCCGTGTTGTTTTAACCTTTTATGTCTATGCATTCATGTGCATTCTTGGAGGGAGAGAAGGTAAAGCTGTCTTGAACTTCATCGACTACACAGTAGTAGCTGTTATTATTGTTTAAAAAAAGAGACCTGGAAGTAGAGGTAGTGTGTCTGCTACGCGGAATTCGGTAGGTCGAGCATATAGCCACGAACTCCCGCAGCCCATCCTAAGTCCTGCATTTCTTCAGTCCCACCAGGCGAATGCCGGAATTATACCTTCTATAAGGCCAAGGCAGCTGTTTTCCACATCCTTGTCCCTCCCCTATTTGGGTCTGAGCCTTAGCTAACTAAAGAGTTTAAAGATTGAAACTTAATTATTGTCCAAAAGAATGTCTACATTGCCCAGTTGTTATTTTCATTGCCCGCCCACCCAGCAACTAGGTTCGCCTTTTTCCGCCCAACCCATCAAACTTTTCTGGTGCCGTCCCTGTGTTTTATTTCGTACTTGAGAAATTGTACAATAGAATATAAAGATTTATTTGGTTTGGTATAGTACAGATTGATCAGTTAGTGCATAATAGTTCGCCTTCCTATCCGTCATGCTAATAAAATCTGAAGGGAAATGACATAAAGGAAATTTTACGGGGAACCCATCGTTGGATGTCACGAATCCTGATATTTTTAAATTTCAAAATTTCGAGCTTCTTTATTTTTTTTAATAAAATTTCTTTTCTTTTCCGTTGCTCAAAACCTTCATTCAAATAGTACACTTGCAGGGCAGGTCTTCTGAGTTCCGATTCTTTCTCCCATGGTTATAGAGCGAGTGAGTGCAAATCTGGTTGCGAGCTATTCTTCTGTGATGGCCACATAGACTTGTAGCTGGTTAAACTGGTGATATACTCGAACGCACCTTGGTCCCGAGGAAGCGAACATCTGAGAATAACAGTAGACACAATCACATACAATACAATAAATAATGAAGTTACAAGTGTGATAGATCTGAACTGGTCTGTCGTATTCGCTTTATTCGCCTTAGGAATGAGTACTTCAATACTATATTATGGAGAAAGGAAGGGTGATGCAACCAGTCGTTGAAGATGTCGGTCAGAGTGGGATCAATCATATATCCCAGACCAACTTGTAGAAATAATATGGAAAGCCATCTGAACCGGAAGACGAAATGAATTTCATCTTCCGCAAAACTGTAAAAAATATCTTCATTTATAACGGTAGCAATCAATGCATCAAATTGACAATTTGGCCAATATCGGGAATACTAGGGACGAGATCAGGCGTTGATGAATAGCCACACTGAAATGGCCAGAAGTCCGTGGAATAACACTAAAAATACAGAGAATATCGGGAATGTCATGTGTTTCACCATGTGTTGGAGAACATAGACTAGTAATATAACAATCAATATTTCTCTTATGTTGTTGGATATTCTGATAAAATGAAACTCATTCTTCAGTTATATAAACGACTGGTAAACCAGGAATTAGTAAAGAATGTCCCACTGTTGCAGTTGACTTAATTTAGAATTTAATCATCTAAATCTGTAAGGTTGTTCAATGAGCTACACTACATCCATAATTCATGAATAGTACCATAATATATTCCCGCAATCGCAAAATATTTCCTTTGTCTGAGCCAGCATAGCTATTTCTCTCGAAAGGCTTCCTGAGTCCCTTCATTTTCCAAAAGCATTAGTTTTGGTTTCCAATAATTTGTTCCCAATGTTGGTGATTCATCACGTGCATGTTTCAACAGCAGAACGTTGCGTTATTTGTTACTTGGCAAACATGTCAAATATACTACCTAAAGCTTTGCTCATTGCAAATAATAAACTCCAAAAGTAAAATACTCACTGACAATTATTAGTTACTGCTGATATATTTGGTCACCACTCAACAACTGCCACATACTGATATATTCCTAACCCTACTTATAGTTCTCGCTGCACGAACGGTGATAGAGTATTGCAAACGTATTCTTGAGACTCGTGCAGTCATTCTATTAAAGGGATAGACGGAAGATTTTCATCTTTCGGAGGGAATCTTTATTTTTGCATTTACCTCATGCTTGGCATGGTGGTGAATTCCTTGTCTCTTGTTTTTGCTAACTGGTTCGAAAGTCCGCTCATAATTTGGCGAAGCAGCATCACTTTGTGGTTAGCGAGCACGCCAAATAATTATTACTAACATCTAGCTTCGTTGAACAGAGTATCGCTTTATCCTTAATTGGTAGTGATCTTAAACTATACTATTACCAGCTTTGTTAATTGAGTATTGCTTTATCCTTAATTGGTAGTGATCTCAAACCTTACTATTACCAGCTTTGTTAATTGAGTATTGCTTTATCCTTAATTGGTAGTGATCTCAAACCTTACTATTACTAGCTTTGTTAATTAAGTATTGCTTTATCCTTTATTGGTAGTGATCTCAATCTTACTAGACGAAAGAAGAGCTCCGGCTTTTCGGACGTCATCTACGACGACTCATGCCTAAGACACCGGACTTCTCTTCCCAGGGTAAACATCAAGGATTACCCTCGATGGGACCACCTAGGGAATCACGTCGGGAATCGGCACGTTCCCAAAAGCGCGCCAAACCACCTAGCACCTCACAGTCTTCCGATGGCTCCCCACCTAGGGACCGCGAACGCTCTCGCTCTCCCTCTAAACCATCCTACACTGAGGCTCTCAAGAGTCCTTCCAAGATCCCTTCTGTTGAATCTGATTCCCATACTATCGCAAGCACTTCTGTTGCCCAACCTATGACTGGTATTACTCCAAATCCTGCGCTACTCACCATTCTCTTCACGCAGCTGGATCCAGCACTTCATAATGTTAAATCTTTCTATCTGAAACTAATCCGTTACTGCACCCGCCTTGATTTACAACAACTTATCAAAACACAGAATGGCATTATCCTCAAAACTACAAACCCGAATTTATATCAACATATCATCTACAAAGTCGGACCAGCCATGTTCGGCACCAATGCAAAAGTTCAGTTACTACAATCTCCTGGTTTGAAAACACCACCTCCGCCTCAACGAACCCCTTTACTGTCTTTAGTGATTCGTGGCGTTGACCCTAGCATCACCGAACAAGAACTGTTAGATGAACTTAAGGCTGATGATATCCATCCCAGTCGTGCGCTTCCCATCAAAAATGCAACGGGTCCTACTTACATGGTTAGACTACTTACTGACAATCAAACACTCATAGATGATCTTCAACATGGTGTTTTTATTTACCGTTGTCACCATTGAGTTGAGGCTTCTCGCACGCCACAACCTCTCTCTCGACGATGCGAAAACTGCCTAACCTACAACTCACATCCGACCAATCAATGCACTCTTCCATCCATCTGTGCACATTGCAAAGGCCAACACAAAATCAAAAACTGCACCCTCCTTCAACAACCTCCTGTGTGCAACACCTGTAATGGCGACCATCCCACTTACTCTTAGTGCAAAAATAAACCGAAGCCGCTGCCAGATAAACCAGAGACAGTGGTGCCGCTCCGACTACATGCAAGTGTTTCGACTGGCACTCAAACCTCTTTACTTCCACCTCCCACAGTCGAAAATTTCTTGCAGTTCATCACTCTAGTTTTACAAAGTGCTTTCCCGTTTCAACGCGAAGCCATTCTGTCACATGCAACAAAAGCTGCTTATGACATATTCCATATCCATATGGCAGCCACTTATTCCGGCCTATATTCCCATTTTCATTTCCATTCTGAATCTACACCTCCTGATCAAGATGGCGGGGAACAGAAATAAGATAGTAAAATTGCTTTTCTTCAATATCCGCTCGCTGAAGACTAATCGGGTATTGCTTGAAACCATGACGACCTCACTCAACGTTGATTGTCTTGCACTCAATGAAACTTTTTTAAAGCCAACTGACCGGTACTACTTTCCACACTACCACCTGTTACGTAGTGATCTCACTAATAACATTGCTCGAGGTGGAGCCGCCCTTGCCATCAGACAATCCTTACCTCGTCGTCACGTCATCCCACCGTATCCTGACCAGTACTCCGAACACGTCATCAGCACCGTCTACTTTCCAGCCCTTACTCTGACTCTGGCAACCATATAAGTCCGATCTACTCAACCTTTGCCATACCGCTTTCTCACTTACCTGGATGTCAACTTCAAAACATACGTAGTTCTTGCAGATCTTAATTACCACTCACGCACTTCGGCGCAAAAACAGCGTTTTCAGGACTTCCTACATACCACGTATAGTTCTTGTATTCCTCTGCCGCACCACACTCGGCCTGAGAGTGACACCACACCTGATGTTATAGTCAGTAACAATCTGCTCCCCAACTCTTCTGTGGATGTACTTAGCTCGGTTGGCAGCGATCATCTCCCAGTTCTGCTTACAATAACTCCTTCTGGCGCCAAACCCAAGGAACCACCAGCATCCTCTGCGACCTAGAATTTCGCCAAAGCCGACTGGGAGAAATATCGAACACACATCTCTGAGCACCTGGCTTTTACTCGCACCGAAGTCTCATCTTTAGACGACATTGACCATGTTTCCATGTCTCTTAGTGCAATCATTGCTGGCGCTACCGAACATGCAGTACCGAAACGTTCAATCCACTCACATCGCCCGAGTTTACCACCTCATGCAGTCACTCTCCTTCACCGGTCACATGCCTTTTTGACTGAATACAGGCGGACTCACGATCCACACTTTCTCCTACTGCATCGACAGTTCCAACGCATGGTCAAACAGTACCTCATAGCCCGGAAAAGACTCGACTGGCGAACCTCATGCAACGAGTTGCGCAACGAAATCAATGCCACTAAATTCTGGCACTTATTTAAACGTCTTACTTACCAACGCCGGGGCTCCCAGTATCCTATTCTTGTTGATGGCAACGTCCCTACGACGGATTCTGACAAAGCAGTCGCCTTCGCTAATCACTTTGAGGCTGTCTTCACACCTCACAGTGCTCCACTGTTTTCCCATCCATCACACCGTCATATTACCACTTTGGGTAATCCTGAGCGACCATTATTTCCACCTGACATGGCCCATCAACCCGATCCGACTGATTCCTTGACAGCTCCAATTACTGGTCCTGAAATAGTCACTATGCTTCGTCGACGCCGCAATACAGCACCTGGGGCCGACACTATCACATATAACAAAGTTCGGCAAGCCCCACCAGAATTCCATAATGTCCTCGCTCAGTTGTATACTACTATTTTCACGACTGGCCATTTTCCTGCTCTCTGGAAACTCGCCAAAATAGTAGTTTTTCTGAAACCGGACAAAGATCCAACCAACATCGGATCATACCGCCCAATTAGACTAACTAAGGTCTTCAGCAAAACTATGGAACGTATTGTGGTCACACGCCTTCATTCTTATTTTCAACTCATCATCTTCTACCCCCAACGCAAGCTGGCTTCAGACCATCATTCAGCACTACAGATCAACTGCTCAAACTCTCCAGCCTCCTGGTTAACCACTTTAACAAACGCCTGCCTTCTGTCCTCATCTCATTTGATGTCGAACGAGCGTTCGATACAATGTGGCATCAAGGCCTTATTTTTAAACTACTACGACTTATTCCTTTACCGTACGTTCGCCTGATAGCAAATTTTCTCCATCAACGTTCAGCTTATATCCAAATTAACCAGGCTCAATCCCACCACTTTGTTCTTCACGCTGGTGTACCACAAGGCTCAGTGCTCTCCCCCTTACTATACATCTTATATGTAGCAGATATGCCCCAACCTCGGCCGCCCATCCACGCACTCCAATTTGCTGACGACACCGCCTATATCGCCTTGTGTTCCTCTGTTGATCGTATCAACATCACTCTCCAACCAGCACTCAAGCTAGTCAACTGGTGTCTGATGTGGAAGCTGAAATTAAACCCCTCCAAGACCCAAATGGCATTATTCGCCCGCAACCGCAACAAATTTTGCCTAACCAGAAATCCAGAGCGTCTACACCTTACGTTTCTCGACTCACCGTTGACCTTATCAAACAGTGTCAAATATCTAGGCGTCATTTTTGACAAACACCTCACCTGGACCGCCCATCTCTCCCTTTTACAAGCTAAGATTAGACGTCGTATAAATTTGTTGCGGTGTCTTTGCGGCACCAACTGGGGTTTCAACACTAGGCTTATTCTCCATACGTACAAAGTTTTTGTCCGCCCTACCCTTACACATGGTCATATTGCCTGGTTGTCAGCTCCACAGCACTTCTACGACAAATTACAAGTCCTGGAACGTCATGCTCTGCGGCTTGCATACTCATTACCGCCACATACTCCTACTCAAGAGGTTTATCGTCGCACCACCATACCCACGCTCTTACCGCATCTGTATCGCCTCCGCACTCGTTATATTCATCGCCGTATAGCGGAAGCGCATCCTATCCTAGGTGACTTAGTAGAACAGACTCCTGCATGACCACGGCATGCCTATCCTCTAGTTGATCATCTACTCGCTTTACATGAGCTTGAACAGGCCCCTGCTACCTATAACCCACGTCGTCGAATATATCAATGCCATCCGCATATCTATCATCCGTAACCTCTGTCCTCCACATTTGGGTTTTCATCCACGCTCATACACTTCTTCTACCGAATCCATAAATATAATAATGACTATACAACTATACATTTAATAGCTTCCTGAGCCCATCTATAAACAAAAGATTCCAACAACTCCGTTTTCACTGGCCCCAGAGAAGGCGTTACCTTCTGCGGCCCGCCCAGTTTCGACTGGGAATGAAATTGCAGGTTAAAAAAAACAACTGCCATATAGTCTTCACTTTCGGAGGGCAGCTTGCTTTTTGAACCTCATCTTATCATTCTTTCTTTCATCTTCATCTTCATTTGGGCTTCGGCCCTAGAATACTTACCTACGATGGCGGACTCAGGCAACACCACTGGACAGACGAATCTTGGCAGACATTCTGGCTTACCATCTTTATCTCCTTGAATTCCCAGCACTTCAATAGCACAACCATCCACTCGCACTCGGCATTTTTCTTGGGGTCAAGAACCGATCAGTGCATCTAGAGATAGACATCCATCAAGCGAATCTACGCAATCCGCGAAACGCATCCGGTCTCGCTCACCAATAACATCCATGGATATCGAGGTTGAACGACAAAATTCTGGTGTATCTTCTGCAGTTTCATTAAATCACGCTTCTCTTTTCCATTTCATACTTACTGATTATGACACTAAGTACACAAACCCTAAAATGATATTTCTACAAATTGCTAAGTATGTTCCTCGGGTTCGAGATACCCTAGTACAAATCGTTAAAACCAAAAATGGCTACATCTTAAAATCTAATGATTCAAATTTTGGAATTACAATCCGTAATAAAGCTTCTTATGAAATTTTTGGTAAGAACGCGAAACTCACTAAACTCACGGACAAGCGACCGAAACAACAGCCACCTCCTAGAAAACCTCCGTTTCTGTCGGTAGTCATAAGGGGTCTCTCTCCTGATCTAACTGACGCCGAAATTCAAGAGGAATTAGCACAAGAAGGCATTTCAGTGGACAAATGTATTCGCATTCGCAATAATACTGGTCCTACATATATGGTAAGAGTTCTATCGCAGCGGCAAGATACTATCGACTATCTTCTCAGATTTGGAGCACCTATCTATAAGAAAATTCATCGCGTCGAACCATCTAAAACTCAGGGTCCGCTACCAATCCGGTGCGAAAAGTGTCAGCTGTACAACGACCACACTACGGGCAATTGTCGTAATCAACCTAAATGTGGTTATTGCTCCGGCCTTCATGAAACCAAAACTTGCCCCAACTTAAAAGGACCACCTAAATGCAATACATGTGGCAATGGGCTTCACCCCACATATAGCTATCGGTGTAAGGCTAAACCAGCACCTACGCCTGAGCATCCAGAACTTACTGTTCCATTGAAAACAGCATACAAAACTACACCACCTACACAATCAGTATTACCCTCACTCACAGTTGAAGATCTCATACGCTGTTAGTCTAGTATTGCAAAACATATTTCCGTTTCAGCGAGCTCATGTCATACAACATATCATTTCTGCAGCCAAATCACTTTTTAACATTAATATTCATGCCACTTATTCTAATAATTATGTTCATTTTCATATTGGATCGCTGGAAACCACGGTTTAAAACCATATACACAGTCTTTTTCATAATGGGGATCAGTTTTTTATTTGTCAATATTCGATTCTTTAAGCAACATAAACTATTACTTGAAACTCTGTTATTAGAGGAGCATATTAGTGCTTTTGTTCTAAATGAAACCGCCTTGAAGCCGAATGTATGTGCTCGTATTCCAGAATATCAATTACAACGCTGCGACTTTCAAGATCAAGCTGCTCGTGCCCAAGGGAGAGTTGCAATCGGATATTTTCCAAAATATCCAGTTCGGATATATACTCCATAAGCTTTAGGGCATCTCCCGGAATACCTGTTAGTCACTTTATACTTTCCATCGATCATAATCAATTTCAGTACGATATACATTCGACCACGACAACCTATACCATTAGAATATTTCCGTTACATAGCCATTAACCATCGGAATATTCTCATCATGGCGGATATTAATATTCATAGTCGTACTGATCGCGTAAAAACAGAGTTTCACGAGTACATAACTAATAATCTTCAGCTTTATCTTCATGTTCTTCCTGCACATACCAGACCTATCAGCCAGACTACACCAGATGTCGTCATCACCTCTATCAATCTTCTTAATGACTGTCAGCTTGCAGTTCTAGATTCCATCGGAAGTGATCACCATCCAGTTAAATTAACATTAACTCGAGGAAAACCCCCACGTCCTATACTTACACCTCGTCGGGTTCCGAGGTATGATAAGGCGAACTGGGCTCATTTTCGGGAAGACCTGGAACATTCACTCTCTAGCATTACGCCTCCAAATACTGAAACCGAACTTAATACCTGTCTTACAGCTATTACTACGGCAATTCAAACCAGTGCCCATCAGAATATCCCTATGCAACAAGTGTATTCCCACAAACCGGCTTTACCACCGACATATCTTACGCTCATCCAGAAAGCCCGACAGCATCTTCGAGAATATTATCGAACCCTAAATGAAGCGTGTCTTCATCAACATCGCCAATGGCAAAGAGCTGTTCGTAACCATCTTGTCGCTTATAAACGCCGTAATTGGATCAACACCTGTAACACTTTATCCGAGGAAGCACACCCTTCTCGCTACTGGAAGCGATTTCATCAACTTACTGGCAAGACCACCACAATTACCTACCCGTTAGTTGCAGATGACATTCCTCTGTTTTCTGACGAAGAAAAAGCCAACGCCCTTGCTACACGACTACAGACCGTTTTTACGCCAACAGCTGCCTCTAAACGCCCTGAACGGAAAGATCTGTCTTGTATTCCTGCACTACAACCTTCCACAGAACATGTGATTGACCCAGAACACCCACTCACTGCACCTATTACTACCAACGAAATCCAATTGGCTCTAAAACGGAAAAGGAACACAGCACCTGGGATTGACAACATCTCTTATAGACACATCAAAGAAGCGCCATACTCATTTCTCCTGATACTGACAACAATATATAATTTCATACTTCAAACTGGATTCTATCCTTCTGAGTGGAAAATCTCTAAAATTTGTATGTTTCCAAAACCAAATAAGCCTGCCCATTCTGTTTGCTCTTACAGACCAATCCAACTCACATCAGTATTTAGCAAGATTCTGGAAAAAAATTCTTGTCTCTCGACTTCATAAGTATCTTGAAACTACTATTCTACTGCCTATCCACCAAGCAGGTTTTCGGCCTCGTTTTTCCATAAATGACCAGCTTCTACGTCTCAGCACCATAATTACAAATCAGTTTAACAAAGGGTTTCCATCATGCCTCATTCTTATGGATTTGGAATAGGCTTTCGATAAGGTATGGCAGTATGGTCTTATTACAAAACTACAGTCATTCAAACTTCCCACATGCTATCTCAGGCTTATTTACTCGTTCATTACAAATCGCATTGCATATGTCACAGTTGGTAAAGCACTCTCCTGGCCAATATTTCCGCTTACTGGAGTTCCACAAAGGTCGGCTCTAAGTCCATTATTATATATTCTTTATGCTTCTGACATTCCAACACTACCACGTAATGTATTTACTTTCCAATATGCAGACGACACAGCTTTTCTTGCACTTGGTAACACTATCCATCAAATCAGCGCTGTACTACAGGCAACTCTGGATAATTTCATCACTTGGTGCAAGAAATGGCATTTAACCATTAACAACGACAAAACGCAAGCACTGGTTTTCATACCACCTCATAGACGTTCCAGAGTCTACCGTAACCCGAAACTGCTACGAATAACAGTTGATGGATATCAAATACGCACTACCAGCACTGCTACGTACTTGGGCGTTGTTTTTGATTCCAAACTAACTTGGAGTGCACACCTGCAAAAACTCAAAACTAAGGCGACTACTCGTTTAAATCTTCTACGTCGTCTCACGGGCACTACGTGGGGCCTCAAACCCGATGTTCTACTTTATATTTACAAGATGTTTCTACGTCCTATTCTCACCTTTGGACATACTGCCTGGTGCAATGCCTCTGTTTTCTTCTACGAAAAACTTTGCATATTGGAGCGTCACGCTATTCGTCTAGTCCACCGACTTAAACTTTCGTATCCTACGTGGCTCACGTATGAATACATCAACTTTCGGAAGATCACAGAGCATATTGCACAACTTCGTAATCGGTACATTACATCTCGCATAGAAACGGGTCATCCACTTTTCTTGGATATTCTTCGAACGGATGCTCTCACTGATGCCGCATATCGTTACAAGCATACCCCATTGAATATACTCATTTCATTATATGTCCGCCATGCAAACCTCACAGTAGCAGAACGGGACATCTATGCCATTTATATCATCCATGCTCATATTCCTCATGTTTTTCCATCTTAGTACAGACATCCTCACAACTAACTAGGGCTTCCCCTTGTGATCATTAGTCCCGAGTCGCCCCGGAACAGAAGATTTAACCTACATCTGTCTTACTAACTTCTTTGTGTTTGTGATGTGATGGCACTTCATCTCATATTACATCATCATTATCTTTTGTTTTGCTCACCGCCACAATTATCGCACAGTTTTGTCTTATCGCACATTTGCACTTATTTTTCAATTTATATTTCACTCTTTAACACAGTATTTATCCTTTTCTTTTCTTATATTATATTTAAAATTCATTATATTTCACTTTCGCACCTCCATTTCACAGCCTGTTCTTGTGTACTTTATAATAAAGATATGTTTAACATAAATTATGGAAAATAAAATGATGATATAACCTTTCTCAACTGATGACATTGCCCAAACTTCCCTTAGCCCAACAAATTATTTTCCAAATTGTATTTTTGTTTAGAGAACCGCATGCCAAAGAGAGGGCGTAACCCTCTGAGAGGCTGGAGAAGTAATAAAGTTTTTGAAAACCATCATCCTTATAAGAAGCCATTTCTCTCTTCTCCTTTTCAAAAAAAACTGCCATATTCACTTATAGCACCTAAAATATCGTTCATGAATGTGTTTCTTTTTATATGTATGTGTGTCTATGATTAATATTAATATGATGAATAAATAAATGACAAATAAGAAACCCCTTAGACCACCTACTTTTCCTTCAATTCAATCAGTCAAATTAATGCACTTACCCGAAGAAAGGGCACAACCCTTTAACCGGGATGTCGGACAAAAAAAAAAAACAACTGGCATCTTTCCGGTCGGTAGCGATATCGACCACATCAGCTGTGATGTACCAAACGTCAGCATGGCTGTTTTTTGTATTACTTTCCCCGATCCGGGGCTTGCTCATCAGATATTCGGTGAGCAACAGTCATCAGGCTTAACTCAGCCAAGGATAGCTCGTTGCGACTCGTTTAAACTGGGGCATTTCCTCATCTTAGACCACTATCCGAATAGGTGGTCTTCAACCTATCACCTGACACATATATTTGTTTTATCATCTTTGTGTTTGCTCTATCACTCGCTATGTCTTCTACAGGACGAACCTCTTGTTGATCCCGGCACTTCCGTTGTATCCACTAAGGTGGATAAAAGAAAGGAATGCTGTCCTAAACAAAGTCCTGAACATTCACGATCGCCTCATTTTACAGAGAACCCCCAATCGCACTCACCAGAGCTAAACGCCATTACACACTCAGTGAGTCATCTACATCAACTACTTCTGGTCACTTCGACATTGAAACAGACTTTCCATCACTAACTAGTTCGCAAAATCTACCTACCGTCATTAATCTACAGGCTCCAGCAATTACTTCATTCTTGCTTACCGCTTACGACCCAAAATTTCAAGATCTCAAGCAGCTTTACCTTCGTCTCACCAAGTACGTTCCTCGTTCACAGATCACCCAAATCGTATCGACCCGTAAGGGTATCATCATTAAGTTTCCTGATTCAAATCTGTCTTCTTCACTTCTTAACACCAACTCATATGAGGTCTTTGGCAGAAACGCAAATCTTTCTAAGCTGGCTCCCTCTCGCACCAAACAACTACCACCATCTTGACGTTCACCAGCACTCTCTGTTGTTTTTCGAGCAGTGCCACCTGACTACACAGATGACGAGATTGCAGAGGAACTCAAACTCGACGGGCACTTTATTCTTAAGTGCATCCGCATCAAAAACGCTGGAAACACCTACATGGTCCGTGTGCTTACAAATTCCTCAATAACTATTCACAATCTTCTCTTGCACAGAGCCTATATTTATCGAAAACGACACAGGGTTGAACCCTCTAAATCTCTGGCACCCGTCCCTGTCAGATGTGAAACCTGTCAAGCTTACAACTCACACCATACTTCTCAATTCCCGAACACACCCAAGTGCGGTTTCTGCACCGGACCTCATACTACAAAAACCTGCACAAATCTTCAGCAACCTCCACTCTGTAGTACCTGTGGTTCTCATGAACATCCAACATACAGCTATAAAAGCAAAGCCAGACTCACAGCCGAACCTTTTAAGCCAGAATTTGTTGTTCCTCTGCGTCCTCATGGAACTCAAGATACTACTGTTCCTCCGCCATCATCTATGTATCAACAGATCACTATTAATCAGTTCCTGTGTTTCATTACTGTTACTCTTCAGTATATCCACTTTTCCTTCGACATCACATCTTACAACAGATTCAACAAACAGCCAAAGCCATCCTTAACGTCGACTTTCAAGCAACCTATTCTGGTCCAACTGTATATTTTCATTCTAATGTGCTCCAGACAGCAATCTAATCATTTTATGTATCCCCACCAGAAACTAAACTTTTTCCTTGCCTTCATCATGGAATTGAACTTTCTATTTTTGAATATTCGTTCCTTGTGCCAACACCAACCTCTCTTTGAGCAACTGCTCAGAGAAGAACGTGTTAATACGTTTCTCCTCAACGAAACTTATCTGACTCCATGTCTCCATACCCGCATCTCTGGCTATCAAATAGTTCGCCATGATAATGCACTCCCAGCATGCCGAGCGAATGGCGGGGTTGCCATTGGCTTTCCTCCCAGCATTCCTTTTCGACAACATATTTCTGCTGTTCCCAATCTCCCTGAACATCTCGTTCTCACTCTCTATTTTCGACATATATCTGTTACTGTCGCTACTCTCTATGTTCGCCCTGGCCATCCAATTCCGCAAGACTTTTTTCACTTCATCTCTGTAAATTTCCGCTCTTTCATTATTATGGCCGATATCAACTTTCATAGTCGATCAGCCCAACAACAGCAGGATTTTCGAACCTATATTACCACTCATACTTCTGGGTTTATTCATACTCTTCCGAAACCAACTCGCACCGTCAGTAATACCACACCTGACGTGTGATAACATCAGCCAATCTCTTTTCTCGGTCTTAGATCCGCTTGGAAGCAATCATGTACCCATTAAACTGTCGCTACTCCTGCAACACTCTCCTGTCTATTATCAGTTTCTTTCCGCTCGTACCACCCCTCGTTTCGACAAGGCCGATTGCGTTAATTACCGCTCCCACATCGATACAGCTCTTGAAACTGTTCCGCCCCCGACTACCGAAATTGAACTTTATACAACTCTTGACGCTATCACTGACACCATTCATCTCGCATCTACGAAATACATACCTCAGTCTACCTTCCATCCACACAAAAAGCCCCTTCCGCCTCAATACCTTCCTTTATTCAGGCGTTCTAGACAACTCTATCGTGATTTCACCCGTACTGGCAATCCTGAATCCGTTAGGCTCCATCGTCAATATCAACGTACTGTCCATAATTATCTAGTAGCTTCCAAACGCCGAAATTGGATCAAAACTTGCAATTCTCTCTCTGACAACTCCCACCCCACCAAGTTCTGGAAGCGTTTCCATCAACTTACTGGCAAAACCACACGTACTACCTATCCACTTCTAGATGATGCACTTCCTCTTCCCGACGATACTGCTAAAGCTAATACTTTTGCCACATACCTCCAGGATATATTCACTCCTTCTGCACCAGACCCAGTATTTCGCCGACATCCCACTGACACTTTAGATCTTTCGTCACCCGATCTTCAACCTCAGCCCAATCATCCCTTACCTCTCCACAATCCACTTACAGCTCCTATCACTGTTCCTGATATCCAACATACCATCTCCCGAAAGAAGAACATTGCCCCTGGGACAGACAAAATTACCTACCGCCACATCAAAGAAGGTCCCTATGTATTGCTTTACCTTCTCTCCACCATTTTTAGGGGCCGCGGTGGCTCAGTGGTAGAGCGTTCACCTCTGGTGCTTGGGGTCCCGGGTTCGATCCCAGCCCCTGCCAAGTGAACTTTGTGGTGGACAAACACCGTGTGCGTGGGTTTTCTAGGGGTTCTCCCGTTTCCTCCCACTTTCTTCATTCCACCATTTCATTCATTACTCATCATCACCGTCTCCTTTAGCCCAGCTCACCCTTGTGTTTAGCAAGATTCTCGAACGTATCCTCTTCACTCGCCTTCACACACATCTTTCAGCATATAATTTACTTCCTCTCCATCAAGCAGGTTTTCGTTCTTCCATTAGCATCTCCGATCAACTCCTCCGCCTTACCACTTTCATCACTAATCAGTTTAACACATCCAAACCTTCCTGCCTCATATTATTTGACCTCGAGAAAGCTTTTGATAAAGTCTGGCATCTTGGCCTCCTTTATAAACTCTTCTCCTTTCACCTACCCCACTATTATATTCGCCTCATCTATCAATTTCTCTCCTGCCAAATTAGCTATATCTCAATTAATAACCACCTTTCCCATCCTATCTTCCTTCATTCCGGAGTCCCCCAAGTATCAGCCCTATCCCCTTTGCTCTACCTTCTATGTGTCGCAGACTTTTCCACACTTCCCCCGAACTTTACCCTCTTCCAATATGCCGACGACACTGCCTTTTTAGCCCCAGGAAATACGATGCAACGCATTAATCATTGTCTCAAACCTGCCACAGATTCCTTTCCTTCTTGGTGTCAGAAGTGGCGTCTTACCATCAATGCCGCTAAAACGCAAGCGATTATCTTCTTACCGCCTGGAAAGCGCTCTCGTGTTCATCGTAATCCTACCAATCTCCACCTCTGTATACCCCATACTCCTGTCACCATCAGCAAAACAGTCACTTATTTAGGCATCACTTTCGACCACTGTTTAAAATGGACTCCATACCTCAAGTACATCTATGCCAAGGCTTACTCACGCCTTAACCTTCTTCGTCGTCTTACAGGCACTACCTGGGGTCTTTCTCCTGTCACTCTTCTTAATACGTACAAATCTTTCTTCCGACCAGTCCTTACCTACGGCTTTACAGCTTGGATCGATGCTCCGTCTTCTTTCTATAAACGCCTCCAAATTCTAGAACGCCACGCACTCCACTTGCTTTTCGTATCCGTCTTCCCAGCCCTACCCGGGATCTGTATGATCGTACTCCGTTTCCACATATTCTATACCATCTTGAAACACTCCGCCTACGCTATACGTATTTCTCAACGCTTTCAGAACCACCACCCCTTACTTTTTGACACCATGCACGCCGACGCCACCTTCCCAAAACCAGAACTCCTTCGCCATACACCATTGTCTCTGCTGTTCTCACTTTATCATTACTCACTGCCTCCTGACAGCATTGATCTTCCTCACGTTGCCGATTTCATCAGTCACTTCGATTCACTTCGATTCGATTTCCCATCTACTGCACAGTAGTCTTACTGTCTCAACAGGCCTCCCACTGTCTTCATCACGATCCAGAGTAGCCCTGGATCAGAAGATAATCAGCATTTGTCAAACTATCCAAATACCTTGTGTTGTGACGTCTACTGCACTTCATCCTCATGTCACCATCCTCTAATAGTGTGATCATGGTTAAAGGCCATAATGTCCTGCAGCTCTCCAGTCAATACCAGAGCTACAAATTGATGGTTCCCACCTAATGTTGTTATGATTTTGAAATAAAAATAGATATAATAAATACATTAAACCTAATCTGTCCCATCTATCTTTCTCCTCTCCAGAGATTTCCTTTATTCCTCATCCCCTAATAAAGGGCATGACCCTTTAGTTGGGGCTAGTCGTGGGCTGCTAGCAAAAAAAAAAAGAACAACTGCCACGACAATGAATGATTGACTTGCTGTTATAGATGGTGTTACTGCGTAAGGCACCAAATATACAAACTCTGTTTTTCGTTGCATCTTGAATATGCTTTTACATCACCTCTGCACTACGAGGAAATCACCTGTGTCCTACATGTAAGTCATCTGGGTACTGCGTGTAAATTACCCGTGCTACGTGTAAATCACCTCTGTCCTACATGTAAATCACCTGTGCGGTAGGTGTAAATCATTTGTGCAGGACGTGTGCATTGCACATGTACTGCGCAAGTGAAGATGTTGAATAGGACCTGTGACTGATATGTGCATCACATGTACAGGCGTGCATTTATACAGATGATGCACATGTTGCATCCGTGCAATTTTACATGTACTATACGGGTACTGTACGTGCATTGTGCTGTCTGGGTAGGTATCCAGAGGGAAGATACATTGATCGAAACGTGACTGATGCCCGGAACATTTGTATGTGAGTTTTGGGAAGAAGTAAATGCGCCTTCATGCATCTTTTAAACGAAGTATTGTAATCAGACATTGATCTGCGAGGCATGGATGGTAAATGCTAGTCATATACCTAGCCTCTAACACGCAAATGAAGTCACCTTTAAGTAGGTTAGTATCACAGTAATAGTGCAAGGGTCTTGAATTGATAAAAGTGCACCCTATCTTGCCTTCTCTACATTTCCGAGGAAGCATATAGATTCAGGCTTGTAATACCATCACAACATAGGCTCATTCCACGACCACTGGGTGAACGTTGAACGTCCTTGACCAATATTCTCTTTTTACATGTTATGGCTCTACCTCGTCCATTAGTCCCAATATTAACACTAATCTTGAAGCTAGATAAAAATCTAAACTCAACAGAAGTCACTTCCTGAAAACATACTATATGAACGCCCTTTATAAGAAAAGCTTGAGTAACATTAAATTGGGAGGAACTCGAAATGACTTTCAGGTTTATAGTAGAATATGTACGAACGGTATAAGATGTCAACTCGTGAACAGGAAAAATAGGCAAATATACCAGGACAAGTGAAAGTGGGAGTAAAACCTTTCCATAAGTGGGAGTAAAACCTTTAAAGAAATTCTAGGCATAGAAGAAGTCAATAATAAGATTATCCCACAAACTTTACACTAAGATACTTATCCGAAGACTGGCAGAACAAAGCCTGGATTCTGCATACATACCGTATTTAATATTTTAATATTCGTCAATGCTGTTAGTAATGGAATCTCACGCATCTGACGCTTTAAAAGAATTTATCTCATCTATGTGTATACTACGGATCATCATCACTCGACGTAAGGTTTTTCCGTATTTTAGACTGACGGGAAACTGGTGGTTGAATTAATTCAAAATGGACTTTCTGGTCTAATTTAACTTCACTTGTCATCCAAAACTGAAACTATATTCACGGAATGAACAGGCTTTGGAAAATCTGATTTTGAGCCTCGGTCGTCAGAAGATAACACTTTAGCCAATGGGGAAGCCAATGCAGAACTTCTTCTCTGCAATTCAGTCAATGTTCTGGTATCAGGCCTTTTTGGACAATTCAGTCAAAAAGATGATATATCGTAGCAAAAGTATCGGAACCATAAAATTGTACACGCTAAAAATGAATGAACACGTGTCAAATGATAAAAGACTTAAGAAGTAGATAAGCGTCTTACACGATTCGTTTACCACCATATATAGTCACGAGTTCAACGCAGAACTTGTAACATCTTTTCTTTTAGCCACATCTAAAATGGCTGCAACTTCGTTAGTCACAGAAGCAGCGTTGCTAGTTACTGGAATCACCGAAGGAGGGAAATCTTGTGGACGACGGTAGTCAATCGTGGATGTCGTGAGGTATATCATTGCTGCAATCTCTTGTTTTAACACTGTAGTTAAAGCAAGGTTCCCTGATGTTCGCGGAAAAGGACCATGATTAATATTGGTCATCTTGGATTGATGTGCGGAAAGGACTTCGTTTCGCCATTGTGCATAATTTATAAGGAGACACATTCATTATATGGTCTGCTGCTTGATATCAACGATACGTGGGCTTTTATCAAGAATTCATTATGGATACCTAAAAACCAGAAACAACCAGTTTACAGTTTATATGAGTTTGAAGGATCATCTTGCAGATCCGAATAATATTATCAATATGAAAGTTAAAATAGCCAGACAATTTTTCTCGTTCAACCGCATAATAGTTCCACAGGCAACCATCACCCGCTGTAAAATATCTAAAATTTCTAGCGGTAAATTCACAATTTTAACATGTATTAGGTCTGAAAATACACTACTGATTAAAACATGGCTAATTGTCTCCTTTGCATGACAAGATTCACATGATTCGAAAATAGATTGTAAAAATGCATCATGATCTTGCTTCGATTTTAATTTCACATATGTGCAGTAAATTTCATTATGTAAGTGTATCATAGAATTAATTAACAAGGAAAATTGGTCTAGATTCATCGGTGCACTTCTAACGGCGTGGAACGAAGTTTACGAATTTCTTTGTCAAAGACCATTTTTTTACTAATTTTCTGGTTACGGGAGATTGCATATACAAAATTCACTGAATTTAATGAAAACCACAAAAATATATAAAAAAGACAAAAGCGAAATCAGATACGCAAACCAACTAAGCTTGATTAGTTACATCTTACTTCACCAAAACCTCGAAACGAACTCTGATTGGTAGATCAACTCTGTGATCCTTTACAACTTTGCTCTACAATGAAATCCGCGACTTAAAACAAGGACCCGATAGGTATACAATTATATAAATCTTTTCGCATTATTTTAACCTGCAGAATAATTTTATGTGGTTTGCGTGGGCGCCAGTGAACCCAGATACAGCTAGGTATCGAGGCAGTCATTGGACCTGGAATGGACGAATATACACGCAAATACCACTTATAAAAGTATCTTACCTATAATGGGCTTTACTTCCAATGCCTGAGCGCAATCTCCTTTCTCTAACTTACTATTGTTTCCCAATCAATAGGTACCCTCTTATATACCCTCGCTGCTGAAAGGGACGATAAAATCAGAATTAACTCAACTAAAAACGCAAATTTTAAGTTTTGTAGACACACAACTACCACGGAATGAGGCCCCGGAGAAGTAAAAATAAAACGATTTTTTAAATTTAACGATCTATTGGGCTAAATGAGAGAGATGATTAATTAAATTGAATGATTGGAAAATTATCGTTTTTTGTTCTCTTTCATAGTGAATCGAATTCGAGACCACACGAATCAAAAGCAGACGCTCTAGTTACTAGACCAACATAGAGGGTATATGAGACCCAGTAGTTGCTTATAACCAAACCGAGATAATTTGCTTTGGAAACATATTTTATACAGTGGAACTTTTTGTCGTTCTTGGTAATTTCATTATGGTAAAATTTAACTTCGATTGTGCCTTTTTAATGAAAAAATTATGTCTCCCTACGAAAAATCTGTATACCAAGATTGATATACAATACATATTACTTTTATGCTTTCATGCTTTTTCAAGAAATGCTACTTCCATCGATCAACTCTAGTGTAAAGAAAACTTCAACCAATGATACTTCTGTTCCTTCGTCGCACTAATGCTCTGTGATATTCATCTGCCTTTGATCATCTCTTGCTTAGGATACTACATTTTCTAATGAATTATGATCATGGTCTGCTTTAATCAACGCAATATATGATTATGAAACACATCTTTTTGTGCAAAGATACTTTTAAAAATGGAAAGTCGTTATCAGAATATAGCTATTAACAAATTAGATTATTTTGTCTCCTTCCTCCCGATCTTTGTAATTTATACGGTGACTCTGCTAATGTGAATTTCAATAATACTGGTAGAATTTGGCGTCGGTTGTTGAAAAAATTTTCCTAAAAATGAAACAAATAAATTACAGGGAAAGGCGAATTTCTAATAAGAATATCCTTTTGTGAATTGTTAAAAAAATAATAAGTAAATAATGAAACGCGAAAATTATTTTAGGTCAGAAGATAACTTCATGCTAGCCTTTGCAAAAACTGCTGAGCGTAATGCAAACACAAGGTGATGCAAAATATGTTGAAATCAATTATAACAGCTACAAATATTATTGCAAGGCAAACCAGTGGCGGCGATTGGACGTTAAAAGTGGAGGAGGGCAAGACATGATCTGAATATTTGTGTACCAATCTTAGTTTCCCTGGTTTGTTTCCAACACTTTATTTGCCAAAAGGTTGTATAACTAATAGGATATTATCTTTTTCATTTAAAATACCGTATATCGTATTTCATATTTTATTAAGTAAATTGACAAGAGCAACACAAGTCGGTACTAGCTCTTTGTACACTTAAACAATGAAGTGTAAGAAGAAATTTGATTCCTTGCTTATGAACATCTTAAAATTATGTCTGAAAAATTGTGTGATCAGATTATTTAATAACAAATTTGCAAAACAAATACTGTGAATAGAAAGGATAATATTAATTATAGTAATGAATAATGAGGCTTGTTTTGTAGAAGTTACATTGAAACTGGGGATTAATGAACAACCTAATTTTTAATTCCACACATGCTAATAAAGGTATGTTGTTACTAGGGCTCGGAAGATGAAGACCTAAAAATTGCCAAAAAAAAAGGACCAATAAAAAGACCTAAAATATCTATAAAAAAGGACCTAAAAACTGGAAAAAAGACGTAAAAATAAGACCCAATTTAATTAGAATTACATGTTTGATGAACATAATGCTCAAGAAATACAAGCTTCTGGTATGTTAACGATTTGTCCTTCTTAAACAAACTGAAGTACAAACTAAAATAAGAAACTCCCCACCCTCACCCCCCTTGCTGGAGGAGATTGTTACGCTTCATTATCTGACTTGTGTTAATTGCAGATCTGGTCTTACCAGTCCAAGTCGTTGAAGAATGTCTTATCTTTTGAATTTTCTTTACTGAAGGAAAGATGTCTAAGAGGTGGTGGTGATTCGAGTTAATTTATTGTCGAAAGATAAAGTGCAAAAAATGACGTTAAGACCTATGAAAAACTTAAAAGACCAATAAACGAAAAAAAAAGAAAACGCCGAAAAAGAAAAAAAGACCAATAAAATCCAGTATTTTCTGGCCTACAATGACCCAAAATGCAAAATGAACACATACAATGTTAAGCCTCGTTCTCGGGCACTCGTACAAAAGAGGATATTTCCTCAAGTTTCGGGCACTAGTTATTATTGTTAGAAAATGAAGGACAGTAAATAATACAAGCATATGCTACATTAAAGAAATATTTACTTTTGCAGCTTCCCGAAACATGTTCGTTACCACTAGGTACAGTTTTCACTTTTTTGGACCACATCAAAACAAAACCACTCCACACTCCAGTTATACAAAATGATCCTAAAACCTAGAATTATGTTGAATTCACTAAATTTAATTGTATATACCTAGGTACACTCGTGCATACCTAAACATATCACTTCACTTGTATATTACACTGCAAAACAATGGGAAAGATAGAAGTTGTTTCATATTACTCTCTTTTTAATCACTATTCCTTATTATTAGAAAGAAGAAAAGACATTTTAGAAACTGTCAATTTTTGTGCAATTAAAGGATAACTTGTGAAAAACTTTTTTTTTTTTTTTCGAAATGTTCTCTAAATTACTTTCAAAGCGGCTGACTAACACATGGAGCCCTTGTAAGAAGAAGTGTAAGTGTGCTGGAATTGTTGTGCTCCAATAGGTTAATTTTTGGGTTATTTTCGGTAGCAATTAAAACCCAATTCATGTAGCTTTCTTAACTCCACGGAAAGACAACCAATACGTACCCACGCAACGGCAAATATTGTACGGTACCATTTTTTCTATGAACCAGTAATACATACAAAAACAACATTTCCAAATTAAACTATATAGCTTAATGGACCACTTCAAAAAAGTGGGGGTTTCAACTGCCCCCTTTTCCCCCTAATCGCCGCCCGTGAGGTAAACTACCGTTAAACGAAGATTTTCGTTTGACACAAATCGCTACGGAATGAGCCCCTCAATCCACTGACAGCAGATTAAATACTGACAGCAGAAAGCTGCAGATCGAAATTGTGACCTTGATAACAAATGCTGTATTATATTGACATGAAAATAAGAGTAAACGTAATGTAAGTTTCTATGCATTGTTTTGAAAACAATATGTAAAAAATGTTGTAGTGGTTTTATTCTTACTATGTCTTTGAAGTAGCTCATTTAATGAAAAATGACCAGTACTGCACTTGATCATAGTTGGTGTAGGGAAGTGTTGCTTCTGCGTAGGGTTTGTTTTTGTTTGGATGCGTTTTATTTCCGTGAAAATCAATTAATTTGAAAAGGAATGTGATAAACCTGAAGCTTTGATATGTATGGAAGTAACATATTTATTGAGGTGTTTTACATAATTGAACGTAAGAAATTATTTTAACAATCTAGACACATATTGATTCTTTTATCTTGTGTGACAATTGTACTCAAACGTAATTTCATGAAAGAACATTTGCAGATTAAGAATCCAGGTGTCAAAATTGAAAAATTTGTGTAAATTAACATCAAATGTGTTAATTTACAATGAAGGTTATATCGAAGTAACTTGTTTACTTGGGTGCCATATATCTAACCAAAGTAATAGAACTTATTACGCCACGAAACTTAACGGTATGCTCACCCTTACATTACAATATTCGAAGATATTTTTAGCCCTAATGACTTGAAATTGTTAGTATATCTGCGTACTCAGTAGGTAATACCAAAAAAAAAAAAAAAAAAAAAATCAGTGGGTTAGCGGATAAATTCTGGGGTTAACCTGTATCGCCGGACCAATTTTAGGAAATTTACCGGGTCAATTTATTTAAGTTTGTGAAGAAGAATGAGTAAAAGTCAGGTAAGGGGAATAGTAAAAGTTAAGAAAATGGTTGTATTTTTTGGTTGTTTTTGATGTTATAAGCGGCACTGTATGTGGAGGCGGATGGACTATTTCGCGGAGAGGTACACTTGTTTTACTATACGGATCCATAGATTGTAAAAGGGGCAAGACAAATTTGGGCAAGTCTTTAATTTGCCCATTTCATGTCGAGAACAGAATCCAACTAACCCCTGCGGGGCTTCTAACCCATTCCTCCTCCTCCTCCTACTACTACTGCTTATATTATGGATCGTATAGTAAAACTACACGCCTAATAACGTAATCTGACGTAACGTAATGTAATCCAACCAAATATAACCGAATGCAGTACATTTTGGTACTTAATTGGTCCGGCGATACAGCAGTAATGCCAAATTCTGCAGCGAGTGGTCGGTTGTTTCATCCTAGGCTGCAGGAGCTTGTGAACATCAAATGTATTTTTTCCAATTCTTACGGAAGCGTTTTTCATTCCGTAACCTTCAGTCTTAAGATCGTGGAATGATGGATTTTTTTTCCTTACTCAAGTGTTTTAACTGCATAGAAAATTGCATTATAATTTAGAAATTAACGTCATAATTTATATCAGCTTCCTTTGGCTAATGGTTAACGTTCTTGCTTCGTAGTTGAGAATATGGATTGCATTTAGTATCTCCCGCAACTCGTTTCATGGTTCCAGAACCGAGTACCTTGTTTTCGTCTAAATTGTGATAAAGGTAGAAGTACAAGGGCCCTGGTGGCTTCTATCTCCCTTTGCTCGCTGTCCCAAGCTCAGCTATATTTTCTAAAGTAAGTAACACGGTTGTAAATCTTCCTCAGGTCCAGTCGGAAGAGGATTAAATAAAAAAAACTATGTTGTATAATATATTACTGCCGTGTGGAGATTGTATTATATTTAATGGGTCTGTCATCATCAGACATGTTAAGAACAAACTGGAGACTTTTTGTCAGCACAATATAGAAGTTGAGAACAAATTAAGCGTTACGTCATATTAGTGATTTTGAGTAAGGCTCTGCTGTTGGTGGTCCTAACATAGATACTTAAACTAATTGTTAAAGTTGTATTAGTAATTAATTGTTTTTTAAATATGTTTTAACCACAGTTAATCCTGTTTTCTTACCCTCTCTCAATCATAATTGTTCATAAATATTTCTTTATTTTCATGCTTTGTTCTTCACTAAATACGTATGCATTTATGTTGTATTGCTGTGCACAAGTAGTTCTTTTCAACTGTTAGTGTTGTGTTTTCCGTAATGTTCAGAAATAACGAAAACAGTGAATCCTTATTTATCACTCCCTCCCGTTTTTACTCCTTTCAATGTTTCCATCCAGCTCTATAACCAACCCGCTAATGAAATATTACATTAATACACTTAAAGAGGGAGGGAGTTTTGGGAGCATGCCCCCAATAAAATTTCGCTGCGTTGATACATCCAGCTGTAACGAAAACATTTCACTATTAAAGGGGAATTGGGGCGGAGCCCTTAATAGCAAAAGCTTTCTGTGCTTAAGTGTACCGTACGTATGCTTGATTACATAAGCGTAGCGTTTGTAAGTAGCCTTGGTTAATTTCGGTTATTTAAGTTTCGGTTCACTTTGCTTGAAACGTGCCATACAGATGTCCTCCTTTGATGTCAGAAATTACAAAACATCTATGAAAGTACTTCTTACCTCTACTAGGCTAGAGCTATTCTATTTCAAGTGTGCCCCTTCTGACGCTGCTGTCGATTGTTTTCCCATACCTTTCCTGAAAGAGGAGGACAAGGTGCTGCGGCGGAGATCTTTCACTAGTTGGATGCGGAAGCTTTGCCACAAACAATTTCTTCACGGACTTCGCTGTGCTCTGTCTTGTTACCCATTCTAAGTAGCTTACGATCTTAACTTGTCAAGACTGAATGGCAAATTGGAAACACAGCTGAGGTCAATCACTTCTTTCTCTAAGCAAAAGGAGGGTTTCCTCCATAAGAGGGTCGGCGGGGATGGGGCCAAAGTATGTTTCGCATATTTTCCGAGGACACACCTAAAATAGGCAGGCTCTACTATACAACAGGGTACATATCTCAACCCCAGGGGTTAGATGTCGCGCGATATGGGTAGGGGTACGCTGCGCAGAAGACACTGGACGGAGTCAGGTGTTAGCGGAGGCACGGGATTTCAGTTTTGGCGTGAAGCCACGTGGTCGAGATGTACGCCACTAACTTAACATAGACGGTTACAAGGAATTGGACACAGCAGACGTTTCTTAAATGTCCAAGGTAGCTATGATGTGTGGCATGCAAAAGATGTCCATGGTTAATCACTTGTATGTACAAGGTTTATCCAGTCAATTAATATTGAGATGTTCCTAGGACGTTTGTTTTCTCCATTCCAAATCCGTGGTTATGTCCATGAGATGTGATTTCCAGTAGGATATTTATTTTGTGGAATAATGAAAGGATGGCTTTTCTACATCAAAATATTGTCCCATTTGAAGCACATCACACCGTTCATAAAGTATATTTCAAGCATATTTGGTTAACAGGCAGTTTCCGTTTCCTATATTTTCACTCTTCATTTATATATTTCTCTCCATTATTACAGTATTCACTTTCTAGATTAGTTAATATGACAGTTAGATTGAAACCCGACATATTATGCTCTATTCCCATTTTACCTATTATGGCCTCAACACGCGCCTTCATTATCTTAGTTTCTACTCCTAATTATTCACCTTACATTGATAACTTTTATTATCTTTTTTGTTAGTCTGATGCTTACACTTCGGCTGATTATGTTCAGCTTTCTGCGAATTTTGTATTTCGGGGCTACCCTCTACTTAACCCTTGATTCTTAATAGTATACATGCATTAACCCTTGATTCTTAATAGTATACATGCAAATTATGTGGAAATAGACCACTTATTTTAGAACTCAGTTGACTATGTATGTTCTTTTAGCTTTCATTTGCTTAACCAGTTTCCAAAATCAATGCTATTTTGTGTTATTTTCGTTTTTATGTAACATGATTAATATGTTTTAACAATATTTATACATTTTATCGTATTTGATCTTTCTTTCAGTTAATTTGAGGATTCATGACGTGAATAGAGACTGACTTTGCTGTGGGCAGCAGCATACAGAAAATAATGGCTAAGTAAGTTAACATTCTTCGCTTTTATTATTTTAAAATCTTATACAGGTAACTTTAAATTTTACTAATGTATCTGAATGTTCTGATAATTTATGAGCGCTCAAGCTCTTTGTTATGTTGTATGTTAATAACTATAAAGTGTTTACAATAGGTTCATTTGATATGAAATGATACATATACCGTATTTTCTCGTATATAAGCGCCCTTACCTCCTAAAATATGTGTCACTTATAAATCCATTTATCCGTGTTTATACAAGTACCTCCTGTAAGATCATTTCAGATAATTCACGCAACTGCCAAACCAACGCTTCATCATTGGCTGCACTAACTTGTTAGAAGAACCTTTTCAGATCCTTCAGAGCTACCGGTAGTATCTCTTATCCATTTCTTAACAAACTATATTTGAATTTATACATACACAGTGTTATTTTATGAAAAAATAATAATAATAAAATAAACAATCCACAAGTTTTCTTAGAATTACATTTGTTATTGTAAGGTGTCACTAGTGCTTGATATTTCTTCATCCATCTTTCATAATGTAATTGCTCATATATTTGACTTGGCCTTATTATTGTTCTGTAAAGCTGTTAACTGTAGTAGCTGGCAAAAGAGTATACAGTATAACTTACCTAGAACGTCCATAAAGATTAATTTTACCAACTGTTTCAGGGCATCACTAACGGTTTGTGAAATTAATTTTCATGGGTGTTCTAGGTAAGTGTTTTTTTTTTTTTTCTTCTTTTTTTTCCTTCTAATTAAGGGTCATTCGAGGTTCTCGTTAGCATGTGTATCTTTGGCGTGTGTTCGATATCCAGTGGGAGCTCATATTGTTGATTTACAAAAAAATGTGGAAGAGCATATCTTACTGTTGCATCCATCAATACGTAGGAAACTGTAATTAGGCCACAAGCTTTCCTATCATATTATCCAATTATTTGTACCAAACTTGTTTTTACATTTCTCTGACTATATTTATACTTATTTTTTTCCTTCTATATTGTTTTTATATTATTATATACACAAATTACTACTTACATGTGTTTGATAAATTTGATACTCTAATGACACGCCGTTGTGTTTCCTTCGTAACTGGCATTTGTTACTCCATAAATTTGTCTGTTTCGACTGAACGCAGAGTTGTAAGCACACGTAGGAAAAAAAAAAGCATTATTCGATTGCACAGAAGCACTTAAGTAATTAAGTGCAATGTATTCTTAGTTTAATTAATCATTTTTGTAATTGGTCTGCAAATGTTTTCTTAAGATGAACTTTATATGCGTTTTTGTTTTTAATCTTACAGAGAGATAAGCATAGTGTTTGTGTATGACACCCAACGCTGCCAGAAGGAGGAGGATGACCCGCAGGAGGCAATTGTCTATTTCTATCCTTCGTGGGTGAGTGAGCAGCAGCGATTGGCTCTCTGTGGTCAGTTGATGGGGGCAATGCAGTTCTCCATGTCTATGTTCAGTTGTCCGAGTATCTTAACACTGCAAAATGGAAAATTTGCCCTCAGACAAATAGGCCAGTTTATTTTGGTAAGTTAATATTTGGTCACTCACAAAAGGATATCTTAAGTATGCTTTTCAGTTAAAAGTTATACTTTTTTTTTTTTTTTTCGTACACTGATTAAGCATATATACACACCACTAATTACTACTATCAACAAGCTAATGCTTTTCTATTGCATCTGAGTGACGTGTCCTGTTTCAATCACTTTCGAACGATTAAATATTAAATTCCTTAAAATAACTTAAGATTCTGCTATTTTACTCATCATATTTCTCTCGGTTTTAGACTTTGCTATTTTGTTTTTTTAAGGGGAAGAGGTAGAATTTTCCTTTTTCTTCTTACCAACATAGGTCATAGACATTCAACTAGGGTGAATGCTATCCCTTCTTGTTTTCTTCACTTTCTTTAATGTTTATCTTTTCTGACAGCGAATGAATTTGGAACATTGCATGGTTTACTCTTTGTTAGTTTTAAGTGTTTTCCTAGTTGAGATTTATCCGAAAGGTAGTTTTGTATTGCTAGTATTGGCAGTTTCAAAAATTGATTTTTCATTGTATAGGAATGTAGCGAAACAATAACATAAAAAGAAACATTTTCTTGAAAGTTTTTATATATATTTCCCAACTTTAATTTTTACTTACGAAAATATGAATATTTGATTTCTCCGGGTCAAGAAACAGTCGAGTTTCTTGATTTGGTGATACTTATAATAAATATTTTGATAGTGTTATACGGAGAGATGCGTACGAAAAACATCAACATATACTATAAAAATATCAAAATATATACTCATATTTATAATACGTTTAGATGTTCATATCAATACATTGCTATCTATTAAATAACAAAAAGGTTATTACCTGTTAGTGCGTTGTTTACTTTTAATCTTCTTCTATATTTCGTTTCGTTAACTTACTGGTAACATCATCTGGCTGAGAAAACACTTCAACTGATACTATTTATAACTTTCTAGCTGCTTCTTGGTTAGAACCTAAGTCTAATGAATCATGATTGCACAAAAGACGTAAGTCTATTTTGTGTAGTTTTGATATTAACAAAAAAAAAAAAAAAAAAAAGTTTCATCAATGGACATCTTTCTTCTTGTAACCTAAGTTCAGCGCTGTATTTACGACATTATAAAACGTTCGAGTGTAAGACATTATTTAACGGTCGACTTCGGTCTTATACAGGAAGTTGCCTACCCCTGAAGAATCGGAAAAATGTTCATATACCAGTTTCAGATTAAATGTAACCCGGATCCTTTCTGCAGCCATCGATTCAAATATGTAAATAGTAAAGCTGTAAGTTATGGGATAATGTAGGTTCTTGTCACCACGGCATGGCGCGTCCTCAGGTTGCGAATCGAGGAGAAGGCCTCTAGATATAGAGGTTAGCTGCGAATATACTAAATAAGCAGTTGCGGACAGACGACTAGGAGTGATCCTCCAGCTTGGGAGTTTGGGTAAGGCTAACAACCTCATCCTGTAAAAAAAAGCACTTGTTCAGAAATATTCACAAAAGCCTCGGACAAGGACAGATAACTTGGCACGACCTCAGCAAAAGAAAATGGACATGCGATTTGGAACATGGAATATTAGAAGTCTTTATAGGGCAGGCGCGTTAAAATCCGTAACGAGTGAGTTAGAGAAATACAGGATGGACGTAGTAGGAGTTCAGGAAGTTAAATGGGAAGGAAATGGATCTGTGAATTCCAGAAATTTTATGTTCTTTTATGGGGAAGGAAATAAAAATCGCCAGTTAGGAACAGGGTTTTTCGTTCACAAACGAATATTACCAGCAATTAAATGGGTTGAATTTGTTACTGACAGACTTTCTTTTATTACTCTTAAGGGACGGTGGTGTGATATCGTTTTAAATGTACATGCTCCAACTGAAGATAAAGATGACGATATAAAAGACAGTTTTTACGAAGAAGTGGAACGGATATTTGACTAACTCCCGCGATACCATATGAAAATTCTATTATGGGATTTCAATGCGAAGGTAGGACGAGAGGATATTTTCAAACCGATTATAGGGAAAGAAAATCTGCAGAAGGAAAGTAATGAGAACGGTGTTAGACTCGTGAACTTTGCAACATCCAAAAACCTAATCGTGAAGAGTACAAAATTCCCACATCGCGACGTTCATAAATGCACTTGGACATCATCAGACGGAAAAACACATAACCAAATTGATCACGTTTTAGTAGATAGAAGGCAGTCCAGCATAATTGATGTCCGGTCGTTTAGAGGGGCTGATTGTGACACTGATCACTACCTGGTAGTAGCGATAATACGAGAGATATTATCGTTGAATAAAGGTAATATTCAGTGTCCGAAAACGGAGAGATTTAATTTAAAGAAATTAGAAGAGAGCCAGGTAAGAGAGGAATACCAGATTGAAGTTTCGAATAGATTCTCGGTTTTAGAAGATTCGGAGTGCACGAGGATACTTGGATTGAAATTAGAGATAACATTAAAAGTTCAGCAATACAAAAATTGGGACACGCGGAAATACGTAGGAACAAACCATGGTTCGACCAGGAATGCATTCAACTAGCAGAGAAGAGAAAACAGGCAAAATTACGCTGGCTACAAAATCCGAATGAAATAACTACACAAAATTTCGCAGATATCAGGCGGGAAACTTCCAAAACTTTTAGAACAAAGAAACGCGATTTTTTGAAAGCTAAAATTAAGGAATTCGAAGATAATAGTAAAAATAAAAATATTCGGGACATTATAAGGAGATCAGCGAATTTAAGAAACTCTATCAACCCCGTGCTTATATATTAAAGAAAGCTGACGAAACAGTTCTCACTGATACGGATAGCATCTTAAATAGATGGAAAGATTTCTTAACGATTTGCTGAACACGCAGCCAAGAACTAATGTGCGTGGAGAAAAGGAGATACACACCGCAGAACCGTATATTCCAGAACCCAACCGAATAGAAGTAGAAACCGCTATAAAGAAATTAAATAAACACAAATCTCCGGGTGTAGATGAAATTCCGGCTGAGTTAATTTTAGCTGGAGGCGAAAAATTGTGGAACAAGATACACAAGCTCATTCTCATCTGGAACAAGGAAGAATTGCCACAAGAGTGGAAAGAATCCATCATTGTTCCAATTAATAAGAAAGGCAACAAAACTGACTGTAATAATTATCGAGGCATTTCTCTTCTGTCAACATCCTATAAAATCCTTTGAAATATTCTATTAGCAAGATTGACCCCATACACAGATAAAATTATTGGAGATTATCAGTGCGGATTTAGACGAAATCGATCAACTATCGACCAAATATTTACCATTCGCCAAATACTCGAAAAAAAAAGTGGGAATACAATACCCCGGTACATCAATTATTTATTGATTTTAGAAAGGCGTACGACTCGGTTAGGAGGAAACATTATACAACGTTCTTACAGAACTTGGAATACCGAGAAAGCTAATTAGATTAATTAAGATATATTTAAATGAATCCGAAAGTAAAGTCCGGGTAGCTCCGTCCACGAGCTTTCACGTCGAAAATGGCCTACAAAATGATGTGTTGTCGCCATTATTATTTAACTTTGTTCTGGAATACGCTATAAGGAAAATCAAAGATAGCAACCAGGGCCTAGAGTTGAACGGTATTCACCAGGTTATGGCTTATGCTGATGATGTAAATTTAATAGGGGATGATAGGAGAACAATAGAAAGAAATGCAGAGATCTTATTAAACTTTTGCAGGGACATAGGTTTAGAAGTAAATGCAGAAAAAACTAAATACATGGAAGTGCGTCGGGACCGTAATACGGCAAATTGTGGATGCGTTAAAATATTAAAAAATACTTTTGATAAAATGGATACTTTCAAATATTTAGGATCAATATTAACAAACGAAAATCATATTCACGAAGAAATTAAATGTCGATTAAAAGCAGGGAATTCATGTTATTATTCGGTTGAAAATCTCTTGTCGTCGCGAATTCTGTTAAGGAATTTGAAGCTTAAAATATATAAAACGATAATCATGCCTGTTGTTCTGTATGGTTGCGAAACATGGTCGCTTACTCTGAGGGAAGAACATAGACTGAAAGTATTTGAGAACAAGATCCTGAGACGAATATTCGGACCCAAGGGGAACGGGAATGGGGAATGACGGAAACTTCATAACGAGGAACTACATAATTTATACGGTCTACCCAACATTGTTAGAGTCGTCAAGTCTAGGAGGCTGAGGTGGGCAAGTCATGTAGCTAGAATGAAAGAAAGTAGAAACGCTTTCAAAGTTTTGACTGGAAGACCAATCGGAAAACGACCATTAGAAAAACCTAGGCGCAGATGGGAGGACAATATTAAGATGGATCTCGCAGAGATAGGAATACAAAGTAAAAACTGGATCCAATTGGCTAAGGATAGAAGTCAGTGGAGAGCTTTTGTGAACGCAGCATTGAACCTCCGGGTTCCATAGGCTATATAGTAAGGTATGGGAATTTAACAATCAGAAATTTTAAAATACTGAAATCATTCAAGATATGTGACATTTAGTTTTTTTTTTTTCCCAATTTTTGCAAATGGAACAGTATTTTTTAAAAATGCAAATGTCAGCCATCGTGGATGATTTTCGCAGTTTTAAAATTTCAACTCTATAACTTACAGGTTTACCATTTGTATATTTGAATCAATGATTGCAGAAGGGACCAGAGTTACATTTTGTCTGAAATTGGTATATGAACCATTTTCCCGTTCTCTAAGGAGAATGAAATAATAATAATAATAATAATAATAATAATAATAATAATAATAATAATAATAATAATAATAATAATAATAATTATTATTATTATTATTATTATTATTATTATTATTATTATTATTATTATTATTATTATTATTGTTATTATTATTTGACGTTCCACTGTTGTGTCCTTTAGGGTAAAGAGGATAGATGATTAATGAAAGTGGATAATTGTGAAAAATTAAATTTTTTATATTCTCCAATCGAACTCGGATCACGTGGCACCAAAGGGACATGCTCTAGCCATTAGACTAGCGGGGAGGGCCGGATTGTCTAGAAGTATACTCAACTTTCTGTATAGAAAAGACAGGAATCGAATGTTTTACAGCAATATAAACGCAGCATTAAACTATAAGTTGAGTGCAAAAAAAGATGGCCATTGATGAGATTTAATAGTTTTTTTGTTTTTTTTTTTTAATTTTATTTTAACTATACAAAATAGACTCAATCCTTTCTGAAATCATTGATTCATTTATGTTCTAAAGTGGAAGTTTAATTTTCTGTGTACACCAACAAGCAGTTAGAAACATGAAAATAGTAGCAATATCTACTTATTGCAATAAATTATTAAAGACAAGTTGTGGAATTCCGCATAAATTATTAATGTACCATTGTATTGTCGAAGGAATCGATGGAATACTTAACATATGCTCAGGTTATTAGAGGTACATTATTATTCAGGTTTTCTTTACGTGGCATCTCTAATCGTAATTCTCGTGTAATTCGAGTGCTGCTCTTTGTGCGAATTGGGGCCAAGGCAGTCATGGTGCGGAACTCTGTACAGCGGCCAAGCCCTTTTGTGTCAAATTCAAAGGCGAGCACTCTGCTTGGTCTCGAGCCTGTCCAGCCTTTCAATGTGAGAGACATATCCGAGAACTAATAATTGTTGAGAAGATTTCTGCTGACGATGCTAAGCGTCGTCTAAAAGAAAGCATCCCTTCCTAGCTTTCTCTGCACTTTGCTACTGTTGCAGCTACTTGTAAATCTGTGGGAACCCAGAGTCCGACGTTTCCACCCAAACAGATCTTGTTCCTGTCAAAAGTCCAGAAATTCAGATCCCAGTCGCAAGTCCAGAAATTTAGATTCCAGTCGCATCGACTAGCGAATCCCCCGAAAATCCTTTTTGTTTCTATTAGTGTCGGTCTTCGGTGAGCTCCAGCTCTTCGCCGCTCGCCTTATATCGCCGGTCTAAAACTTAGCCAATATATACGCCAACTCAGTGATACGGTTCTTTCCCCGAAACGAACAAGATCTCCTATGTTCGTAAGCCTCCTGTAGTTTCTTTGAAATCTGACATGGTGGAAGACGACATAATGGATACTGAGTGAATGGTACTTGACCCGCATGTCAAGATTCGCCTCAAACGTTGATTTTGATATTATCAGGAAAGAGCGTAACTCAGTTTTAGCATTTTTTCAGTAGAGCACGAGAAAGTTTTTGCGGTGATTCAAAAGTTTCTCATTAATTGCTTATCACACTTTTTTCGTCCAAAATTGGCTTGGAGACTTAAGAAGTAATCCTCTAAGTATTACAATATACGTTGTGATCATAACTATGCCATTCTTGGAAAGAATGGCGGTTATTTGAGATACGCCCTTTTGTAATCCGAACTTAGTTCACGTATTATCGAGTTACGCCTAAGTAATGCACGGAGTTTCCATAGAATACATTTACTTACGAGACAGTATATACCTAATTTTGTTTGATTTATATAGCGTAAGATAATGAAGAATACACAAATATTGATGTAATTATCTAACTTTGTTTACAGAAATCAATGCCAACTTTTATTTCAAATTTTTTAAATTTTGAATTTATTGTTTTATAAAGCCATTAGAAACTTCTACCAGGCTGGATGGATAATGAGATGATTGGTGGCATAAACACAGTGGGAGGAAAAGAGAGTACCCCGGGAAAAGCCATACGTATGCAGTGTTTTTCCACCTCAAAGTTTCACATTATTATTATTATTATTATTATTATTATTATTATTATTATTATTATTATTATTATTATTATTACGATCTTCCATTTGTCATTATGATTCACACTATAGAAATTCAAAAGTACAGTTTTAATAATGCTTTTTAGTACAAACATATAAGACAAAAAGAAAATTTGCTTTAGCTATATACTTATGGAAATAAAAACAGTTATATTCTGATGATACGAAAGAAAGTATCTCAATATATTATGATTTAAAAAAGATATAAAAAGCTCAATAATATCTCCAACTAATTTTCTAACGATGAAGAAACAGGTAAAATGCCACAAATTCTGGTTGCGTGATAAAAGGCACTGAACCCGAACACAGTGAAAGTAAGTCTTGCTATTTTGCTTCTGATATCTTCAGAGTTTCATTATTAAGATATTGAAGATTGATGCTACTACCTTGATCTGAAACCTGTTGGTCCTTGAAAGTAATCGTTCTGTAAGACTCCTGCATTGGACTGCTCTTGAAAAAGATTCTGTCAGGTTCCTCCTTACGAAAACGTAATTCCGCCATTTTAGTCCAGTTGACATCTCGTTGTTCGTCGTCCCTCCTACTCTTTAGGATTCACTGGACAAGCGCTTGAAGTCCATGAAATCATTATACTCTAGAAATTTAACATTGTATGGCTGTTTACGTCTAGACAGTCTGAAGATAGGGACAAGCTGTGAAGGTACAAAGAGATCGCCCGATTTTTTAATAGCCATTGAAATAGCACTGTGTGCAGAATCTCCCTTGTTTTGTCCATGGAACGCCTCAAAAGATGAAGAGTAATTTTCTCCACATTGGTGAAGTTTTGCAATGCGTAGAGAAATATTCCAGCGACAATTGAATATTTATTTTATCCACTGCATCCGTTCACAAAACGAGAACATAAAAGCGATTGCTTTTCCATTTGTCATTATGATTCATGTTTTGCTATCCTCTGTTTGGGATTAGAAGAAGAAACTCTAGTGATGTATTCCCTTTGAAGTTGGAGATTCCTCAGACCCTAAAATGATGTATTTCCTCCGTTTCTTCATCACTGAAAGCAGAACATCTTCTCTCACCTCTGTGGTAAAATGTTCCAATGCATCGAATACCAACTTTGTGGCACTAAATTCATTGTATTAATGGGGGCCGCGGTGGCTCAGTGGTAGAGCGTTCACCTCTGGTGCTTGGGGTTCCGGGTTCGATCCCAGCCCCCGCCAAGTGAACTTTGTGTGGACAAACACCGTGTGCGTGGGTTTTCTCGGGGTTCTCCCGTTTCTTCCCACTTTCTTCATTCCACCATTTCATTCATTACTCATCATCACCGTCTCCTTTAGCCTAACCGGCATAACCGTGGGACATAAAACTCAAAGATTTCATTTCATTTTTTCATTGTATTAACTTTATGTATGGTTTCCCAGTTAAACGGAATTGCTTAGCAATTAATTCCTTATTTACTCTCTTCTTGTTCAGCTGTCAAACTAGTTTTATTTGTCCACAGAACGTAGTTCTGAAGATTGAACTACATTTTTCTCGGGGTGAATCTTCAACGAAGTACTCGTTCTAAACGTTAACAGCTGATACATCAGAAGAAGTAATCCTAATGATTCTGTGCTCTTCTTTGGTGTGTTTCCTTGTTTTCCTTGGATTTGTTTTGTGATCTTCATAGGTGATTGATTAAAGTGAAGGGTACAACTTCTCTGCAGGTATAGGCAGCAAACATATTTTTTACACTGATCGCAGGTGCTTATAGCATCTTCATCGCACATTCTCGCACTACAAGTTCCCATGTAAGATGGATCTTCATCTTCAACACCACCAGTTTCACACAGCTATATTCATCGCTTCCTATTTCTTCTCTGTAGAGTTTTGGTGATGTATTTCTAAGGTTACAACAACTCCTTAAAGTGGAAGTTAACTGATACTCAGATGTGAAGTAGCAGATAACTTACAGAGTTTTGAACATTCCGTTGGGCTTTTCTCATCCTTTTCTGGATATGTAGAGACAGAAGGCACAGCATCACTACACTAGAGAGCTTTATTTGGAATCAATGGATGATCATCTGTAGATGACCACGAACTTAAACTATCTTGGGATTCTAGCTCACATGACTATTGCAAAGAATTTGTGGCAGTAGCAGTATTCAACACACGGCCATAATACCAGTTTCTGTCATACCATATTTTCGCTAATGATCCAGTTGTGAAACTAGTTTTATTTGACCACACAACGTACGCGTAGTTCTGAAGAATAAACGACATTTTTTAATCCGTCATTCCATTGCACTAGAACATCCATCTTAACATTTCAAAATGAACTGCCAACATTGGATTAATCACGGCAATCTTGAAAGAGGACTGCCAACAACTTAGCGCGCAAAGTTTCGAACAATTACATGCGACGTGGTTTGAACCAAGATGCACACATACAGAAAAAGTCTATTGTTGAATAAGCAAGCCTTTCTTTGTCTTAGTACCGGCAAACTAACTTAAAACTCTTGATTGATGGAAAAATAAAATTAATAATCCGATAAACGTAAATCTACTTGCAATGTCTTGGGGGAAAAAATCACGATCACAAATAGGCGATCTGAAGGCTGACCTCTTTATGAGGTACGTCTTTCTGTTTTTTACTTATAATTTCTATACTAATGGGAATTGAGCCATGCCGATTTGAGAGCAAAAACATATCACCGTTGCCCATGCTCCAATGGACTTATCTCAAAAATGCATTTTTTTGAGTTACACCCTTTCGTGATCTTGACGACGATATATATATATTTACTATTGATATTCTTAAATATTTTCTCTATTGTTGTTATAGTTATTTATTGTTATTCTAATATTTTTGTTATTCTCATATATTCATTATTTTATCTCTTCTTTTAGATTTGTATTTCTCTTTTCCAGCAGTATGTAATGGTACATTATTATATCTCTATATTTGCTTCTTCGTAGGCTGTTGGCTCTGATAGTCCCACTCCCGATTGGGTACTGAAGTTGCAGACTGACACGTTGCATCATCTGATTCGCTTTTATCATAAAGACTTCGATTCCATCCTTCTTCAGGTGCATGATCGGAGCTTCTTTATTGAGAAACTAAGTGCCATGGTTGATTTTTACCTGCCAATTGCACAACGAGCAGGGGAAATGTTTGATAACATTCCTACAGTCCTTCTTCCAAAAGTAAGTATTTAGGATTTTCTTTCTTGTTTATTTGATTGTGAAAGAAGATCAATGTAAAGAGCCAATTTCAGGTAGTTCAGAAATGTTAGAACAACTTATTTTACTTTCTTAAAGTGAAAGTGCTTCACATCATGAAATGTTGCCTCGTACTTCTATATGGATTAAAAATACAAAAATCTATTATTGGCAAAGTTGAAACCTTTATTACATTGCCCTTTAAAAAAATAGAATAAAAAATCCCTATAGCGGAAAAAAAGTCGTCCTTTAATGACTTTTATCAAATCTCGATTATGAATACATTTCATTTACTTCCTGTAATGAGTTTCTAAAGTCCGACTCGAAAATTTCGTGGCCAATAACTCAGGAACTAAAGATCTCCACTTGGCCAAATTTGAGATGTTGGTGGATCTTAACAAGCTTAATATGCATGTGAAATACTATGGTGTGCAAGCTTTTTATTCTTAAGTTGTTGACTGTCAAACTTGAATTTTGGGCTCAAGTAAGTCCAAACTCTAACTTTGATGGACAATAACTCAGGAATCTAAGGCCTGCACACCATAATATTTCATATGTGAACTAAGTTCGTGAAGTTCTATAAGCGTCACAATTTTGGTCAAGATCGAATGAATTTCTAAATCGCGTAGTTATTAGATTTCTTGATTTCACTCAGTTCAAACCCAACTTTGATGGCCAATGGCTCGGAAGCTAAAGATCTGTTCACCATAGTATTTCATAGTATGTTTGAATGAGTACTAAGCTCGTCAGCGTATACCACCATACGAAATTTGATCAAAATTGGATTAGTATCGATAGAATACTATTATAATATTCTTTCACTAAATCCAACCCGAATTTTGATGGTCAATAACTCAGGAACCAAAGGCCTGCTCACCATAATACGAGTATTTCATATGTCTAATAAGCTCGTGAAGTTCTATCACCATATGAGTTTGGTATCAACATCGAACGAGTTACGTCGGTCGGGTACGATATATTGATTAAAAAAATCAAATAAAAGCCAAAAGTACTAACTGTTAAAAAAACTTGAAAATATAAAAAATTTATGCACTTATTGTTAAGTAGAATTCTAAAATTTTTTCAACTCTAGCACTTTATCCACTTAAATAATGATGAAATTAGAAGATCAGATATTCTTTTCTTCATCAGTGCCAAGTAATTCTAGGGATTCAAGTTTTCATCCATGTCAACACTATTTTTAATCCATAGGAGTAGAAGACAACATTTCATAATGTGAGCTATTTTGCAGTGTAGGTTTCATCTCCACTGGCAGTGAGGGAATTTTACCATTGAATCCGTGTTGAGTATAAGTATTAGTGGTGTTTTATTAGGTATGTTTTTTGTTTTTATTATTTTTCAAATATGCGTCTATTCAGTTCTTCAAACCGTTGTATATGCATTTAATACCAGTAGATAATAGAACTGTACATAACCCTGTTGCTTTTGTTTACAAAGTATACTCAGTTGGGCAAGAATCCCTAAGTAATTGACTTTTTTAAGGGAAGAATGAACCTTTAAAGCCATTCAAATGTATAATGTATATTTCCTGAAGCCATTACATTTTTTTAAAGAATGAATTGCACTCCTTTTATTTTGTTCGAGTTTTGTTAAAACTAATATTTATATTTGTGTTTATGTACTGTAAAAATTTGTCTATCCCATGCTGTAATATCTCAAAAGTAGTATCTGTTCCGTAAACTTTCTTTAAACTTAACAGGATATATCTTTCAAGTCTTATTTTCTTTCAGTTCTTATAGTTCTTTCGGTAGGCGATTATTATTCATATATTGAATTTCTTGTACGTTTTCTACTAATTTGTCTAAATATACAAATATTTTTAGTTATTAACATTATGATGCTATGTATGTACTTATTACCAGTAGATTTGGAACAATATTAAGTAATACAGAAAATTCCAGCCGGGAAAGCAGAGATCTGGATTCGAGTCCACACCAGTTCTTCCATCCAGTTGATCTGTGGTATTCCAATAACTTTTGAATATAATTATTTGTAGTTAGAAACAATTATTAATATAATTTTTTTTTTAAATATTTTGCAGAGTGCCAGCAACGTATTTTTAGAAGCATTCCAAATTCTCCATTGTTGCCAAGAAAAAAAGGGTGTTTTAGGCGGAACAGTGCTCTATCAGAACAAGTACGTATTTATATATACATTTATTTTTGCAAATAATGTGAAAGATGTTAACAAAGTTTGACAGACCATAACATTCCGACTGGAAAAAACTTGATCAATAGACGTTACAGCTACAGTAAAAAAGTATACTTATAGTTAAGATAGGTCCAACTCAATTTAAATTGTATAAAGTGCAGGGAAGCTAACGAGTAATTCTAAAAGCAACCTAAAGTAATTCTTAAAAGACAAATACTAATGAAAGCAACAAAATAGATATTGAAACGTCTACAGTCAAGTGTTATGCTCTCAGGCTCTTATGGTGAGTACAAATTTATCTCACAAGCTGAACGTACCTGACAAATTACATGAATAGCAACAGACCAATGTATGTTAAATATCTTGCGGTATAAGTAGGCTTAAATAGTAATTATAATGGACCTCAAGTACAGATAGTTGTTTTAAGTACTAATATTGTATTTATTTTTTTCCTTTATATTAATGAATTTTTTAAGAAGTGTGTATATCCGGGAGACAAAAGTCGAGAGAACTAGTTGACCAATCATCAGCAAATTTCGTCAGAATGTAGGTCAAAAGTTCGTTTTTGGACCGGATGTTTAAACCAGAAATTTGAGTATTTCCGGTTTTAACGTTGCTGAAGAACAAAAACAGTAATATATAGAGAGATTTGGTTTTCTGTAACCGATTAAGTGCCCCAAGAATATATTACATTTCCATCCTTAACGCTCTACTAAAATCTGAAGTGGTTGAAATTCACCAACTCCTGGTTTCAATATTATTGATCTTCATAGAGCAAACGTGAGAAGAGGTTTTTGGGAATCGATTTACCGTTATAAGATTAGGTAAATCATCTCCCTTAACCCTCTATTGAAACCGGAAGTGGCAGAAATGAACCAGTTCCGGTTTTAATATTGATAGCTATAGAATAAAAAGCGTAATAGATTGCAAAAAACGGTTTTCTGTAATCAATTGAGCACCCCAGAGGATATTAATGTATCTTCACTCTCAAATCTCTACTAAAACTGGAATTGGCACAAACGAACTAATTCTGGTTTTAATGGTGATCGTTATAAAGTTAAAAGGGTAACAGATAGCGGCATACGGTTTTCGTCAATCAGTTAAGCGTCCCCAAGAATATATTCCATTTCTACTCTATAATCTTTGCATTAGCACTGAAGTGACAGAAATGAACCACTTCAATTTTAATGTTGATTACCATAGAATAAAAACTGTAATAACTAGCGAGAAATAGTTTTCTGTAATCAATTAAGCGTCCCAAGAGCATATTCAGTTTCCACTGTAATAGAAATCAACCACTTCTCGTTTACACTTTAATCGTTATAGAGTTAAAACGGTAATAGATAGCGAGGAGCGGTTTTCTGCAATTGATTAAGCGTCCCAAGAATATATTTAATCTCCTTTCTAATATCTCTGCTGAAGCCAGAAGTGAATAGGTGTTGTTACTTTTGGTTTCAATAGTAATTGAGAAAAAGCATACCTTAAAAAAAAACAAATTTCTTCACGTGGTACTGGTACTTGTCCGTAATAATAATAATAATAATAATAATAATAATAATAATAATAATAATAATAATAATAATAAGTGAAAGTTATAGTGTGCTTGTATTTGCGGCTTATGCATCTTCAGTCTCGCTGGAACATAGTGTTGGTTACTATTATTTTGTTGTATATGTGCAGTTTTCAAAACCTTACAGTTTAGGTTAGAATGATAGTGCCTGTAATGATATATGGTTTTTAATCTTCAGCGAAATATGCTCTATTCCCACATCAAAATTCGGTACATAAATATTTTTTCTTGTAGCTATAGGTTTAGTTTGTGTAGACACAAGAACCGAATCTAGGTCACACTAGAATTTATGTTGTTTTTTAAGAATGCTGTGGCACATTAAGATTGGTTGTGTGCCTAATATTATTATGATATTTCAATTTTATGATCTAAATATAATTAGGTTTTCATTTGCTTTCTAGTAAGAATATGAAAAAATTCCAAAAGAGTTCTTCAGTTTGTGTTTTAGCATTATATATACGTTCTATATTTTTTTAAATGTTGATTTTTTAGTAAATATTTCGCGCCAATCACGAAATTTATTGTAATTAGGTACACACTCAACCTCGAAACTTACTATATAAAATTTAAAGCAATCAATAAGTTAACTGAAATATACGTATAATTAGCAAATTAGCAAAATTAAATGAATTAACTTTAATTAACTTTAATTGTAAATGAATTAACAAAATACGTATAATTAGCAATGAAACATTTATTTAAGAGGATTTTAAGATGAGTTCAATATTTTTCGTCCTCCATTTTCAACTAGGCTAGGATAAACTTGAGTTCTTTATTGAATGTCTCTTGTTTTGTATAATATATATTTGTGCATAAATTATTTTCTGCACTACGTAAAATAGAATTTTCTGCACTATTGCAGTAGCTAAACTTTTTTTTTTTCCTTTTTTTGAAAGCTTCATAACAAAGATCACCAATCTCCCCGAGCCAGAACTGTTTCCTAAAAGTGGGAATAAGTGATGAGCTAGTACCCTTAAATTGCGTCTGTTTTTCTTATGATTGTAAAACATACACTTAGCTAAAATTCTTTACCAACAGCAAACTTAAGTTTCCTTTAAAAAAAAAGTGCTAAAAATCACGAAGTTCACAGTGTTAATATATTTGCTAAACGTAATATGAGCTTGCAGGTTGATGGAGTTTTCATATCCTGTGTATGAAGTTACGTTATTCAATAGCTTTTTCAGTTAGCCGTTAATACTTGCACTGTATATGTGAATGTTGTGTCTAAAAGTTAATATTATTAACACTTGTATTCAGCTAAGCAAAATATTTACGCTTTTCTTTCACATTTATTTTAGAGTAATTGCAACGCAGCTTAGTCCTGATACAACAAAATGGCTTATTTCTACTGATCCGTATAACAACACTGTAAGTGTTTTTTGTATTTAATATGCATGCGAAGTTAGTTTTATTGCATCACTAAAGCTTCTATATTATACAAATTGGCATACCATAACTCGCGAAAGAAGTAAATGGTTAAAGAAATTTTACTCAATATTAGAAAACAAAAAGTGTTGTCTTATGTGTATTTATATCTGACCACAGAGTTTCTGATTGATATAAATTTAATATAATCTTCAAGGCATATCCTAATAGATTTATGTGAGTGACCAAAAATGTTGACAGTTATAAATATATTCCGTGAATTTGGAAAGACAGAAGTTCACTACTCTGTACATGAGTACGGTGTTGTAAGGACGACACAGGTAACAGAATAAATACCGCTCCTTGGTTGGAATGTAACTTGTTTGTAGAATTTTTAATTTCTGTGCCTCAAACGTTCATACCCTCACTTATTTTTCTCAAATTGAAGTTGTAGGTGGAACGTTCCAATTTCGTACATAAGATTTCAGCTTCTGTGGGAACGGTAAAACGATAGCCAAAGGGAACTAAGGATCTTCTAGAGGTAGAACCTAATATAGCGTAGTCAAAAGATATAAATCGTATTTGTTTCAGCTGAATTAAAATAATGTGCTTATTAATGTATATGTTAAGTCGTGTCCGCGATAATTGTCCAGGCAGAAAGAAGAAAAATATTCGCCAGTAGCTTATCTGTATTCTTTCGTTCCGTATAGCATTTTCTGCTGTTAGGGAATTTTTCAACAACAAGTGCATGTTTGTAACAAAACTCTACAGGGTTTGTCCGGAAAGTAATAGGACTGAGTCGATTTAAAAAAAAATTATTGAGCCAATCGTTACAATTCTTTAAAAACTTTCAAAATAGGCTCCTTCTGCGTCGATGCAGCGCTCCCAGCGCGATTTCCAAGCATTGAAGGCGTCACGGAAGTCATTCCCCGGAATAGCCTTGAGAGCCGTGGTGCAAGCTGCTTGGATCCCCTCTGTCGTCTCAAAATGCTTGCCTTTCATCGGGCGTTTCAGACGAGGAAACAAAAAGAAGTCCGGGGGGGCACATCTGGGCTATAGGGCGGCTGCGGAAGCGTTGGGATGCCGGCCTTGGTCAGGTAGTTGTTCACAAGAAAGGCGGTGTGAGTCGGGGCGTTGTCGTGGTGCAGCTTCCAGTCGGCTCCGATGTCTGGTCGGACCCGATTGACCCTTCGTTTGAGTCTTTTGAGCTCTTCCACGTAAAACTTGGCGTTGACGGTTTGTCCAGGAGGAACAAATTCATGGTGGACGATGCCTTTGATGTCAAAAAAGACAGTGAGCATCGTTTTCACTTTGGATTTGCTCATTCTTCCCTTTTTTGGGCGAGGAGACGCCGGCGTGTGCCACTCGGAAGATTGCCTCTTTGTCTCGGGATCATACTCAAAGATCCATGATTCGTCACCTGTAATTACGTTATTCAAAAATTGGGGGTCACTTTCACACATGTTCAAATTTTCTTGGCACAATTCCACTCGCCGCAATTTCTGGTCGTCAGTGAGCACTTTTGGGACAATCTTCGCGCACACCTTGCGCATGTTGAAATGCTCCGTCACAATTTCATGAACCACAGTTTTTGGTAAATTTAACATCTGGGCAATTAAACGAATACTTAGTCGACGGTCTGAGTTCAAAACTTCGCGTCCACGAGTCACATTGTCGGTGTTTGTCGAAGTCGAAGGTCTTCCAGCACGGTCTTCATCGGCGACCTCTTCCCGGCCCTCCGAAAAGGCCTTGTGCCACCGAAACACACCACTTCTTGCTAAAGCATCATCTGGGTAAGCCTGCTTGATCATATCAAACGTCTCTGTCGCAGATTTACCGAGTTTAACACAGAATTTAATCGCATATCTCTGCTCTAACAAACGCTGCATTTTCGGCTTGCACCACTCACAGAAACACGTCGCGCGAAAAAGCCTGTCCTGACTCTCCGTGTGCTCGGAGACAATTGACCAGCCGCTCGTTCGTTAGCTAGGAACGCCCTCTACCGGATCCAGTCGGTGCGCGCACGCTCCGAAGTACAGTCATGGCGGAATAAAATCAGTCCTATTACTTCCCGGACAAACCCTGTATGTCTATTGAAAATCCTATCGATGATGCTTTTAATTCAGGTCAACTTAATGTTCAACTTGTGTGGTACGCACACATGTGTGGTATTATAACTGCAAATGGACGCAAGAACAACAACATGAAATCAGCAAATCATTTATAAAATAAAGTAATTAGGACTAAAGTATATAGTACATTGCATCTGGTTGGTCGAATATCGAGTATCCTCTAATATATTCATTTACATTGTACGTACTTATTCGAAGCACAAACATTAAAAAAGCTTTGGAACTTTCTCTGTAACATGTTGACTCTTACAACGAAGGTACCTGAGTCAATTTTTTATTTGGCTATTCCTCAGCAGCCATGGCAGTTTGGTTTCTCGTGCATGTTGCATGTGACGTCACTGGGACTCGGAATCTGCGCTGACCACTGATTTGCTAAAGCAGGCGACGGGAACAATAGTTCCCAGCTGGATATACCAAGAACCTGAGAACACGGTCCTAAGAAAGTTCCCACGCTATTTGGCGAGAATTGATGAAATTCTTTATATTAATAAGTAAAGAAGTTAGAAAATTTCCTTTATTAAAGCTCACTGCCATTCCTTGTCCATAAGCAAAATGAAATGAAATAAAATTCGTCACATCCTGAGTTTAAGAACACAAAAACCCGTTACCGATTCAAACAAAATCTACTCGGACATACTATTGAGTATTAGTTGAGCCGTTTTGTGTGTCACTTTTCATGTGGTCAACACCACACACAAGTTGGTAGGCTAATTCTTTTTACTGTAAGCAATAAAGAGCTAAATTTTAATGTTATTTGTTATGAATTGTTGTTTCTATATAATATATTTATTGATTATCGAATTGTCAGTGTCCGGCAGAGAGTGTAACCGCCCCGTTTCATCTTCCTGTTGGTGCCCAACTTCTTCATGTGTTCATCCCAAATCAAGAGTTTGAGAAGTTACGACAAGGAGCAATACATGCAAGAATTGCGTTCCAGAACGTTACCAAGATGAGAACGAACCAAACAAAGGTGGGTTTAACCGTTTTGTGTGATCGAACATGATGAAGAAAATTAGAAAACGAGGGTGTCCTATGACTGTATTCCTTTATTATTTCTGTTCATTATTTTTGTATTTTTTTTTAATTATTTAAAAAATAGTACACAAGTACAATATTCAAATGTACGTTTGGACATGAGGAAAACGTTATACGTATGCAGGATCCTGGATGTTACAATCCCTACGAATTATACATTTTTTGCCTCTAAGAGCTATCTTTAAAAAATGTTCTTTTAGAACATTCCATTTGTTTATAATTATTTTTAGAATATGTATTGAATTTTCCAAGGAAATTTATAAGTTAATTATCTTTTTTGTATGCTTGGCTTTGTTTAGTAAAATAGTTATAAACTATAGGAAAATGCAGATGGTATTGAAAAGTGGTTTGAATTAGCAACATAATAATGAAATGAGAATATTGAATTTTTCATCCATCGTCTTTAATTTACAGAATTTAAACAAGAATTAAATGTCTGTTGTTTACAGTAATTAGGATCGAAATATTGAAAATGTACCCTTCTAGAGATGATTCTTTTCTCTGACACGAGTCGAGCCATATCATTGATTTTAAATCCAATTGAATTTGAAGTCAGGCTCTAGTGTTGTCGTGTCACGCACTTCGTTCTACTACCTGCTGAACTAGTACAAAGAAGCGCGGCTGACAATTTTCTGTGCTTTCGTATCAACTACGAGGACAAATTTAATTTTATCCGAACAGCTATCAAACTGTAGTAGCAAGCCCGAAGTTCAATGGGCAAGAGCCCACAGAGGGGAAAACATACGTGTAGACACATCAGGAACCAAAACTTGGTAGTTCTTAAAAGATACAGGAAATATTAACTCTCCTTGGATATATATATTTAGTTTGTTCATTCAAAACGTTTCATACAGGGAGCAACACGACAACGCAACTACACATGCTCTAAAAACAATACTGGCTTGTATATTACGTAGCATCCAGACTTTCCTTCTGTGACCAGACAACGTAAATGTGAAGTTCAGGGAAATTAATGACGGTAATCTTGATTCTTCAATAGAACAGTACATTAATGCATTATAATCCTTTCAATCATCATTCCATAATCGCAGCATTTCATCTTATTATTTTATAATTTCTTAACATGTATTACCGTCAAATGGGGTGAATAGAAACATGGGGGTGAATAGAAACAAAACTCCCAGATTAGTTTTGGATTTATCTGGACGATAAATTAATCAAGAAAACTGAAATTTCTTAACATAGTCTTATACGGCTAAAATGTCCAGGGCAGAGACAAAATGTTTTACTGAGTTGGGAACACTGAGGTAGACGGGAGTAACATTAATGTGTTACTGAAATCTTACACGGTATTTTAGCGCTCCTTAAACTTTCTTGGTAAGTATGACATTTTCATATTTGTTGCATTTGAACATATGCCTATTTTGTAGTTTGTTGTTTCATTTACTGACGTTCATAGTAAAAGTTTTCCTTTTGTAAATTATTTTTAATCAAAATTTAACTTTACTGGGTTATTGTTATGATTTTTAATTAGTGGGGTGAATAGAAACACTTCTTGGGAAATTCTTGAAATTCCTCAAGGAGTGGAAAATTCTTGAGGAGCAGAAAAAAGGACCTGATAGGAATGTATCAACCATCTCTAAGAACAAATTTCCAAGTCTTCTGAAAAAAAAAAAAGTGTGAAACTGAAGGAGGAAAATATCAGGGCTGGATTTGAAAAGTGTGGAATTTTTCCCCTTTGTCGAGACCAAATACTGAGGATGTTGCCAAGAAAAGACAATGAACGAGAAGAAACAGAACAGCAAAAGTCATCTCAGACTGTAAACCGTTCCCTTATGGATCTTCTCAGGAGCATGAGAGAAGATGAAAAAATTAAATAAGGGAAGAAAAGAGTACGAATAGATGTTTCTGGTAAGAGTTTTGGTTTGTTTTCTGAAAATGATACATTTTCATCAAATCACAACGAAACTCAATCTACCTTTGTATTGTCGGAAGAGGAGAAAGACAACACTCCAGAAGACAACATTCCAGACGATCACGAACTAGATGATGGTTTTCTAAAGCTGGTGATTTTGCTGTGGTAAAATGAGAAGCTAAAACTCGATGAGACTATTCAGCACCCAAGTGCGAAAATGGGAACATGATGCATATGTAGGAGTGTTTTATAAGAGAGCACATAAACAATGAAATTTTCAGAAAGAAACTATTGGGTTTTATTAGGAGTTTGTCAGCACGCTTTAAGTATATGATAACTTTCGGGCCCCTTCGTGGCTAAGCGGTTAGCGTACGCGCCTTTGGCGTGGGAGACCCGGGTTCGATTCCCGGCAGGAGCTCATGTAGTTCTGATTCTACGTTAAACAGTAGGTCCACGTCTCATATAGCCTCGCTGCTGAACGGGACGTAAACCTCAAAATCAACTCAACTCATGATAAGTTTCCCTGATGATTTCAGTGGTTTAAATCTTATTCAAATATCATCAAAACTATATGGTCGTTTATACCTATATTGTGCATTGTATTGTTTTATAAGTTTGTAACTTATGTAATACTGGTCTTATTGAACTAATATCTTGCAGGTATCAAATAAATAGTTCGTTTCAACAAATACGCTGTTTCTTTTTTACCTTTCCAATAGTATAAAAGAAACAACAATGAAAATAAAGTAATTGTTTCTATTCACCCCATGGGTAGGGGTGAATAGAAACATTAAGAAAAATCAAGGTGAAGAAAAGTGGAGTTGATAAATTAATATGACGTTTACTGAAATTCATTAGCATATTAAGACCTTTCTTTTGGAATAATCTGATACGCGAAATCTTTAACGTTACCAGACTTATATTCTCATATAGCCAAAAATGTGTTTCTATTCACCCCATTTGACGGTATTTATTCTTCATACTTCACCGAACATCTTTAAGTAATCGTCAAGTGAGAACAGGATTGGTATGTTATAATAACCAGCGTTGTGCGTTATGCAGAAAGATCATGACATTAATTTAAATTCATATAAAACCTTTATGATATGGAACAGCTTCGCTCGTTTTACAGCTACTGTACATTAGATTACTTAATTTCTGTTGTGCTTTGGTTGTTAGTTAATCACGAAGGAAAGCATCCGAAGGGAATCGTCACGTGTTCCGGAATCAAATATTTGGCAAGAATAGACCATGTTCATGTTCTGTTCCGCCTTAAAATAAATACAGTTGAAATGGAATAAATATATATATCTTTTGAAACTATTTATATTAATGTCAATATTATCGACCACTGTTTAATGACGTAATTAAATAAATTTTGGTCTTGAAGATTTCTGGAATGTTTTTCAAGAAAATTACGATTTATTCTGATCATTAATAGATTGTAAACTGAAGAAGAGAAGCAAAAACTGTCGATAGATTAAGTATATAACGTCAGCTATTTCAAATATCAAAAATGCCGATATTGTACTTTAATCGAATGTTACCTTTACATGAACATAATAATGAACGTGCTTAGAAAATTATGACTTGTTTCAGATAATTATAAAAACACTATAAATAAATCAATAAAACCAAGCATAATTAGAAGTCAACCGCAGGGTTCCTACAAACTGGAAGGTCAGGGAAATTAAAGATAATCAGGGAATTATAGAGAAACCGATTGAAAGACAAGCAAAAGTTTTGAAGTTTCCTCGAAAGGTTTTGTTTGATAACTGGATGAAACTTAATGATGTCAGAAGAATCTTTAACTTCAAAACTTTTGCACGTAATTCCGATATGATCATTGATTGATTATATCGAGTTCCTCAAAGACATATCTTTCGTTTTAGGCAGGAACTTTGCTGAGTGATAGAGCAAAGCTATACTTTAAAGCATGTAAGTATATTGTAAACTAAAACGGTATGGAAAAGCACACTTCAGTGTCCATGCCAAAGGACCAACCCACTTAAAAAATATCAAGAGGATGACTAATCTACATTCCGTGTCAACATTTTTTTTTTTTTATTTTTTATAAGGAAACCAAGTGCTTCCGTTTCTACAAGCTCAGAATATCAAACAGGATCTGTATATTCAGAGTCTTCAGCTTCTGCTAGAGAGACAGATGTGAAGAAAACAGTTTTTGGGCGTGGAGAAAAGTTACCCAGGTGCCCGTAATAGGTCTATTGTAAAAGATGAAATGTGCAAAGCAAAAACTATTTGAACTCTTCAGTTGTGTGCATAAGAATGTCATTCTTATTCCTGCAGTTACTTAAATTCAGTGTTCAAGGTGATGCTCCCCGATAGAAAAATTCCTAAGGTGTTCACTATTGCACCAGACAAAGTTTCGTGTCTAATTGTTAATAAATTGTGATCACTTAAAAAAAAAAAAAAATGCCGCTTGAAAGCTTGCAATTTTCTGATTTGCTGCGATGAAGTTTTAAATTACGTTAATCAAACGGGGCAAATGGTTATACTTGCAAAATTCTGGAACAATGACAATCAAAGTTATGTTACGTAATATTGTGTTTCTGACGAAAAGACCCACAGAAGAACTGTTAAACCAGTTTCTGGAAGGAATTTTCGCTCTTCCATTGAAAATTGTTATAATTTTTTATGAATGGTTCAAGCAATTTAAATTTCCTTTCTCGCTCCAGGACCGCATGAGAACGGTTATTGGTAACTCAAGGGAATGTTTGGTATATCCCAGTAAATTCTTTCTGCATGTTATCCATGGTGTGATGAAACCTAGTGTTGAATCGGTGAACTGGAATATGTACAACCTACTAGTACACTTGCACTCCTTCCTCAGTGACTCACTAGGTAAGTTCACTAAGATCACAGGATGCACAGAATTTTCTGTGAAGTTCTGCGTCGTCGCTGGTTGGAAAATGCCACCTGTTTTCAGTGGTCATTGGGAATTCGAGAGTATGTAATCAAATTTTGAGTACAATCAAAGCTACCTAATACGAGACCTGCAGAAATCCTGAAGAAGGTAGCAAGGAATCTATTTGTAACGTGCAAACTGGCTTTCTGCAAGATCGTAGACATTGAATGCCAGCCCTTCAAGACCAGTGGCGTCATTCATCTTTGATGCTGGAGGAAAAATTTTACGAAATCTCATGATTCGATGTGTGAAACCAGAACTGCTGAAATGCACAGGTACGGGGCTAGTAAGTATTTATGTGACAAAAAGAAAAAAATCTTAGAGCAAAATGTAGTCATTGGATTTGCTGTCTGAAGTTCTTTCAAACAAATAGAAACAGAAGCTATGATATAACAGAAACCGGAATTTCTACATGACTACCGCTGCATCCATAATTGTCAGACTTAGACAGAGAAGTCCTTTAAAGGACAAACCAGTTAAGGGTCTATCTTCATTAGATCCTCATCAACATTCACCTCATGTAGGTCCAAAGAAGTTTTCTCGTATAGACCAACTCCATACATCTTACATCATAAATGATGTGCTTGCTGAAAACGCTAAATAAGAATACATGTTTTTCTCCAGTCTAAACACGGCAGAACTTCAAGATTCTTCGAGAGTTGTAATGAATTAGGACTGAACGTGCTTACACCAAGTTTCATGTTGGCACAGAAGAATGTAGGCATTTATGGAAGGTACTTAAAATTGGGTTGTCATTCTTGCATGGAAACGCAAAGGTCGAAAGGGGGTTTTCTGTCAATAAATAATTATTAATAGAAATATGTATGAAAAGACTATTGTAGCATAAAGGTATATTCATAACCAGGTGCAAGATATATTGAATACGTTGAAATCACCTCTAATGTTATGCGTTACGTACCTCAGGAGACGGTACGAGGAGTACTTGCCCCAGAAGGAAGAGATAAGTAAGCACAAGACAAAGAAAACTATGAAGAGAATGTTGGAAATGGTGAAAAGGAGCTAGCCATTGATATCGAACTGAACGAGATCAAGAAAAAAGGAACTTTGACTTAAATTTCCGCAATTCCGTGTAGCAAAGACCAGTGCGTAGTCAACGATTTTGCGTTAGTCTTGTTTTTGATTATAACTTAATTAGTTTTAATTCGAATAAATTGGTGGGTTTCATTTCTGTATGATTCCACCATTTCACTCATTTCTCATTATCACCGTCTCCTTTAGCCTAACAGGCATAACCGTGGGACGTTAAACTTAAAGATTTCATTTTTCATTTTCATTTCTGTATGAAAGTTCTGGTCACATTTGTATATTTTGAGTGGATATGTGATTCTGTTTGTAGATAGTTGTGGAGTCTTTTTAAAAACCGATAATAATAGTAATAGTATATAAGTAATTTACTTCAAGTGTCGTTTCACCATCCATTGCACAGTCTTGCAACATAACTTATTCTACCGTTCACAAAGGAATTTTCAGAATACTCAAGTTAGTTTAATCAACTGTAGCTCACTGTGTTTCTTCATATATACCAATATTGTTATTTTTCAATTTAGTATAATTCCTCATATACTGATGTTTTTGTAATAGGGTGCGGCAGTGAAGATACCTCTTCCAAAGGACCAACCCTTGGGATCGAAAAAAGATTCATCTAGAATACCAACTGTGTTGGAAGAGGGCGAAGGCGAAACTGAGGGAAGTGACCAAGCTGCTGAATTTAACCCTGTATGTGGTGCTGTGAAACCACCAAACGAAACAAATCCTCCGCTACCAAGTGCTGTGTTGAAGTCCCCTCCTCCTGTTCAACCCAAAGTAGAAAATGGCGTGTGTACACCCATGACGCCGGCAAAAGACATCAACAAAGTATTGCATATGCAAGCGTTGTCGATATGCAAAGGCGAGGATGAAGCTAGTAGTTCAATGACTGAATCAAACAGGAAAAGCATTTTGAAAAATCGTACGATCAAGTCTATCGAAAAGAATTCCAAGAAACTTAATAAGTCTGATTTTCTAGTGAATTATTGGGGCAACGAAGTTCGTAGTTTAAGTCTCGATGACTTCCGAGAAAAACAGCTAATTTCAAATCGTATTCCAATGCGGTATTATAGCTTTGGTCTTCCAAAGTTAACCAGAGGTGTGTGTAAAGGAAGCAGAAATGGGTCGCCTGTGCACGAACGATTTTCAAGACGAAATAGTTTTTATAATACAATTACCGATCCGTGGTATCCAGTGTTTCGATGTGATGGACTTGCAGTGTCGAAATCTCTCTTTGATGAGTACTTAGAACAACATTATAATTGGTTGAATTCGGAGTCCAAACTGAAAACATCTTGCCGCAGTTCACCAGATAGTGGTAATATACGAAGACATTCATCTCCCGAGGGTGACAAACGAATTTTGGATGGATTTAAAGAAGCAGGTGAGAGTTCAAAGTCCAAAATTGATGATAGTGTCTCCGTTAATCAGGTTGTGCAGCCAGTCGAAAGTGCAAAGAAAGAAGTGTATAGACGTTCGCTTAGCCTTCCGTTGAAAACGTTAACTATTAATGATGATTTCAGTGTTGCAGAGGAACACAACGATCCATTTCCTCCAAAGCCGCAGCCAAATGATTCGTGTACTACGCCAGGCATGATTATTAATCAGATGACACCAATGACTCCGGATCTTAGTTTATTGCAGTTCACCACAAGATTACCTGGCTTCAGTAGTGCCGCAAGTACACCGTGTGAAGCCAAGTTGTTAAGTGAAGTATCCAGTATTTTATCCGGGGGTGGTGCATCCAAGACAGATGATTATTTATCCAGGAAGAAACAAAACAAAACCACTCAACAGGACTCGTCTGTTGCTGGTAGCAGTAGTACTGGTGAAAAGAAATTAGATGCGAAACAAGCTGAAAGTGATGCTGAAGTGGTTCTCCAGCAAGTGACGCTGTATGTTTATGGTCAACAAAATATGGTGCTTTTCCTCTTAGTGGAGGATGTAGAAGCGAAAGATCCTGAGTTGATTCATTCATTGGTAAGTTTAACATTATTTAATATTGTAGAATATACAAATTTATCTACTCCCAACTATAGATACACTACAGTAGATTCCACTTAATGGACCACAGGATAAAATCACTAGGCAGACAGTAGGCCCAGACGTAGCAAATTTTATGACAATTACTTGCCGCTCATTTTTGACTACTTTGCTGCCTTCGGCTGTGTTATGGTGAGGTAGTCACGTAAGGTCGCTATAGATCGTCCATTTTTCCAGATGATGTATGTAGATGACATCAAATTTTTCATCCAACTCTAGTTTTGTCGTGTATAGTAACGAGTGTCATGCCATTTTCGTATGACAGAGCATTTGATTTAACCTTCCTAAAATAAAATCCGTCCTATTTTCCATCCAGTTTCAAGTAAAACAAATAAAAAGCACTTTGCGTGATCGTTGGTGTGTAAGTTCCCGTGTTCTTTAACAAATTGAAAGAATATTCAAGTATGGTGTGTACTTCTTGTTTCCAGTATCATGAATTATACATACACATTCAATATTTCAACTTATATTAATAATACAGACTTCATAACACAATAGGGTTGCCTAGCAAATAAGTGTGTTTCATATCAATCTGAACGATCGTACAACAGTTTAATACAACAAAAATAGTTAAACGTCATACATATTAATCTGAGAAACGTGAATCTGTATAATTCCTGATGTACGTTGGTATTGAATAGTACCAATAAGAAAGAAAGGAAATTCCGGTATTATTAATTTAGCTGTTGTTGCACATATATTTGTAGTTCTAATCGTGACAAGCAAACAACATAAGTTCAAGTTAAATTAATATAGGTTAACGCATCGGCATGGCATGCCTGAGGACCCGGGTTCGAGTCCCGATCCAGTCAGTCACTTTTTCACTCTTGCGTTAGAATTCGCACGTATAGAGGAGTTGATTTGTAAAATAAAAAAATTGGCCTATACAATAGTATATCCTCTCATTAGTAGTCCTATACAATATAATATAGGTTAGGTCAGATTTAACAATAAAGACAATTATGTTATTGTTTTAATCAGCCGCTATTCAATCGAAATTAATTAAAATTTGTGGTGTCAACGTTAATTTCGAAATATACAGAACTAGTTTTCCATAACGATGCAATGATATTTGTATTATATATTAGAGAAACAAAAAGCAAAATTTTAGGGAAATTACATGTCAGTCATATCAACTGGTTTTATGACTGTAATCTTGTGAGTGAACACAAATAGCAATATGGTTAAATAAATAGGATATTATGAAATATATATATATATATATATATATATAGGATGTTGTACAAATGTATCATGCTAGCGCTAAACAAAGAAAGAAACAAATTAAAGGAAAACTTCTGTAATGAACAGTTACGGGTCATTACATTGTTTGATTGACAATTGTGGTATTTTCAAAGTTTTTTTATTTAGCCAAATTTTATACTAATGTAACTATTCACAATTAATTATTATATTTTCAGTGGGAAACGTGTATGAACAGCTTACCTCATCTGGAATCACGAATACGAAAATGCTTGGAGCATTTGCCGAATACGGAGCAGTGCGATATGTACAGTTACCTGTGCTTTGATTCTAGCTGGGATACATTGCAATGTGGCGGAACGTGGGAGCCCCTACAGTTGGATGTAGTACATCATTTACATCGGAATTTTGTAACGTCGCCGAGCCTTACGGAAATAGTCGTCAGGTAGGATTTTATTCTGCGTTGCAGACTTTTGAGATCGTTATTCTTTATTCATCAATTCATAAATTTAGTACGATCTTGATAGTGTTGAAGTTTCATATTAAAAAGGTTGTTGTAAATATTGACCTAAAATCTTAACATTATTATAGAGAACGCCAGATAAACCTGACAGTTTTCAAATCGAAATTGTGATCAGACTGATTACTTTACATGTAATTTTTTTGTTACCCAATTGAATTGCAACTCAAAGTATTTTGCTTACAACAATTAGTTGCGAAAAATACCGCACCTTTTTGAAAATTGATTTTTTTTAATGGTTTCCCATGTCTGAGAGCCGATTTATGACTGCTGTAATTGAAATCTTTTCGTTTTTTCTTTCTATCTTTTTTGTTTTCCATATCTATTAAAACATTCTAAGTACTTGAGTTTTTAAATTTCAAAATAAGGAATGTTTTACTATTTTGCACAGACGTGAGTATTGAATAGATACAAGGGACCAAAACGACACTTTGAATATTCGTTAAATGAAGTCAAAGCGCCTCGTGGGAAAGTTATGTCTGGAACAATCAGGATCTCGATTTCTTGGGTGTGTGAATGTAGGTAAGCTCTAGGAAAGCCTGAACACACTATCATGGATAATCTAGTTCAGCAGCTGAACCCTGCTGAACGACAAAGAGTACCGCATATACCGTCCAAGAGATTAGGCAGAGACCTGGACAAACTCGCAGACGCAGTATTGAACTTTCACAAAAAGCGAGACCGCAACATGCTGCGCGAGAGACTTGGTATACTCCACAAGGAATTGAAGGTAGAAGGAATTGATAAATTGACGGTAAGCGGTAGAAAATAAACTAGAAAATCCGTTTCAAGGTGAATAAGATGTCCAAGCACGTAGCCCCAGAACTTAAACGAATTCCTATAACCAAATACAATTGCTTGACAAAGAGTATTCTGCAAAAATGGAGAAGGGTAGCTTCCCAGTGTCCTCCACAAAACTCTGCCAGGGAACGAAAGGCCAACCTGACTCCTAAATGGGTACTGTAAAGTGTACATGGTGCCCAATACGGTGAATAGAGATTTAATCCCGTAGGACGGCCTTACCAAGGGAGAGGAAAGACATGACTCTTCTCCCAAATGGTGACCTACACATACTATTGGGTCCGGGAGGAAATTTTAACGTCTTACCGCGTACGTGGTACCTTAACACCTAAAAGAGATGTAATCTTGTATTGCTTGGACGATCCTACCGGGAGATGAGGCCTGCCTTCTGCCTGGAAAGTGCCCAATGAGAAACTGGAGAAAGGTACCATTCCCAGGTATCTTGGCAAAGGTTTCCAATCCTAGTGGAAGGGACACTAACTGGGTTATGGGCTGGTCACAATCACAGATGGTGACATGACACATACCATTGGATCCGGGATAAGATATGAGAATATCTCGACATGTTTACAGCGCGATGGGCTGAGGCGATTAAACGATAGAGGTAGGCAGGGCCGGGAATTTCAAGTCTTTCTTGCCCCGGATTGGCCTGGGGCTCCCGAATTTGGGTTGGACTCTTCTGGACTATGGTCAAATCATAGGATTCGGTAACGTATTCGTATTGGTGGGACGTGAGCTTGACTTATTGTATTGATTCCACATTTCCCTCCTTGTCTGAAGCGGTATGTCCTCTAATAGTGCTGGCATTTCATTTTCTAGGAAGTGTGTGTATCGATCAGCATTAAGTGTCTCATATATGAAAAGAGGCCCAAGGAGATATTTACCCACTATTCCACATTTCAGACATTATCACTCCATGGGCGCTTTCATTCCACTTGGCGAAGTCAGTTTAAATTTGTTACAGACCAATAGTGCATGTTCCTTTAGGTTATCGTTTCCGTGATTGGTAAAGGTTGCCTTGTCTGTGAATAGGATACACGATAAACTGGAGTGTCGTGTCGTAATACCCATGTGCAAAACCGAACACCGTTCACAAAATTATTCCCACGTAGTTCTTGATGGATGGAGATATGATATGGGTGAAATTTACGTGTATGCAGAATGAGTAGTACGGTACACATTGATTCATACCACCGTCCCTGGCAATATCACAGGAGCTAATGTGTGGATTCGCAGCAATCGCGGGTAGAACATTTGTTGCACCTACCCCACCTGTAATTGGCTTGTGCCTCATACGTGTTGTGGTGTTACAACCTCTGGTGTCCCTAAATTTCACAAAGAGCTTATTTAAAAAAAAAAAAAAAAAAAGTTGCGATGACACCATCTGTCCGGATCCCTCTGCGTAACACGGCAGGCTTCTGAGGCATTCTTCCAGCATTCTCCATAGACCAGGATCATGTCTGTTTTTTGCCTGTTTGTAAACACCATGGTCTTCACTCTTACCACTATGACTTTTCTCTCTCTGTTTTCTCTTTCTTTCTTTCTCTTGTTCTTACCTTTTCGTTAGCTAATTGAGGCAGAAGCACTCACAAATTATTATTCAGAGGAAAATCATCGCCAAAGTTAAATTTAAAATTTTATATGAGAAAGATGGGAGGCTCCATTTTCATTTACTTTCTCTCCATCTGCCTTAATTAGTTGTGATTAATTGAAGGTAGCAAAACAGATTTTATTATGACTGCACAAATTATTGTATGTACGGGAAACCCATCGCCATAGTTAGATTCAAAATTTTCATGTGAGGAAGGATGGAGGTCGGATTTCTACTCAGTCTCTTCCTACTCCAAAATAATTTTGAATTCATATTCTTGGAAACTATTTTTAACGTATGCATTTAAAAGAATAACTTTAAAAAATAATGAATCACGTGTTTAATACAAGGGAATCAAATAATTTCTTGCCGTTTTTGATGTCTCATTAATCATGCGCTCTCAGAGAGGAAACGGAATGACGCATGTACCTGCCAAGCGATCCGGAGTTAGTCTGACCACCCAACTTCAGTAATACAGGCACGTTGCGCATATACAACAGTCATAGCTCGTTTAGTGTCGAAGCAGCTTGTTCGCGTGTTTTTGTTATATGACTTTAAAGTGGGCATGTCAACTGCTGCATCAAGTCGCCGTATATGCTAGGAATTTGGGGAGAATGCCGTGAACGAACCCACTGCCACGCATTGGATTTAGAAATTCCGTTCGGGAGTTATGAGTCTTTTGAATGAACCTCGCAGTGGACAACTACATGTGTTAAATGGTGAGCCCTTAAAGCAGCCATTGAGGAGGACCGTGATCTGACGTGTGATGAACTTGCAGAAAGATTCCATGTTTCCGCTGAAATGGACTGAATTTGGATGGGATAGGGAAGTCATACAAGTTAAACCAGCGGGTACCTCAAACATTGTCGGTAGACAACAAGGAACAACGAGTGACGATTATTTGTCCTTGCTCACTCGGCACCTGGACAAACCCATCTTTGATAGCTTGCTCACTTGTGACGAAATGGGGCCTCTGTGACATTCCCAAGCGTACCAGACATTGGTTGTCACCACGTGACCCTGTTCCTCACCTCAAGATCACGTGTACACTCACGAAAGGTTATGCTTTTTTGTGGTCAGCAATTGGTTTATTGCGAGCTCCTTTCACCTGGTCAGACCATGACTACTGACCTCTATTCTCAGCAGTTGCAAAGGGTACATCGTGCATTGCGGCAGAAGGAGCCGGCATTAGTGAATCGCAAGGGTGTGCAGTTCTGCACAATAATGCGAAGCTACATGTTTCTAAGAGGACCCGGAAGACCCTTCAGTAACTTGGCTTGGAGACACTGTGTCATGTACCATATTTACCGGATTACCACCTAGTTTATTCCCTCTTCAACCACTTCCGTAAGAGATCCTTCGCAAATGAGGGAGACCTGAGAACTCACTCAACGGACTTCTTTGCATCCATGACCGTCGAGTTTTATCACCAGGGTATTGTGCAACTGCTGGAACTTTGTCAAAAGATGTTGGATGCTGATGGACATTACTTCGGAACTTAAAGTACATACCGTCCACTGTATTGCTCTTTGTTTGTCACTGCACTAGAACGGCAAAAACTTTGTTACCTTATAATAATCATAGTAATAATAGTGATTTACGCAGGGGGTGGGTTTTGCGGGTCCGAATTTTCCCATTTTTTAAGAAAATAATACACTTTTAGACAAATACAGTAAATTATACGCGTTCTGCCTGCCCATTTTACATGCAGGATCCCCCTTGAAAATAAAATCCAAGGTACGTCCCTGATAACATTTTGTGTTTTTGCTGTTTATTAGAACATAATGTCAGCGGACTATGTGAAGGAACGCAAATAACTTTTAGGGTGATTATTTTAAGCAAGCAAATTCGGAATAATTATTGCAGTTTCTTAAATAACAGCGACAATAATGGATTGTTATTGTATATTTTCATGTTTATATTATTGTTTAATTTACAAAATTTCTCTAAGGCAATTACTTCTGCTCATTATTAACAACAATGTTGTAGTTAAGTAGGTAAGTGATTTTGAAGACTTCTTGTTTCTCTAACATTGTTGATGCGCAATTACTTACGGAAGTTATTATTATTGTTTCGTGGACATTCTATTAGTTACCAGTGTGAGACAAACTATATAACTGAAGTACGCCACTATCTCTATTATCTCAGATTAAAATCACTATGTGGGCATTGTACTACTGCTGACAACGCTATGGAGAACACCAATTCCTATTTATTGAAGAAGAATTTTTTTGGTGGTAGTACACTCCTGTCCTTTTAGAGAGAATAAGTGCAATATTTGTTTGTTCTACTGTAGAGTCCGTAGTTTGAAACTCTGAATAATAAGTATGTTGTTAGTTTTTGTTGAATATGTAGATTTGAAATATGTAGTAATCTGGTGTCTGCGTACTATATAAAAAAGTACACCTTTATTAATCGGATAATACTGCAAAGTATGTGAAACAGTGTACCCCTAACGATAATTGCATATTGTAAAACTTAATCTATTTTTATCAATTAAGAGCGTTTCAAGATGAATGGTTCACCCTGTATACAGAATGGCCCAGAAGTAGGTATACATCCCTGCATTGATGAAGTATTACATTCTAGTTTATGGGCTTATTTGCTTCCGCTCTTCCGAGCTTAAAATGTAAGTAAAAACACATTAAGAACAAATAATAAAGAAACCAAGTCTATCTTATGGATAACAATAAAAAATGATATAAAATGCAATGAGCTGATTAGTACGGTACTGTATACCTACTTTTGGGCCACCCTATATATTTTTTAAAATATTGTTTCCACAGAACTTTAAATTTCACGATGTAATTTTGAAGAAGAAATGTACATCCTTGAAAAAATCTATATATTAATCAAATTTTAATTTCATTCTGACGGGTAGATTGCTGCAATCTGAGAAGTTTCAATACACGTTCTACCGCTAACTGCTTCGCTCTTAGCTCTTGTAAGAATTATCTTCAATATAATTGCAGTCTTCTCGCATTTTGTCCTTGTGTCACAACTTCTATCGATTGGTATATAAAGAGTGTTATATTCTTTAGGAGTGTTTCCTTATTTTATATGTCAAAGTCAATAACTGGTCATACTGAAATACAGGACATCTTGTTAGTAATGGGCAAAACATTAGGTGTAATGTTTGTCTCCATAGATAGAAGTGAGTTACAAAGTATTTGGAATAAAGTAGGGGTAATAGAATGCATATTATTAATTTAATTAAGAACCTAGACCTTCTCGCTAATCTAGTGACTAGCGCGTTCGCCTTTGATGCACATAGTCCCGGTGGGAGAACACAAAAAGCTTAATTTCTCAATCATTCACTTTCATTTATAACCCGTCTCCGTTTGGTTAAAGGGCATAAACGTAGGACGTTGAACTAAAATTTTTCATTTAATTTTCTAATTAAGAACTGCAATATTTTAAATTTGAATATATTTAAATATTTTAATATATAATATATATTTCGAAACGTAAAGTATTAATTGATTATGTTCAAGAGAAAATGTACGATCTATCTATTAAAATGCTACAATAGCAATTAAAAGCGCCTGAGCTCCAACTTATAACTTTGGCTTTCAAATCTTTCATTTACGGTTATGTGTGATTTCACATTTAACAGAGACAAACATTTTAAGTATTTGTACTTTAAATAGTCTAAATTAGTTAACTATATCCTTTTCATGAAGTTTATGATATACAATTATTGTTCAAAGCCTTTGTATTTTAATAAGCCTTCTCTAAAATCAATGCATGTGAATTGTGCTTCCATCTTTCGAGTTCTTTTAAACTATGTTTATATGTTTGTGGTCAATCCTTTCGACAATGAGATCTCGGAAACTACAGGCTCTAGAAAGATGACGTTTTCACTGGTCGATTGAAAATTTTGCGTAGATTGTCCAGTTCTAATTGAATATTTTAAACAAAAAAACATGGCCATTATTTCTTTATTACATTTTTTTAAGGTACACTGGAAGCGTTGAAATTAAAAAAAAAAAAAAAAACTAAAGCATCATATCCTATGCGTTATACATTCCAATACCACAATGTTGTATATGTCTCAGGCGTTTGTTCCATGGCCAAATAATAGTGAAAAAGGAAGGATAACCATTTCTCGAGTCTTAAGATAAATCTTTATTTTTTGAGTGTTTTGCCCAATGAACACCATATATAACTGACATTATAATTAATTGTATATGTAATGTATTTGCTTATTACATACTGCATGCAAGAAGAAAGAAAACACTGGTCATACATGAATTAGAAACTCCAACAGGAAGTAGGCTCAAATTTTGCAAACGGTGCGAGATATTGAGAAAAAATAATCGAAAAAATCTCCCCTTTATGATACCTCTTGCCGATATTTTTTAAAATCAAAACATCTTTCACTTGTGTCTGTAAAGAGACATGTACATATGTTGTGAGGAATGAGAAGGAGATTTATGCTCATCGCTGTGTAGAGAGCGCAGGTTCAGCTAGTCTATGTATTAAAATGCTAGGTTTATATGTTTGTGGCCTATTCTTTTGACAATGATATCTCGGAAACCACAAGCTCTAGAAAGATGTCATTTTTACTGATCGATTGCAAATTTTGTGCAGATTATTCAGTTCTAATTAGATATTTTTGTTAAAAAAGTGGCCGTTATTTCTTTATTACATTTTTAGGGCTACACTGGAAGTATTGAAATTTTAAAAAGTAAAGCATCATATCCTACGAGTTACACATTCCAACACCACACATTTGTATACGGGATTAGTATATCTCTCCGGCGTTTCTTTCATGGCCAAATGATAATGAGAAATGATGGATAACCATTTCTCCCCTTTATGATACCCCTTGCCGATTTTTATCAAGACGTCCTTTGCTTGGGTCTGTAAGGGGACATGTACAGATGTTGTGAGGAATGATAAGGAGATTCATGCTCATATGGAATGATGCGCGTTGTAGAGAGCGTAGGTTCAGCCAGTATTTATATTAATTTTTTGATTGAAGAACATTCGGAAAGATCCGGCAAGGTAGAAAAATAAAACTGGTATTCAAAAAGATTTGTAAAAAAAAAAAAAAAAAAAAAAAAAAAGGTTAATAATCAGTTGTATTATTTATTTTATCAATATTGAATCTGTTTCTTTTTCTATAAATGTTTAAGAAATTCATTTGTGTATACAGTCACCAAAACTTTATCTTTGTAGGCAATCGTATGACTATATAAATACTGTATTACTAATAATGAGTTTTAATGTTTCTTTCTGTAGATGTGATGAGCATATTATTTATGCTTATCAGTGTTGCCGGACTGAAGTATTTTACCAACAAAGTACTGGCAATAAAATAGGATTGCCGACTCCGTCAGATCTAATGGGACTAGTATCACTGAAAGCAAGACGCCGGTTAGAAAGAGACCATGGAATTGTGCTGCTTTAACTGTGTGCCCAGCTTTTTTTATATTTCATATTGTTCAAAGTCTGAAGACAGTTTCAGAATGTGTAGACAAGATATTGTAATGATTGAAGCTACTTTTCAGATACGCTTTTGTAATAATGTCAGCATTGGTGTAGAACAGAAAGCTTCGACTGTTGCGATGTGTCGAGGTCTTGTCATTGTTGCTAGCTTGGATTGAATGTGATAATGACATATCAGTTCGTTTTTCTTTTCCGTAGAGGATACATATGTATATATAAATATATTTTTAAAAATGAAAAGTAGTAAAACGGATTTTGAGGATTTCAGGGTTTAAAAAAGCTAGGCAATATTCCAGTGCCGTCAGTATTGTCAAAATAATTTATTTTAATTAAGAGTTATGTGTATGTATAATATATTTTAGTTGAGTTATTCTGATTTGTTTCTTGTTAATTTTTTATTTTGTTTTTTCTTTTCTTTTTTTGCATTGTTATTTTTAAACTTGTTGGCAGAACAAATTTTATTTTTTGTTGAGAAATGAACAGTTTATTTATGAGGAGATATTTCACACTGAAAATCTCCTCATCTGTGTAGAAATAGAATTTTTTTGTGTAAATTTCTCTCGTTAATTTTCATGAAACCAAGGAAAACCTCATTGCATTCAAACTGAGGAAGACGATCCGCTGTATGGAGTTGCACAATTTAGCTGAAGGTTGTGTGGCTCGTACTCGGAATTAAGAGGGCTCTAAACTTTATAATATCTGTCTTGGCTTAGGTTTTCCTGTACTACAATAAGCGAATGCGTACTTTGTTAAAACGATAAGGTTTTCAGTGTGTCTTCGAACACGTATAGCTTTTTTTTTTCTTCTTTTAACTTTGGGCGTGGATAACTATGTATTAAAAAAGTACACACTGGAAAATAGTTAAGAATAAACGAATGCAACCTGTCTTTCCTTAGTTAAACCAAGAAAATATATGATGAAGTTGTAAATTTTTATTCTTAAGAAACAGTATGTTCTGATTTTTAAATGCGTAGGTTACTGTGGTCCATTGATACCAGCTTTAACGCGTAAACGTACAATTTGTAGAAAGAAGATTCTGTCGTGTGCAGTTTTAGAGTTTTGCATTATTTTTATGATTTTTTTCTGCTAACATTTTCTTTTTTATATATATATAATTTAGTGAATTCTTTCTTCATTGTTTAACTGAATCTATTTCCATCGTCCAGGGCTTTGATTTCTAATAAGAACACAATTTTCATTAGGCCACAGTGTAGTGTTGTAGAAAATTAACATCATACATATATTTTTACACGATTTTTATTTTAAGCTCCCTGGCGCGGGAGGCCCGGATTCGACTCCCGGTTAAGGGGCCGCGGTGGTTCAGTGGTAGAGCGTTCACCTCTGGTGCTTGGGGTCCCGGGTTAGATCCCAGCCCCCGCCAAGTGAACTTTGTGGTGGACAAACACCGTGTGCGTGGGTTTTCTCGGTGTTCTCCCGTTTCCTCCCACTTTCTTCATTCCACCATTTCATTCATTACTCATCATCACCGTCCCCTTTAGTCTAACCGGCATAACCGTGGGACGGAAAACTCAAAGATTTCATTTTTTCGATTCCCGGTTGCAACTCATGTGGTTCGGATCCCACATTAAGCTGTAGGTCCACGTCTCATATAGCCTCTCTATTGAAAGAGACGCTAAACTTAAATCAAACCAACCCAAATAAATATCCATAAATTCTATTAAACAGTATATTCTCATTGTATTTTATCTCTATATGTATTTGTTACTGTAATTCTTGTATGAACTTATATCTCGGTCTAGAGTTCGGCATAGAGAAGTATTTCTAAATTGTATTCATTACGCGCGGTGACTCAGTGGTAGAGCGTTCACTTCTGGTGCTTGGTGTCTCTGGTTCGATCCCAACTCGCGCCGTGTGGACTTTGTAGTGAACAAATACCGTGCTCGTGGGTTTTCTCGGGGTTCTCCCGTTTTCTCCCACTTTCTTCGTTCCACCATTTCATTCATTTCTCATCATTACCGTCTCCTTTAACCTAACCGGCATAACCGTGGGACGGAAAACTGAAAGATTTCATTTCTTTTTCTTTTCTTTCTTTCTCTTTTCTTTTCTTTTTCTTTCTTTTTTTTTTCGTTACGCTTATCATAGACAGATGTAAATGCAGTTGACACGTTTCATGAAAATGGACGAGAGATCTCTATTGTTGTAAGTTTAATCACCAAAATTGCCAACTAAAATTAATGCAGTCTGACTTGGTTGTTTTTGTGTTTTAAAACTTTTCAGAAGAGACATTGTACAAATACGTGAGGTCAAATTTCAGAAATGATTCAAAAATGAAGTGAGTAAATTGTGTGTATAGATGTGTAAGAAGTCTTCCTTTCAGTGAAAGAATTAGGTAATACCATTTTTATCTTCTGTAATCAAAGTGAGTCTTAATATGACTACGAAAACCGGAAAGTAATCTTAAGTTTTTCAATGACAATATATTCTGTTGCATTATTGGAACCTCTTGGGTTTTCTTCAATTAATGGCAGAAGTAACTTTTTAACAAGATTTATTAAATTGTTAACATAAATGAGAGAAGTTCTCATATTGATAAGTGGTAATGAGGCGAATATTTCAGCATACTGAAACATCAGTTAGAAGATTTTTTTCATACATTTAAATTTTGTCACTTTGTTATTCTGTATATATATAAGAGCTGGTAGTTCAATTAACCCGGATTTTCCTGGTGGTCTACGTACGAAGACCAGTTTTGCGATTTTTTTCTTTCTTTACTTTTTTTCTAACTCTTCGTATAGATGTGTTTGAATATTAACTACCTGCTGATTGTCTCGATGTGCGTTTCACTAAAGAAAGATATAAGCTTAAATTTTCTTGAGTTTGTAAGGCTTTACTAGTTCAAATTTAACTGATAATTTATTCTGTATCAGTATTTCCTGAGATGTAAGGTACAAAATAAGTGTTAAGTTTTTCTGACTAGTTTTGTTCTTATACGTAGAAGGAAGTTATGTGTATGTGTGTGGGGGAGGGGGTTAAAATTAAGTGGAACACCAGTCATGAATAGGTGTATAGGTTCCATGTGAAGTGTTCTATGAATGGAAGACCAATTCCGAATTACATCATATTTCTAAAAGTATAATTATGATTACTGTGTTCTTTAGCAAATTCATCTGATACTTTATTTAGTCGATTTAGGAGAAATTTACCGAGAGCAGAGAGTACTTCATCTCTTAAACTTTAGGTTCGAACCCACGTCTTGTATGTTTCGTAGTTGAAACATCTTTCTTTATTCTGCTAGTTCTTACATCATTATTCATTACTTTAATCCATCAGAAGCTACTTAAGAAGTTATCAGGCAATGGTGTCATTTACATTTTCGAAGAGAGAGTTTAAACATTAACATGATCAAATCGTAGATCGTCAGGAGGAAGATTAAAATGTGCAAATAGTTGCTTTGCGAAACATTAGATCCTATTAGATTTTTTTGCGAGGCGCAAAGTTATATCAAAGCTGCGTTACCGCTTTGGTGCTCTTGACTTCCATCCTCGGTCGGAATTGATGTGATTCGGACCCCGCGTTAACTTACAGGTCCGTATAGTGCATATTCTGGGAAAAGGATTTAAATTCCAAAATAATCAACTAAAGTCTACACCGACAATAGAAGTATTTAAATTTGTTTTATTAATATAGTATCAGTACATAGCACTGCTACCTTTTTTTAATGTACTTCAGGGTGAATAATTCCATAAATTCATTTGATCCTGGTGTTTCATTTATTGAATGTACGTTTTCTTCAAGATCGTTGAGAAGTTAACACTGAAGTACATTTTTTCGCTTAATAGTCATTTGAAAACTAGTAGAAAACAAGTTATAAACAAAATTTAACACAAGAAAAAGGAACTTGGTCAATTAAAGACATAGTCACATTTAAAAACCTCAGTTACTGTTTAAAAGTGTCTTCTGCCAACTCCCTACTGTTTAAAAGTGTCTTCTTATATATTCTTAATAAATGAAACTTTCTGAAATTTTGACTTTACTTTGTATGTAAATGTACAAATGCAAACTTTTCAAAGCTTCTCAGATTTAGAATTAATTTTAAATAAAACATTACACTTTGCGCATTTGCTATTAGTGAGGAAAAAAATCATGGAAGAAAACCTAGAACGTTCCGATTATGCACACGCTAATGCTTCTTTGCTTCATTGTTTCGCTTAATGGAAGATATGTTTTCGTCTATGATCAATCTATGTACTTAACCTGCTTAGTTGGCATATTAAAATAATGAAAATAAAAAAAAAAAAAAATTAAATTAGCATTGTCAATTTATATTTGCATTTTCTCACTGTGTTACTACTTTCCTTTGTTGACACAAATGTTTTTTTTTTTTTTTTTAATTAATTGATGTAATCTTTGTTGAGTATTCGTCTGTCAGTCAGAAGTTTTTGTTGGCAATACATTTAAAGAGGCAGCTTTTATTATTATTATGAAAACTAGTATTTCCTATCATAAAAGCAATATTAGGTTTCAAATATGCAGTATAAAGGTGGTAATTAGTGTTACGTATTGGAGTTACGAACTCCTAATATCTATTAATAATACCAATCCCAGTGAGATACCGTACTGTGAGCTGTAGAGTGATGTTTATGGGTGTGCACTAAAACGCAGTGAACAACGCTAATGACACGTGTCTAAGCATTTTATTTACATGACAATCTGGTAAAGAATTAATATAACTTTTTTTTTTTTAACAAACTGTTTTAAGGCTTTTCGTATCTCTTTTTCACTGATCCACATTGAAAAAGAAGGGCGAAAGGGAAAGCCTGGAAACAGTTTTAGCTTAAAAGAAAATTCTACTAGAGTATAAGATAATATTTCTTTTGTTTTATAAATAACGAAAATATACTCTACTGATGCAGTATCATATGTATACAAATGTGCGTTCCTACCTTTGATGATTCAATAGGTTACGTTAAATTCTTTTGGATATTGATATATATAAGGTTTATTTGCATTTCGATGACATTTCCTATTAAAAACCTAAAGATACCTCTGATAGTCTTCTCTGCTACAAGGAAAGTGGATTCGAAGCAAGGTTGTATCGAACAGAATCGTAGTACAAAGAGGATTGGATGCCTAAACTGGGTTTTAATGTGCAATTACTAGTAATGTTCTACTGAAGTAATATTAATGAACGCTAAGATCTTATCAATGTCGATTGGATATCAAGTAGCGGAATGGTTACTGGCTCTTACTTTTTGTAGCGTAGACCTGGGCTATACCTCTGTGAGAAACAGCAGAACTTTAGATCTTGTCATTTTATAGCCTTAGTGCTAAAAATGGTCCTTAAACTTCAGTAAAATAGACCATATCGGTGTGTGTGCGGTTAATTTCCAACTTAACTGATAGTTAAGATACTTGTTCAGTTATTCATTTTTGCATCTTAATTTTGCTTTTATTGTTTAATTGTAATAAATGTATTGTCCTGCCAATTTTGATTTTTCAGTGAAATAGTAAACTCATGTGGAAAAGTATGTTATTGAGTGGTATCAGTCTTTGTCAGTGATTTACTTTTCAATACTTAGAAACCCGTCCATAGAACTATGTGATTCAGTACGCAATTATTGCTAAATAATAATAATAGTTATAATAGAATGATTTCTTTTTTAAAAATGTTTTATTAACTTGTTCTGAGTAGGGGAGAATGTCTTATACTTTAGGAGAATGATGGATTACACATTGTAAGAACACAGCTATAGTTTTGCACATTTACTGTATTAATAAAGTAGTTCATTTTTGAACCACTTCGTAGAAACGATTTTCGGATAAAACTTTATATAGAATAACGAAAATATGTCTTGAACTCTTAGATTTTGCTTAATAGATGGTAGCTCTCTAAATAAGCTACCCACAACACAAGTAGTTTTTTTTTTCTTTCTTCTGTTTTTCCGCTTTACTCCTGAATCTCCTATTATGTCCAGTATTGTTGGATTACTTCTACAAATTGACTGGTTGGTTGGGAGGAATAAAGTGGCAAAACAGGATTTGTTGAGTACATGTAGTTCGATTGATAGAGGTACTGGTAACAAGCGGAGAGTCCCTTACTCGCCAGCAGTCACATTTTTTTATTTGCTGCTGCTGTTATTCCGTCATTGTTCTGTACTTAACTAGTATTAGTACATATAAAATAATTGTAAAGTTTTATATATGTTTTAAGATAATTAGTGCGCACGTTCTTTTCATGAGTTCTCTTTATATATATATATATATATTCGGTCACACGTGATGTTAAAGATTATTTCCCGTATAAATAAGTATAAAGTTTGATTTTGTCCAAGTTCTATGCTGTAGGATGAAATATTAGCGAAGAACTCAATAAGACTCATATAGCTCTTTTAGATACCTACTGTTGCATTTTTGTGGCGTAACACTAAAATCTAACCATAAATTATGAGTTCCTTAATTTGATGGAAGTGCTTGTGCTTAGTTGCGACCTATAGATAGGACAAACCGGGCCATCCGTGGGCTCCGTGCTTCAAAATATTGCTCTTGACTTTTCTTATAACATTTATGGAAAACACATGCGTCATCCAATAAAATTCTGAAGTTTACAAAATCCTAGAATATTCAAGCTGATTACAGTTGTATAAGTAACCCATCTGCAGGACATCATCGTGCACTATGAATAAAAACATTCCTGTTATTCCCTCCATTCAAATACTACAAAGTGTATTACTGTCATTTGCTTTTCAATTTATCCTGTGGACCCTGTACTATTCTTGTAGGTGCAGATAAATAGAGTTGTAAAATTCAAATCGTATTTTCTGGTCAGCCTTGCGCAAACAACGTCCTCCAATAACGGTATAGCACCATGAAACAAAAACAATAAGTTTATGTTTCAATTCCACGTAGTTCAGGTGACTTTGGTGTAAAGAAAGCGTTTGAAATATATTTGAGAGAGGTTATTTACCGTTGTTCACTTCCTAGTTTTAACTAAATTTAGCGCCAGGAGACTGAAAGATACTTTGAACGACGATTGTAGTAGTAAATTTTTGATTTAGTCAAGTATATTGCTAACTTAGCTGCAGATTAACGCTGAATGACAAACAACGATCACTATTTTGAAAACAAAAAAATAAAATGAATTTATAAAGCTCATGGCTAAGCAATAGGAAAAAGAAAAAAAAAAAACAGAACTTGTTGAAAAACAAATATTACTCCTTTACTCTTGATTGTACACGAGATATCGCTTGTATTAAGCAGCTGCATATGATATTGCGAGTAATAAACAAAGACCGTTGAAATCGAGAATTCTATATTTCCTTGTCAATATTTTGAAAGGCAATATTCTGTACTCGACACTCTTACTTTTGATATTATATCATGCAACCGGCGAAGAACACCGCGGAGCTACCTCCCCCAAGGGGCCGCAAATGCTAAGGCTGCTTTTGCTTGTGCTCGTAAGGAATACATATGTAAAAATGCACTGAATGTGTATAGATGAAATTTGTGACGGGACCAAACCAAATGTGAGAACAAATAATACATGTGTTAAGTTTAACTGCATTTTTTTTTTTTTCGTCCCTACAAAACTAAGGTAAAATTTGGAACGTTTTATACGATTACTTAAGCATTTTCGCGAGTCTAGCTTTAAATTGCTTTAGATATGCAATAAGGAGCTAAGTTGTAGCCACACTAGTCTTCTGGTTTCTGCGAGGTCACCGATGTCGAGCATTGTTCGGTCTAGTCTGTACTGAAATGCCAGGCCATTGAGAGAAACCAGATAATGTTGGTAGCGCAGCGTACACCCATCGTCATGACCACAATGCAGAAACTAATTGAAATAAAGTTATAACGAACTGCAGACTATAAAACCCAGCAACAGTGCCAATGGGTCACCCCTCAACTGCAGTTTAGCTTAAGTCCTTCGAGGCTTCGTGTAAGGGAGTTTACTTTTCGTTTAGTGATGAAATTGTAATTACAGTGAGTTAACATTTTGTTCCTTGTTTGAATTAAAACAGATCTTTTTCGTCCTTTGTAGTCAAGAATACACTTTTCCCTTCTTTCGTTTCGATGAACCAGTAGCACCAATAATATCAGCAACTAGCTTATTTGAATCGCGAAAAGTCTTGACTCTTCAAGCATTCAAATGACTTAGATTATTGCTATTACTCTGATTTACATTTCGCTGTAGCAGGAAGGATGATTGAAGTAAATAAATACATAACTTGTGACAACAACTGTTTGGTTTTGAATTCGAGACCTCATAACATCTCTGCTCGTGACAGTAAATATATCTATTCGTTCGAGATGATCATTCTAGCAAACAATTTTCTTCCCCTCTCGCACTTCATTCTATTCAGCAGGAATGGATTTGTTGCGCTCTGTAATTCAAGGGAGAAACTAGACATAGGCGCCGCCAGGATTTTGGTAATGTGGGTGCAGGCTAGGATGAGACAACACATCCTAACATTGTTGCCAGAACGCTCTGCACTATTGAGCCTTAAGATCTCAAAAATAATCAAGTATTTTTACTATATATATTCAAACATAGGAGACAAGAAATATACAAAATAGAAATGATTATTGTAAGAAATCTGAAAATCCAAGTTAATATGGGTGCAGCTGCACCCACTGTGGCGCCGTCTATGAAACTAGACTTTCGTTATGTTCTGACTGAGCTTCTGTGATTTCCGTGGGGAACGCTATCTTCAGAATGGATAGAATATTTTATAAGATTAGTAAGCTTACAATAAAACGATGAAACGTCTTTTATAGAATTTAATATATCCCGAATAGTTTTGAAATGATTTCTTTTGTTAGGGAAAAATACTCAGAACTATGTATGATACATGTCAGGCGATAGGAAAACAAAGAAGCAAATTCAGTGAAGTTTCGAGACGATAGTGATTATTGTTATTAAAAAATCTCGTATAATGACTTTTTTCTCTGAAGGAAAGTATATACGGTTAAATCAAGTTCTAATATTCCACATAAAATCTAGTGAACATGAAATAAAAAATGCTGTTAATGATGACAAAAGTTTGTTGTTTTTGTTATTTAAAGAGAAATATTTTTGTGCCAGTTTTGAACCAATGTTACCGAGAATTTTAATCCTACCTTATTTGACAAATATAATTCCTTTATATTAGTAATATAATGATAAATGTACTGGATAAAAGGAAGAAAATAGTATCATTTGAATTTTCTTTCGCACTTTTGTTTCTGATTTTTTCCGCCCAATCTAAGGAAACCCATTTAACCACCATTTGCAGCACTGTAATTCTTCTATACTAAGTTTCAGAATACAACTAATCCGTGCATTTATAACTAGAATATTGTTTTTAAATTTTAAATCGAACTCCGAAAAAAAATATAGATTAAAATTTAACAGGTGTTACTTAGGCCAGTAAAAACTAATATAAAGTTGTGTAATATAAAGTAGAAATATGTTGAGGAAATTCTGCAATCAGCAGTTGCAGCGGTGTAGGTTTTAGCATTAAATTATGTGTCTTTTTTTTTAGCGTCCTTTTCAGCACCGAAACTGTATAAGACGTGGACATACAGCTTAATGGTAAAATGTCACGTGAGCTCGCACCGAGAATCAAATTCTCAGCGAAGATACGTGCGCTAATTTTTTAGCGATTTTCCATTTATTTACCGCCAGAGGAAAAGTGTACAGCTAAGTACACAGAAGTTTCTACTCAACTGCATTAATTTCCAAGTAACTGTATAACATATTTCTGCTTTTTCACTGCGTGCATCATCTTGATTCATTAATCATGATTAAAAGGAAGTAATCAATAAAAATTTCTGTCTTTGTAAATTGTCTCTTAAGTTTGTACTATGATCATGTTTTGCAGACTGATATTAAGTTCGGTATTCCTGTGTAGTAAATTCATTTATTTTTCTCCTCTAGGTAATGGTTTTAGGGTACAGTGGAACTTGGGTCACGGATTTAATTCGTTCCGTAACGCTGTTCACGAACTGAAAGTATTTTTCCCATTAAAATTAATGTAAATATAATTAATCTTTTCTAGCCACAAAACTTGGCATTCTATGTATTTTGTACATTTTAAAATGTTTTTCTGTGATGAAGAATATAGAGTGGAAATAAAAATATCCTCTTTAAAAACAAATAAGTAGCATAAAATGAAATAAAATCAGTATGAGGGCCAAAATAATACAGAAAGTACAATAAAGAACAGCAAGTAATTTTTTAACACAACACTGTGATAAGTAATGTTTACGGGAAACGCGCGAAACCACTACTGAACTCATGGGATTGTGGGTACAGGTCTCTGTGTGCTCGTTCACCGAAATATCGTTCATGAGCCGAAGGAAAAAAAGTTCTGAACAAAACTTGTTCGTGAAGAGGGATCCACCGTTCATATTATAAGAGTAAAAGTTTTACTATTGATTGTGCAAGTATAGGAAGACGTTTTAGTTAATTTAAATGTATATTTTGTTTGAACATGCTCCAATAAGTAAGTAAGTTTGTGTCTTCATATAACAGAAATAGAATTAAGAGAAGTACAGAAGTGTGTAAGTTAGACGAGAATTAGAAAATGTGGAGATTAATGTAAAATAAGAACTTAATCTTTGCACAGTTCGTAGCTAAAGGGCATGCTGTCCTCCTATATGTTCTATGAATGATACAGTTTGAATATAGCTTTCGGAGAATTAATAGAATTGTATTCACTTTACACCAGCTTAAGTCGTCCCCACATTCCGAAGTTTCTTTGGACAAAAGAACGTGCAGGGGAAAAGTTAACGAAATAATGTGTTGGGAAGAGGATGCACTTAAGCTGCCGAATGTACTTTGTGAAATTAACCAAATTTCATTTTGTAAATTTATTGTGCACTTTATATTTCGTATAGAACTAAGAAATTAGTTAATGTAACATGTTGATTTATTGATAATAATACTTATTTGTGCTTAGAATAAGGCTCTGTGGTTTAACTTAGTAATAGGAAAACAAAATATAGGGTTCACGTGATAAAGGTCGTAGCCTGTACTTTTTTTTTTTTTTTTTAATAATATTAAATTGAAACTACTGAACAGCAAAATATTTAAAATAAATTCTCAAAACTTACATATGCTTCTATCTTGACAGTTTTCTCAAATTAAATTGTTTGCTGTAACAGGAAGAAATTAACTCAGGTTCATGTGGCTTGTTAAATTAACACGTATGGTGCCGTTCGGCTTTTTTTTTTTTTTTTTTTTTTTTTTAAATCTCGAAAGCTGTCGTTGTTTGTCATTATTTTGAATTTTCCACTTTGTGTACCATAGTGCGAAAGTTAATATGTTCTTTATTTCTGGAGCTAGAAATACTGCAGTGGTAGATATTTTCGATGCTACAGAGCTGCTGTTGAAATTAAACAGAGGACGAAACGTCAAATCAAAACGTTGTTAGGCTACCACTGACTCTAACCGACGTAGAAAATTACGATAATTCATTATTATGATTATTATTACGTTACTGTAAGTGGTGTTTCGTAATAGAATGAATCCTTGCACGTAATATTCATGTATTTCTATAACCAACAACGTTTCGAAGTGGTGTTAAGGCTTTTGAAGTAGTACAGGAGAAAGATGAACTCAAATTAAATGGAAAAGCTGCGTAGATCTATCCCACTTATAGGAAATTGCAAGGAAGTAAATTTTCCTAGGGGACTTCGCCTTATTCTTTCAAGGTTTATCATGTTTTCTGGCATCAGAGTTGGTAACATGCCTCCTATTGCAAGTGTGGTCCAGTTGGTTCCGTTTTAAATTTATTTACTTCTAACTCCATTCATTTATTTCTTTAAAAAACCTTAAGGAGTATCCAATGTGTGTTCGAAACGGTTTCGATTAAGGAAATATATAATACATTTAACTTACGAAAAAAAATATTGTACGGAACGTGTTAATTTATGTTCATTCGTGCATACTTCACAATCTAGTTACTGCTAAACGATTAGTCTGATTGTCAAGACTAAACAGGAGTGACGAGAAAATCTCGTAACAGAGCTAATAATGTTTTCGTACTTTTCTAATCGGAAATGTATAAGTATTTGAGTGTTGGTTACATTATGTTCAAGTTCAAAGAAATGAGTAATGGTTTGGATACTTCTGTGAGTAAATATTACTAGGGAGTTGGAGAAAATGTGAAATTTAGAGTGTTTCCTCGCTGAGACCACTCGTTCAAAATATGACATTTGTTGTACAAGATATAAATTTTATGAAAACCAGTTTCATGTTCGATGTAGCATTTTTTGTGGAAGTTTTGATTTCCTTATCTTACCGTTTCGTTGTTCTCAAGTCTCAGTAATAATACAAAGTAGATTGGAGCAATATATTGCTGGTGTTGCATACGCAGAAATGGTTCCTGATAAAGTAGAATTGAAGATATCCTACGTTATTGATAGATTAACGTATTTTCATTAGAATCATAGACACGGAAATGCCAAGTAGTACTGTATTTATTTTGTATGCAGATACTTTATAGAGTAAATCAGTAGTGGTTTTACACGCAGTTTTACGATGGATTGTATTTTAATAGTACGACGCAGGATTATTTATCATTTAGCTCTAAATTGCTTCATGCAATGCTTAATTATGATATAATGCACATTAAAAAATACCAGAGATATTTTAGTGTAGATTATTTCGATACTGAAGGTTACATTTTGTTCGTAAGTAATATTATTTCTTCGTAGTTTTAACAACAGCAGACTAGTTCATTCTGATTTTCCTTGTTCAGGTAGCTTAAAAGATAACATAGAGCAAAAAGTTGATCGCAACAAAGATTGTTTTAATTTAGAATTCATCGATCTGCTGCGTTACAAAAGTCTTGTTTCTTTTAGTTCTAAAATGTATTCCAAAATAAATAAATAAATAAATAGTATTAAATATTTTTTTCAGAGGTCTTTTTTAAGGGATGGGTGCGTGGTAACAATTCAGGCTAACCATATCGGCACTGTTTTCATTCGATTTCAGAAAAAAATAACGTAAAGGAGGTTACAATAAGTCATGTCGAACTATAAGTGTAGTGAAAGAAATTAGTAATTTGGTTTAAAATTTCCGGAAAAGAACTAGATCAACTAGATTAGATAAGGAAACATATTTATATGAAAATAAGTGTGAAACATGCCGATCGATGTTTTCGTTGCTTAGCAAGGAAGTTGTTAGAAGATATTAATACATAATTTTGTCGACACTTCAAGTGGCGAAATTATATAATACTTGCTGCAGCTTAATGTGGTATTCGGCGTAAATTGAATTAATAATTATTAAAATAATTCGTTCAAGCATAATAGATTGTTTTGTAATTGGTTATGCATTTAGTTTCCAGAAAATCGTCCGATGCTTTTGCAGGCATTACCTAATTGTATCACTGACAATATAATTGGGAAAACATACATCCAGTTCTTTCCGCTCCTGTTCCCCGCTTTACTGAAATCATCTAGACAGCTCTGCATCTTCTAAATGATCTTCTACACTGTCATTGATACAGACGTATCAAATTCAATGAGTAAATTTGCTCAATGTTAAACAAATCGGTTTAACAGGTTAACTGTTTGTGTTCTTTCTTCAAAACACTAATGTGTAGATTTGAAAGAATTGTCATTATTGAAGTGCAGCTATAAAAATGAGTCTACGTTAATCGTCATCTAATTAATTATAATAATTAGAGATTTCGTCCGATTTCATGTCTAGTCAACGTGATAGTTTCTGGAAAATACACATCGAATATAAAAATAAATTACGTACTCATAAATTTGATACTAAGCAATAAAATTCGTTCTAATCTTGTGAAAATGAATGGAACACACGACTTTGAAAGCATAATTATTAGATTATGTATTTATCATTACCTAAAAACTTCAAAAAGTACTAAACCATAATTAAACTAAACGATTGTAGTAATAGACAAAGCTCAACAATGCTAAATGTAACAGAGCTCAACATTGTAAGTCATATAGTAAAATCTTTTTATAAGAGAGTTAGCATGCATTGTTGCTTAATAGAATAGTTGATAGTGCTTTCGAAATATTTCGTGCTCAGCGTTAGTTCACCGGAACTTTTGATGTAATAATGGAACAATGAGCAATTTAGTAAAAGTCTTTACTATCTTTTGTGTGAGTAAATGTAATTTCTTCAATATTTTGGCTAAAACCAACCTTGATAGGATAAGGTAGTTACTTAAAAAAAAAAAAATAAATAAAATAAAATAAACTGAAAGAGAAGTGCACAATCCCAATCTTTAAACTGCGCTGTAAAAACTGCAATCTGTATGAGCACTGTTTAATGCAATAAACAATAAGACATTCAGTGCTTTCGACTTTTTAGTTTTGTTTTAGCAAATAATGTTTGTCTGGACGACTGTTTTTGGTACAACGTAGCTTCAAAATGTTTATGCCCACTTCTCTCCCCGAAAGTTACTAAATAGCCTTGTCTTACCTTTCGTGATTTAAACGTATGAGTTTCGGCCTAAATATTGATAAAAATACATTTACCCATATACAGAAGATATAATCAGGTAATGTTATCTTATTGTTTACGAATCCTCAGTTCATGTAGTGAAGAGATGATATAGAATGTAGTATTTTGTTAAGTATGTGATGTGACAATTGTGTAAAACCTTAATACTATTATTTCATTTTTTTGCAATATTTTCAAAAGAAAGTGTGAAGAAAATAAAACTGCGGAGTCCTTTGATTTCATTTTATATGCATTCCTTCTCTAATGTAAGTTAATGTAAAATAAATACAAAATAACGTCTTTATATATAAAGTAGAGCTGTCTACACAGAAACTTGTAAACTGGGAACAACTCTAAACCAAAAAAGCGAAGATTGTAAAACAATAGCATGTAAGTTTGTTTGTTGGCAAATTGTGCATTCTTCGTTCATGTATATTAACTGGTTGTGGTATTGATTAAGTCTTAAGACATTTAAAATTTGGTAGGTGGTAAATGCAAGAAGGCTACCTAAATTGTTACAACTATAAAACTTGACCAATTTTTATAATTTAAAAAATTGTGCGTGGTTGTGAAAAAGGTGTCGGTACCAAGTTTAAAGGCATGTATATTTATGAATTTACTAATTGTGAAACAGTATTTTTGTAAGAAGCTTTTTTTTCATTATTTGCGGGAATTCGGTGGTGAATTTCAAAATGATAAAAATTATATAAATGTATAGTATTTGCAATGCAAATGAATAAGAAATGCTGGTGTTCGCTTTTGTTATGTGCAATCGGAAATACATTGTCGTTAAGTACACCGTATACCAATAATATAACATTTTACTGCCATGAATAGAGCGTATTGTGGAAACAATAAAGCTGCAAAATAAAGTAAAGCAATGTGTACAGTCTTGTTCAATAAAGCTTGATCACCTGCTTTGGATTAGACCATATTCTGATAGTTGTAGGTAGGAAATTCTAATACTTTAGCTTTTGCTGAAGATCTCAGCTGGGCAAAGAAAATCCACATTTATTTGATTTAATTCCAACTGTAGGTAATAGTGTAGAGGCTTTTTAAGCAGAGGTAGGTGGCCAGGCTTTTTTTGAACAACACTGTATATTGTTGCAGAACAAAAGAATAAAGTGAATCAAATGCGACTGTTGCTGGTTATAATTAAAAAAAAAAATGCATAACTTATTAATGTTGTGAATGAGAAATTTATTATTAATTTAAGTGTTGCTGTAATATTCTGATGGTTTAAGACCTTGTTGACAAGTGTCGTTATGTGTGCTTGAATGTATGCATGTGTGTGCAATATTAATATAATACATATATATAAGCTGAAGTCATGTTTTTTTTTTTTTTCCTTTAACTCTTTTTTTGAGTAATGGATGGTACGTAATTCCCTGTTATTGTATAAGAGTAGCACCTTGTTTTACATTTGAGAGATCGTGAATTCGAATTCCGCTATTGACAATTCCTTCCAGTGTTCCATAGTCAGTTATTTATACTGGAACATGGTTTTTCATCTATATCTCCAACTCCAATGTATAAAGTAATTAAAAAAGATATATAAGATATTCGAAAAAAAACTGGAATACAGTAATTAACAAAGGAAAATAGCATACTTTATATACAAATTATATAAAATGTGCTATTTATTTTGTTATTGACTGTACAGTGCGGTCGGCAAAAGTGCACATCCTCCCCGATATGTTCTCTCGTCATAACTGTAGAAGGTTCAGCCCCATTTTGAGTAAAGCTAGTGGAAGTTGCAGAAAATTATCTTCTCTCTGCATCAAAGAAAACTCGAGATATTCGATATGAACCATTGCAGATGACTTCAGATATATTATAAATTTCTGGATCCCAGACGAGATTTTTACGTTGCAATTTGATGATCGTTTTGCTTTCGTGGCATGTGATGAATTTTCTTTGCTGAACAGAATTAGCAAGGTTCTCCCATTAAGCTCTAATTTTTGCTTTCCTCGTCAGCCGCTTTAGCCCTGAACGTTCACAGATTCAGTGAACTCTTCCAGTAAGGAAGACCAAGACAAATCTGTATTTGATTTTATTTTTAGTGTAGTTTTATAACAAATTTTCATAATATACCCAGTATGTACTGTAGATGTATTTTTCTGTAATCCTTTGTTAAAAATATGAGGGATCATTTTGGATTCAAAAATACATGGTATATGCAATGTAAATATACGGGGTAGGCCATAAGACACTTAATAAAAATGTATTTGTAATGAATTATTTATCAACTATGAAATTATTACTAGTTCTATAATAACACTACGTTAGTTTTCTAAATCGAGTTTTCGAAGTATCCTACAGCATTTTCAATACAAAAATTGTACCTTTTAAGCATAGAAGAACATATTCCATTACTAATGTTGTAGAAGTAATACTATCTTTAAAGTGCTCTAGATCTGTAATTTCCGCAGAAAATTTACATTATTCCTCAGACAGAGAGTTCCATTGGATTGAGATCTGGTGTACGCACTTTCCAATCTGTTGACTTCGCCTGCCATTCGTTAAAATGGATAGATTAGACATGACGTATTTTCGCTAATACTTGTTCCTCATTTATTTCCGGTGGGTTCCAAAGTCTTGAGCTACATTCATATTTTGCATTGACTTCTAAATTTTATAATGAAAGAGAATTAAAATCTTTGTTTAAGTTTCTGAAAGAGGGAGCTTTAAAGACCAAATAAATGAAAGATAAGTAAGGGAGAGGAACATATTTACATGAAAATGAAATGGAACTTACACCAGCCTATGCGTAGCAGATGAAAATGTGAGTTGTAGCCCTATGCCTACGCGTATTGTTTGGAACCGAATATGTATTACAGGTCCTTTCACTTACAAGGGTAAGTCAGTAAGTAACTGCAATATTTTTCTGTTTCTTTTCAGATTGGCTCTATAGCATTGTGTGCTCACCTGACGCTAGGTGTCATCATTGGCTTCGCCTGTAGTAGGTTGCAGCATTATAACATAAGCCTGCTTTCTCTGTTGCGAAGTGAAGACAGCTGCGCCACTCTCTGTGTGCTCCAAAGAAGAACAGCGTTCTGTGATCCGTTTTTGTGGTCAGAAGACGTACCCGGAGCGGAAATTCATGGAAGACTTTCAGAAAAATACGGGGACGATGTGTTGCCACAGCGAAGCGTTTACCAGTGAATTGAACAGTTTGAAAGTGGTTGAACGAGCGTGAAAGTTGAGGAAGAGCAGGGTGTGCAGATACAGCAACAACTGATGACATTTTTGAACGAGTCCGTACCTTGATTCTGAATAACAGACGAGTGACTGTTGACGAAGTGGTAACCCATACACAGATTATTCATGGTTCTGCATATGACATCATACATAACAGGTTCCACTTTCAAGTGCGAGACGGTTCCCAAAAATCTCGATGAAGAGGACAAGCGAAACCGTGTGAAAACCAGTCAACACCTACTGGACCGTTATGCTAACGAAGATGAAGCGTTTCTCAGGTGAATCATCACTGGAGATTATTCAAACGTGAATTTATCACTTTGAACCAGAGAGCAAACGCAGAGCATGGAATAGAAGTGCTTCGGATCTCCCGTCAAGAGGAAATTCAAAAGTCAACCTTCTGCAGGGAAAGTGATGTTCACAGTGTTTTCGGGCTAACAAGGGCCAATTCTGGAACATTATCGCGTCCAGATACCGCCGCCCACACCGCTTAAACTACTCAGACGCGGCGATTTGGGGTGTTGAAGCATCCTGCATACAGTCCCGATCTCGCGCCATCGATTGAGCTGATCAACAGGTGAAGGAAACGGTGCATTCGTGGCGTGCTGTACAAGTTGAAATCATCTTTGCACAGGGTATCGGAAAGCTTGTGCAAAGGTGGACCAGGTGCATTGAAAAGGAGGATGACTGTTGAAAAATGATATGAATATAAACATTGTACTTTCGTGGTAAAAAATAATAATAATAATAATAATAATAATAATAAAAATTGATTGCAGATATTTGTCTTACGCTCGTAGATTAGGTTGTAAGCGAAAGTAACTAAATCACTTGATTCATCGATTGTCATTTAACAACTATCAATATTTAAATCCTTTATGAAAATCACTTTACATAATACATTATTCACAAAAAAAACAAAAAAAAAACACCATAACGTATTGTTTACGTCAGTCAACTTCTGCTACATTAGTCAATTTCTAATATTTATTTTATCATCGCGGACAGAAGTCTTTGACCAGGTAATGGCGACTGGTTTGAAACAAATGCAGGGTATGAGAATTAAATCTGTCATATCTGAGGTTAGATGTGAAGAAGAAACAAACTTGTGAATCAAAGGTTTAAAAACAACTCAAGTTATTAATATAAAATATGCCAAAGATTATGATAAAAGAAATACTTTTTTTTTTTTTTTTTACTTTAGGATTTTTGGTGGCGATTGACCGGCGATGACATACGGTTTTTATCTTCAGATATTAAAATACTCGGAGCAATATTAATAATTATCTCGTAGAAGATTAAAAGTTAGAAGCTTATTATCGCTCAGGTCATAGCATTGCAAGCAGAAACGTGATATTTGGCAAGAATATTTCGGTTTTGTTTAATAATGTCCACGAGTGGAGGAATCTCGTTTCTCAAACAAAAAATTGGAACGAGAATTAACATTTTACATTCAAGGCGGGACAAGGCTAACTCAACTTATTGTCTCGCTTTGGAGATGAGAATCGAGACGAGACGAAAAGTATCGTAAACATTCCTCGTCTTATTTCGATTCTCGAAATGGTGTGTGTTCATTCTTTAAGTAACAATTGTTCTGTAGACTGAATCTTACACGCTATTTTGTTACTTTATATTTCAGATCTCATTCAATTATACGTATTATGGTCTGTGTAGGTACTTTTGTAGCAAAGCTTTTATAATTACCTCTGCGTATTGTAAAAGTTAGTTTACTATATACCTTACTGTTCAATGATATTCAGTTATTTTTATTACAATTATTTTCCTTAAACGTACAGTAAAATACTTTCTATATGAAACTATACTGAAACGGTTTCATTTATAATTGGGTAATTGCAGAAGTGTGTTTTGAATGTACTGAACCCCTCCCCGGAATCCCAACTTTTCTGTAAGTTTTGTCAAATTTTAGGGCCACTTTAAAAATTGTACTTGTAATACCATTATTATTATTATTATTATTATTATTATTATTATTATTATTATTATTATTATTATTATTATTATTATTATTATTATTATTCCTGAGATGTGAAGTTAATGGTTTACACTGTTCCACTGCTCCAGCCAGGGCCGGCGCTAGCAATTTTGCCGCCCTGGGCGGTGCTTTCACATGCCGCCTCTTTAATTTGCAAACATTATTTTGACAGATGACGTTCAAGTGTCATTTATAAACATGTATAAAATGGAAAAGTAAACAAAAAATGAACTACCTTTCTGGAATGCTTACCTAATATTTAAACGACTCTATAGTGACACAAAGAGTTGAGAAAAAGACTCATAAAATGCTTCGTGTGGAGTGTTGTACTGTATGGGGCGGAAACGTGGATATTACGTAAAGGCGACGAAAATCGACTGGAAGCCTTCGAAATGTGGGCGTGGAGAAGAATGGAAAGAATTAGTTGGGTCGAGCGGGAAACGAATGAGAGAGTGTTAGAAATGGTGGGTGAGAAAAGAACACTTTTAGATATTATTAGGAAGAGGAAGAGAAACTGGTTGGGACATTGCCTAAGAAGAGATTGTATCATGAGGGACGTCCTCGAGGGTATGGTGGCGGGAAAGAGAGGGAGGGGGCGAAGGAGACTACAATTAATGGATGATATTAAAACAGAAAGATCATACGCAGAGACGAAAAGGTTAGCGGAGGACCGTGGGGCATGGAAGCTTCTCAGCTGCGGCAAGTGACCTGCCAATAAAGGCAGAACACCTATGATGATGATGATAGTGACACAATATTCAGTATGCTCGATTTCGCTGTATATCTGTAATATACAGCAGCGCATACAGAAACTAAAATTTAAAAAAATATACATTAGTCATGACTAAGAATTTTAATTTTTGGGCTTATTTTATATCAAAAGGTGTTTTCGATAGAGTATGGAGCAAGAAGATAATTAGTAAATCAGATATTACGGTAAATCTAAGTGATTAGCCTAAGCCTTATAATGTACTAAAACACAATACGGATTCATAAATTTAACATACCTTAATTGAAAGAAACTTTTCTTGCTTTGATATAAGCAAATTCCTTTATCACATTCGCGTAGTGCAATGTTTTAGCCAATTTGTGTTCTATTGATATCATCGCTAGACCACTCAAGCGTGTTTCAGATATGGAAGAACGTAGATAGTTTTTAATAAGCTTAAGTTTCGAAAAACGTCTTTCTCCACTTGCCACTGTTACCGGTAAGGTTAACAAAATTCCAAGTGCAACACTGACATTGGGAGCAAAGTTATGTTCATTAATTAATTTTAAAGTCTCTTTTGGTGAACTTTAAGGCTTAATTATAGCGGATAACACTTTCAATTCGTCTTTCAAATCACTGGGGTTAATATCTTTCTATTCTTCGTTTGTTAAAATGCTGGCAAGTTTAGTACACTTTTCAGACAAAAGTTCAGGTGGCATATCTTTAAAATTACTTATATCGTAAAGTAAATCGAAATACTCGTCGTGATATTTTAGTTGTTCAAACCTTTCTCTTATAGCTAAGCGTTAGACCTTTGTAATAATAATCGATCTTGTATCTTGTTTGTGGATCTTCAATAGCTTCATTCTCTGCCTCGCACTGAAACTGTCTCTTCTTTCGACTTCGAGCTTGCACTGTATTACATATCCGTGGATCATCCATATCTAATGCTGATGCCAACTCTGTCGCATCAACTGAGTAAGATTGAAACTTTGCATCATTTCTTCTCTCAAAGTACCTAGATATATTTTCAAGAAATCCTACTGCATCCAACTCATGAGAATCAATGCTTTGAAGATTTTTGCTTACTATGTTTATGTGGAGTAAAAAGTCATATCAGAACGAGTGAGTAAAGGAAAGGAAAGTAAAGCAGCTGGTTTGCTATACACAGAGAATCATGGGCGACCATTCTATCTGTTCTATTGTCATTACTTATTTGAAGTAAGGCATCATAAATTTCCCCTATTTGATAACTGAGTCAGAGCATCAATTCGGCTCTCCCACCTTGTGGTGGTTTTAAAGTGAGACTACTACAGTGAAACCTGTCTATGTTGGCCACCATCGGTTCCATCGAAAAGTGGCCAACTTAGACAGGTGGCCAACTTACGGAAAATAAGTGTGATTTGTGTATTTTTAGAATAGGATTTCTAGTATTACTTGATTGTAAAATTTTAATAAGCAGTGGCACGACAGCTACTTATAAATAATGTATATAGAGTAATCATAAAAATATACAGTACTAGAAAATATTACTATAGTATGCAAGAGCGCAGATATATCTGTAAATTTGGGGGTCCCATTCAGATGCAGAAGGTATATATATGAAGATTTTAAGACAAATTGCACTCAAATTATACCAAATATTGTATACTCATAAATAAAATAGGGGCCACATGAGCTTTGGGAGCCCCCTCGGTCCCCCCAGGATCGGCGCTCTTGATAGTATGTTTATTATATATGCATACATTTCTCTTCCTGAAAACTAGTCTGGTACATTAGATTATTCGGATTGAAAACACAATAACACAAACAACCATGAAATAGAAATTTATGTACGCAGTTTATTGAAATTGATATTATAGCACACTGAGTTATTCAGATTGAAAACAAGAAAAGCTAAGTTATAAATTGAAAAATTCATATGCAATTTATATGACTTCTTTTCAGTTGTTACTGAATGGTGGTTCATTCTAGACATATTTGCTTTATTCTTTTTGCCAGATATGCACATTCTAATATTGTAGTTAACTACCTCTTGTTAATGACATAGAAGTGTTTCCTTCGGAGTAAAAGATGTTTTGAGAAAATCTTGAGGGAATTCATATCTCAAAACCTCCGCTACCTTTTGACATGCAGTCAGGTGCCAATAAATGACAACTGAGCTTTAACCTTGAGAATTTTCCGGAATTACTAAAGCTTCCCACTGATGAAAGGAGCCGATATAGCTAATGGTTTTACCAAAACAGACAGGGTAAACAAATACGTACAACCATTTCCTGAATTCCTGTACGTGCTTTTTCTTATTCACATCTTCCTTCACCACCCTTTTATGAGGGTAGTGTTCTGGCCATTGACCTCCAAGAACAAATCGTGCGAATCTATGCTTTTTTGTGTCCAGTCACAAATACAGAACATCTGCCTCTCATATGGGAATTCGAAAGAGTTAAGAAAAATAACAAAACTGTATTTTTCGTGGCCAAGATACGCAGGTAAATTTATCATTATCATCATAGGGTAAACATTGCTTCAGTGTGGCCAACTTCCAAGATAGACAGGTGGCCAACTTATAGAGTAGTAAGTAACGAATGTCTTATGGGAAAATGCAGGTTCAAGACGAACGAGGCCAAGATAAGCAGGTGGCCAACTTAGAGAGGTGGCCAAGTTGACAGGTTTCACTGTAATATGTTTCTTTAGTATGATGGCCCAACGTAGAACTGACGCAGAAAAAAAGCCATAAACTTTTTTTAGCTATACAAAAAATGAAACATTTCGCAAGAAAAAATATGCTGTACGATTTACTATATTCGGAATGAACAATTTGTAAATTGGTCAAAAACTCACTGTTAGAACCTAAATGTCTCTAGATGCTACAGGCTAGAACGGCCTGTCTCAAGTGGGAGTGTACCTTTTGCATATTTGGGGCGGAGCGCTAGAACATTACTGAACTAAAAAAAAAAAATATAAAAAGACACCTTATAATCTTATGCAATGGAATACATGGCTCTATAACACAAACTAGAAGAGGAAAAGTTCTAGAACACTACCCCCTCCCCTCTCTCCCAAGAGTCCAAATCAAGAAAGTGCTCTCTCTAAAAATTACTTTTTAAAAACATCCAAATAGGAGGACCCCGAACAACCGTGAAAGTAGATAACACATTTCTCGCACGTAGATAGTATAACAGAGGCCGCAAATTAAAAGGGAAAACAGTTATCATCTTCGGTATGTACTGTAAGAAAACCAAAGTCGCCTTTATTTCAAAGTGACCAATAAACCAAGAAGGTATTATGGCTATATATGAAAACATATGTATAATACAACGAGGAACAAATCAATCATCTCCGAGTTCGTGTGTAAACAGTTAGTTATAATAAAATATTAACATGTAGATTATTGCAACTTATCTTCACTTATTTCACGACCGAAGGAGAATAATAGAATGTAAGAAGAATATAAGGTAAGTAAACTGACATTTATATGAAATGTAAAACCGGTCGAGGGTCCTAGAACCTTCTCTGAAAGACATCACAACACATTATTAATAATTTTGTCAAAATGGTATCATTATTATGCGGCACACATACACTTTTGAAAATGTACAGGTGTTTGTTAAATGGTGCTGAATTGTGTAGAATTGTATCAACTCTTTCACTAAAGGGGCTGAAAATGCCAGCGTGGTACCAACGGGCTGATGTATGACAAAAAGGGCTGAACTTTGTACAATTGTACCAAGTTTGGCAACACTTGTACCAATGCCAACGTCAACTGCTAGTAAATAGTGTTGCCAACATTTAACGAAAAAGTGATTAAAATCAATAGCTAAATATGTCCAGAAATTGTTAGAGAGCTTCTGCGCTGAGACAAAGCTAAATGGATTCACTCTTTATAATTACATGATATTAAATCAGAATACCTCTAACAAATCATCATCATTTTCTTCTTCCTGAGGTTGAGGCAAAGCATCTTTTGTCTCAGTTGCTTCAGGGGCGGATCCAGGACGGACTTCTGGGGGGCGGTGGGTTGTTTTACTGCTACTTACAGCTACTTTTAAGAGCTCCAAACTATGGAATGGATTTTATTTATATATAAAATAAGAAAGTTTCCTCTTCTGGAGGGGCGATCGCTCTGATCGACCTCCTGGATCCGCCTCAGAGTTGCTTGCACCGAACTGCTTTAGTTTTGAATTAGTTGCATAATTGTGACTGAAATTTCTTATAGAAAATAACATTTTTGCACATGTCGCAACCTAAGACTCATTCGGAAAGTCGAAGAAAGCGTTTTTATTTTCAACTTGTTTCTAGGCTGTTTTTGACTATACATGTATCCTATGTACCTGAGGGAGCATGATAGGTATATGCCTGCTATGTAATTGTGCTGTTAGGGTTATCCCCAAAACTACTTTCCGCACAAACTAAAAACACGTGTTCTTTTTTTTTTTTTTTTTTTAACAAAGTTTCGTTGTAGTTCTTCATATCCTTTAGGAACTTCTAACGTACACTTATTTGCACCTTTCATATTTCGCTAGAGATGGCCACTAGTCGAGCTAAAACTCGACTCGATTCGAAACTCGAAGCGAATTTGAGTCGAGTTAAAGGTAATTTTCTCGAGTCGTGTTCCGAGCCAAGTCACTGTTTGAGGCCGAATTTCGCGTCGGCCGATTTCGAAGTCTACATGTTAATATTTTATTATAACTAACTGTTTACACACGAACTCGGAGATGATTGATTTGTTCCTCGTTGTATTATACATATGTTTTCATATATAGCCATAATACCTTCTTGGTTTATTGGTCACTTTGAAATAAAGGCGACTTTGGTTTTCTTACAGTACATACCGAAGATGATAACTGTTTTCCCTTTTAATTTGCGGCCTCTGTTATACTATCTACGTGCGAGAAATGTGTTATCTACTTTCACGGTTGTTCGGGGTCCTCCTATTTGGATGTTTTTAAAAAGTAATTTTTAGAGAGAGCACTTTCTTGATTTGGACTCTTGGGAGAGAGGGGAGGGGGTAGTGTTCTAGAACTTTTCCTCTTCTAGTTTGTGTTATAGAGCCATGTATTCCATTGATATAAAATAATGAATTCAACACTTTTTGTTTGAATTTGGTACTATTTTTCAGCTCACTCCAGAGCTGACTGTGGCAACACTGATTGGCACATAGGAATAGTTGGTACTACTTATTTGAGGATAATACAAACAGTGGCGCGTTACGTAGAATGTTTGTAGAATTTGTGAAATTGAAATTTTAAAGAAGGTAGTTCTAATTTCTCATCAAAAAGTGTTTTAGCGTAATAGAAAAATCGTACTCTCTTTCATAATTACTAGTATTATAATATTTGTAAAACGTTATAGCTAAAATTCAAAATGAAGCCAGAGGTGACAAAGGAGTCGACATCTAGAGTAAAGAATTCAGAGAGTCAGGTAAAGAACAAGTCGTACTGTTCAAGTTGTATTATGTATTTAAAGCAAAGAGGCGTTAGGGTAATAGTATACATGAGGACACCCTGATCTGCGTTTCTTCTGTGTTCTATTACCACTTCTACATGAAATACCATAAATTTTCTACGTAGTGCAACAGTAAGAAGTATCCATGTGCACAAGACATGCGATTTGTGTTAAATCCTTCCCTCCACACACACACACACACACACACACACACATAGTCATAAATAAAGTACAAAGGCACTACACATGCAGATATGAAGTACTGGTACGTTCTTTTTTATTTTCGTATCAGTCGATAAGTAAATAAAAGTCGCTTTGTTACTCCCTTTGTATGTTCGTACATAATGAATAATCCCTAAAAGTATGAGCGTCCTGCTCCTTCGGGAACTGATGCAGCTTCATGTATACTATATCCGGCATTAGTTATAAGCAGCACACATTTGTGGGTTATCACGTTTCACTCCCGTATATTATTCGTGTTACATACAGACCTAAATTCCCCATTTGTTACTCAAAGAGATTACACTACAAAACCAACTTTTTTATGTAAGTTTATGAATGTTTCTTTTGTGATTTTTTTAATAGTTTGTTATTATTGTTATGCAATTGCAATCAAAGGAAAATTCTAAATATTGTTTTGTTTTAATAATATTTACTATTGATGAAATCAATATGCCGTACTAATTTGGGAGGGGGTGGGGTCATACAAACCCCACGAGAGGCATTTATTGAGGGTTAAGTTCCAAAGTTGGGCGTCCATTTCCAGCAAAATTTTTAAAATTCACATGGAAGATATGGATAATTTGATTGTTTATGTGCTTGATAATATGTAAGGATGTCGAAAAGAATAGTAGCATTGTGGGGAAACTAACGAGCATTTATATTATCAACATGGCGGCAAATATAACGAAACGATGCACAGGATGTGAACTGACTGTGTTAAATTTCGTGAAGAAATACGTTCATAACGAGCAAAATCTTTTAAAATTATGTGAAGAGCATGAATTAATGAACCCAAGAACAAATTGTGGGAAGTGTGGAAAGGAGGTGACAGCGAAGAAACGTGGAGAAAGTTATTGTTTTCAGTACGGATAGAAGTACTAAGGTAAGTGTAAAATAAAAGTACAAGGGGTCCAGAATGACGTAAAAAACACAAGATTTACAGGAGGAATGAATGATGCAAGTACTTACACGTAACATAACGTAACCAAATCTAATCTAACCTAACATAAACTATCGAAAGCTAACCTGAACTAACCTAATATTAGTAGAGATAAGCGAAATTCTATAATTTTGTGGGAAATTATGCGGGACCCCCATACTAATATAACATAAACTAAACTCACCGAATGTGAACAGTAATGGGTTAAATTCCAAAGTTGGGCGTCCGTTTCCAGCGAAATTTTTAAAATTTACAGGAAATATATGGATAATTTGATCGTTTGTGTGCTTGATAATATATAAGTGTCTCGAAAAATCTGTTTATTTGTTATATATAAGCGGTTATAAACATGGGACTATATGGCAAGCGGAGGGAACTACTTGGCGCAAGGTGACCGAACAGTTGCATTGTGGGAAAGAAACGAGCATTTATGATACCAACATGGCGAATGTACAAGGGCAATGAACTAGCAGTTTTAACATTTGTGAAGGAATACATTGATAACGAGCAAAATCTTTTAAAATTTATGAAGAGCACGGATTAATGAACCTAATAACAAATTGCAGAAAGTGTTTAAAGGAGATAACAGTGAAAAAACTTGACGAAAGCGGACGCCCAACTTCGGAATATATGCCAACTTACCAAAATTATAAAATTTTTTAGAGAAAAGAGCTGGACCCCTTCTGCTAAACATGGGCCAAAAAAAAAAAAAAAAAAAACTATATTAGAGTTTAATGAAGACTGAAAACAACGTGCCCTGCAACTCGCTAAGGCTCGCTCGGCAATATTGTGTGAATTAAATAGTAAACTTTGTTCGGAGACGTCCAAGGGCACCTCTGTTGTATATGCAAACCTAACCTAACCTTTCCCCTACCTCACGATGTAAGGAAAGGAACCCTAAAGTCAGTCAAGAACGTAGGAATTGAAAAATTTTGAATTTTAATAGTTATTATGAAGATTTTGCTCGAAAAGTATCGGACGCCCAATTTTGGAATAAATGCCTTTATTGAAATCAGAAGTATCATTGGTATCTGTTTATATACAAATGGATCAGAGCAAAAGTGGATTCAGGTAATTCATATCTTTATTTACTTTTCTTACTGATATGCCAAGTAAGTCGTTGTATTTCTTTAACTTGAACTAATAAAAGTCGCAGTGAGGGTTGGTTGGTTTAAACCGACTGGTTTTTTCATAAAAACGAACTGGTTTAAACCAAAAACGAAAAATGTTCGTAAAAGTGTAAGGGTTTGTAAAATCTTGATGAACACATTTGTGGTTTATCACGTTTCACTCCCGTATATTATTCGTATTATATTCAGACCTGAATTCCCCATTCAGTAGTCAAAGAGATTATGTTACAAAAGCAAGTTTTGTTCTTTTTTTAATTTTATGAATGTTTCTTTTGTGTTTTTTATATTTATTATTGTTATGCAATTGCAATCAAAGAAAAAAATTAAATATTGTTTCGTTTTGATAATGTTTACTGTCGGTAAAATACATCGAAGTGCCGTACTTTTTTTTTTGGGGGGGGGGGGCACCACGACAGGCATTTAATCAGAAGTATCTTTGGCGTCTATTTTTGTATAAATGGGTCAGAACCGAAGTGGACTCAAATAATTCGTATCTTTATTCACTTTTCTTACTGATATGCAAATCAAGTCGTTGTATTTCTTTAACTTGGACTAATAAAAGTCGTAGTAAACTAACTTTCACTAAATTAGTTGTTCTGTACTCTTCAGTATTTTGAAATTGTCCATATGTAATTCTGTATAATGGTTTCACTTGTGCAACTGTTTATCGTTTTGTCCTTCTGACTCTTGACGATTATATTAACAAGTATGTAAAGAGCAGTACAACGTATTTTTATCAGGAGTCCTTCGTGAGTGAGTCGGCAGACGTATCGCCAGTTAATCCTGGTTTCGAGTTCAGATGGAGGACAATTCTCTCGGATGTAAGTCGAGAAGCGGTGTGGATTCCGCTTTAAGCTTATGCCAGCATAACCTGGTTGTTGCATAATAACACCAAGGCGAAACAAACTTATTTCTGTTTATATGTGATATAAATACATAGAGCAAATTATTTAAACAAAAAATAAACGGGTGTAAACAAAAAGAAAAAACTTTTTTTTCAATAAAAAACATGGCTTTTGCCAACCCTGACTTGAATAAAAGTGCATTTCCAATTTTTAGGACCATAATTACATGAATTCATAGCGTATGTAGTTTTATTCATTGGGAAATGCACTCTTGGTATCTTACCAATTATTCCTTATGGGTTGCATTGCTGATTGCAAATTGAGTATAGTAGAGCTTAATTTTAGGTGGACCAACTAGATATCATAAAAAAGACCAACTTGCTATCTGTGCTAAGTGGCCTCTGAAAGCAAGAAGTATATCTAACTGAGTCAGGCCAGAGCGATGATAATATGTAGTACTGTTTTGCAGTAGCACCGTTGGCAACTGGCGCGTCAGCGACGTTGAGTATGCGCGTAATCGAAAATAGTGGAAACACATGTTTCTCATGTTACTAGATGCCTTACATGTTACACAGCTTTAACAGCTTTATTATTACGGATTATGACGCTAGGGAAGCAGGGTTGGCTGGTTTAAACCAAGGTGGTTTAAACCAAGGTTTAAACCAGCTGATTTTTTCAAAAAAACCAACTGGTTTAAACCAAAAAAACAAAAAAAAATGTTCGTAAAAGTGTAAGTGTTTGTAAAATCTTGATGAACACACATTTGTGGGTTATCACGTTTCACTCCCGTATATTATTCGTATTCAGACCTAAATTCCCCATTCATTATTCAAAAAGATTATACTACAAAAGCAACTTTTTATTACAAGTTTATAAATGTTTATTTTGTGATTTTTTTTGTAGTTGTTATTGTTATGTAATTGCGAAGAAAAATTTTAAATATTGTTTCGTTTCAATGTTTACTATTGATAAAATACATCGAAAATGCCGTACTTTTTGTGTGGGTATGGGGGGGGGTCATACAGACCCCACGAGAGGCATTTAGTGAAATAAGTATCTTTGGTATCTATTTATGTATAAATGAGTCTGAGCCAAAGTGGACTCAAATAATTCGTATCTTTATTCACTTTTCTTATTGATATGCAGATTAAGTCGGTGTATTTCTTTAATTTGGACCAATAAAAGTCGTTGTTAACTAACTTGAACTAAATTAGTTCTTCTGTACTCCGTAGTACTTTGAAATTGTTCATATGTAATTCTGTGTAATGGTTTCACTTGTGCAACTGTTTATCTTTTTGTCCTTCTGAAATGACTCTTGACAGTTATATTAAGAAGCATGTAAAGATCAGTACAACGTATTTTTTTATCAGGATTCCTTCGTGAGTGAGTCGGCAGACGTATCGCATTTGTGGCCAATTAGTCCTGGTTCTGAGTTCAAATGGAGGACAATTTCTCTCGGATGTAACTCGAGAAGCGGTTTTTATTCCGCTTTAAGCTTATGTGACCCCTTCCAGCATAACCCGGTTGTTGCATAATAACATCAAGACGAAACAAACGTATTTCTGTCCATATATGATATGAATATATAGAGCAAATCATTTAAACCATAAAAACCTGGTTTAAACCAAAAAAACCTGGTTTAAACCAAAAAAACCGGTTTTTTTGGTTTTTTAAATAAAAACCATGGTTTTTGCCAACCCTGTAGGGAAGGTTCTAGAACAGAGGTTCCTTTTATAAAACTAATGAAATATATTTTACGTACCTTGTTTTGATCGTTTTCGGTCCTTATTCTTTTCTGTTTTTTGTTCTTCCAGTTTTTGGACTTTTTTTATTGTTGAAATATATTTTTACCGACACTAAGAACACTGAATTTCAATCTTTGAACAGTACACACTACGTTTGTGTACTTACCAACCTAATTTCTTGTTGTGTTCTATTTCTTGATTCTATTGTATTTGTGTGTATGTTTGAGTTTTGTGAGTTTACGGAATGATTTGTTGTGGCATACAGTGTGGTGTTCTTTGAAATTCATTTGTTCGCAATCGGTATATTGTTTTGCATTGTCTAATGTTATTGATATTCCTAGTTAGTTTTGTTTTTTAGGGCAAGTTGGATGAATCACGACAAAATAAATTATTTGAAATTATTAATTAACCAAAATTCTACTTAAGTTGAATTATTTCTTCTAATAATATGTATTCTAAAGCATTGATGCAAATAACCAACAAAATTTTACTAACCCAAGAAAAAGCTATTAGCCCACATCCCACAATAGAAATCATTTACTTACCTTTGAAATAAAAATAGTGGTGTTAAAAACTCGCCCGCACCAATGAACCACTCGCGCGGGGATGAATGGTTATTTGCATCCCTGTTCTAAAGTAATATACGTTTAGGGTGTGTGTGTGGGGGGGCCTCTGCCCCCCTCTGTTATTGTATAATGTACATTATTGGAAGAAATTCTTTTATGCAAGTGGTATTTTGCTTAGTTAATAGTTTGAAATAGTTTACTTTGTCGTAATTCACCTAACTTGGCCTCAGGGTGGTGGACCTGGAAGGCGACCTGTGTCCTAGGACCTTGCCATGACGTTATAATCAGTGTAAATTAGTTTTACTTATGTTGAATTGGAAGCTTCCACGTTTTATTCCAAAATAAATCTGCAGTAAATAGTATCAATCTTTAGGCTAAAACGTTTCCTCAACACGTGATAAGTGACGTGGAAGATTACTTTATTTTGCTAGGATTTAGATAGTCCAAATACAGTAGTGAAAGTAGGCACAGCGTCCGATGATAGTAGTTAATTACAAAAATTGCATTGGCTTCATTTCTCCTTGATTATGGGGGGCTGGATATGATGCAGTCAGGACCGGATAGTAGTACTTGAGTTGATGGAGCGAAGGCTTATGGTCGGGAGCTATTCGCATTCATTATATGAATTCAAATCTACACATACTGATCCACTCTTCGTGTGTTGTTTCTTCAGGTACAGTAGCATCGTATTAAAAGCGAACTGTCTAATGCGGTTGGGTTGCTGTGTTGAAACATGATCAGCATGTTTGGCTCTTGCGTAAAGAAATTTCTTTAACATTTATTTAAAGATATAATAGGCCTACATTTTGTAATAAAATATAAGCACTTGCTGCTTCCATTTTTTCTTGGGGGTCGCGGTGGCTCAGTGGTAGAGCGTTCATCTCTGGTGCTTGGGGTCCCGTGTTCGATCCCAGCCCCCGCCAAGTAAACTTTGTGGTGGACAAACATCGTGTGCGTGGGTTTTCTCGGGGTTCTCCCGTTTCCTCCCACTTTCTTCATTCCACCATTTCATTCATTACTCATCATCATCGTCTCCTTTAGCCTAACCGGCATAACCATGGAACGTAAAACTCAAAGATTTCATTTCATTTCATTTTTCCATTTTTGCTTATTATTTCTCCACTTCCCTTGCTATTAGGCTCTTGAGTTACCGGGAGTTTCTTGTATCTCTGACATTTATCTCTGCATTTACTTTTTTCTTTGGTTATTTATTTTTCTTCTCTTAGAATGTTAGTTCTGTTTCTCAAGCAGAATGAAGTTCAGGTTTATACATAATTTTGCCCTGAACTTCCTGCTATTCATATAGTATTGCTGTCTATTTTTTTTTAAAAAAATTTCTATTATTTTATTTTTATTAAATTACATGCCGGTGTAGGAAAAGTTGACGCACGGAGAATCTGGTGAACATAGAATATTTTCTATAAAAAGAGAAATTTTATTAAATATAAATACTTATCATGCATTGTAAGTTACTAAATACATCAGTAACTAACTCACAATATTGGTTACTTTGTCATACATAATCAATATTGTCAAAAAAAAAAAAAAAAAAAAAAAAAAAGAAAAGAAAAAGAATACATTGCTTGGCGTATCACATATATTTGCAATGTATAACTATGTGCAATATCTTTTAAATAAGCAATTATTTGTTTGGAATTTAAACTTGTTGCAATACTTTGAAAGTGGCTGCAGACATTCCAACATTAGGGGTTATACTTTGAATGTTAATCTGCTTTCATTCTACTGTAATAAATACAGATTATCTTGCGTAGGAAGAAACAAAGGCCTGTTCAAATTGTTCTATTCTAAATATAACAGATCGCCAATGATTAAAAACATGTGACTTTCGGAAAACGCTACTCGCGACGGAACATATTTTGTGGTCAATGGGAAGTACCATATCATATTTTGTTGATTGTTGCCAACAATTGTTAAAGATAAAAACTTTTCTGTTGGAAACACATTGTTGACAATGTAGAACTTGAAGAATCGTTCTCTGTAGAGGACACTAGGACTGACCGGTAACAGCGTTTGTCACTAACAAATAATGTACAATAGAAGTGTTGCAGTCTTATTTTGTAGAAGTCGTGGTTCTGTGTTGTGATTATTGTAGGAGAGAATAGTGGCTTTAGAGCATACCATGACTTAAAAAAGTGTGAACTTTGCGAAGAAGAAATATTAAAATTTCTCGAGAATGGGAATTTATCAAATTTCAAAGATTTTGCTGAAACCGACAATGAAATTATTGACGAGAGTGTTTACTTTGAAGGTAAGCGACATTGTACAATTCCTATTATATCACTATATTTTACTTCCCTGTGTGTTTAGAATGCTTCAGTACTCCCGACTTTTTTTTTTTTTATACATTGTTACCAAGCTGCCTATTTTAAGGGAATTAGAGGAATTCACACGCGCAGTTATAGGCTGGAAGAATGTACATGAATGTGATGAATTATATATTTAGGCTAACTTGGACCTTTTTTTATTTCAGGAGAAACAGTTGCCGTTAAGAAAAACGTTGAGTGTCCTTCAGCCGTCAGCATTTGACAAAGAAAACCTGGTTGGCAGAGGAAGAACCATTGAAGCTATGGCAAAAGAGAATGAGAAAGTACTCCCTAAGTAAGATATTATTATTATTATTATTGTAAGTTGGAAATAATTATATGTAACAGTGATAGGATATGTAGTTAAATTTTATAATCCTTTGCACTAGTATGTTATTATATTTATCTTCTTTTTGGGGAAGATAAGCTTTTTATTATTTATTTATTCAATTACAATTTTGACGTACCCAGAGTAGATTCAATATTTAACAGAAAAGCTTTACAATGCATAATGCTCGTGAATTCGATATGGGGCTAAATACTACAACCTTGTCACTTATGCCGAGGTTCGAAAAAGCAAGAACACAATATTATACGAAGAAAGAAACAAGGAATAGAACGAAGGTTAAATTTCTTTCTCACTGTAGCGTAGTCAGCAAAGTGTCTGTCTGCCAACAGGAAACCTTAGATTCTATTCCCTTCGAGGGTGGGATTTATTCCATGATCTTTCTTAGTTTTAAAGGGACTCAAAGGTTCACCGTTCACACAAAATGGGTGTCTGGAGAAACTTCGGTCTTTGGAAGCATGATGCAGATTGTATCATATGGAAGCCAAGGACATGTGAAACCTCATCTTTCTTACTACCGTTTGTGGGCCACTTTGGCCTATCCCGGATAGAGAGAGCTCTTGTGACTGTACGGTCAACGTGTGTACCGGGATACCAGCGTTTGATTGCCGATGAGAACTCCATGTGCGTATTCCACGTTGAGGTTCACGTTTCATTGTCACGGTACTAAAAGGTACGCGAAACTCTAAATCAACTAAACCGAACGGTAGATGTTTCTGCCGTTTTATGTATGCTTTTTTATGGTATAAAAGCACTCGTATATTACTGGCTCTTCAGTTCTAGCACATGTCTCAATTTGAATTTGTTAATTCTGCAAATTTATTCTGTTTGCAAAACTGAAGAACTTAATTGCATTTTGAGTGTTGTGAGCATGACAATTATCTTTTCACAGAACTGGTTTCATTAATGTTATATTTGAGTAGAAACTCTGGTAAGAGCATAAAAATAACTTCTTTTTCTCCAAATTTTAAAGACCTATATGAATGCGATACGAAACTTGTTTACCCTATGAGACTGAAGCTCTTCAAGTGTACGTAACTAATTGAAGTTTTAATTTATACCTAAATTATAAATAATACTTTTGCGGAACGTGATATTGTTACTGATTGTTAGTACAGTTATTACTGACTCCGCTGATCTGATTAAAAGATTGTCGTTGAAATTACTACCACTTCAACAGATCACAAAATTAAATTCACTTGTCAGTTCCAAAGAAAGTATTGCTACATGATTTCTCCATATCGAATGACCAATTTCCTGTGATTCTTCAAAAGCTTTAATTTTTCCTTTATATTCTTTTATCTGTTATACACTGACTTAGCAAAACTCATGGGATATCCATCTAATATCTGGTCAAGCCTTCTGTGGCCCTGCAGAATGCAGCAATACGGCATGGAACTGAGTCTACAAGTCCCTGATACACTTCCGAAGGTAGGTGACACCACACAGTCTGCAGAGCGACAGCTAATTGTTCTGTTCGTGTGTCGAGGATTCAATACACTGAGCTTGAGATCAGTGGCATCCCAGATGCTCGATGGGGTTAATATTATCGCTTCGAAGTGGCCCGCTCAGTCGTTGGACGTCGTGCATGCTCTTCAAACCATTCGCGGACAACCTTGGAGCGATGTGGCAGCGTATGTCCTGTTGAAAAATCACAATGCCGTTAGGGTGTAGAAAGACCACAAACGGGTAGAGATGGTCTCCGAGCAGCTGACGATACCGCTGACCAGTCTTCCAAAACAATCACGGAACCCATTCCATACCAAGAAAACCGGCCCCACACCATAACTGACACCTCACTGCCCTTGACTACGCCCTCTTGGTATACGGGATTCATCGCTTCAGCAGTCTGCCTACATGCAGTCTTCACGTCGGCATAGTACAGTTGATACAGTTACTTATCCGATCATATGACGATACGCCACTGTTCCGATGTTCATCCACTCCATATGATTGGTGGCAAATGCACGCCGGAATGTCCGATGATGCGGCTATAGCAATAGCGCTCGTGTAGAGCGACATCTCCATACCCGAGAACACACATGTTCCGATAGATTGTCCACTGACATGTTTCTACCGCAGCCAATGTTATATTGAATCGTAATTTGTTGTACTGTTGTTCTCGTTTATTGAGGGTGGCGGAACGCCCGGTATGATATTTGTTGTGACCTATGACGCCTTCATCCACCTATTCTCGGTACACCCTGGTCACAGTTGCACGTGGAAGCGAATTCCTTCACCACCTCCAAAGTTGAATGTCTCATGCATCAGGCACCCACCACTATGACCCGTTCGAATGTCAACTCAGAACGACGTTACATTTGACATGAATCACTCAAACAGCCACTTCGCACAACGTCTTACATACAATTGTAGCTGTCGCGGAGCCCTGCAAGGAGCGTGGAACGCACGTGCTGCACGCCTCCGAATCAATTACCTTCTGTCCCATGAGTTTTACTTAGTGAGTGTAATAGAAAAGCTTAAATTTGAAGAAAAGACTAAAATATATCAGGCAAACAAGTATCATTCACGCAGGGTAAATTTTGAGAATTTGGGAGGCCTGTAATTTCGAAATTGGTTCACATATCAACCTGAAGTATCAGAGTTTGTCATTTTCCAGTGGTACCGGGAACTGTATTAAATTTCATGAAAATCTGGCAAGGTAAGGTAGAACTCGTTTAAAAATTGATTGATTTGACATGGAATGCCTCTTATAGAACATGTTGTGGTAATAAATTTAGAGTATTCAGATGTATGTGTTTATTTGTTAAGTAATTGTTGTAATCTCAAAATGTTTAGGAGTTGGGGCTCCAAAAGGAGAAGACTAGGATCCAAACATTTATATTCCAAGAAAAATAATCGTAAAATTGTAATGTTCGACAGTTCGGTATCACTGCATCACATGCTCTTTTTCGGTTCTTCGCGCAGGTAATTGAGAATTTGTTATATTATGAAATAGCTTGTTGAATGGTAAGAGGAAACTGAACCATCTGAATAATCATTATATGTAGTATTTCCTCTTCCCAACTAAGCAGCTAACACACTTATTCCAGATTCGACTCTAGTGGGAGAAATGAACTCAAGTAGTACGGGTTCCATTTTCATTACGTTCCCTGTCATAGTCTTGCTGCTGAAAATGGTTTTAGGCACCAAATAATCAATCCAAAGTGTTTGTAGTAATTAATGTTTTGAAAATCCCGTTTAAGGCAAGGAGTTTGCAATGAAGTAAGTTTAAAATATAAATAATGGTTAACATTGATTTACGAGTATAATGGTATCTTAGTGCAAAAGTGCCTTTTAGAACTTAGCACTTTTTCTACTAGTTAACACAAAATTGCATGTTTCAAAATAATAATAATGAAAAGTAAACAAATAAATAATATAAGTAAATAAATAAAACTTCTTTGTAAATTCTTTATCACAGGAGAAGAACTTTGAGATGTTCAAGTGCAAAGAATATACATTATTACATTATCAAGTGGTTTGTAACACACTTATCGGACATGTATAGATCATCTGTTCCCCATACTCAAATTTCTACACGGAAGAATTTATCAAGAATAAAAGAAAGAAATATAAATGAAAAGTGAAACCAAAAATGCATGAAAAAGAAAACTTTTAGCATCAGCTAGTTAGCGGTTGGTTGAACGGTAGATTCTAGCGATAGAATCATATGGATATCTCAGTCATACGTACACATGGTGGTTGAAATTTACAAAAGGTACCCACATATTTTGTATGTGTTTTAAATAATTTGCTGTCGCGCTATATAATGCGTCTTTTGTAGGTCTTTTGTAATTCGGGACGCTGAAAATTTTGTTAAAACTTGAGATGTCCCGTCTAATTCGGTACAGGTGGCAACCCTAATTGTTTACCATGGACATAGAATATGCAAGGTGAAATTCTAAGAAGCAAGGTGAGTTGTTCAGATCTAACAAAGGTGTCTGGGAACACCGCTACAGAACAGTTAAGTACATTAAAATTATACAGTCATTGAAAGGGTAATTAAAGTTTTTCTCTTTTTTTCTTTTTCCAGAGATGGCAAACCCAAAGACGTTCTTAAGGAGCTTAACAATGAGAACAACAAGAAAAGCTCAGTTGTGAAAAAGAAGTCGAGTATTAAAGTTGAAAAACCTAGAAGTAAAAAAGTGACAGCTGAAGATTTAATATCAGGTTAGTTTTTTTCTGAAAATGTAAAGCAGAAAATATTCAGATTTATAGAATGCTGCATCAGTACATCCATGCACAAGAAACTACATGCATATACTGCAACTGACACTTTCTCCAATAAGTTTTCTTTTAATCTGATGATTGTTCCCACAGAGCCTTTGGCCTTTTAATTAAAGCTTCTTAACAAAGGTAACATAGTAAATTGCAGGCATCGGAGCGAGTCTCTTTTTCATCTAAAAGTATATTTTTTTTTTGGCCAAAGTCTCTATCAGTCTCTATTTTTGAAATATTAGTCTACTAAGTCTCCTTTTTTTATCCTTACTTAGTCATATTGTTTCGATTGTGGCCAATGTACTAGGAAATGTCAGTAATTAAATAAAAGAAAATAATAATGATGATAAACAGAAAATGACGTAAATACAATGTTAATAAATATAGTCAGTGTGTGCATTTGTGTGGGAGGTTGGAAAGATTTTTGTCTCCCTAGAGGAAGGTTACCATGGAGACCCTTTGTGTTTGTCTTGCTTTTTTTGTTAACCACAAGGGAATTTGCAACAGGTTATCACCTCTCGTTATTTAACAGGGTTCCCATCGACCTGGTAAACCGGCAAAGTGAGGAAATTCATCTAACTCAAAAGTCATAGAATTCGATCATAGTCATAGAAACATTTAAAAACCTGGAAAAGTAAAAAAAAATTAAGAATAGATTTGTACTTCGCAAATCCAGTTGCTAAACCTTTATTTCGCTACAGCAGACTTTTATGGTTTACATTCCGACCTAAAAATAATGTTACGGCTTAACGACTATATAAATGTTCACGGAGAGTCAATTCGTAGCAAGAGGAATATATAAAAAGATATCTATATATTCCTATCTTTTTACATTATATGTCGAATCGGAAATTTATAAATCATGATCTGGAAAACTAAGGAAATTTGTACTTGCAAAATAAGTGGGAATCCTAATTTAATTAGTTGTAAATTGAGGTAATATAAGAACTAGATATACCTTTCGCTATGTCACAGTGTAAATTCGAACATGGTCTCATTGCAGCCTTCGATTCGAGAATTTCCTCTCTATGGTGATGCATTCCGTAAGTTTCAATTAACTGATGTATACGAGCAAATAAAATTCATATCTCCGGTCTTCATGAGTAAACAAATCAAGTACATCTATTGAGTCTCCGTGACTATACAATGATACACGAGTATCAAATATAAACAGTCAGGGTCAAAAACGTCGGCCACTTCTCGTATAAGTTATACGGGGAGTGCCCGATTTTTTTGTCCCTGACTGTGTATGTGTATATTACCTCAATGTTACGAAATAACGACGATATCCACATATTATTGAAAAAAGCAGAAGAACAAAAACTGGAAAATGTAACAAATGCTAAGGAGAACATAGAAGAAATTGAAAGCCAGCTTAGTGAAAGAAAGAGGAAGTATAGTGAGACCAAAGAATCTGCAAATTCTCTGCTTGGTGAAGCCACAGATAGACTTCTGAAGGCTCTTAAAAAAGGGGACCTGAAGGAAGCACAAATCGCTCAAGGGATGTTGGAAGGTGTCATGTCATTGAAAGAAGAGGAATGCAAAGAGCACAAAGACATTCAAGCTCTTCAGAAAAGTGTTGAAAAGAAGAGAAATGCTCTAATTGCATCGATTTTTATTGCACAGTCAAAGAAGAACTGAAATTTATCTAAGTGCAAAGTTTATATATATATATATAAAATGTTCCTGAGATGTCAAATCATAATGATGTTATTGTATCTTTGAAAAAAGCCAATCTCCATCCAGGACCAGAAATAAAAGCTTTGTTCTGTTGAAGGCTTTACAGCTGAGTTGTCCCTCAGCTTTCTTTATATATGTTCGAAAATTAAAAATGTTTTTAATCATTTATGAAGATTGGAAAATAGATAAATATATTTTTTATTTCTCGTCTTAACTGGCATCTTGGTAGGGGTAAATCATTGTAAAAATGTTAACATTTTCAAACTTATGACTGAAAGTTGATTTGTGAAATTCTTTATCAGAGGCGGGTTGGTTTACAAAGCCTCCTTTTTTGCTTTATTTAGTCTACGAAGTCTCCTTTTGTGCCTCATTTGGTCTACAAAGTAGCTATTTTCAATGACATTAGACGCTTCGATGCCTGTAATTGTCAGTGTTAAAGTGGTTTGTAGACGGTTAAAGCTTGAACAAGATTCTTGTTAAGACCATTCAAGACTGATGAAAATGACATCGGCACTGACATTTTAGTTGTGAATTCAATAATTTCGTTCAAGATATTTCGTTTCGGTCCTCACTCCAATTCAAGAACATTCATTAGTTCATCAGCACCTGAAATCGATTGCAGAAAAGACAATAATATACAAAAACGAATATCTGCTTTGGAAGATATTACGAGTTTACGTACTTGCAGTGCTTGTGTGCCAATAGCTATTGTTAATATTATATTAGAAATTATAGGTGTAAATATTACTTGACGATTTGATATATAGGAAATCGGTTGAGTTTGTGAAGAAAGCCTGATGCAAATATGGTCGGTACATCCAGTAGGTAGATAAAAATATTATTGCTATCATTTCGTTGATCCATGCCAGGTTAAATTTTACAGTAGGGCAGCAGAGAAATAGCCTCCTCTTTAAAACGAAGTCTTCGATGTTGTAGCATAAATACCATCGAAAGGCATTCATTACCTCGTGGTATTGATCCACAGTTTTTGGGAACTGCGAAAAATCTTTCGTGGGTGTCATTTTGTTATCTGTACGCCATATGAAGGGACGATTTTATACCTAAACAAGACTACTCTTTTTAGTGTAAGCTACATTCGATGTACAAGAGCCAAAATGCCCAGTAAAAATTTGCTGGCGGATCTACAAGATCAACTGACATGCTTTCTAAAGTTTTGCTTTCGCCTGTTTGCATATTTTTGGAGGGTCATTCTGCACCAGTTTCTGCAAACTTCTAGGTACTACAGCAACGAAAAAAAAAAAAAAAGCTGCTATGCCTATTATCCTAAACTAAATTGCAAATTTTCCGTTATGTAGACGTAAAACGTTAGTGTAATTCAGACTGATATTCGGGAATATCTTGTTCAATTGTTATTTTGAAAAGAAGGTTTCTGTCTATGGATGGAGTCCTTCACTTTTTAAGGTCAGTGTTATCTTTTCCATGCTGGTTGCAAGTTCTTCGTTACTAAAATCGATGTTAAGTATTTCTTCCAATTCCATTTCCATTAAATCTTTGTCTTGCGATGCAGCAACTGTTGAATGTAATTCAATTCCAAATATTCGAAAAAGTCTCATTTTATGTTAATTTGCAGTTTGAACAATGTTTCCAGTCATTGCACAATTGTATATAATCGTTAAGGTGGGCCAGAGATTTTTCCAGCATGCCACCAATGTGGATTGTTTCAATTCCTACAATGACTCTTTTATGCAAACAATGCACTTTGCTATGCCAAGATTTTTCCAGTATCTTATTATATCCATGTTCGGATCGCTTTCCTTATAATGTCAAGCATGATTTTAAAGGTTTTCCGGTAGAGTGTAAAGGGTGGTCCATGGGTTGATGGCGAAATTGAGTCAAAGGCAATGGATATTTTCACTATTTTTTATTACACTACGAAATACTTAATAGCAGTGGCGGTTATGTAATGTAGTCACAGAGTGATATGACTTCCCAATTAATTAGAAGATAAAATAAAATAAAAAAAAATATGTAGATTTATTCCTGTTTACGAATGAGGAGTGACCCAACACAAATTTTAGTTATTTTATTATGGAGCCTGCAACTCTGATTTATGTCCATGAGAGATATGACAACATAGCGTTAGTCACAATGCTTGATATTATCACCTCTGTTCACGTGTTCGGGCTTGGTTCTTTCTAGTTTTCGTTGTTGCCACAGAACAGTCCTTTAAACGCCTGGTCTTAGGTAAAATATAATCACACATTTGATTGAAAATTCTTTTGCTTTTTATGTCCTTGCGGCGACTAGGAAGAGAAGAAAATTGGGTGAAGCCACCCTGTAAGCTCTGTGTTGATCACACGTTGAATGGAAAGAAGGAAGGTGTTTTTTCTTTCTCGCAGAAGGACTAGACTCATTATTTCACGGACGAAAGACCTTCACACGAGACTGTCGGTGCAGCTTTAATGTATATAACAAATTATTATGAAGGAAAAAATAAAATACTTTCTTAATACATTTGACGATTTGGAATTTAATAACACGATGTATGAGTGTTTTTGTTTCTTTCTTCTTTCCTAATATTTAAGGAATGAATGAATATTCTTGTTACATTTTAAATTAATTATCTCTGAAATGTTACTGTGAAGAATGCATATGAAACCACAGACAATATGTAAGTGCTGCACTTGTAGTTCAAATAAATAGTTTTAAAATACAAATAGAGAAGAGCAAAACATCGAAAAATAAAACCAAATTTTACAAAAGAATATGTTACATAAACACGAATTTTTCTTGTTTTTATTAGTCCAAAGGCATAGTTACTGTGGTTTTGGGTCAGTTGTCAAGTCAGGTAAAGAGGGGGAACACTCACAGAGATTCGGTAAATTGGTCCCCACTAGACTTGCAGAATTTCATACTTATTTTGATTTGAATGACTTAGCTCAGTTGCTTTAGAAATGATCAAAATCAATACCTACTTGAATTTCAATGTATCATGTAAGTTATCGTGTCCCGTTTTATAAGTTAATAAATATAAGTATACGAGAAATGAAGCTAGTTAACTTTTCACAATCACCATCACTTTTTTTTTTTTTTTTTTTTTAACACATGTGTTCATTTCTAAGTACAGTTGATAAGCACCAATGTTGCTGGGTGTATGACCCAATGATTTTTACAGAATTGATAAGGAATTCAAAGCTTTCCTCGCTGGTCTAGTGGGTAGTGCTTGGACCTATGGCGTACTGGTTCGAGGTTTGATTCCTGGTGAGAGAGCACGAAAATTTAATTTCGCGATCATTCATTTTCATTAATTATTCGTCGTCGTTAGCCTAAAGGGAATAACCATGCCACGTTAAACTAAAATTTCGTTTCATTAACAAATTCAAACTGAAAAAATAGGCTGAACCCAGTGGTAGGAACATCAGCTGTTTTTCACATTTCAATTCTTTATTCTGAACAATGTATTTGACATTAAGTTCAGTAATTCTGTATATAAGGCATGTGGTGGATATATACCAAATTCGCTGGTGTTTTTTTCTGTAATTTTTGTACCTGATATCAGAATTTAAAAAATCACTAGATGGCACTTAACGTAGGAGGTATGACAGGTTTTATGCCACTGCCGATGTGACTTCCCTCTTATAGAACTTTGGAGCCTCCACTGCTTCAGAACTAGCTGGCTTTTTATTTTATTTTATTTTTTAGTTACTGAATCTTTTTTTAAAAAAACGTGTTTTTGAGTCCTATTAAATAAAAAGAAATCCAAAACTAAACAGTGATAAATGCAATTTAAATAAAGAATGGGATTACATCATTTATAATTTCAACAACAAAAGTAAAAAACAATTATAAGCATAAAAAATATTACATTATTTCATTTGGGATAAGAATTTTTTATATGCAGAAAATCATTGAATGCACCAGCACGGATGACAATATGATATGGCTATTAGTGATGTGAGGTGGAAAATTTTCGCTATATTTTTCCGGAAAATTTTCGTTCTAAAAAAATATCAGTAATCAAGTAACAATTCCTCAGCAATCATGAATAATTGAAATCATGTATAGAAATGTTAAAAAGTCAAAGATCGTTTAAAGAATCTGAAAATTTTCATGGCTCAGAATTTTCAGTACTACGTAGGAACAAGTTAAATAATTTTTCATGAATCAAAATATTTTCTGCCTTATATGGAAAAATTAAAGAACTTTTTATGAGTCGGAAAGTTTTCATCATTTTGAAGCAAGAAGTAAAACAACTCTTTTGTGAATCGGAAAGTTTTATTGCTTTGTAGAAACTAGTGAGAGGAATTTTCATAGATCGGAAAATTTTCATCACGATGTAGAAACAAGTGGTAAACTTTTCATAGGCCTGACAATTTTGGATATTATGTATAGTTATGTTAGGTGGAAAATTTTCCACTATAATTAACTGCACATAGAGCTACAAGATCGAATTTCAGTAGAGGAAAGTTAGTCAGCAACAAATCATAATTTTCCAATTAGCTTTCGGGAACCGGAAAATTTTCTATTTCAAGTTGGGAAATAAAATTTTACAGTGTTTCTCTCTCTCTCTCTTGCTCTGCGAGCTCCTTCGTTGCTAAGCGATTAGCATACGCGCCTTTGCCAATTCAATTCAACTACCCTCTCTCTCTCTCTCTCTCTCTCTCTCTCTCTCTGTATATATATATATATATATATATATATATATATATATATATATATATATATATATATATATATATATATATATATACAGGGTGTTTCAGCTAAAACGTCCAGTGCTTATAAATCCGAAACGGCTGAGAATAAAAAGATGAAACAAAAACTGAGATAGGAAAATGTCATAGGGCGCATCACATGGTGTTGTTGTGGTGACCCCCAGGGCCCTCCTTCAGGGGGGCCCAGGGTCAACTTCAAAGTTTCAAATAGGAACATGTACTGAATCATGCCTCATTCAATAGTACTTGAAAAACGAAACAACTTTTGTAGGAAACAATTTTCGATTTGGGCCACCGTTTTTAAATGGCCACAAAAAGTGGGTCCTATATCAGATAAAACGTCCAGTGCTTATAAATCCGAAATGACTGAGAATAAAAAGATGAAATAAAAACTGAGATAGGAAAATGCCATAGGGTGCATCATATGGTGTTGTCGTGGTGACCCACAGGGCCCTCCTTCTAGGGGGCCCAGGGGCCAACTTAAAATTTTCAAATGGGAACGTGTATTGAATCATACCTCATTCAATAGTCCTTGAAATACGAACTAACTTTTGTAGGAAACAATTTTCGATTTGGGGCACCGTTTTCAAAATGGCCGCAAAAAGTCCTGTATCAGTTTAAAGTTGGCACCTCGGTCCCCTTCACGGAGTTTCCTGAGGGTCACCACAACACCACCACTTGATATGCTTTATCATAGTTTCTATCTCAGTTTTTGTTTCATCTCTCTATTCTCAACCGTTTCTGATTTAGGCCTATAAGCACTGGACGTTTTATCTGATACAGGACCCACTTTCTGCGGCCATTTTGAAAACGATGGCCCAAATCGAAAATTGTTTCCTACAAAAGATGTTTCGTTTTTTAAGTACTATTGGATGAGGTATGATTCAATACGTGTTCCCATTTGAAAATTTGAAGTTGGCCCCTGGGTCCCCTTGAAGGAGGGCCCTGGAGGTCTCCACAACAACACCATGTGATGTGCCCTATGACATTTTCCTATCTCAGTTTTTGTTTCATCTTTTTATTCTCAGCCGTTTCAGATTTATAAGCACTGGACGTTTTATCTGAAACACCCTGTATATATATATATATATATATATATATATATATATATATATATATATATATATATATATATATGTATGTATGTGTGTGTGTATTCAAAGTGCAGAGAACATACCTCGAGTTGGTAGAGTACAAATATCCCATTCTATTAAAATTTAAATTTATTAAGTCATGAATATTTTCCGATTCATAAAAACGTACTCTACTTATTCATTCGATTCATGAAAAATTGTTCCACTTATTCCTACATAGTACTGAAAATTGTCTAAGCCATGAAAATTTTCAGATTCTTTAAACGATCTTTCACTTTTTAACATTTCTATATATGAATTCAATCAATTTTATGAATACTGACGAATTGTTACTTGATCACTGATATTTGTTAAGAACGGAAAATTTTCCGGAAAAATATAGAAGAAAATTTTCCATCTCACATCACGGCTAAACAACGCTGTAGGAATAAGTGGAGTATGTTTTTATGAATCGGAAAATTTTCATTGTACAGGACAGACAATTTTTCGATTCATGAAAAATTGTTCCACTTGTTCCTACGTAGTACTGAAAATTGTCTAAGCCATGAAAATTTTCAGATTCTTTAAACGATCTTTCACTTTTTAACATTTCTCTATATGAATTCAATCAATTTTATGAATACTGACGAATTGTTACTTGATCATTGATATTTGTTAAGAACGGGAAATTTTCCGGAAAAATATAAAGAAAATTCTCCACCTCACATCACGGCTAAACAACGATGTAAGAATAAGTGGAGTATATTTGTGCGAATCGGAAAATTTTACATTTCAAAATTTCCCGGAAAATTTTCATCACTGTAGAGGACAGAATTTTTCGATTCATGAAAAATTGTTCCACTTGTTCCTACATAGTACTGAAAATTGTCTAAGCCATGAAAATTTTCAGATTCTTTAAACGATCTTTCACTTTTTAACATTTCTATACATGAACTCAATCAATTTTATGAATATTGACGAATAGTTACTTAATTACTGATATTTATTAAGAACGAAAATTTTCCGGAAAAATATAGAAGAAAATTTTCCACCTCACATCTCGACTAAACAACGATGTAAGAATAAGTGGAGTATATTTTTATGAATCGGAAAATTTTCCAGAAAATTTTCATCACTGTACAGGACAGACAATTTTTCGATTCATAAAAAATTGTTCCACTAGTTCCTACATCGTACTGAAAATTGTCTAAGCCATGAAAATTTTCAATTCTTTAAACGATCTTTTACTTTTTAACATTTCTATACATGAACTCAATCAATTTTATGAATATTGACGAATTGTTACTTAATTACTGATATTTGTTAAGAACAAAAATTTTCCGGAAAAATATAGAAGAAAATTTTCCATCTCACATCTCGACTAAACAACGATGTAGGAATAAGTGGAATATGTTTTTATGAATCGGAAAATTTTCATCACTGGTGGCTATACTGAACCTACATTGATTTAAAATATATCTTCTGGTTAGTGATGACCACGTTAGGTACTCTCAGAAGCCAGTGGTTAAAAAATCGGTAATATATGAAAAATAAACAGGGTATTTGTTAGTATAACACATGGGCTGAAAAGTCCCGGGCCTAACAAAGAAAACACGGTTTTTTTGGTTCAAAATTAGCTTTATTCATCAACGTAATCTCCTTGAAGAGCAACGCAATCAGTCCAGCGCCGCTCTAACATTTCAATACCACTTTTGTAGAACGATTTATCTTTTGCCTCAAAATAGGCCTCAGTTGCAGCGATAACCTCTTCATTCGTGCGAAATTTCTTACCGGCGAGCATTTTTTTCAGGTCTGCGAACAGCCAGTAGTCGCTGGGAGCCAAATCTGGCGAATACGGTGGATGTGTTAGCAATTCGAAGTTCAGTTCATGTAGTTTTGCCATTGTTTTGATTGACTTGTGACACGGTGCGTTGTCTTGATGATACAAAAGTTTTTTCTTTGCCATATGCGGTCGTTTCTTTGCAATTTCGGCCTTCAAACGCTCCAATAACGCTATATAATAGTCACTGTTAATGGTATGTCCTTTCTCAAGATAGTCGATGAATATTACACCACGCACATCCCAAAATACCGAGGCCATAACCTTGCCAGCCGATTGTTGTGCTTTCGGGCGCTTTGGACGAGGTTCACCAGTTGCTGTCCACTCAGATGCCGATCGTTTTGATTCCGGAGTGAAGTGATGGATCCATGTTTCATCCATTGTCACATATCGACGCAAAAATTCCGGTTTGTTACGTTTAAACATGGCCAAACACTGCTCAGAAGCATCAACACGTTCTTGTTTTTGGTCAACAGTGAGCAAACGCGGCACCCACTTTGAACAGAGGTTTCTCATAGTCAAATGCTCATGCAATATAAAGTCAACACGTTCTTTTGATATCTTTACGATGTCAGCTAACTCACGCACCTTCACTTTTCGATCATTCAAAACAAGTTTGTGGATTTTTTTTATGTTTTCTGATGTTACTGCCTCATTTGGACGTCCACTGCGTTCTGCATCATCGGTGTCTCTACGACCACGTTTGAAGTCAGCAAACCAACGTTTTATTGTTGTTTCTGATGGAGCGGAGTCCCCATAACACTTTTCAAGCCATTGCTTCGCTTGAACGGTATTTTTTCCCATCAAGAAGCAGTGTAAAATTAAAACACGAAATTGTTTTTGATCCATTGTTTTGAAACTAACACAAGTAGGGTCACTCTTAGCACAATAACTCACAGACGAATGAATAGAATATCATGAAATTCTCACAGCTGTCTTGTGAAGGTTAGTATTCACTGAAAACAAGGTGACTGCAATACAACTAGCGCCATCTATGTGTTAGGCCCGGGACTTTTCAGCCCATGTGTTATATAGAAATTACTAATCTTAATGTTCCCATTTAGACAATGTCTTTCAGCATCTATATTTTGGATATAAAGGAGCGAATATCATTACCTTTATGGTGCTTAAAATGTTTCTACTATATTGCGAAAACTCCATTGTTTGCTTAATCATGTTCTTCGGATTAATCTTTGAACTGCTGCTTAGTTATTTCTTCTTCTTCTACTCCTTCGTCTTCTTGTGTTAATACTTTTTGTCGAAATTTGGTAGACATTATGACTTTGTGATTTTCTGCAGAATTAAAAAAGTACACTAAAGTTCTGTCTTACTTGTTGAAAGAAATAGTATTTCCACTAACCAGCAGTTCAAGAAGTAATCCTTAGGACTACATGATTAAGCAAACAGTAGAGTTTGCGACATATATATATAGGCGAAAATAATAAGTTCTGACGCATCACACAAGTGACAATATTTGCTCTTTCGTATAAATTAGTGTGTTAATAATTTTACTTACTTATAATTGTGATTCCTGAAAATCTTTTTTTCAATTCTAGCTTTCGGCGCTCCCTTACAGCCAGCCTTGTTCATGTGTGTGTGTGTGGGGGGGGGGGGGTATAAAAATAAAAAGCGGAGAAAATAAAAAGAAACGGGCTCTGGGGTAGAGCAGTGCGAAGAACACTTCTGTTGGGCACAGCATCGGATGATGAGACCCCTACACCAACTTTACTGACGATTAAATCCTCTTCTTTTCACCGTTTCACAGTTATTGAATGGCTATTAATGGGCGGCGGAAAGTCTACAAATGAACCTCTTCCAAAAAGCTGCCACTTTTACCTACATCATTCCAAGAATCGTGATAATGAACTGATACCATTATCAAATTCCGGCTCCATTATAGCCAGCAGAGTGCAGTTAAATGCGTTGTTCAGAGGGAGGATGGGGAGTGAACTTCAGCTATTTTTATCGTGAGCAACCTTCTATAGTTAAATATGTAATTTCCAACAGCACATTCACATTCCAGTGTAAAATTTTAAACTTTTTGGCGTCTTTTATTCGTAATGATGGTATTTACAGTGCTATTATAAAATCCGGATGAGGTATTTCCTTAGAAAAAAAAAAAACAACTGAATTTATAACCAGATTTAAAGATTTGATATAATTAATCCAGTACCTGTAAATCTATAAGGTTCACAAGATTCCCATCTAATTCTATTTACAAACCGCGTTTTTCTGTATCTTTTAGGCTAATGGAACAAGAATTTTCTTTATCGACTACATCATTAGAAATAATGGCATTAACATTTTTCGTACTGTTGATACTTATACCTAATGATAATGTCTGTATATTGATGGACTTTTTGATATCCTGATGTGTGTCCAGACTATCGTTAACCGGTATTGTGATGAACATTGGCTGTTTATAAATAGAATTAAGTGCCCTAAGCTTTTGTATATATAGTTATAATTCACAAAACTTTGACTAATAAGTGTGATTTTTTTTTTTTTTTTTCATTTAAGTGGAGTCTGAAATTACTACTTCGTATTGGTACAATTTTTAACATAATTTACATAATTTCCACTGCGTTGCTGGAACCAGGCATGTGAAGAACTTATTGCAAAACTTACTTCTTTATATACTATAATGTGTTTATGTTGTATAAGCAATTAAAAAGAGTGCTACATTTTATTTTCTTTCTTCTGTAAAATACACTAATTCAGTTTAACTTACTTGTAGAGTTTAATCACCAGTTACATGTTGCTAGTCTACTTTTGTTTAATAGTTGATGGGAGGGGTATATGCTTTATCGTATATGGTGACTTGTTCCAGACAGGATTTTGTACTAAGTAGTGATAGTATCCTGGTACCTCTGGGTCATATTACGCATAAAGGTGAATCTGTGTCAGTGACCTTTTCTAATTAAGACATTTTATTTATTTATTTATTTGTATTTTCGTCACGAAAAAACAAGTAGTTGCTCTACACTCGTTTTATTTATTTATTATTTGTGTTTGTTAGAGAACCCAAGCGAGGGCTATTGGGAGACGGTAGCTGAAAAACGAAGATTGGCGTTGGAAGAAGCGTTAAAAGAGAACGAGTTACTTCATAAGAGGGTTCAGCAGTTGGAAGAAGAGAATAGCATCTTGAAGGAAATGTTGGGAGAGACGGAACATCTAGTGGAATCTCTTATGGTACGTATTCTCATTCTGTAGATTGAGATGTATAAGATCGATGTGACATCTTGTGGAAAATACAGGCGGGTTACATACAATACCAGCAAGTTCCCTCACATGTTACTGTGGAAAACAGTTTGCGTTGCTCCTTTTGCGTCTTTCGTGCTAAATTCTTCTGACCTCGAAGAAACCACACGAAATTCGAATAACTCGTATGACCATTTTAATGAACCACCCCATTTTCTTCCTGTGTAAGTCAAGTAGCAAAAAGCACTGAAATATGCTGATTTTTCTAACTCTAAGGTATCCTGAGTTACGTTCATCTAGTGAACCACTACTTATCGCTTTCCATGTCTTTTCTTCCCTAAGGCAAATATCAAAAACCGCTGAAGCACTTTTTAAATTTATTTTAAGTGAAAAATCTGAACTAAACTTCGTCTCTAATCGTATGGATTTCGAAGTGCGGACATTTTCGTATAATAATTTCAATTCCATTTCACCTACTTCCACATTGAATGTACTAAAATCCTTTCTTAGTAGCGCCTTATGCAACATCCTATGTACTGTCCAAATTTCAGGCTTCTATAGGTTAAGTAGTTCGGTGTAGGCGTCGATCAGTCACCCAGTCAGAACGACTTTTATATAGAAAAATTAAACTTTGGTCCCAATGATAAGCGGCCAAAGTACAAAGTGTACACTACACCAAATAAATTGCTTACCTGACCTTTAATGTAACGCCTACTTAGGTAGAGAATGGAACATTCATAGCAAACGAAGTGAGAATTTCGCCGCGCACTGATCCGAATCGAACAAATTAATGCGCAAATTTGTATATTTTCTCTATAATAGTGATAGTAATAATAAATTTGATTATATTCGGTTCTGATTGCAGATTAAGATAAAATAAATTAATATAAAAATTACTATTGTATGAATCTTACAATAGTAAAGCTCGAAAATAATCAACAAAAAGCCCAGAATGGCTGGCAAAATTGCAAGATAAGAACCGAAAAATGACAGATAAAATGGCAAAGTAAAACAAAGAAGGGTTTTAGGGCAAAGAAATAGGGTTTCAAAATATTACAAAAAGAAGTCTATAATTCGTTTACTAATCGAATAAAAACATGGTTCAAACAAATCGAATGTTTCATTTTGCAGTTAATGATTACAATTTAAAATTTCTGGAAATCTGGAAATTGTCAACCTGTAAAGGACATCTAACGATCCATTCACCACTTTTTAGTAGTAACAAAATGATGAATGGGAAAACACTTTCGCACTTTATTCACACACGATACCGTTAGCAGTTTAGGAAACATTGAAAGCTAAGGTTGAAAAAAAAATCACGATTTTTAAAAGAAATCATTTTTGTATATTTTTTATTTAAATTACTTGTACTTGATGAAAAAAAAAAGAAAAAAAGAAATGCTGTTTTTTCTTAATAGGTAAACTGTGAGGTTTCAGGTTTCTTTATGAAGTGATGTTAGAATAAATCGAAATCATATATTTTATATATATATTATATGGTGTTTTCTGCATGGTGTTTCTCATGCGTGATAATTATTTAGAAGCAGCACAATATTGTTCACGCAATATCTAAGAGTAGGTGAAATCACTGTGATCTTGCAGATTCAGTTCACAATAATTGGATAACAGAAAGATAAAGTATATTAATCTTAATTTTTCTTTCAAAACATTTTAATCAGTAAACAACCAAAGTAAAATATGCAATGTAGAACATGTTGCAATTTTGCAAACTGCAAAAACTTTGCGTTGCGCTACACAACGAGCATATACCTATTTAAAGTGTTCTATTTATAAATAGAATACAATGTTTTATACTATTTTCATCATAACATTCTAATCATGAATATAATATCAGTATTTTTCGCTTTAAAATAGATAAATTACTTAAGGTAAACTTGGGTATCAACATGAATTATACATGAATATAAATATTTCATTTCAACTTACCTGCCCTTAGTATGACAGAGTAATAGCATAATATGTAGTAAGGTGTTTCAAATCAACAAAGCTTCTTTTTTTAATATTTTTTATTTTTTTTTCTTTCTATGTATTAACAATTAGCTGCAGTGTTCGTTCTTAAAACGTGAACGGGGTGCCTCAGTGGTAGAGCATTTACGTCTGATACATGCTAAGTGATAGACATCAGTTGGCACTTCCGGTTTTAATATTAATTTCCAGAGAGCAAAAAATACTAGCAAGCGTTATGTGTGATGTTCGTACTCTATTGCAACCACAAGTTATAAATGTACGACCTCAAGTTGAAGTATTGAATTCGCTGGTGTGGAAGTCTACCGTAGTTCCACACTATGAAACAAAACTCACTTGATATTATTATTATTATTATTATTATTATTATTATTATTATTATTATTATTATTATTATTATTATTATTATTATTTGATTTCTCATTTTAGCATTTCTATCGTATCTTTTTTCTTTCTCACCACAACCATAAGTTGGTGGGCAACATGGAAATTTTAAAAATTTTCTCTTGGGAGAGCTGTTTAACACTCTGATGAGGTCTCTTCTTCATAACTGTATCTAGATATTCTATCCTAGGTCTTTCTCTTCCTGGTTTTCCATCTGCCTTTCCCTCTATCAACACGGTGATCCAATCGGAGTGCCGAATAAGGTGGCCAAGCATACTGTTTCCTTTTTTTTCCTATTCTATGCATGATCTGTCGTCTTTCATTAGCTTCCTTTAGTATGTCTTCATTCCTTTCCCTTTCGGCCCATGATATGCGCAGCATTCTGCGCCAACACCAGATTTCAAATGCTTCCATCTTGAATATTTCAGCTTTTCTCAATGACCACGTCTCTGATCCGTAAAGCACTACGCTCCATACTAGAGTCTTAATGTATCGTTTTCGAACGTCCAATGACATTTCTTGATGTTAGCAGTCTTCTTTTCCTATTGAATGCTTGTTTAGCCTGTGGTATTCTGGAACTTATGTCTTTTTTACTTCTTTCATCCGAGGATATTTGATTTCCTAGATAGGGATTTTCTCTCCCTCTAGCCATACGTTTGTCCCTTTCTGTCTTGCTCTTGTGCACTTCATCACTTTCATTTTACACAGCAAAAAATTACTTCCACTTTGGCGTGTTACTTGTGTGTCAATTCAACACCAAGCGCATCGCCTTCAGAGCATATTTGGAATACCGCGTTACTTGCTGTGAGTATTTGCATTGTTTTTTATTGGTTGGTATGAGCAAAGCTTTGCGAAATACATTTTGCATTTGTGGCAAGTAACAAAAAACATTCTATGTTTTCTGTAATCGGTCACAATAATATTGTTGTAAACCTGTGAATCATCTGACAACAGTTACACAAATAGCAGTGCTTCCATCTACTTTCCTTATCTGTTATTATTGTGTCTTAGCAAGTATTAACAGAAGATGGTAGGACCGTTGCCTTTGTAACTATTGTCAGACGATTCACAGGTTTACAACAATATTATTGTGACTGCTTACAGAAAACATAGAACATTATTCGTTACTTGGCACAAGTACCAAATATATACTTCGCAAAGCTTGGCTCATATTAAACGATAAATACCAATGCAAATTCTCTCAGGTAGTAATGAGTTATTTCTGATATGCCCGGAAGGCGATGTGTTTGGCGCTGAATTAACACACAAGTAACACGCTAAAGTTGTAGTCATTTTGTGTTGTTTCAACACCTCATTTTTTACAGTGTACATGTTCTTTTCAGGTGGTCGTTCAAGTTTGAAAGTGCTTCCTGCAAGTCCTCTTCGTTCTCAGCTATCAGTGTTATGTCATCAGCAAACCTTATTGTACTGAAAACCTGGCCATTTAGTTTGACGCCATTCTCATTTTTATCAAAGAATTCTTTCATAGCCTCTTCTATATAAACGTTAAACAGGAGAGGTGAAAGTCCACATCCTTGCCTTACTCCTTTACTTATTCTTGCTTCTTTCTGATCTGTTCCTATAACAGCTGTGTCTGGTTCCTGTAAAGTTGGTATATTATTCTTCTGTCTGTAATCCACCTTCAGATTCTTCAACACTCTGAGCATGATATTCCGATTTACGTTGTCAAAAGCTTTCTCTATATCTACAAATGCTATCACAATTGTTTTGTTTATTCTGATGTGCTATTTCATGATCCGTAGACTCAGTATTGCTTCTCTTGTTCCCCATTTCCTCCTGAATCGAAATTTGTCCTCCGATAGCCGTTCTTCGATTTTTCCTTCCATTCGTTGTGCGATAATTTTGCACAGTATTTTTGATGCATGGGAGAGCAAACTTAACGTTCTGTGTTCTTCACATTTCCATGCGCCTTTTCTCTTCGGGATAGGAATCAATATGCTTTTCTCGAAGTCTCTTGTTGTTTCGTCCGAGATGTACATTTCATTAATAAGATTAAATAGTTTCTTTGTTGCTATTCCGAGATTCTTAATCACTTCCGTTGGTATATGGTCTATTCCTGGGGCATTACTATGTTAAATTCACTTTAAGCACTGTCAAATTCACACTGTAAAATTGATGGTCCTAATTCATTTTCATCGACGTCTTCTTCCTTCTCTATCTCTTCTTCGTTCACTGTCTCTTTTGTAGAGTTCTTCAATGTATTCCTCCCATCTTCTTGTCTGCTCCTCTTCTATTAGCGCTGTCCCGTCCTTGTCTGTGTTAATGTCTGTGCGTTTCTTTTGCTCACCGAACTGTTTTCTAACTTTTCTATATGCTGTTTCCGTGTTGCCTTTGACGATATTTTTCTCAATTTTTAAATTAATTTAAATTAAATAAATATTTTCCTCAATTTCGTATCGTATCTAAATACTTTTTAAAATTTTCATGTTACACGAAACTTGTTTTTGAATTAGATGCTTTAAGGAAACGTAATAAAAAACGAGTGATACACAGTCAACTGTGTTTTCTCTTTAGTATTTCTTTCTTTCCTTATACTTTGACGACGAGCTGTTCTTCGCTTGAAAGCTAAGTTTTTATTTAGTGAATGTGGTGTGTGTTCTAAACAGTGGTTCTCAACATGGGTGTTAACGCCTTCCAGGTGGCGTTCTCGTTTCCAAAGCGGCGCGGAGAGATGATTGGGGGTGAGGACAAAAAGGGACGGTTCTGGGGAGATAGACTATTTAGGGGCTTTTGAAAGAAGATAAAAGATTGCTAATCATCTAAGCCAAGTGATAGAAACAAAATTTCCCTTTTCATGGACTTACGTTCAGTCGCATTCGCCCAGAGGAGTGCTAGGCCTTAAAAGGTTGAGAACCACTGTTCTAAACATTCATACCAATTAATTTTACTTTGATTTTTGTGTGCCAACAGTGGATTTTTTCAGTTCTACCTAATGTTCAGTTGAAGGGTAAGGGAAAAAAAGAAGGTATGTCACAAAACTGCATTTTCGAGTAAACGGCGTTTTAATATTAAAAACCGCGTAAAAAGAATAGGGTTAGTTACATCTTTTGCCCCTTTTTACATGGACAGTTTTACATCTACGCATGCATGGTATATACAGTCAAATAGAACCAAGAGTCACCAACAGATAGGACAAAGCACCCGGAAAAGCTTATACATGGACATTCCTTGTTTTTCCCCTTACCCGTCAGTTATTCTAACTATATGTAGTCTTTCAGTTGTATAGAGTGTAAATGTGGTGGAAAACATGAGGGTACAAATCATCACTTTTCTACATCAAATTGAACAAGCAGGAGATGTAGGTTCGACTTAATCGTCGCAACTCGACTTTATTTGACTTAGTTCCAGTTAGTTTTGCAAACGTACTGCATAGAAATAAAGGTATAGGTATTCTGCCATTATTGGTATGTCATTGGCACCAGGTGAGAAGCTTCCATGCACTACGGTCTTGAGCTAATCTCTTCGTCTTCATGTACAATCTTTTATTTTGATAGCTTCCTTCACTGCTTTCATCTCTTTGCTCTCTTAAGAGATGAGTACTGTACTCTCTAACACATTCCTAATGATACAGTGCTTTCTCAGCCAATGTGCCAACCAGTTCTCTTTCAATTACGCCTAAAATCGTTTCTTTCTCTCACACCATTTCTAACACCCTCTCATTCGTTTTCCGCTCGACTTAGCTAATTCTCTTATTTTTTTCCACATAAACATTTTGAAAACTACCAGTATTTATGATCGCTTTTGCGTAATGTCCATGTTTCTGCCTCAAATAGTACAACACTCCACACGAGGCATTTTATAAATCTTTCCCTCAACTCTTCATTCAAGGACCCACAAAATACACTTCCGTTCTTCCTAAATGCTTCTCTCACCATTCCTATCCTTGCTTTTATTTCACGTTTCCACTTCATATGGTCCTCAATAATACAACTCAGATATCAAAACTAATCACCTGTTCTATTTTCTTCTCTCCTACTTCTATATTTTACATCGACCACTTTCTTCCAATGACCGTGCTTTCTATCATTTTATTTTCATCCCAGCTTCTTCACACTGTTTCCTCAAGTTTTCTAACAACTTACTGATTTTCTTTTCAGATTCTGCAACAAGCGCTATATCATCTGCAAGCGGTATAAACCTAATAATTCTACTTCCTACTGACATACCGTCTTCATTATGTTGGCTCTTTTTGACTATCTCTTCTACATATTAAGTAACGTCAGCGAGAGACAATATCCCTGTTTAACTCCCTTCCAATTTCACTCTCCTCTGTCATTTCTTCCCCTTTTCTAACAGTTACTTGTTGGTTTTTATAAGTCTTCAATCTTTTCATTCCAACCCAACCTCCTTCAGAAATTTCAGCAAATATTTTCAGTTTTTTCATTCAAAAGTCTGTTCTAGATTAAAAAATACATCTTTTCTTTTTCTGTAAACCTTTCACCGATTACCGTTAACAGACCAATTACATCGCTTGTGCCCTTATCTCCCCTAAACCTGAACTGTTCCTCTTCAACTTTTATATAACCTTCCGTTCAGTATTGGAAGTATAATTTCTGCTGCATATGATGTGAGAGCATTAAGTCCTCATATCTCTCTTGATTTTATCTCTTAGTCAGTGGCATAGTTATCGTCACGAGGAAATCTTTTGACTACTCTCCTATTTTCATATATTTCATTGCAGACTAGAGGTGTTTTTTTTAAACCCTTGTCTCTGATATTCTTAAGAAGTTCTATTGGTGTACTATCTATCCCGGTTGCCTTTCCATTCCTAATTTCGGATATAGCTTTTTCAAACTCATTCCGAAGAATGTTAGTGTTTATCATCCTCGCGAACTTTTTTCTTCAACATCTAAGCCACGCGCTCTATTCCTGCTTTCATGTAAGTCCGTAACATTCTTTCCATCTTTCTAAGACTTCAGTACTCTCGCTGACTACCTTTCCACGGTTATTTTCAACTGTGAATCCTGAAGAGAATATCGGACCTAAAAGTGAGGGAGATGGGGTAAGGCGGAAACTTCGCACTGAGGATTGCATAATTTATACCGTTTATCTAACATTGTTAGGGTAATTAAATCTAAAAGGCTCAGGTGGGCAGGTCATGTAACCAGAATGAAAGTAAATAGGAACTCTTTAAAATTTTAACTTGGGATCCAGTCTGGAAAGGACCATTAGGAAGACCTAGAGGCAGACGGGAGGATAATATTAAGATAGATCTTGCAGAAATAGAAATACAAAGTAGAAACTGGATGCAGTTGGCTAACGATAGAAGTCAATGGAGAGTTTCTATGAATGAGGCATTGAATCTCTGGTTCCATAGGATGTAGAGTAAAACAGATTAAAAGCAGAAATTGTTTTAGTAGACTCTTTCAATCGAAAATAATAGAGTATGCAAGCAATTCACAATAAGGCCGAAGGTATTTTCTAGAGAAATCGGTATGCTTTTCTTCATGAAGTCTTAAGATTCATATACATTTCTACAGCGCAGTTTCACCGTATATTTTTGCACGAATAAATTTCGTTGATATGGAATTAGAACCGCCAGCGAAGGAAATGCCAACTTTGAATAAGTTTTATATCAATTCTACATTTGTTAGTAGCATTCATAGGCGTCTCTGGCGGAGGAGGGGGTCGCGTCCCCCCCAATATCTTGAAGTACAAAATATTAAATATTTCATTCTAATTTAATTTATTTACTAACGACAGAATAGCAAATAAATAAATAAATAATAATAATAATCATATTTATTGGGAATATATTATTCAGGCTGTGGAACGATTATATGAGAGTTCTTGATATACCTTAGGGGATCCGTGAAGGTAAGCAGAAAGGTAACAAATGGAATCGAAGATAATAAATAGGCTGGCCTAGGTAGCACCATTTTAATCACTTTCTTCGATGTCCCCCCCCCCCAATTTTATATGCCAGAGACGCCAGTGGTAGCATTTAAAGGAAAACAAATTCTCAAAAGATGAGTCACATACCAATCGATAGATCAGACTGACGTGAGTAATAAGCACAGAAGAATATGCGTCAGTGGAAAGGTTCGTAGTTTTCGAGAAAATTGAGAAAAACGAATTATTTTGTAAACGTATAAGAACCACACCACCTACTAACGTGAGACTGCTACTGACGTATACTGTATGTACCCTCATGAAGCTCTTCATTATGACATTAACAAGGCACCACCTAAAACTATGTCATTAATTCTTAAACTTCTATTTAGCGAAAATGCTTCAAATATGAGACATATCGTCCCTCTCGAGACAAAAGAGTGTATCTCATTTTCTTAACAAGTTTAAACCTTTTGTCATTATTTATTCTATCGTCTTGTTTTACAATTTAGTTTGATCATCTTTATTTCAGGTATATGAGATCAAATTAAATTTTAACAGAACACGATAGAACAAATGATAATAAAATGTTTAAACTTGTCTCCTGGAAAAGTTGAAAAAAAATGAGATACGCCCTTTTGTCTCGAGATTGACGATATGAATCGACCGATCAGAACGAACTGAACAAAATTACATGCTTAAGGGTAAGTTCTGATAATTTCCGAGAAAATCCACTAAAACAAAATTTTATAGTGATAAACGGTATGTACTCTTCGTTACCAGTAATAATCGATAGTTCTGCTTAACTAATTGATTTATATGAGTTTTTTTTTTTTTCACAGAATGAATATGATTCTTTGTCATTGTAATGTGATTGTTGATGTGCTCTCTGTAATGATGTAATTGGCACAGACACAATTTTTTGTTTGCTTTAATTTGTAGTGTTTTGTTTCAATTCGCCTAGAGCTTTCATTATTCAGTTTCGAGTGTTTTCTTCAGACAGTCTTGAAAAAACTTCCTTTTCTAGAGGACTTTTTAAAGTGGGAATTTGAGTAGACCTAACAGTCTGATTTTTTTTTAAGATAGAATAATTTGAACGGGTAATTTTTGAGAGAATAACATTTTTTTCTTTTTTTTTTTTTTTAACCGAAAACTATTAAAATGGATCCATACGTTTCAAAGATACTGAAAAGAAACGTTGTATAAGATGGGTATTTTTTTCATTTTTCGCTAGTGATTTTATTCCTTCAAAATGTTGAATTTTCGATCATCGTCCTTATCGTGCGTCATACTTTTAAAGAAAATAGTTAAAAGCAAGAAGTATTTGTTAGCATAACTTTTTATTATTATTATTACCACTTGTTTTCCTAAGCTTTCGGCTGGCTTCACATTATGACTTAAAATCGTTGTTAGTCAAAAGTTGTAATTGTTTGTCTTGAACTTAACAACAACTTCAAACAACTTCACGTTCAACATCATCACTTTCCATTTTCAAATAGTTAAAGTGAAACAATACAGTTTAAGTTGCAACTAAATTGTCACAATATATTACTTTGCAAGGACACAAATAATGCTCAAATCTAAATACACTTTACGCCCTTGATCTGCTTTGAAATAACAGTTAAGTTGAAACAATGCAGTTTTTAAATACAAAGTGCCTGCACGCTAGTACTATCTATTGACGTCAGGGAGATTGGCAGTGCACGTAGCGGAGCAACGAGTGTGAACTATTAGGTAGCATTAATCACAGAATGAGATATTTTCCCCTTATAGTAGGGATTATTGATATCATCATCATCATCTACTACTACTACTACTACTACAATTATTATTATTATTATTATTATTATTATTATTATTATTATTATTATTATTATTATTATTATTATTATTATTATTGAAGTTACAGGAATTAATTATTAACAAGAGACGCATGACTCCATGAAATCACTTATTTTGCAGAGAGCGAATTACACTGTTTAGTTTCCTAAGTCGTCATTTCATGATTCCTCAATACTGCAGCAAATTCAGATTTACGGGTCATTATCAGAAAGTGTAAATGCTTTGGGCTTTGCTGTTGCTACTGAAGATATATTCCTTGTGTAGTACAATGAAGATATAGTAATGGTTAACTATGCATGAATGCTTTCAAATTCTGTTCAATTGCTGAAATATGTTTTCCTTTTTGTCTTTGAAGGAAATGGTTGGCAACCAAGATGCCGAGGAATCCGTTGAAACAGATGAAGCTCTGAAGGTGCTAGCAGAATCATCGTTAACAGTCTGAAAACTTACCATTATTGTGATAATGTGAATATATAATTTTGTATTGTGGCTATACGATTGTTATATGCTTGTATAATTTAGAAGAGACAAAGGGAACGCCTCCAGCAGAGATAAAATGGATTTTTTATAGTTTTATTTACGCTTTGTGATAAACTTTGCGGTCTGTAACTTCAAGGTTTGTGAAATAAAGGCAGTTTGACTCAGAATTTTCTGAACATTTTCTGTAGTGTCATGGAACATCCCAATTTTAATGTAAATGTAAAATAATGCGTGCAGTTAACACTTTTAGGTACATTATTACTATTATTTTATAAATGTGGTAGCTTTTGTTAAGCTGGAGATCTTCGAAAACATTCCTTATTTATGTAGTAATTGTATTGTTTGCTTATTTACTATTTTTAATGCTTATTCATTTATTTATAATTTTAAATTGTTTCTTGATGTGTAGAATTAATATCGTGAAATGCTTATTGCATACTTGCTCTGCAATCTTCATTGAGGAGAAAAATGCAGAGGAATTGTTTAACGTAAAATATGAGTTGTAAAACGTGGAAAAAATCAGAATTATTATTTTTCCAGTATCAATAATAAAAACTAATAATAAATGTGAAGAGCATTTTACTTACCCATAAATAACTTAACCAAACTCAATACTCTGTTGTACAAGGATGAGTCATAAGTCTTTCAATATTCTGGTGCACAATTATCTGTATTTATTACAGTAAAATGAAAACAGGTTGACGTTCAAAGTGCAGCTTCTTGTGTAGGAAGAGTGCAGCCATCTTCCTGTCATTTCGTCAATACTACGAGGCGCATGTCAAAGAAACGGGCCGATATTTTTTTAAAAAACAAGAAGATATAGAAAGAAGTATTTTACTGTGATTGATATACAAGTGTAATATATATATATATCTTGACTATTTTTAGACGTAGTCACTTTGAACCTCTAGATATTTCTGGTAGCGTGACACAAGCTTCCGTATATCCTTTATGTAAAAATCTGCCGCGTGAGAGTGCAACCAGGCCAAAACTGATGTCTTGAGAACTTCACTGATAGTGAAGCGCTTTAATGCAAACCACTTTCAAATGAAGAAAAAGAAAGAAATCACTGGGAGCAAGGTCGGGGCGGTAAGAGGGTGATTGAATAGTTCCAATCGAAATCTCTGAATTGTCTCAACACTACGAGCAGCTGTGTTGGCGGGCTGTGTCATGATCAGGGAAATTCCAGACCATATTATTCCTCTTTGCCAATTTTGGATGACACTTCAGAGATTATTCAGTGTTGGGCAATGCACATCTGCTTTAATAGTTCGTTCCAAGAATTCCTCAAGAGTACCCTATTTAAGTCCCAAAACATGGAAGCCATAGTTGTGTGAACTGATGGTATTTATTTGAATTTCTTTTGCTTTAGGAATACCAGAGTGCCGCTATTGCATTGACTGCTGTTTCAACTCCCCAGCGGTGTACGATATCGTTATATTCCCTGTCACAATGTGAGAGGAGAGGCCATCCTCATCCTTCCCCTAACGGGCCAAAAAACCACGTACAGCTGTCATTCTTTGTTCTTTGTGAACACTTGTGAGCATTTTTGGCACCCACTTCGCACAAAATTTTTGTTATGAGAACTCTTTGGCAAGTTCAGTTACTGTTGTCTGGCGATTGGATCGCCTCGTACGTCTTGTCCTTAGAGGCAGAGAAGTTAGTCACTGCCATTTCCGCCTCCTGCTGGTTGGTGAAGCATGTCTTTTGCGAAAATATGTCATAAACAAGCAGGTAGTAATCCGAAGGAACAAGGTAAAGACTATATGCTGAGTGTAGCACCAGTTCAATGCAATCAAGATGCTGATTTTTTTGTTGAGTGTTTCGAGCCGAGTATGATTTTGCTTTATCCTATTGCAGCAGAGCGCGCTTTCGGTTAACCAGAATTTCGGTAGTACAAAATACATAAGCCAACAGTTCAGAATAAAAATCCACATTAATGGTACGTCCGTTAGAAACGAACTCGAAGTGTATTACACTCTCGTAGTTTCACCATACACAGAACAAGACTTCATGATCGATTAGGAATTAGAATTCTGGGCTTTCGGCATCTATGCAGTATGAATAATGAAGTGCCTTGATCACACTGCCCAGGAAATTTGAAAGGAAAAGGAATGGGGAATAAAGGAAGCGGCCTGGGACCATTGTTAGGTACTATTCTGGTATTTGCCTGGTGTGAATGAAGAAAACCTCACTCAGGATGGCTGGCCTGAAGCAGCTTTTACACTTTTTCGACGGAGTGTCCCCACTGGGAATCGAAGCTAGGGACGCTCGCACCAAAGGTGGAATGTTAGCGACTACGCTACGCGACACCTTGACTTTTATAATTAAAATGGTCGTTTGGATGTTAGTCCTTGCTCAACCATGTTTTTACACATTTGGATTTTGAAAAAAATACTAACTTTTCGTCGTATGTGACAATTCGTTTCAGGAAACGCACATCACATAGATTTTACAGCAGTTGTCGGTACACATCCTCCTCTGGACCTTAGCTGGGGTTAACTCATGTGCAGGGTTCTTACAAATCTGGAAAACTGGGAAAATGAAGGGAAAATGGTGCTTAACCTGGAAATCAGGGAAAATTGGAGATTTTTCTCAGGAAATGAAACTATTATCCGTCTTACCTATTTGTTAAGATAAGCCAATAATTCAGTCATTATTTGTTGAAAGAAGCACTATAAGTAAATGAGTTTCGTTGAGTCTTAGGAGTTGTATTTATAGTATGTAAACTTGTTAAGTAAAGTAGTTACTACTTCGTGTATCGTTGTACACAACATTATTTCTAATATTAAGAATGTAATTTATGAAGATAGTTTCATTTGTTACACTTCACGTTATAAATGGTTTCATTTCTTTTTGTTGGGATCAAAAGATCCAATATATTTCAAGCAAAAATTTTCTTGAAGGTTTTATATCTGGAGAACTACCTATAGTGTAGCCAAACCAAAACTATCACTTAGCTCCGTATGATGTGCTTATTCCGTAAAAATATAAGAAAACTCGATTTAGAGTCCGTTCAAAAATTTTGTGGCCCCTGATCCAAAAAATCCAATATATTTCATTGAAAGATTTTCTTGTACATCTTATATCTCGAGAACTACATATAGTGTAGCCAACTCAAATTATCGCTTAACTCAGTATGATACGCTTATTCCGTTAAAAAAAAAAAAAAAAAAAAAAGGAAAGAAAGAAAGAAAGAAAACACGACTTAGGACCCGTTCAAAAATTTTGTAGCTCCTGATCCAAAAACTAATTATCGGCCAAGATCGCAATCTTTTGATCCATTTTTTTTTCGGTCATTCCTAAAATTCTTGTTACCTTTTAATGTGTTGTACCTAGGTATAACATAATAAATTTGTTTTATTGTGATAATTAGGATCTATTACAATAAGTTAAAAAAAATCGGTACTAGATAATAGATAATAGAGGCAGCTGTAATGTTCGTTCCCCATTTTCATTATGTTAAACTTTCAAATATTTTTGCGTTTGAGGGGGAAAAAAATTCACAATTTGTATTCTCATTGAAAAGTTTTCATTGTTTTATTTTCTCATTTATTGAATTCGAAGAAATATTGAATTCCATTAAAGTACTGTTTTTTCGTCTGTTGACTAAATGTTTAGGAGAGCGTCTTATTTTCTTCGAAATTAATAAAAGCAATTGGTTGACATTTTTTTAAAGAATTCTGAAGTTACAGCTGCTCATTGGGGAGAAGGATGGCCAATTTCTTTCTTACTTTTTTTCTTTTTTTTAATAATTTTAAAGAAATTTTACGTTAATGTGTAATAATATTTGAAGATGTCTTATAAAGTTTCTTTATTAGCTTAAAATAGCAATTCTTTGGTTAGCATACACTGGTTTGCTTGTCTACTATTATTAGCCTTTTGTATGGCTCTGTCTACTGTATAGTGTTGCAAATGGAAACTTGCTGATCTTTTGTAGCATACAGGTTGAGAATCACTGGCCCAAGTCTTTATGTAGCTTTCACAGGCATTCATCGACAGTACACCACTATCTTATTAAATGTCGCGGGTCAGGGAAAATAGTTGGTTTTGCACCTGGAAATCAGGGAAAAGTCAGAGAAAATGATAAAAGAAATTTTGTAAGAACCCTGCATTTGGCACAGTGATGCAGCTCCTGATGGTTTTCTCAAGTTCGTGAAAGTAACACACTATGAACTGGGACATATGAGTTGGTCACAATCGTAGAGTGCTGGTGGATATACCATGGATTTTTTTTTTCCATGGTATATCGTGTGACCAAAAATCTGTTACCTTGGTTGGCCGAACTGTGGCTGATCGACATTTTTTAAAACCTGCACAAAATTTCTGGAACGAACGAGCTGCTGTACTGTAGCTCAACTCACCTACTCCTTTCGCATGACAAGTGTTTTGTGTAGTTGTTGCAGCGTTATGCCCAAGTTCGAATTTACAAAATAACAGTTCATGTATCAGATGTTGTTGAGTTCTCATTATCACTGGTGCTAAAAACTGACTGAAAATAGTAACGTGGGGGGCGGCTTCCTAGTTCACTTGCCACACTACCTCTTGGGTTGGCCGATCACGACATATACACGCATCTGCTGTTTGGGTTGTGGAAAAAATCCAAGATCTAAGACCCTTGTATTATGTATGAGACACATTCATTCTTAGGACAATTCCCATGTCGGAACTACTTCGTGGATCGCAAACTAGTACAACATATTTGGTCTAGGAATTAATTCGTGCGGGTGGACAAGAGATGGCGCAACGAAGGGAGCGTCCCACAGTTCCGTGTATCCACACATGTGTTGCAAACCCCTGTCATCGCGTATCGTTCGTAGTATAGGGCAGTGGATTAAAGCGTCAACAACACCAGTTTGTAGTTAAGTGAACATGGCGCAATTTGTGCCTGATAAAGTGTTTTTGCGGGGTGTCCTGCTGCATTACTTTAACATGCAGAAAAGTGCGACTGAAAGTCATCGTATTTTGGTGGAAGTGTATGGTGACCATGCTCTAGCTGAGCGAACGTGTCAGAAGTGGTTTGCACGGTTTAGAAGTGGTGATTTCGGCTTGGCAGACCAAGAGCGAGCTGGACAGCCAAAAAAATTTCAAGACGAAGAATTGACAGCATTGCTCGAGCAGGATTCGTGTCAAACGCAGGAACAACTTGCAGCAGCATTAGGCGTTGATCAAACAACAGTCTCCAAACGCTTGAAAACCATGGGAATGATTCAAAAGATGTCACATTGGGTTCCACATGAATTGAAAGACAGAGACGTTGAAAGACGAAAAACCATTTGCGAATTGCTACTTCAACGACAGAGCAGAAAGGGGTTTCTGCATCGAATTATTACGGGTGATGAGAAGTGGATCCATTACGAGAACCCTAAACGAAAAAAGGCCTGGGTGAAACCAGGTGAACCAGGTCCATCACAACCAAAACGAGATATTCACTGTGCAAAGGTTATGCTGTGCATATGGTGGGATATGAAAGGTGTGGTGTACTATGAGCTGCTGCAACCGGGTGAAACTATGAATGGAGAACGTTATCGACGACAATTAATGCGTTTGAAGCAAGCTCTGGCCAGAACACGACCAGAATGGGAGAACAGACATGATAAACTTATTGTTCAACATGATAACGCTCGCCCACATGTCGCAAAACCGGTCAAAACCTATTTAGAAAATGTCGGATGGGAAGTTTTACCCCACCCGCCGTATTCACCAGACGTTGCTCTTTCGGACTACTACTTGTTCGATTGCATGAACAACGATTTGATTGGACAGCGGTTTACTTCTTCAGAAGATATCGAAACATGGGTCTCTGACTGGATCGCTTCCAAGGATGAGGACTTCTTTCGCCACGGAATCCGTACATTGCCTGACAGATGGGCGAAAGTGGTGGCTAGCGATGGACAATATTTTTCTTAAGGTATTTATGTATTTTGTGTTTGTACTACAGCTTCAATGCGTGCGTACCAACCGCACGAAATAATTCCTAGACCAAATAGAATGAGTTAACAAAACGATGTTTTGTTCCATTCAGTTTTTGAATTTTATAATGATTATTGTTTTTTTCTCAGTTGTTACTTCCGCAAATGACCGAGACAGAATTATTCTGTAGTCTGAAAATCCTACATTGTTCCTGTAAAGGAGATTTTCTTTTTCTTTCTTCTTCTTCTTTTTTTTTGTAGTGTTCAAGATCGTAAAATCATTTTACGTAAGTTCTAAATTTTAACAGCATTTGAAAACTTGGTTTTTAAAAATCGTTGTTTGAGTACATTTAAAACACATATGAAACAGATTGACAAAATATTCCCAATTTTTTGTCCATTTTGAGTTAGTTAAGGGTTTATTTAACACTTGTATTTTTTTTTCAATCTCGACTAGTTTCTAAAATGTTCTCCAGATTCTAATTTCAGTACAGTTTGACGTTCCGCGTGTATTGTGATGTTTGTTATTATTTTACAGGTAATTTCTGTGCATTCCCTTTGCGTGCTTGCACCTTGCTAATAATTACATATTTTCTCGCAAATTCTCGTAAACATTTCGTTTTTCTTTACATCTATGGCGAGGAAATCTGTGTTTAACAAGATGTGATTGGAAAAAGAAATTCACCCGACATGGTCGAAGTGGCTCCGAGAAGTGTCAAGTGAAAATTTCGGCTTACTGTATTTTATGTAAACAAAAGTTTGCTTTGAGATGTGGGAGAAAAAGAGTTGTTTCTCACAAAAGTCGAAAAAAACATTGTTGATTAGCGGGCTCAGAAGTGTAGTAGTCTTAACTTGCGGTTAACTAAATATCTTCTGCCGAAAGGTGTCCTCAAAGTGATAGTAAAGACCGAAGTATGTGTCCTCAAAGTAGTGTTAAGACCGAAGTATGCGCACATTTCTTTGTAAAGACGAAGTTACATGTGCAGAAATTCTGTGGTGTTTACATTCAGTTACAGCAACTAGTGCAGTTATTTTATTCACATATATGTTTCCTGGCAATGAAACCGCTAGTAGTATGAAACTTCAGAAAGACAAAATAGCGTATACCATTGCTTTTGGATTAGATCCTTTCTTCCAGACCGAACTAGAACGAAGAACTGGTTATATATTATGATAAAAACTTAACGTCTCAGAAAAAGAACAGATTAACATACTAGATCGTTTTGGGGATACCGACCAAACTATCGTGGTTGATAGATACTTAAATTCTGTATTCCGAGGACATACGACAGTTGCAGATTTGCGTTATGCATTTGAAAAAGATATTAAAAATATCCAATCCGGAAACATAATTGAGATATCCATGGGCAGACCAGCATTTAATTGGAAATTCTTCAATAAGATAAAGAACTATAGCAAGTAGTAACCTGGAAGGTAAAAGATTACTTGAAATCGGTAGCTGTGGTCTTCATGCTATTCATGGTGCCTTCAAAATATCCTTCCCAAGTTGTGACTGGAACGTAGCTGTTTTCCTAAGAGCCATCTGTAACTTATTCAAAAACATTCCAGTGCGAAGGGCAGATTTTGTGGCAATTACTGAATCATCTGTGTTTTCTAAAAAAGTTCTACCCGATTCTTTGGGTATAAAACGTGAATATAGTAGACACAGTTCAGCAATTATTAGCAAACTTGAAAAAGTACGTCGATTGAGTTTCAGGTAGTAACGGAGAACCATCGTGTGATAGCTTTAAAATTGTTAAATTATGTTTGAAAGATTCTTTGCTAGGAGCTAAATTAGGTTTCTTCCAAACTGTTGCTGCAGATATTCAACCTTTTTTCTAGCCAAAGTTTAGTTAAATTCACACGGCACTTCGGCAATACTTCCTTTTTTATTATTATTATTATTATGGTGAAGTACTTAAACTGAAATCCCTTATGATGATATTTGTATTAAAAAAAAGAAAAAAAGTGATTGAAGCAGCAAGTTCTGAGAAAATTTACCTTAAGGATCTGTTTTCGGCTGAACAAGTTAATGTCGGGTTTGTAACACGTACAGGTTTAAATCGGAGAAGTTACCTAAACTGGATATCCTTCGTTTTCGGAGAGCTGTACGTTGCATATTTTAACAGATTTGTGTAAGAAGATTCTGTGTAAATCTTCGTTGAAATACAGATTTATTCACGGTGCTGCATGCTTCTCTCTCGATTCAATTTTAAACAAGAAGCTTGGGGAGGACCATAAACGTAGCATTGGAAGTGCTTGTAGAGAATCATTTGTCTGACCCTGCTGTTGATGAAGTAAAAGGACTCTATGGTGAAACTTGTACGTACTCAAGATGCAGTTACTACAATAATGAAGAATTTTGACGTGACTACCGATTGTTCAGATCACTTGTGTTCTTCATTCTTGACAACACTAACTCCAGCAACAACTTATCAGTGTTTATTAAGAAAATTCTAATGTTATCGCATCGGAAACTCTTTCGTTAAACGCACTTTCTCTTTGAATAAGGAGTTTCTTGTGGATAATCTACAAAAAAGTCTTTATTTTCGCAAATAATAGTACATGACGCTGTCACATTCCATGGAAGTGTTCATTCAATGCCTATCTTGGAACAATTAATTCATACAGCAAGAAATACTCGTACAAATGCCAAATAGAAAGAGACTCTCAGAAACAAGAATACAACAACTGAGGCAGAGAAAAATTGTTCGAAAGAAAGAAAAGGAGCTGCTGCAGAGTTGGAACAATTGAAGAAAAAGAAGGAAAAATCCTTGAGAAGGCAGCAAAAGAAATAAACGAAGTTGAACATATAAAAAAATCTTAAAAGATCCAGTAACGTGATCACAATATGAGATCTCATGCGGAATAACGTTTAACATTTCCAATTTTATTGTTAATGCTTAACACAATTTAAAAACATATCCACTAAAGTCTAAAATACTAAGTATAGAATATTTTTATAATCTAGAATACTAAAATCCACAATGTTTGTCAGTATTTGTATCTCGAAATAACATTCTTGTAAGTAACCACACATATACAAGGGGGTATCAAAAAGTTCATGAAATCACCTAGAAGAAATCCACTCTGGAGAACTCTGACACCATTATGATATTAGTCCTTTATGTAGTAGTTACTAGTCTATTGTCGTGCATGTATTACGCCTAGTTCATACTTCATATACTACATCCTGGTATACTAAGAATCCAGTATAAGTGATTAGTTAAAATGAAAGAATTTTATAGTATCGGTAGTGATGAGTATCCGCCGCTGTCAATTCAAAATTACTGGTTTTTGTTTCTTCTCTATGGAAGTAAGTAAAAGAACTGGAAGGAATAATTAAGTTAGCAAATTTTATTCACACTGAGAGAGATTATTGAGAAATACAAAAAACAATAAGATTACATTGAAATAACGTAAATTTTGTAATCACAGAATATTTTACACAAGAGACCTTACTTAGCTCAGATTCTTTTCCAACTGAGATTTACAAACAGGAAAAAGTCTTACATGAGTATAAGGTGTCCTCTCACCGACATGACTCTGAATTTTCCTTTCGTCTTTGGTTGCTTCCGTCCTCCTTTTTGCCAGCCTGTATCCTCCTTATATCCCTCGTGTTTATCACACTTTAATTATGTTTCTAATAATTAAGAAGTCTCGTCCCTTAGGCAAGGTTGTTTTCTCAAAAAACATTTTAATAGTTATTCTTCTTAGTACATATTATATTATATTATCCTTTTTTTTCTTGCAAAATCTGTTTCCCAACACATTCCCCCACTGTATCAGTACATAACTCGAACAACACCTTTTTGTGTGTGTCGGTCTTATCCTTTTTCTTGCAAAAATCTGTCCTTGCAGTGAGCCAGTACTATAGGTTTGGTAATTTAAGTTTTCAGCATATCCATCACACTTGAAAATAAAAATTGCTGATTCTTCTTCATATAATGATATATTAAACGAAAGTTTGTATAACAGATCACAGAATAAGATTACTGCATACTATATTACATTTAGTTTTGATATACTTCGAGATACTTTTTAAATGATCTGACAAACATGAACTTAATTTAATATTTAAATAAACTTTAGGCACTTAAAATTTCTCATCTCATAATCTTTAGTTCATCAATATTACACATTACATTATTGACCAGAGCCATGATTAGTAAAAATGAAAGAATTTTATAGTATTAGTAGTGATGAGTATCCGCCGCTGTCAATTTAAAATACTGGTTTTTATCTCTTCTCTATGAAACTAAGTAAAAGAACCGGAAGGATTACTTAAGTTAGAAAATTTTATTCACACTGAGAGAGATTATTGAGGAATACAAAAAACAATAAGATTACATTGAAATAACGTAAATTTTGTAATCACAGAATATTTTACATAAGAGACCTTACTTAGCTTAGATTCTTTTCCAACTGAGATTTACAAACAGGAAAAAGTCTTACATGAGTATAAGGTGTCCTCTCACCCACATGACTCTGAATTCTCCTCTCGTCTTTGGTTGCTTCCGTCCTCCTTTTTGCCAGCATGTATCCTCCTTATCCCTCGTGTTTATCACACTTTAATTATGTTTCTAATAATTAAGAAGTCTCTCTTGTCCCTTAGGAAAGGTTGTTTTCTCAAAAAAACATTTTAATAGTTATTCTTCTTAGTAATATTAGATTATCTTATCCTTTTTTTTTCTTGCAAAATCTGTTTCCCAACACATAAGTAAATCGCTTGAATAGTCCAGTATATGTAACTGGGTGTACCTCACAAGCATGTAGTGTAAAATGTAATATCTTCATGCGAATTTTTGTGTGTGTTGTCATGTATATTTTGTCATTCACACTTTCTGTATTTTAATATATATATATATATACAGGGCCGGATTTAGGGGGGTGCAAAGGTGCACGTGCACTCCCCTTCGTTATAAATATACACTATCTAAAATGAGAAGCTAGCAGTGAAAATAGCAACGCATTCTGACACTTTCTGCCGTCATGTTTTCGTTTGGGGATTAAAAGAAAGCAGAGCTTTGGAAAAGTAATAGTTTAAGTTGATTTTCTGAAGGTTGAAGGAAAAGGATTCACCAAGCAAAAGAATATAATACTCGTATTTGTCTAGTAGGGAAGAAAGCAGAAACCAGGGGGACAGAAGAACATTTTTTTTTCTTGCATAACACTTGAGACCCTCTTTAAAATACTCCCTCCCCTGTTTCACGTTTCAGTGTTGTCAGGGGTATAATGAATATTGTCACATGGCACTATGATTGGTTATTTTGGTAATTATTGGTGCACCCCCTCAGACAATCCTGGATCCGGCCCTATATATATATATATATATATCGGGTGTTCTAAAAATGGCGTCCACGTACCACAGAGCACTATTCTACAGATCAAAATAAAGCGAAAATGTTATATGATGATTTGCCATTTGCCCTCCGGGGCCTCCTTCAGCCGCTATGGCGAATCAAAATTTAATAATGTGGTAAAGTCGCAGATTAACTGGATCCATTAACATTGCTCTACGAATACAGCAAGCACTTGAATCGATTGCTACACTAAGTGATGCTAGTGTCAATCAATATCAACTTAAGCTGCCATCTGGATAGAATCAATAAAACTATTTGATAGGTTGGTAGATCTAATCTATGGTTCCTTATTTTTGAGGTTGCCACATAGTGCAATTTGTGTCTCCGGACGAGGTCTCGAATGGTGTGCAAATATATATTGGCATGTAGAATAACGCTCTGTGGTCCGTGGGCGCCATGTTTAGAACACCATACATATATAAGTTGTATTGAAACAAGAAGTGGATAGGAATGCCTATGAGGATATGGGAGGCCATCAAATATACAGTGTACTTAATGGCAAGTTGTTCAAAATACATTGTTCTTGCCAGAGATAAATACAAAATTTAGCGTTGTTCGCATATTTATAACAGCTGTTGCATCTAAGAGAGCCTAAAGATATTTTGTGAATAGATATAAAACTACAAGTGGTTTGTGAACAGCAGTAACTTCACTAAAACAGTCTGAACAATTTTCTGTTGTGGTCTGGAAAACCTAGAAAAAGTCAGGGGATTTTATTTGTCTGAAATAGTAGACATCTAGAACTCTTAACATCCTCTTATGCGTTAGCTTGACCAGTTTCCTTCTGGTCAATATTCGGTCAGCCTAATGTGGAGGGTAGAAAGAGGGAGAGGGGAATTTGGTAATTGGTAATTGTAGGGTGTCCTAAAAAGATAGGTAACTTTATTGGTTTGCGTGAACTTTACACTGTCCAAATTCTTTCTAGTGGTAAAGCTATTTGATAGATGACGAGTTTGTAAGTCTTGGCTTTACCAAGTTTCGTGAAGAATACAAAATATTCAAAGTCTTGAGTAGTCTTAAAAATTTATTTTGGACTTTTATTGGGAACCTGACGTAATATACATTTCTATGGGCCAAGCGGATAGTTCGATCTTAACTTCCTCGAATTTTGAGTGTTGCTAAGCTCCATATTTCTCAGAAAGGGCTGCAGAGGCACCTGGAAATAGTTTTCAAAACTATGGAAACACCCTGACAAGATGCAACTTATCCGATTAATGCGGCGTTGGATCTCTTGTAATCTGGATTACTTCTTGTATTCGTCGCAGAATTCATGCACGTAAATTGTGAATCGAAGAATAGTGCACCATTCTTCATGCAGTTCAGCAGTTGCCTATGTCAGCTATCATAGAGCTAAAGGATTGAGTATAGCCCGCTCCCCCCAATGATTTTTAACGAATCATAGTGATTTCAACGATTCATACTAGTTCATAATGTTGTAAAGATTAAACATGTTATAAAGATTTAAGATATAAATCTTGCGGTAAGGAAGCTTTAGTATAAGTAGTAGTAGTAGCGGTAGTAGTAGTAGTAACAGTAGTAATAGTAGATAGTAGTAGTAGTAGTAGTAGTAATAGTAGTAGTAATAGTAGTAGTAGTAGCAGCAGTAGGAGCAGCAGCAGCAGCAGTAGTAGTAGTAGTAGTAGTAGTAGTAGTAGTAGTAGTAGTAGTAGTAGTAGTAGTAGTAGTGACTCTTCCAGTTCCGGTGACAAAGAACTGGGGGGAGCGGGCTAAAAATGTACGTCAAACTACTCTAAAACTCACAAATAGATGTGCAATAATGATCAGGATTAGAAAAAAAAAAAAACGTAAATCTGCAGATATATACGCTAGTAGTCATAGGAGATAAGCATCTGTTGCACACTAAAAGACCATAACAATTTACGTACCACTTCACGTACAATTTATTCATTTTGTATGCTTATATTTATTCACTAATTTAAATACAGATGGCAGATGAAAATCCCCAGATTTTCACATTAGGCACAAACAGTACTGGATTTTCATGTTTTGCACCCATGGACCCTAGCAAAATTGCCGCCCCTAACCACACCAATCGCTCTCCAAAACCACACCAATCGTTCTCCTGGATCCACTTCTTAAAATATTACTTTTACGTTTGCTACTAAATTATAATTTAAACTAATTATTACTATTATTAGTTATTACTATTCTTATTTCTTATTACTCATTTTATGTAATATAATTTAATTCCTATATCTGGCCAGCAATTGGAGTAGATCCATTAAAACTTACCTGTCTTCTGCTTAATCTATGGTGTAAAAGACAGCAAAATATAAAACAATTTTAAATGATATAGAGTTATATTATTGTACCTAAATATTTACGAAATGACGTTTCTGGAAACTTTTGTGTATCAAAACTGGTTACGTCTTGTTTTGACATTGGCAAAACCATTAACCCTTATCGGATCTCATGGTAGGTCTACAATTTGTACCATACGGGTGTTTCATGGTACATTGCGTTATTTCTCTTCTATTTGAGCTTTTTCGTCCGGTTTTTTTTGTTTTCCAAGTCCAGAGGCCTTGTAGAAGACATTACGTATGGTTTCAGACCGTCCTGCGTCCAGACATAGGAGATGATGACGTCATAAGTCAAAAATTTATTTTCTCATTTTCTAAGCCTATGTTCAATATTTTTTGGTGGGCTTATTTTTCTACGTAAAAGATTGAAATTTTGCACAAACATTCAGTCCACCGAGTAGTATTTACCAGAGTTTTTGTTCCGATGTCAGTGCTAAAACAGGGGGGGGGGGAACCAGAGGGGCAAAGGGGTAAAAAAAAGGGATATTTTTACCCCAAAAATCCCGTTTTTCAGGATTTTCCCGCCTCACATACATGATGGGGACACGTGAGTCATACCGTCTGAAAGGCAGTTCCATTCTGAAGAGATCGACTGTCGAATTATTATTCTAGGGTAATTAGGGCCGTCTCAGTGAATTTTTATCCAAATATACTTCTCTATAGGGTAAAAGTGGGGCATGGTAGGGAATTTTTTTCTGGGGGGCCTATTTTTTCACGTAGAAGATTGAAATTTTGCACAAACATTCAGTCCACCGAGTAGTATTTACCAGAAGTTTTTTTTCGATTTCTGCGTAAAAACAGGGGGGTCCAGAGGGGCAAAAGTTGAAAAAAGGGAAATTTTCCCCCAAAATCATTTTTTTCAGGAATTTCCCGCCTTAGATACATGATGGAGACATGTGAATGGTACCGCCTGAAAAACAGTTCTATTCTGAAGAGAATGATTGGCGAATTATAGTCCTAGGGTAATTAGGGATGTCTCAGGAATTTTTTCCCCCTGAGATCATTGTGTTTTATGGTAATTTGGGGCATTGTGGGAATTTTTGGTACAAATTCTCTCGCCCTTACTATTCAAGATAGAAACTTGAAATTTGGCACACACATTCACTATACCAAGTACTATTTATCAGATTTTTTTAGATGGCTACGATCACACAGGGGGGTCCAGGGGGGCCAAAGTTCGAGAAAAAATTTTTCCCTCCGAAATTTTCACTTTGACATTTTTTCCCGCTTCTGGTATATGGTATGGGCATGCAAGTGATACCATTTGAAAGCCAGCTCTATTCTGAAGAGAACGAGGTATGGACCATGATTCTAGGATAAATAGTGACGATGCAGTAGCTGCTTGACTGAAAGTCTAAAAAATAGCCCAAAATGCCAGGATCCTAAAGCGGTTAAACGTCATCAAAATCAAGTTTTTACAGTCATTTTCGATGGCTAAAACAGCTAGATGAACCAGTCTCTTCTGAGAAAGAGTAGATCTTAAATAGCTTTTGATTCTTGACAGTGTGGAAAATGATCTTTCCACTTCACAGTTAGTTGCTGGTGTACATAAAAACACTTTAAGGCAAATACTTATTTTAGGATATAAATCCTGAAGATTTTTCGATATGAGAAATCGGTTAAGTTGCGATAGTGACATTTCTTCAACACTTCCCAACTTCTCTTGAGCTAAGAGTCCTTTTAAATGAAGGCACTCAACAACAAACGAAGATTTCTCGATGTCAGCTGCATACACCCTGGAAAAAAAAATCGCTGCTGTGGTGAATTCTTCGGCACGCAAGTTGCATAGATTTGTTAAGAAGGAAAAAATCTGCTGAGAAATTCGTTGTAGACCGCGATTCTTTGATTCAATTCGGAAAGAAGCTTATCAATGACCACAACAAAGGTTTCTTGAATACAATGATCTGGGTTTTCTATCTCCTTTTCCTCTTTTGATTCAGATGATTCTGATTCATCAAAGAATTTCTTTTTCTTAATTTTTTAGGACTGTTTTCTGACGACCCGCTCGGGAGAGTAATACTCCCGGAAGTATTTTTCCGCGCGCTACTCTAGACAGCTGTTTTACGCGCTATCCTAGCCAGTTGTTTTAAGTTGGTCACAAAATTTATATCATGAAGTACAAGGGGAACAAAACGACCCTATATCATGGAGTACAAGGGCATAAGTACTACAACTACTTATCTGCATAAAAATAAATAAATCACTTTTTTAAGTATTATTTTCATATTATTTTAATTTAATAAGTGTTATAAAAATGTAAGGAAAAACTTTCCTCGCGCCAAAAGAGGATTTTATTACTAGCATATAGCGCTAGCCCACTCGGCCACTGAGGCCGACAACAGTAAGTGTTTGTTGTCTGCTATTTGAATACAACGTGGCAAGAAGTGGATAACGCCAACCAATCAGAAATGTGTTTGTCGTTTCTACTTCCGGGAGCATTACTCTCCCGAGCTAGTCCTGTTTTCTGGGCATTCACCATCAGTTTCAAGAACAATCTGGACAATCGTTCAGTTCATCCCCAAATGTAATGAGAGATGTGTACAGACATAATATAACTGCAGTTACAGTCATATGGGATTGTATCTTTTCACTCACAGAATTAAATCTACTGAGGATGTCTCCTCATAAGGCTACCATAAACGAAATTTCAGAAGAAAGAAGTTTTCTTAAAAGCCCTTTAGCTTTGGTCTTTGTTAGTTCATTTTCATCTTGGCTGAGAATCAAACACGTGAGAACCTTTGCAATTGGCTCAAATTCTCTGTTGACGCTTTTGTATGCATCTTCCCCGGCAAACCAAAACCATCTTGTTATGCTCAGTGATTTGATAGAAATATTCTTATCGTCAGGCTTGAAAAATATTCCATTGATGGGTCGAGGAATAAGAAAAATGATAGAGTTCGTGTAACAAGTCAAAAAAACGATATGAAGATATAACAACATTCTGCCGCGCCAACGCCAATTTGTGGAAGTACGGGTGTCGAGCTGCCTGCTGCCACCCTTTTCAGCAGATTCATCGACAAGTGTTTAAACCGCCATAATAACCAATTGACTTATGCCAATATATCCTACGATTAATCTGCTACAATATTATCGTAGTCACGACTATTTTTTTTAAAAAGGCTTTCGCTTATTTTATTCAGTAAGGCAAGGCTTTCGCTTTGGTAAAATATGCATTTTCAATAATTTTATCGTTTTTAAAATATTTTTTAAATTGCCGCACCTCAAAATTTGCCGCCCTAGTCACGAGCCCATGCCTAAATCCGGCCCTGGACACAAATAATGTTATTTATTTGAGAACTATTCTTGATTGCTAATAAAACAGCACTTACAGACTGCAGAGCTTGAATGAGTAGACTATAGATGACATGATGTCTTTTTGCTAGTAGAACAGATGTATTTTGACGTGAGGGTAGAAGCTTCTCTAAGAGACTAAACTTTCTGACACAAGACATAAATATTTTGTAAATATAGAATAGTGTTTGAACTTACTCACTGACGAAAAGGAGGTATATATATGGTTTCTTGTTTTAAATCAAATATAAGTAGGTACAGTGTATTCAAACTGTCACGTAAATGTATTTAATCAAATAGTTCAGAAATCGCAATATTATGCATGTAGATTGGTTGTTCGATGTTCTTTTAACTTTAGAGATATCTACTGATATTTTGAATACCTGATTTGGCAACGCTGTTAGGAATCATTTAAAGCAGTGATCGTCAAACCGTCGATCGTGAGCTATTAGTAGCTCGCGGGAACATTTTCGGTAAATCGCGTCAACGCTCCTATTGGCAATAAACAATAGGCAATAATAATCAAGACAATAAACAAATGTAAGATTGTTTTCTTTTTTAAGTTGGTAGCTCACAGCAGGATTTTAAAACGGTATGGTAGCTCAAAGCTTCATAAGTTTGGCGACCATTGATTTAAAGCATGAAAAGTGAAGTTCGAGTGGATCAAGATGGCGGTAGGACAGATAAATACATGAACGTTACACATTCACATTCACTTTTTTTTAAAAAAAATTAAAAAAGTTTACTTTTAGACATTTTACTAGTTTGATAAAATCTTTAAGTTATTTAGAACAATTAAATACATACATATATAATATCGATATATGACGCCACTATCCTTCGTTCTTTCTTACAATTTTTAGTGTTAACAATTTTACTTACTGTCTGGTCATTTTAGTTACAGGTTATAGGCCTACTGTAACTTTTCATGCAATTTCAGTACTAATGTTGTTTGTACACTGCCAAAGAAAGCTTGAACAAGACCATTCAATACCTCAAATTTACACGTTCAAAGGAATATTTTTCAAGATACTTGAACAAGAGTCTCGAATGAACTTGAAACATCTTTAACACGATCATAGATGTATTGAATCATGTTTTGTATACTGTACTTGTTGATAGGTGGCAGTCCAAAACAAGTTATCGAAACTATGAAAACAAATGAAACGGAAACTGTGTACTGATTTACTTCAGAACTACGCATGAATAACTATAATATTAGCAAATCTTTCCGAACTTTCTACAAGCATTTGGAATTTAATAGATTACCGGTATATTAAACCATTTAGAAAACAGGTCAATTGATTTTGTAGCAACCCCCTTCGAATTTTCACGAAGTATTTTCCTCCTTTTACATTAAATGCGGGTTAGGTTAGCTCACGTTAAAAGAGTAAAGTGCTATCTAAGTATAAAATCATTCCCTGTACTAAGCTTTTTTTTTTAAAAAAAAAAATCTGATTCTTCACATGGTGTGAAAAAAAATAGAGAACTGTTTCCCAAAGTTGTGTGTATCACAAGGCAATGACTGTCTTTTTTATGTTATTTATGCTATTGCATCGAAGATAGTTTGAAGAAAAGGCTGAAAACACATGAAATCAAACGAAGCAATGATAACACTTTTTTTCAGCTACTGGACTTACTGCCCATACTTCCATCAGACTTTCTTCACAAACCTATCCTATATTTGCTACTAATTAAGAATAGCCGTTCAAACAAATAGTAATTTTACTGTTAAAATGTGTGAGTGCGTATGAAAGGGGACTGTCTGAAATTATTAATTTCCACTGTCGGAACATGCTTGTATAACGTGGGAAATCAGTATTTTATGTTTAGAATGTTACCAGTATCAAATCATTGCAAACGCTATAGTTGAGTTCAAATGAGTGAATAAGATGTCAAGGGTTTGTTGCACTGTTCTAATTTATTATTTATTATTCTTATGTTTCTTGCTCTATAACCTCCGTGGATGACACGCCTGCTCCCTACAGACGTACTTTCGCACAGGCCTGCTTCTATGTTCCTGCCCTGACACTGTTAAATAGCATTCTCGATTTTTTTTATTTTTTTTTGCACTTTCTTATATGTGACATATGTCAGGATGCGCATTTTTACCTTACAGGAAAGTTCTCGTAAAATTAATTTGCATACATGAAAGCAACCTCTACCTGTACGTGTGGATTTCGTGATAAAATAATTACATTACAATAAGATAATATGTAATCATTTCCAGGATACTTCAGTTTGCGAGCATATTATCAATCTGTACGCAATTATTTGATATTATCCCAAATTAATAACAGTACAAAACGTCTTATTAAATCAAGAAAAGTCAGTTATATATTTTTTATTTGATGGACTCTTTTTTCTTAATCTACACCCGATATTCTTGTATATTAAATTCTCAAATGATTGATTGGATTGATTTTTGAGTTTTACGTTCCGTTCAGCAGCGAGGCTATATAAGACGTGGACGTACTGATTAACGTGGAATCCGAACTACATGAGCTCCCGCCGGGAATCGAACCCGGGTCAAATTCTCAAATGAATACTTATCTCATTGCCTCAAAATTTATCAATAGTTATGGGCATGCAAGTATTGTAACTAAATAAATCGTGTATATTATCAACAAAAAATACTAACAATATATTCCAGAATATGTTAGCTTTTGTTTAATATTAATGCACACTTGGAAACTCAGGTAATTATGGAAGAGTAATGAAAATATATTTATTCAACACCTGCCTCTGTCTCACTACGCTATCATACTTGTTTTGTATTTTTCTGCATTCAACTCGAGCGCTGATTGGCTATTGAATGCTCTTGAATTGGATTGTTTAGAACAGGACCGAAACGAAATTTCTTGAATGAAACTATTGAATTCAAGACAAAAATTACTTCAGTGCTGACTTCTTTTCCATCAAATAGTCTTGAATGGTTTTGAACAAGAGTCTTGTTCAAGCTTTCTTGGATCGTCTACAAGCAGTATAACAATATCTTCCGGCGCAAATATTAGCTTCTGTTTATTATTATAATGCACACTTGGAAGATCGGATAATTACGGGAAAGAGTAATGAAAAGATATTTATTCAACAACTTCCGCTCTGTCTAACGACGCCATCATACTTCTTTTGTATTTTCCTGCATTCAACCCGAGCGCTGATTAGCTATTGAATGCTCTTGAATTGGATTGTTTAGAAGAGGACCGAAACGAAATTTCTTGAACGAAACTATTGAATTCAAGACAAAAATGACGTCAGTGCTGACATCTTTTTCATCAAATAGTCTTGAATGGTCTTGAACAAGAGTCTTGTTCAAGCTTTCTTGGATCGTCTACAAGCAGTATAAAACAATTTTAGTGATAAAAGTCGACATGGTTTTATAGCTGCGACTATAATGATAAACATCCGAAAGGTTAAAATACAATAGAAAATGAAACTTCCGGTGAATATAAGTCTATATGATTCATTGGGTTTGAAAGGGTTGTATAAAAATGTATAATACATACAATAAAAATGATACATGGAAATATAGAAACGGTTCAAGTTTCATATATACTGTACACAAATGTTCTATGTGGCTTCCTTCGTTACACAAGTCACATTTATGCGGTAGTCTAGTTTGACCTAAGTGACAAACAGTGTGTGCGTGGGTTTCCTCGGGGTTCTTTCGTTTGCTTCCACTCTTCATTCCACCATTTCATTCATTTCTCATCGCCGTTTCCTTTAGCCTAGCCGGCATAACCGTGGGGCATAAAACTCAAAATTTTCATTTTTTTTTTAAAGTTGCATCTACACGATCTCTACCATATCCCTTCTAATGGTCGTAAATGTAGCTATAATGCGATCTTGAAGTTCACTCAAAGTTGTTGGTAGTGGCTGTCTTTGGACATGTTCCCAAAGAGGAGGAAAATCACGAACTGTCAGATTGGGACTGTAGGAGTCCATGAGGAATACGCTAAGTCATGTTCAATACATTTCCCTCCAACAGCGTGGAATTTCTTCATTCAGGTATAAATATACCACATTGACTTGACACCTAGTCTTCCGTTTCACGCGCTGCTATCGGCTGAAGGAATTCCATTCTCTTTCGCTAAGGCTCTCTCGCTTAGCAGCTGCTGAACCCTTATTGGCTCAGTGCGTGGGTGTGTCGGGGTGTGAGCTTTAGTTCGCATTTTTGCCACGGCTCAAGACATTTTGGCAGCACAATATCACATAGATGTGTAACGAAAGGAGTCCGCATCGAATGGACAATTTCTGTATATTTTCATATATCATTAGCTAATGTATGTGTTATACATTTTTAATAGAGCTTTTTCAAATCCGATGAGTATGTATATGCTCCACGATATAACAGTACAAAATGTCTTAGGGAATCATTTGAAGCAGAAAAAGTAAAACATTTGTTTGTTTACAATTTGATAACTGAACGACCTATTATAAACTTGTACGGAAATAAATTATTTCTACTGTAGTTAAGCAATAACTCTTTATATGTTATTATTGCTCTATCAAATGCGAGGCTTAAAGCGTAATTTTTTACGTTGAATTTTTTAAAGGGACATGTTGATGTAGATAATACGCATACGCAAATTTTCGGATCGTGTTATGCAGTTCGAATTTGGAATTACAATTGGCAATCTCATTCGGTTTCACTGGAGGCACTGCTTCGAAAATTCGAATACGGATTAGCATATTTACATATCTCGGCTAAACACAGTTTCTACTCGGCACGTATCGGTCTCATTTGATACGACTAAATTAGAGTTGGTAATTTCGCACTGACAAAAGCGTGCTCACTCGGGTCAACTGGGCTGAGGTCTCAGTCTAAAAGTGGGTTGTACTCGCTCATGATTGTTCCCATTAACCATATTGCGGCTAGAACTCAGCCTCTAGTTTTCTATAAATTTGTAGGACTCGCATTTAAATATTGAGGTCGAGGCCGAAGGTCTTATGCAGAGTCGTTTTGACATATGATTAGCGGCATACTAAAGGCCTGACTACTGTAGAAAACATATGTTAGCCAAACTCTTTAGTATGGCACTAATCACGCGTCAGAACGACTGCATAAGACACCGAGAATCCAGCTCTCAAGTTTACATCCCAAATCTTTTTTTCTGCTCGCCTCCCTTATTCTTTCGTACAGTTGAATTAATCACACTCGAAGCATTTAGGGGAGAAGATGAAGTCAAAATGTGAGGAGTTGCTTTGAGACACTAGTTGCTATTACAAAGGGAGTACTTCACACAAAACTGACGTAATCGCAATTTAATGTATTTTAGTTCTGGGAGAGAGGAACTTTTCTCCAGAAGAATGTCTAAAAGAGATACTGACCCGAGGCTCCATTCCGTATCAGTTTGCTTTCTGCAATTCAAGATGCGTTTTAGTTTGCGACAGTAGCATAGGCAATCTGCACTGTATATTTTTGCAAGTCAGGATGCGTAACACTCCACAATTATGGCGAAGAATGACGGAATTAGGCCCCGGAAGCGGGTGTAAATTAAGTAGAAGCCATAATATGATAAGTACCCACTTTGATATTTATTGACTTTTGCTAATTACAAACAGGAATGAAAACACATTGTATCATCGAATGAAAGCATATTGTGCAGATAAAGAATATGAGGTCACTATTCTATGATTATAAATATATTTTTAAAGTCTCCTAATGCCTCCACATTCTGTTCTATCGGTTTATTTAAAATTTTAGCATCCTCCAAAGTCCTGGATAACAATAGAGATAACGCATAAAGATAATGCCAATACCTATATCGTCTTATACATAATTACTTTCATTTTATTGCTGATTTCCCATTTATACTAGGCATGCCGTCATTCAAGGGTTTATTTATGATCTACCGGGAAGATTGGTGTTCTGAGAGATGAGTAGCGAGCAAAGCAAGGTGAGTAGAATGGATTGTTAGGGCGTCGTATTAGTTTGAATGGCCTATAATGGTCTATATGACTTTAAAATTAGGTACATAAGGAAATGAGTAGCGAAAAGGTGGTCGAGCGGCAGAGAAAAGTAGGGAGAAAAGTAGACATAATTTATAATCAATGTTGTTTAAAAATATTTTGGGTAGTGTATATAATGTATTAGAGCTTATACTGTGTGTACTTGCTTGAAGTGCGTTTCCACTCAGTTAATTGTGGTCGATTCAATTGAACCAATATTTCTTTTGGCTCAGTGGATTGTGTGAACACAGTTTCGACTGAACCACGTGCATATCAAACACGAGAAATTGATTTCCAACGGTATTGAAAGCAGGAGCGTCATTTCAGATTTTGCAGGGAGGGGGCAAAACCCCTCGATATAAGTAAAATTTTGCGTTTTTCCTCATTTACTACTACTCTATTGATAAAATGTATATAAATCTCAAACTCAGGGGGGCAAATGCCTCTCCCTGTCCCCTAAATGACGCCCCTGATTGAAAGTGATTTTATTTTTTGGGGTTGATTCAATATCTCAGTCGATTAGATCGCCTAATGAAATAACTTATCACCGGAAAAGTTGAATGGGAGACAGGAAGATAGAGTGCGAGTTCCGATATATATTAGAACAATATATAGCATAGTATATGTTGCAATCAAGGATCTTATAAATAGTATAAATAATATTTCATAAGATCCTTGGTTGCAATGAATCTCGTTTTCGACATTTTTGAAATTAAAGTGTGTACTTTTAGTGTATGGACATTTTACCCTTAAAGTTACCAAATATTTCCCTCCATATTATTTAGCTGCACAATGGATATTTAGAAACAACCTGCATATTCTTATAGCGCTTTGTATGCCAAATTGTTTTAATAAAACTGCAAGCGATTTATCTGAAAACACAAACTTTAAAAAAATCTCAAGTAAAATATTACGGTATTTTATTTGATTGCAAATATTTTCTTTAATGTATTAGATAATAATTGACTCACTACCTGCCACTATTGATTCAGATATATTGGGCTGGTAACATTGAAAATCGAAATCCTTAATTTCAAATATTTCGTTAATTTCAGGGCAGAATCCAAAAACTAAACATTGAAGAGGATTATAATGGATAATCGTTATACACAATTTCAGAACATCTCGTGTCCCAGTAATTTTTCAAGTAAGAATCAGTTCACAATATATAAATACTATATGTGAATTTCCAAAATGTAGAAACTATGGACGAAATTAAAAGCTGAGTTTCCCATTTGCAAGTTCCAACACCTTCCTTTATATTACTTCCTGTGATAATAAAATTTAATTGATCTTTACGTACTAATTATTTTAAAATAGTATGTTTAATTAGAATGTTAAAATTTGTTACAGAATATTATCTGGTTTACGGTATCTGAATTGATGGTTTTGTAGATGCAAGTCAGTATAATTATGTTAATATTCATAGTAGTACTAAAATAAGATTTAATTATTTTCAATGTGAATTTTTGTGCACTTTCCGGAGATGTGCAAAAGTACATGCTGTATGCCAAATTTTGATATTTTCTTTAGTACTATTCTATTTTAGATATCCGTAGATTGTATAAAATTTACAGAAAAAATATTGAATGTTATTTCAAAAGAAGAATATATAAGTAATCAAAATATGGAAATCTTACTTCTTATATCTCTAATAATGGTGAAAAACAATCGAAACTGTATACTTTTAAGTGCCTAATAGTTCATAAGAAGTCATGATAAACTGAATTCCTATGTCATTGCGGTTGTTAAGTCATAATCCATAACAATAAAGCTATCCGATTCCGAAAGGATCTGATGACATGTAAAACTGTTTCCATTATCATGGATTACGCGCGTACGTACCGTCGTTAACACGCCTTTTCCCTACTAACTCACCCGGCGCTATTGCGCGGGCTAACCAACTTAGCCGTGCCCTTACGCGGGTTTGATACAAGTTGTGTTATTTAGTGAACACCTAGAACAGATTGGTTCTCGTTTTTTGCATTGTCTTTTTTACGGCATACATTTCTGCACGGTACTTGTCATATAACGATTGAAATATCTTAAAGTGAATCTGCTCCCATAATCTAATCCAACTTTCCCCATTATAAGCAATTTATAAGGCACTAATAGTCCACTTCGCGAAGAAAGAAGTCCATAATTCATTAATACAAGTATGGACACCTTTCTTTTATAGAGAAAGCATTTTTTTTTTAATAATTTGACGAAACCATAGTCTAATTGCTCCCTTCCTTCCAACCAAGATTTTGAAAATGGGGAAGTAGTTGAGTGAAATCTTGGGGGAGGTGTATCTACGGTTATAACCGTAGCTAAGTGGGAGGCACAAATATTATTTAGTTTAATGTCTCACGAGTATTCACTGAAGCTAAGGGAGGTGGTGATTACGATAATGAAACGAAATGGTGGAATGAAGAAAATGGAAGGAAATGGGAGAACTCCGAGAAAATCCACGCACACGATGTTTGTCCGTAACAAAGGCGTTTGGTGACAGTTGGAAGCGAACCAGGTACCATACTTATGCTGCTCTCGGGATGAAACTAGAAATAAGTTTTCTTGACTCGTGTTGTACATTTCGTAGATGCCTCGTCTCTTCTGAATTCTCGAAAAATTCCTTCTCGTCCCATCTCGAATCTCAAAAAAGTCTTTCCAATCTCGTCTTGTTTTGCAAATGTATGTGCAAAATTTATTTCCTTATTCCTTTCTCGATTTCATCTAGAAGTTATCAGAATCTTCCGCGTCACAAAAGACCTACGAAGTGTGTTGTATAACAACCTTTAGAAACTATATTTCTTATTGAAGTGTATCATGTAATAACTTGCATACCTTTAATTTCTCTTTATTGTGTTCGTGGAATCATTTTATCAATTCACAGGTTTTATACTATGAATTATGTAACACAAAAACAACGTTTGAGATCTAAGACTTGGGTGAATTAATGCTGTCCACGAGAATCATGAAATGTTCCGTCTCGTAAGTGAGACGAGAATTGTCATGTTTCTAGTCTCGTCTCGAATAAAACAATATGTTTGTCGTCTCGTTTTCTAGTCAAGAAGAGGGGCACGGTGGCTCAGTGATAGAGCGTTCACTTCTGGTGCTTGGGGGTTCCTGGTTCGAGCTCAGATTGTGGCAAGAAGTGGACAAACACCGTGTTCATGGGTTTCTCGGGGTTCTTCCGTTTCCTATCACTTTATTTATTCCACCATTACATTCATTTCTCATCATCATCGTCTCTTTTAGCCTAGCCGGCATAATCGTGGGAGGTAAAACTGAAAGATATTTCATTTCGAGACAAGGTGAGAAACTTCTTGTCTCGTGGGAAACATTAGACCCATGCATCGTAGGCGAATGCTGTACCATAGGCCCATTTATTATTATTACATGTATTTCGATTTCTTTAACCATTTTGAAAACAAGTGAAAACAAGTGTATTCAGATAAATTTAATTCTCAGATTAATTCTGTTAATTCCGAGGATAAAATGGGGAGAAAGTGGCTACACACTACACTCTAATTTATCTCACGATTCTCAGTTACATTAAAGGTACTTTCCTGATATCTGAACCATTTATTGTTAGACCTACTCAATATGGACAATATTATGACATTTTGAACATTACAAGTGTAAATAAGTTTTAAAATTCTTGCTACTGATTGGTAGGTTTAAAACAGGGATGCAAATAACCACACGCCCACTCGCTCGGGGAAAGTGGTTCATCGGTACGGGCGAGTTTTTAATATCACTATTATTTATTTCAAACTGTAAAGACTGGGATATGGGCTAGTAGCTTTTTTCCTGGGCTTGTAAAATTTTGTTGCTTATTTGCATCCCTGGTTTAAAACATGTTACAGGAATTAAAGTCTGTTTTAGGATAGGCCTAGTTACCCCGATTATGCACCGATTCTACGGGAACCATGAAGTTGGAATGACGACAATGGTAAAACTTCGAGAAAACCCCTCGCACACAGTGTTTGTCCACCAGAAGGATCACTTGGTAGGAGCTGGAATCGAAGTAAGGATCCCATGCGCCAGAGGACAGCACACTCTACCACTGAGCCACCATGATCCATTTTAAATGATGATAATCCATGTATGAATAGTATTTTGAGAAGCCATTAATTGGTTAGTCGGTTGGGAATAATTGTTTGTGTTCCTTCTTAAGAAAATTCTGGAAGTTTTCTCGCAGTGTGCAAATATCCCATTCGAAAACCAGACCACACCCTAGTTTCAAAGCAAGTATGAGATGTTGAGTAATAGAAAAAAAAACAAACAAACAAAAAAAAAAAAAAAGAGTTAAATGTTTAAAACACTGGAAAAGAACGACGTAATGTCTTTTATTTGTATGTGTGATGTAAAAGTAATTGAAGTGTTGAGATTTGAAACTGCCAAATACAAAATTCTCATTAACAGATTAGAGATTCTCTTTTATTTTTTTAAAATAAATCTATTCATTAAGCAGTATCTATTGATATAATAAAGTTCTACAAATTAGATTCAATTTTATTGAAACTCTAGTTTGAAATATTGATGATTCTACAGCAAGGACTAATGCCAGAGCCAGTTTCTCATTTGCTGAAGAATTAAGTTTTTGTAAATGTCCATGTTTCAGTATGAACCCTTCAGTTACTTTCTTGAATTAAAGTTTATCATTATCGCCACTTTAAAATGCAGGAAAGTGATTTACGCCAGTTATGGTTTTCAGCCATTAATATCAGACGGTTCCTTCTGTTTAAAGTGAGATCCGTACTTGGATTTGTGTTCCAGTTCAGATTAGTACCTCGATCGAATGCAAATGGAATCCTCGAGCACGCGCATTAGCTATTTGATAATAAAGGAACACTAACGTCTGCATTATCAGCATTTTGTACCTAATTAACAAACAACATAAATTTTACAAAACCATTCTTACAAAGTAACACAAAAGAAGAAACTAGAAAAGCAAGTTAAGAACATTTAATAATTTTACACTACTACGGCAGGGAAACGGGAAAGAGAAGTTCGTTTTCTCTTAGGAGATTGAGTTACTTCTGGTGGCTAATATGATGGTAGAAATATGCATCGAAGTATCAAAAGAAAAAAAAAAAAAAAACTTTATTTAGTATATTGAAAAGACGAACTTAACTTTTGAAAGGGAGGAAGATTCAGTTTTTATTGGTTGTTTATGCTTATATCAGGTTGGTTGATACCCATGAAATTACCACCTCAGGTGCGTCATTTCCCAAAACGAATGAAGAAAGAAATAAGGAAAGAAAACTACAATATCTGATTAATTAAAATAGTCGCCGTCCTTCGTTACGCTTTTGCGTTATCAGCCAGCCAATGATTGGATTTTTGAAAGTCCTCAACCGCATGTTGCACAGTTCTAACATCAGAGGTCTTCACCCCTTAAAACAATCGAGATATGAAAGAGATGGAAGCAAGTGGAAGAGACATCGTTACGAGAGGCAGGATTTCAGGAGAGCCTGTACCGTATTTTGCACGACATGTGAACGAACAACGTAAGGACAATATGCGTGTTAACCATTGCTGGACGTATGCAGACTAATTTGTTGTGCTTATAAGAAGTCCTGATTGTAACAATTTGCATTGATACATTGATTGCCTGACAAAGACATAGTTGATCATTTTCAGCATACCAACAACAACACCTTCTGCAGCTTTTGAAAACCATCCTGGTCGTATCTTACGATCCATGTTGTCTTGACCGTTTACTATGGTGATAGCAGGTCACTTTTAATTTGAAATGGCAATCCGCCGTAGGAAACATTTCTATTATTTCTGATACTCGAGAACTGCATATTCCAAGATTGCGATTCTCATTGGTTCATGTCAACTCATTTAGCATCCATGAATTCAATTTTTTCACCTTACTGTTGCAGGGAGTCTCGAACGACAATGGTATGATGCACTGTATGCGTAACTTGTCTTCAATGTCATAAACACTTTTCAGAGGGTCTGTTTCCATGGAGTTCCTGAGCAGCTTATCCGAACGCGATGTTGGCCGATGCCCAGGGGGCTTATTTTGCATTGCTGTGTGACCGAAACGAAATTTGACGGCTAATGATGCGTTTATTCGTCATTCCTGGGCCAAATGCGTAGTTAATGTTTTCTCCTCCTTGCTGTGCAGAATGTCCCGGTTTAAATTTGTAAAGAAAAATCACTAGCAATTGTATTTCTACCATGGTGTACTTTCATAAGATCCTGTTCAAGTAATACCCACTGCTTCCTGGCTGTACTGAACGCATACTGAGTTCGTAACACTAGCGGATCCAGGGGGATCGTTTGGGAGGGGCGGTTCGCTTTGTCGAAGATGAGCGTAGCTTCAAGGTGACCAGTATTTAATTTGCAAGAATGGGACTCATATGAATCCGGGGCTGGAAGGGGTTGAAAAAAAGATTCCCAGATTCCACTTTGGGACCCGAAATTGTATTTATTTATTTATTTATTTAATTTATTTATTTATTTATTATTTTTTTGTAATGGGGGTATTTTTTTCTGTAGATTTAAATACGTACTTCCGTTTCGGAGACGTGACGGTGTCATGTTTCACTTCACACACAGACACCGCAACATATGAGGTGCACTGTCTGGCACAGTACTTGCACAAAAGAAAATACTGTATTGACGATATCATTCACTTTAACGAAAGAGTGTACAATTTGCTCTAATCATTTATATTTTCAGTAACTTGCGGGACAGCAGTTAGAAAAATTAATACAAAATTAATCTATCTCTATATTTGTGTGGGGTCCACGAAACATAATATAATTATAGTTATGCTTACAACAACAATAAAATTACCTAGGTATATTATACTAGCCTTCGTCTTGGTGGGGCTCGCACCAAATCCCCAATCTGCTCAACATACGACCGTAGCAAATGTTCCTACGTGGTAATGTGGCAGAATATTTCGCGTTCTTCCTTCTGCCTTTCATATAGAATTGGATTGAGCTAAGACTATGTCACGAAATTCAAACACCTCGTAAGGCATTTTAATGAACCAGTTTCACCTCTTTTCCTTCTCTTCTACGTTAAGTGAAAAAAAACGTTCAAATAAATGTTGAATTATTTTAAATGAAAAATCAGACTAATAACTTTCATGTTTTTAATCGCAAGGAATCCCGAGATATAGCATCTTATAATAATAATAATAATAATAATAATAATAATAATAATAATAATAATAATAATAATAATAATAATAATAATAATAATAATAATCCCACCCCTTTTCTTCCCTTCTAGGTAAAATATAAAAAATGCTGCTATACGTATTGAATTATTTTAAGTGGAAAGTCCATATACGAAATTTCATGTTTCTAACCTTCAAAGATTCTTCGATATTGATATCTTATTATAATATTTGCAATCGCTGTCACTTTTTCTTTCCATCTCTTTTTTCTCCGTTTTACTATATCAAAAAAAAAAAGAAAGAAAAGAAAAAAAAGAAGTTGAAACGCGTGTCAAATTATTTTAAATGAGAAATCCAAATGCCAAATTTCAAGTCTCTAGTCTTAACGGATTCGAAGAGATGGCCATCTTATTAAAGTAATTTCCACCCCATTCTCCCTTCATTTCTTCGAATTTCAAAAAAAAAAAAAAAAAAATCCTTCCTTAGTAATACCCTACGTAACAAATCTTATCTACTGTCCTAATTTCAAGTTTCTAGCTTAAGTGGTTTGGCCTGTACGAAGTTACTCACTCGGGATTTCGTCTTTTATGTATGAATTACAATAACAAGCTTGTCTTATTTCTCAAGAAAAGATGAAATGCCATTTGAAGTCATAATAAATTCCTGGTCCCTTCCTAATGTTTCCGTGTTGAACCCCAAAAGTCACGGCTCTCTTTGTTGATCTAGTAGCTAGCGAACGTACCTTTGATCTTTGATGCAAGGGGTTCTGTGGTTTGATTCCCGGTGAGTGAGCATCGAACGCACTACAGTGGTTCAGATCCAACTTTAAACTCTAGTCCTCGTTCTGTAAAGCATCGCTTTTGGCAAACTACGTAAATACATATTAATCAATCAACCAACTGAAAAGTCTCAGTTAGCGAGCTTTCCGGTAAGGAGCGCTGAAGATTCTATATTTCTCTTTATTCAAGGTAAAGATACTTGAAGTTTCAGGACCCGAATTCCATTCCCATATCCTTTTTCTAGGACACAATTTTAAAATATACGTTTTTAGTTCAAAGAGTGAGCCGTCTTACTCTCCTTCTTACAGCTGTTCGTCCAACGAATGAATCATATTCTCGCTCCTTTGGGGCTTATGGTGACCGCTCCACGGAACTAGGGAGAAAAGTATTCACAATTCAAATATGTCTGTCTGTATTAAGTACTATTAAGTACCACACATTTTGATTAGACTCTGCTATGCTTGTCACACATATTAGATCTGTCGGGAAAAAGACCATGTTAGTATTTCCCAATGATAAATGCTGAAAGTTCAAAAAAACCTTTGGAGGGGGCGGTCGCGCCCTCCCCGTGGATCCGCCAGTGGTTCGTAACGTGAGACGTGTCATTAGTTCATCCCTATGTTGTGTTTGTAAGATGTTTCCTGCTAGACGTCAGAGCGGATATTTCATACGCAAGTTAATATTTCTTACTTAAATTGTTGCATGCGTTATGCTACTTGTAAATGGATGTTTGTTATCTAAACTTTTGTTTTTAAGCAAAATGATCCAGATTTTGTTGATTATATTTTCTTAAAGATATTTTTATAATATACAGTGTTATCCAGCATTGTATTTTCTTACTTATCTATTAATATAGAACAGACATCAATACTAATCACTTAATATCTATTTAAAGTCAATAATATACAGTGTTATCCAGCATTCTATTTTCTTACTTATCTATTAATATAGAACAGACATCAATACTAATCACTTAATATCTATTTAAAGTCAATAATATACAGTGTTATCCAGCATTGTATTTTCTTACTTATCTATTAATATAGAACAGACATCAATACCAATCACTTAATATCTATTTAAAGCCAATAATATACAGTGTTATCCAGCATTCTATTTTCTTACTTATCTATTAATATAGAACAGACATCAATACCAATCACTTAATATCTATTTAAAGTCAATAATATACAGTGTTATCCATCATTCTATTTTCTTACTTATCTATTAATATAGAACAGACATCAATACTAATCACTTAATATCTATTTAAAGTCAATAATATACAGTGTTATCCAGCATTGTATTTTCTTACTTATCTATTAATATAGAACAGACATCAATACCAATCACTTAATATCTATTTAAAGTCAATAATATACAGTGTTATCCAGCATTGTATTTTCTTACTTATCTATTAATATAGAACAGACATCAATACCAATCACTTAATATCTATTTAAAGTCAATAATATACAGTGTTATCCACCATTGTATTTTCTTACTTATCTATTAATATAGAACAGACATCAATACCAATCACTTAATATCTATTTAAAGTCAATGTGGGATAAGTTCTATTAGAGAACGTGAGAGTTTTATGAATTGAAGGAAGGTCACTGAAAACTACTTAACACTACTCCACTTGAGATAAAGGTTCTTCCTTTTCTTAAGTTGAACAAAAGAATAGAATGGAGTCGTTTAAGGATAACGAGATCCTAATTCCCTTCTTCAGTGTAGCACCATCATAGACACCAAGGTTCATTTTCTTTGATTGTTCATGAAATGGGACAATGTTCCATTTGCGCTATACTACATTTGCCTTAGAGCAAGAACAATAACATTATAGTTCACATATTCTGTGAAATGTGGCTGGCGTTTAGAAGAGTTGGAAAAACTCAATACCTCTTTTTCAGTTAGTTTGGCTCACTTCCAAATCTTTGTTACATTCTTTTAACTTTTCTTCCGTTGTGTATCAAGTAATTTTTTTCCTGCACTCATTTCCCAAGAAGAAAAGAGTTGTATTAAATTGTTCAATCATTGCCAACACCAGAACCCATTTCACCTAGAATTTTTCTTCTATTTCTCTGTGACAAGAACTACTCCTGTGCTTGACATTTCTTCTTTCTGAAAAAAAAAAGTAAAGAGATCGCTCGATATACATTGCCTGGTAGATTTTCTTTTCCCACCTGTGCTACTAAACTGTATTTATTAGTGAAACAATGAGGCGAGAAAATGGGAACATTATCAAGCTTTAGGACCGAATTTAGGTGATTTGGAAAAGCAAATGTGCCTTATGGTCCCGAGTTAATGGCTTAGTTTCTTCACCTTAAACACAATGAAATTCATCTACGATACTCTTTAATTGTATTTAGTGGTCTTAAAAATTCCAAGCTATTTTGTATTTTCCGTAGATAATTAAATTTATCTGCGATTTGTTTTGCGAGCCATACTTGCATCCGAATTGACGTTTCACGTGAACCATTGGGTGCGCTATGCGCTATTGTCATATCATCGGTGAAAAATTAACTTTTGACGAGCGAATAATTGCCCATGTTGATAAAGTGCCAATCCAGTCTTTCATATCATAGCGTTGGCGACGTTGCCTTTTGCCAATTGACTGATATGAAAGCAGTTCTCAAGGACAAATATAAATTCTGGTGCCACGCAATAGTTTATCATCAATGACTAGAGTTGTTTCTGTAATATAGAGATTATGGAAATTGCTATACAAATGATCAAAAGCCGGCGACGACTGTGATAGTTCCGTAAGCTATACTCGTAGACAGGCCCGACGAGAGTGTGGGGGAACCGGAGCTTTTCCCCCGGGGCCCGACGAATACAGAAAGTGTTATAACTCTTGCGCTAAAGATAAAATTGCTACGAATATTTCCCATATTCTCCGTTTGACAGCCATCAACTACAGGAACGTTGTCTTGCAAGCAAGAGAATTTACTTTGGATGTCGAAGTTGACAATATCACAGGTTTGATTGAAGATCTAATACTGTACGCAGAAAACAGGAAAATATTTTGCAAGAATGTAAACTTGTGAGCAGAAATCTAGGAACGATTTCAGATTTTCCAGAAACAAGAAGCGCATAACTGAGAAACGTTTAACAGACGTAATTGTTTAAGAGCAAGAAAAAAAAAAAAAAAAAAAAAAAACGAAGAAATTTTCAAACACGAAATTCAATTTCTTGTTGAAGTATCCAACACTGAATAATGATGAACTTGAGAGAAAAGTAAGAACGTGGTTAGAATTATACAGTGATGATGTATCAGATGATATCATTAATGAAATGATTCATCTATAGACGATTTAATCTGCCAACTTCAGTGCTGCTCTGACACCACTTCAATTGCTCAACACAATTCTTGACCAAAAACTAGTCAACATTTTTCCCAATGTTACTATTGCTCTTCGTATTTTTTGTACTCTACCAGTGTCTATGACGGAAGCTGAAAGATCGTTTAGTGCACTTGCAAGAGTAAAGAATGTGCTTCTTCCATCGATGACTCAACAAAGATTGTCCGTATAGTGGAATCTACTTTAGCTCGTCAGCTAAATTTTAGCGATATCATAGATACATTTGCTAACAGGAAAGCAAGAAAGACTGTTTTGTAAATTACGAAGTAGTTTAATGTAATGCAATTAGTATATGTTTTTAATGTAATTAGTATAATGTAACTAGTAAATATATGAGATATAGTTTTTCGGTTTTTATACCAGGCCCGATGATAACTCAAACCCGGGGCCCGAGTTGGCTCTCGACAGGTCTGCTCGTACAGTATTTTTCAAAGTGCCATTAGATGATGCCTATAACGTTAAACACATAATTAGCCATATAACACAATTATCAATATATCTATATAAGATATACTCATAGTGGAGAAAATTATACAGTTTCAACTTCATAGGAGGCCAGTAGCCAGCCCAAAAATGTAGAGGGGGTCCGATCCAACCATATTATAGTTCATTTGCAAGCCTATCGTGAAAATTTTAGGGGTGACAGTAAAAGTTTATTGGGTCACGATCCTCCTAGATCCCCGTTGATACAGACCTGCTTCACAGTATGTGCTTGTAACCGAATATCATACGTATATAGTTCGACAGCAATGACATGATATTTAATACAGAAACCAATTGAAGGGTACGGGGAAAAACAAGGAATGTCCATGTATGTGCTTTTTCGGGTGCTTTGTCCTATTCGCTGGTAACTCTTGATACTATTTGACTGTATATGCCATGCACGCGTAAATGTAGAAATGTCCATGTAAAAGGGGACACTGATTTAACTAACTCTATTCTTTTTACGTACTTTTCAATATTAAAACGCCGTTTTCTCGAAAATGTAGTTTTGTGACATTCCTTCTTTTTTCCCTTACCCTTCAATTGAACTTTTAAACTTGTTAGAAATACACAAAACATTGTGTTAACATCTACTTACAATACATAGTTGAGTATTAATTATTTCTAGGTACTTGTATTCTCCAGTTAACTATGTAATAGCTTTTTATGGTATTAGATACCCAAAGTATGGTTGTTACCGTTTCGTAAATCCAAAGTGGAACACACTTATCGAACATGTATAGGGCGCCGGTTCCTCGTACTCAAATTTCCACATGGAATAATTTATTAAGAATAAAAGAAATATAAAAAGAACAATAAAAGAAAAACGCAAATACAAGAGAAACAACTTCCAAACTTTCGGTCCACCTCCCATAATCTGAGTTTAAAATTCTGTAGTTCTGCTCATACTAGAATTAATGTATATACAGTTTATCATAGCTTCACTAAGGTTAAATTTTCATCACTTAGTTTGTATCCAGACGTAGATTTACAGTTTAACTTGTAATCCGAAACACATAAGTATCATTGCGTTTCGAAGCTAGCACGAAGAACAAGAACACTAACCATTTAAACTAAGGAGAAATCCTGTATATTTCTAGCTCTATCTCGTATATCTTCATCCGATACGGTGGTATAACATTTGACATTGAGCAATGTGAACAAGCATCAATATGCATCGACAATGACGAACTGGGAGCAGTAATAGTGCCTGACCGTTGCCAAACTGTAAGAGACATTCAGTGACGTTGGATGTGAATTACTTCATTGCTTTCCGACACTTAAAAAAATTTGGAAATATAAAAAATCTGGATAAGGAGCACTCATTAAACACACGAAATTCAATTTCTTGTTGAAGTATCCGACACTGAGCAATGATGAACTTGAGAGAAAAGTAAGAACATCGCCTTAAAGAATGTTCTTTTCTGCTTTCCAAGAACAAAAACATCCAATTGGTGCGCATTGTAGGCCTAGTGGCATATGGTGAAAAATTGATAATCGTGCAATGGCTAGATGATGACGAGGCCGCAAAACTGGGACGAGCGATTTGACGATCCACAGGCACATTTGCGTACAATTGCAGTACTAAGTTATTTCCGAGCCTTTCAGTGAACTTTAATATGGACATTAAGTGAACTCCCTGTGTAATTAGTGCCATAAGAATGAAAAATGTATTTGGATAAAAATGCCTTGTGACTTGATAAAAGTTCACACATTAACCTTTATAAGAGGATCATTACAGTCTCCATAATATATTAATTGTTCCCCTGGTTGTACACTATAGATTGACTAGAAGTTGTAATTTACATTTAACTTTCTTTTTAAGTTTGCCGACCAACAAACTTGTGGTTACACTACTATTAATGTTCAAATCTACATAATATGATAATACTTGTAAACAGTGTTTTTTTTTTCAGAAACAATGTTCCAGGGAAAGGGGGGCACACAGTATTCCGGGGGGCACTGCTGATACTATTCTATTTATTATTATATTATAGACGTACTATTTTGATCTGCTCCGGGGGGCAGTGCCCTCCAAAAAAACAAGTCTGGAAGAAACACTGTTTGTAAATATGATTACGGCTTTTCTTCTAATAAAAAGTAGCAAAGTGCATTCATGCTCAGCATAATCATTACCCATTTTTGATTGATTGATTTTTTGATTGATTTTGATTGATTTTTTGATTGATTCAGATATTGAAGGCCAGAGTTTAGTACAAATATGTAAAATATAAGTTGTAAATATCTCTATCTATCTATCTATCTATCTATATATATATATATATATATATATATATATATATATATATATATATATATATATATAACAAAAGAAATACCACCTAAACGAACTGCTTGACATATAAGGTTAATTTCTTATCAAATAGTGTTCTATGCATCTAGCTTCTTATAATCTAAAGTTACCCTAATGACAACAATATGCGTAACAGCAAACAAACTGAAGAAAACAAATTAGAGCTTAGAATATCACATCACATGCTTGGTTTACACAAATCACAAACATAAATGTCTTGACCCTCATAATCAGTGCAATTTTCGTGAAACCATGATAGACGAATAGAGCATTGGATCGAATCTTCGCTAGATGGGTATGAATAATGTTCATGACAAAACTTGCACTGGTAACTATCGTCGTCTTCTGAAGATTTTGGAAGTGATTTTTACTTTGTAATTCCAGATATATTTGATATATCTATAGCAGCAGCAAAAATATTTTTTATGCAGAAATATCTTGATCGGGACATTTCTTTCTTTTTTTCTGGTAGTTCCTTTAAGGAATGTGTATTAGTACCTGCTTCGGTAGACTTATTGGACTTGCTATACTTCTTCGCACTCTTCTTTGGTAGAGCTTTCTTGACAGTGAATCCTTATTCGTTTCGCCCCTTCTAAAATTATTCTCTTTGCCCCACACTGCCACACGAAACAAAACAGCATATGGACTGCGTTATTACGATTACTTCCAAATATGATAATAAAGGTAAGACCCCACACTATTCATGCATGCTATATTCGCAAACATTCCACAGTACAGTAGGAAAAGATTCTGAAAACCTTACCTTGTGAATTTTTTAAAAGCAAAATATGTAATTTATTTTCTTCTCTCTCATGGAAACAACAACACGTAGACATTAGGTATTAACGTCCTTCTCTTTTTCCACTAGTGACATCACAAACTTGGTCAATTATTTCCTGCCATTTATATTCAGTTGACTGTAAATTACGTTATTCGCTTTGCCTCATATATTCACTTTGCCTCCCCTTCCCCTACTATATACTTGGGTACGTAGTGTCTTGTAGTATTGACCCCCCGAAATTAAGATCCCTCCCATCGCAAAATTGAGAGTAAGATCCTGATCCTGATATTCCTCAAACCAGGGTAAAAGTGAGGGGAACGCGGGTGAACGTCGTCAACTCCTAAAAAATATTTATGGCGTCCACCCACTTTCTAAAAAAAATACAATGGGCAAAGAGAAGCATGGGGGGACGGTGTGACGTCAAGCGTCCCCTTGCCTTTCCAGACCCACTTTTACCCCTGCCTCAAACCACGTATGAACAGGATTGGTTATGCATATTAACAAAGGGACTACAATGGTTCAAGTTTTTTTTCTGAAAATTATTATATCTAATATACGAGTAGAATAACAGAAAAGAAAAGAAAGAGAATAGGCGTAAATTTTTATTTTTATTTTGCCTTTTTGTCGAAAATATAGGGCCTATTACAAAATGTTATAAATTTTCAAAATAAATTGAACAGTCGTGAACATTCTTTGTATTATAAACATAGGAAGGAGTAATTTTAATATAGGATACCAACTGAATATTACAGAAGACAGGCATGTACCCAGGAATTTTTATTGGCAGTGATCCAAGCTTTGGGTGGCTGGGTAGTTCAATACTGCAAGTCACTACGTCTATACAGGGTGGGCCATTTTAATCTTTTCACGGAAATATCTCGAAAACGGTTGAACATAAATGAACCAAACAAGAGCTCAAATAGAAAATACCATGCGGCAAATCGAATGATGATCCATGGTGCCACCCAGGGCCGCCCTTCAAGGGGGCCAAACTTTAAAATTTTAAATGGAAATAAAGGGCCAGTTATACCTCGTTCGATAGATCTTTAAAAGCTAAAAAGCGTTGTGGCAAAAGATTTTTCATATCGGTCACCGTATTTAAAATAGCTGCCAAGATATGTTGCCTGTATCACACAAAACATCCAGTACGATTAATATGAAAACGGTTGAACATAAATGTACCAAACTGAAACCCAAATAGGAAATGTCATAAAGCAAATCGAATGGTGTTGTCGCGGTGCCACCCAAGGCCGCCCTTCATGGAGACCCAGGGCCCAACTTTAAAATTTTAAATGGAAACACGGGGCGAGTGATACCTCGTTCTATAGATCTTTAAAACCTAGAAAGTGTTGTGGCAAAAGATTGTTCATATGGCTAACCGTTTTTAAAATGACCACAAGACGTCGTACCTCTATTAGATAAAACGTCCAGTACAACTAATATGAAAACACCAGAACAAAAATTCGAATACGAAATCACAGAGGGTATTTATCATTCCATGGCTTGAGTATGTTGCAACAGAGGAAAAGATGATTAGAGTGAAAGTGCCATAATGCAAAGGAGGAAATCTAATTCATAGAAAATTATCGCTCCAATCTCCCTCGGCAAGTGGGTGAAGCGGGAAGGAACGGCGAAATTGCACGTGAGAACCTTAGTTTTTGCAAATCGTATCTGCTAAACAAAGTTATCTGCAATGTGATTCTATAAGAGATAGATGTCTCTGAAATGGGATAAAGTATGTAAAATTCTTGTTAAATGGTACCTTCCATTTTGATTGCAGGCAATGATTTGATGCAAAAATGAATCAACTGAAATGCGAAACAAATTTGTCGAACAATGTGTACAATGTGTATTTGTTCGATTATTTCTTTTCTATGTCTTCTTGCATGCAATAGGATATGAGCTTCACTGAAATGTTGTCCAGAGTTACATTCCGAATAACTTTCAGCGGTAATATCAATTGTGATCCTCAGGAACGAAACTGTACATACTAATGCAGATTCCTCCCAAACATCTTGCACACATTGCGTTAAATTATTAGGGGCGAAGATGCGGGAAAATTTGCAAGTTCCAAAACTGTATTATTGAAACCTTTGCTTCTCATTTCAGTTGCTCTGTTTTCCTATCGAATCACACTTCGCAATGCAAATGGGTGTAAAACTTGAATTTCACCTTATTTTTATTCATTACAGTACCAGTCACTTGAACACACAAGTGTTTCAGACAAACCATACCTATTGCAAGTAAAAGTGGGGTTCTCATTTGAAATTTCCCGCTTCATAATTCACGGAGGAAGATCGAAATGATAATTTTCTAAGTATTTTATTTTCTCTTTTGCATTATGTCAATTATACTTTAATAATCTTTTTCTCCGTTGCATTATTCTCGAATAGTGGAATGATAAATACCCTCTGTGATTTCCTATACGAGTTTTATTCTGTTCATTTATCTCCAACTATTTTCATATTAGTGGTACTGGAAGTTTTATCTGATAAAGACAACATATCTTGGAGCCCATCTTGAATACGATGACCGATATGAAAAATCTTTTGCCACAACGCTTTTTAGTTTTTAAAGATCTATCGAACGAGGTATCACTCGCCCCGTGTTTCCATTCAAAATTTTAAAAGTTGGGCCCGGGCCCCATGAAGGGCGGCCCTGGATGGCACCCCGACATCACCATTCGATTTGCCGCATGGTATTTCCTATTCGAGATTTTGTTCGGTTCATTTATGTTCAACAGTTTTCGAGATATTTCCGTGGAAAGATTAAAATGGGGCACCCTGTATAGTACTGAACGACGATAAGTAATTGTAAAATATTTCCACCTATATCTTCAGATAAATAAATGATAGAACTAGATTTTTTTTTATAAGAGAAAGAGTACAGATGAAGTGTAAGATCAAATTCTCATGCTTCATCAATCATTTTCCTATCAAACAAATATAGTTTTATTGAAAAAATTTATATACAAATGTATGTTGAGTTAGAAAGTTTCTTTTTTTTTGTGGGAGGGGGGCAAGGTCCGGAAGCAGTTAACCCCCGTGTCTGCGCTCCTAACTCAATAAATATATTTTTACATATAGAATCATTAACCACATATTACTGATATTTTAGAAAGGAATAACAGACAAAGATAGTCATATTTCTTGGAATCATTTCTCTTGACTTTGAAATCCGTGTTAGTCTGTGAAAACACGATACTCACACACTTTCGGATGTATACTGGAACTTTTAAGTACTTTTTTCGCTGTTCCTCTCTACATATTCTATATGTCAGGTATGAAGAAATTTAAAAAGTGGAAAACATAAAGAAACTGAAATGCTTTCTGCAAGTACAAATTTTCGTGATTCACAGTCAAAAAATTTTCCTTCTCCACATTTGATAGACTCGGTTAATCCGTAATTTATTATACGGAATGCTACACTTAAATTAACAGTCCTTGTTTCTTTGTTAATTTAGTGTAGGTTCCCGTAAAGCAAAGTTGTACTGTAACTATATTCCATACAATATTAAGAACTGAAACAAACTACCCGTACTTTGGATGTTCCATTTTATTAGGCTAACTATTGAGAATTTTAAGTTTTTAAGTGCATTATTTTTAGATTACATCCTAGAAAAGAGTATGTTGCAGAAAAAATCTTAATGCTTTGCAGAAAATAGTTTTTTTTGGAAGATCATACCCTTTTACGATAACATTTAATTTACGTTTTTAATATATGTTTTTCATAATTATGATATCTTTTTGAAAAAAAAAATCGTTTTAAAATTCAGAGCGTGGAGATTAATGAAAAGAAACCGTCCAAAGCGTTAAACCTCATCATAAAAAATTGAAAGTCGAAGGCGTTTTCTTTTCTCTCCTTTCTTATACCAAATCAGCTTTACAAGATATTAAAATGTTTATACGGTTAAATTTTATGGAAGAGCGAAGAAGAGGTTGGATCATCCAGAAGAGAATATAAAGGATCCTCTGATGATCCTGTGCTTATATCCTTTTCCATGCATAAAACTTTTATTAAACTCTTATATGTAGGAGTAATTAAATTACAAGCTTTGAAACTTCCTATATAAATCATTGATTTTCATTAACGTCAGACACAATTTGCTGGAACTGGAAACAAGTTAGAAAAACAACTTATACTCTCTATTTCACGTTTAAATTTATTATATATATATATATATATATATATATATATATATATATATATATATATATATATATATATATATATATATATATATATATATATATATATATGATTGATTTATGAACATCTGGTCTAAATTTTTCTTTCTTTCTTTAAATAATTCTAAGTTGCTTCTTAGGGCAAATGTAATGAACATTTTAATGTGATACAATTATCACTTTTTAATTTCGAGAGACGATAGAAGAAAAAATTGAATTCGAAATTTAAACGGATTTACACGTTTCATGAGACTATTACATAATGGTGAAATGATTGTTGGATGTCCGTCTGCCCGTTCGTCACGATGTTTTATGTATATATATATATATATATATATATATATATATATATATATATATATATATATATATATATATATATATATATATACAACATACTGTTCAGCGTGGAAAATTTTTAACCAGCTTCAAAACAAGAGGAGAGCTTCTTAATTCGACCCGATTATGTAATACTGTAATACAGGGTGTCCGGGGAAGAAGTAGAGATATTTTTGAAGGTGCTAGAAGAGGTCATACTAATCCAACTCCAAAAGTTTATATGAACATAAATGGTCTATTCAATCTGGTTTCAGAGATAGAGAGAGTACCTTTTCAGCTTCTGGAACTTGCTGAGTTCGATTAATTACGTATAGCACAAACTACACTTGGTGTAAAAACTAAAATTAGATCTCATTCAAAAGATAATAAAGTAAGCTTTCCGACGGTGTACAGATTACTGCAAGAATGCGTAAAGGAAGGAAGTAACAGAGGGAAAATGTAAATATTTCCCTCTAAAATTCTTTCCTTTCTTTTATAATTATCTCCTTTTATTGAGTGGAAACACTGTCACTAGGAAAAAAAAAAAAACTGGATACTACACTCTCTGCCGAGGACGTATTTAATGATTCATATTGTTAGTATGAACAGTAATCGACAAAAATCATAATGTAACGGTACGCCGGTAAATGTTCCATTTTGTCTTGCGACTGTTTATTTCAATAATGTTATTTAATAATAATTTATATAATAATAGATTATTTCTGTTTAATTATATACAAAACAAAGCTTCTACTTATGGAAAATATTACTTTACAAATGTTTAATATACGGGGTTCTATCAAAAATAGGTTTTAACAAGTAAAGTAGACTATTTTTAATAATTATTAAATTTAATCAGTTGCTACATTTGGTAACAAAATGTTGAATTTACTTGTTTTTTCTTAAATATATGCGGATGAAAAATAGGTTTTGATCTCCCCTGACTGTTTCAAAAATGCAGGAAAACAGAAGGAAATTCATAAGGATCTAGGATCACGTTTCCGGACTTAGTTTGTCCCACTTTTTGTGATCAGAACTGTATACAATGTATTCTTTGACTTTTATTATAGGAACGCTAAATTTACAGTAGAACAAAAGTCAAAACTGGATGAAAATACATATTTGAATCTCGTAAATCCTTCCAAGGTATTTCGTGATACCTGAAACCTATAAAAAAAATTTTCCATGTTGAACTGAATACATATTCTTCAGTGGCGCATCCAGGGAAAACTCTTTTTTTATTTTATATAAAAATAAAACCCATCCCAGAGTTTGGAGCTCTTAAAAGTAGCTCTAAGTAGCAGTATTACAACCCACCGTTCCCCCCAGAAGTCCGTCCTGGATCCGCCCCTGATTCTAATTTTACAGTTAAGAGCAATTTACACGCAGAACGTTTCTGGACACACAAATCAATAGTATAACTAATGGAAAATAGAAAGAAAATATTTATAATCATCTACCTATCTAGGAAAGAAATTAATTGGATTCTAAATTACATATCAACTACAAAATTAAACAAAAAGTGGAATCAAACAGAAGCTGTGAATGTTTGTGATTGTTCTAATGATTTCATTCCGAATAACAGAATGCTGGAGATTGCTCGTAATACATGATTCATTATTTTTTAGATACTTTCCAACGTCGAAGTATTACAAGACCATCAGCAGTCTACCAAAATCCTGTTCGATTCCCTTCTCAACCAGAAGGGCCTCCAAGGAAGAGCGTCAGGTAAGTAGTTCTTTATCTTTTAGTTTTCTAAATGTAAATCTAATCCATGAGTATGTTTAAAATACTTGTATACTGCCACAACATAACGTTGAAAGCATCAGTATAGATGAAATCAGTAGCGGCGAAATCGGCTTTGATCTCCTTCCCGTTCTGTTGAATCTTTCCCCTCCGGATTTGGGTAATTATTCAGTTTGATGGCATTCCTTAAATTCAAATATGAGCAGGCCCGTATTTAGATAAGTGCTATTCTGTGCTCGAGCACAGGGCGGCAGAATTTAAGGAGTCACAAAATTTTGTAGGATACAGTAGGATATATATACAGAGCGTTCAAAAAGTCTCTATACACCTGAACCGTGGCAAGTCAAAGTCACATTCAGTCACATGAAATAAAATTTTATGCGAAGGTTCGCAACACTGCTATATTATCGCCTTGCGTGAAGTTCCTTTCTTAGATTCCAATCGGTAAAGTGACGTTGAAGTGATTGTTGAATCTAGCGGTCTCTGAAACAGTGCTGTTAACTTTGGAACAACGAATATTCCTGGTTGAACATGTGTTCCGTGAACAAGGTGAGTACAAACAGACAGTCAAAGATAAGTTTGCAGGTTACGTCAATGCCCAGAACTCACGTTTGTGGTGGGCAGAAAATCCACATGCCATACATGAAGTTCCTCTGCATGACCAGAAGGTAGGGGTGTGGATTGCAATATCCAGAAGAAGAATAGTCGGCCCCATATTTTTCAGACAAACAATAGATTCAACTCGTTATTGTGAAATTATTCACCATTCATGGGAGAATTAACGGAAGACGAAATTCGTAATGCTTGGATACAACAAGATGGCGCTACAGCACATACAGCTCACCAATCCATGAGATTACTGCAAGAGGTTTTTGGAGATCGAATAATTTCAAAGGGATTGTGGCCACCTCGGTCTCCTGACTTGTCTCCTCCGGATTTTTATTTCTGGGGTTATGCAAAGAATTCTGTTTATAAAGGGAATCCCCACACGCTACAAGAACTCGAAACAGCTATTCGAGATTTTGCTCATAGCATTCCACATGAACAACTTGTGAGAGTATTTGAGAACAAGAAGAAACGTGTGCAAGCATGTCTGGAGGCTCATGGGGGACATTTCCAACATTTGCTGTGAAAATGTGTGTCCATATGCTACGCCCTGTACATAGTGCTTTTATGCCATAAAATATAATAAATTTTGAGTAAAATAATTTTCTCTTTGCTTTGAATATGTGACAATTCAGGTGTATAGAGACTTTTTGAACGCTCTGTATATATATATATATATATATATATATATATATATATATATATATATATATATATATATCTTAAAGATATAATTAAATACATTAAAGGAGAAATGGGCACGACGAGAACCTGTGCTTGCTGTAAGTGAAATTTGAAGAATACATCTTTCGCTGAAATTTAACCTCTTTCTCTCTCTCTCTCTCTCTCTCTCTCTCTCTTGCAGTGGTTGAAACTCCTTTGTAATTTGCATATTTACACCACTGTTAGCGGAGTTCATTTCTCTTTCATGGAAAAGCAAATTAAGCAGTTACATGTTTTGTTCAAACTCTTTGTTACTCCGAGAAAATGCAAACGAAAATTTCTTAGAAAGCACTGGTTCGCGGCTGAGGGAATTACATGGAAAGTTTCTCCTCATTCCATGGCAAAATATTCTCTCTACTCACTCACCTTATCACTTTTTATGTTACAGACGTGTATTCCGCGCAATGACATTTCTTTCTTGTGAAGCGTACAATTTTTTTTTGTTTCTGTCGGTCGCAACAACCTTATTTCCCTAGTACTCGCTTGCTACTGTTAAATATTTTATGATACAATTTTGTTGAACTTGTCTTCTCTGGTTTGTCAACTTTGGCAATCACACTTTCACATGCATCTACGGACATGATTTCCTTCAAATTGAGCATGCAAACTCATTTTGGATGACAGTGCTTCGACATTTCATTAATTCCAACTAAGACTGTATGCGTTAACTGAATCAAAATTAATTTGAATGCGTTATGGAAATAGTTATTTTTACATCTTTGAGAGATGTTATACCTTATTTGATTTTATTAGTATTAATGTTTCTGAGAAACGATTTGTATCCTTTGATTCTGAAGAAAAATATACATACTTATCAATTTAATGCAGGGGCGGATCCAGGGGAGGCGATCGCCCCCCAGAAGAGGAAGTTTTCTTATTTTTTATATATAAATAAAACCCATCCCAAAGTTTGGAGCCCTTAAAAGTAGCAGTATGACAACCCACCGCCCCCCCAGAAGTCGGTCCTGGATCCGCCCCTGATTTAATGCAAACAACTGGAGTTGTAAACTTCAGATGTCAGGGTGGACAACGGTCAGATGGTACCACAGCGCCGAGCTGTTGGTGATAAGTATGTTAGAGCAAACTCCGTATGTGAGGAACAGCTATATAGTGTTTCAAAACAACACCGCTGACGTTTGGAGGTGATTCCTGACACCAAGATAAGACAAAAATTATAGACCAACTTGAGTGAACAAATGCTTTCTTTCGGAGTTATAGGCTGCCGAAAACATGAAAAAATTAACTTTAAAGGTCCAAAACTATAGGACCTACCGTAGTCGGGTCAATATGTCCCTTAAGAACTAATATGTGCACTGTCTAAAATACATGTTTCTGAATCCTAAGGAGCTGACGAAGTAATATTTATAGAGGGAACTTGGCTACGGGCATATAATTTGAAGTACTCTCCTAGCACCTCTATAAAAATTGTTGCAGAAATACCGCAGGATTCTCAAACATAAATTACTAGATAGGGCACATACTAGTTCCTAAGTGAAGTCTTGACCCGACTACGGTAGGTCCGTTTGGTGTCAAGAATCATGTCCCAAACGTTGTCGTCGGTGTTGTTTTGAAACACCATAAAAATTTTGCGAAGTATATTGTAGGATTATTCTGGAATGTAATATGTAGTTCATCATACGTCTGAGGGAGATGTTCCTTAGCATGTCCAGAGAAGGAGGCAGCCTCGGGTTGAGAGAAGATACTATATCAGTATTTTCTTATGCAACGAAGAGAGTCCAGGAAATCCATTGTTAGAATAATGTTTTTGTACACCTTTCCATCAATGTATTCCTACCGCGTATCGAACCCAGAACCGCTCGCACATAATAACTAAACTAAGTATTAGCTACTAAGCTGTAATGCAGCCAATAGATGAACTGAGATCACGCATATGAATTCCAACTTTTTACACATTTAGAAAACAATTAAAGTGCCCACTAACTTAAGGAGCAGTGTGTTGTTGAACAAGGTTGGGTGAAGTTGTACCATGACAATGTACCCGCTTGCTTCTGTACGTTACAGTGCTGAACTCCATGAAATGGGCCGAAAACGCCCTGCAATTACCCAGCAATGATGGTCCTTTTGAAGATCTAATAAATTTCCCTCTAACCTTTGTGCCACCCCTGTTCTACATCCACTGGTATATTAGTGGAATCTAGAGATGAAAATAATTGCTAAGCCTTTTTTATCCGACTTTGGTCCCACTCTGCATTTTCCAGGTATGGTCATTTTAAACATTTCTCCACCAAATGTTTTGGCGGGCTAGTTATTAATTGACGCATTCCTTCCCTCACGGTTATCCATCATGTTTTTCATGTAATTGTATAAGGAATCATTTCCCAAGTTTCTTGGTGTTGTATAACACCACCCTCTTCTATGTATGCCGAAGTCTAGTAAGTGTGGAGACTTATCTGCATCCAGCACTTGGGCCTCATATGACCTATTATGAAAAGATATGCTATTTTCTTTCTGCCTTTAGTTTTGATCGAATACTAGGGATGGTACCGAGACCGAGACTAGTCTCGGTCTCGTCTCGGTCTCGTCTCGAATTATCGAGACGAGACCGAGACCGAGACGGGGTTTTATATACCGAGACGAGACCGAGACCGAGACGGATTTTATATAACCGAGACGAGACCGAGACCGAGACAGGCCTCTATAAATCGAGACGAGACCGAGACGAGACTTAGGTCAGTCTCGAAAGTCTCGGTCTCGTCTCGAATATTGATAAAAATTAAAATTGTCTTTACTCAAAATTTCTTTCGTCGCAGTGTTAGATAATATGGGAACGGTTGACTGATGTACAGTCCTATATTTAGGGGGTGCCTATCAGGCTCAAGCCTCTCCCGAAATAAATCTGTGACCATTTTTTTGCACTGCACGTACAGCACAAATGTTTCATACCCGTTTCTCAAACCTCTCCCGAAACAAAATCCACTGCTGATGTAGCCTTCTCTGTCCGTCTCTCTCTATCTATCTATCTATATCTATCTATCTATCTATATATCTATATCTATATCTATCTATCTATCTATCTATCTATCTATCTATCTATCTATCTATCTATCTATCTATCTATCTATCTATCTATCTATCTATCTATATCTATCTATCTATCTATCTATCTATCTATCTATCTATCTATCTATATATATATATATATATATATATATATATATATATCAACAACGGGTGGGAGGTGGTGATTCCTGACACCAAGATAAGACAAAAAGTATAGACCAACCTGGGTGCACAAATGCTTACTTTTGGAATTATAGGCTGCCGGAAACATGAAAAAATGAACTTTAATGGTCCATAGCTCCAATACTATAGGATCTACGGTAGTCGGGTCAAGACTTTACTTAGGAACTATTATGTGACCTATCCAAAAATACGTTTCAGAATCCTACAGTACTCACGCAACAATTTTCATAGAAGGAGTTTGGCTAAGGGCATATAATTTTAAGTACTCACCAACTACCTCTGTAAAAGCTGTTGCAGAAGTACCGCAAGATAGTGATACATGGATATTTGGATAGGGCACATACTAGTTCTTAGTTGAGGTCTTGACCCGACTACGGTAGATCCCATAGTATTGGAGCTATGCAGTAGCATAGCTAGAATGTTGTTCAAGGGGGCCAATGAAGGGACCACGAAAATTTTGAGGGGGGCATCTTCAATGAATGGAAAAACTTGATTCATATACTCACAAAACTTGTAAGGTTCAATCACAAGCTAAAATGTACTGTATAATTTAAAAATCATTGAATATGCATATCTTATTCTATCCATTAGGCCTATCCTATCCAAAAGCACTATTTTTTAAAAACAGAAATATGATAACTACTTCTTTTTTAGTAGTCGTTAATAAAATCAAGGCGAACTAGGAAACAAGTCTGCTTATCATATTTATACAGTGGAACATTACTTCTGAAAGTTGAATGGAAACTGTAAACAACAAGCTGTTCGCAGAACATGCCGCGACATCCTTTGTGAGTAAACCTTAGTGCTCGTGATTGCTGCCGAACATGAGCAAGGGTTAGGTGACTACTCCACTTAGACGTGACGGCGGAGGTTGACTGCTATAATAGAATTGGATATAAGGCGAAGCTCAAGGTTATAGGCAGTAGTCATCTCAAATTTTACCAGCTCGAAAACATTCCTTCTTGCACACATCAGACCAGTTTGCCTGATGGAATGATGGAAGTGAATAAATATCACAAGTTCCAGATTTGTTTTAATACCGCATAATAATATAAGTAGTTATTTATATTATTATGTAGATAAACTGTAATAATAATAATAATAATAATAATAATAATAATAATAATAATAATAATAATAATAATAATAATAATAATAATAATAATAATAATAATAAGTAGTAGTAGTAGTAGGAGTAGTAGTAGTAGTACCAAATTATTTAATGATTACTATGCATTTGTTCTATGTCGCCATAGTCAATGAGAATTAACCACTTACTGTACGAATTGTAATAGGTAATGTACAAACACTTCTTTCGTCCAACGCAAGTGTAATGTTTTACTAAAGTGTATGCTATTTGTAAGTAAGTGTCTCATATTTTAGTATAAATTTTTAGCATTAAAGCGAATGAGAATGCCGACTGATTTTGCTTTTCTTTCTGGCTCTTTGTCGAAAACAAAGGAGATAACTACGTCAATAAGATACAAGAGTTAAAAGGTAGTTCAGGTGGTGAGATCAATGCAGATTTCGGTGAATTAGATCTTGCTGTACTACGAACATAAACTAGTAGAGCTATTTTACTCGAAACGCAGAGCAGTGGTTCAGTGGTAGAGCGTCCACCTTTGGTCCGATCACAGCTCGCGTCAAGTGAACTTTGTGGTGGACAAACACCACGTGCGTGGGTTTTCTTGGGGTTCTCGAGTTTCCTCTCAGTTTCTTCATTCCACCATTTCATTCATCTCTCGTCGTCACCGTCACCATTAGCCTAGTTGGCATATCCGTGGGACGTAAATCTTGATTTCATTTCATTTCGGAACGCAGACTATTGCAACATACGGTATTCTGCAGTTGGTAACTTTGCTGTGCAGAGATGTTTTGGTAGTAGTTTAACTTGTGGCCACGACTCACTTAGCGTTTGTAAACCTATAGCTATATCACTGTGTTTGGGCACTAGGGGGCCAAGATTTTGAGCAAGAGGTCCTGGCCCCCCTGGCCCTCCCTTGGCTCCGTCATTCGAGCTATCGAACATTAAAATTAATTTTTTTTTCATGTTTTTGGCAGCGTGTAACTCCGAAAGGAAGCATTTTGTCTTATCTTGGTGTTAGGAATCACCTCCCAATCGTCGATGTTGTTTTATATATATACAGGCGTCAATTGTAATACTGGGTGCAACACCCTTATTTCATGTGGCTACGTACGTCAGTAAGTGAGAGCACCAATTACTCCTGTGAGAACAGTAAGCATCGCTCTCACTTACTGACTATGTCGCCATAGAAATGAGGGTGTTTCACCCAGTATTAAGATTGACACCACTGTCTTGTCATAGTGTTCCCAACAAAAAGCATATTATCCTCGTTTTCTTCTAAAATCTGGACTTGGGTTTTTTCTTCAGTGTATATGCAATTATTCAAAGACTTACAGTTAGTAATACGCATTGTGTTAATTTTTGGGTTAACTTGTTTTAGTTAACGTCCCACAGTTATGCTAGGGCAGCTAAAGGAGACGAGGAGCTACTGATTATAGTGGAACCACTTCGGTCGTTCAACTGTACCCACACCGGGAATCGAACTTGGGACCACGCGAATTGTAGTCAAGCGGCTGCTTACGGCTCTGCTGTAGTCAAGCGTGCTGTAGTCTGCTTACGTCTCTGCGTGACATCATTGAAATTCTATGGTTAATCAGAGCAAAAAATAAACAAAATAAAATAAAAATAAATAAATAAATTTTAATTTTTTTTTATACTTCACATAAGCTACTGCGAAGAGTAGTACGAAAAGTAAAACAAGATATTTCAAAAAGGAAATAAATTATTGTTTTGTCCTACTTAGATGAGTAACAATAACTCTGTGGGCCTCCAAAGCTGATTTTGTCGCCACCGAGGGGCGACATTTTTCCTAGCGTACAAAGAGATAGATCTGCAGTATTCATGACAATTTATTTAAATTATAGCACTAAATTCTTCAATTTCTTACGTATTATCCTTTCCTTATTTCTCAGAGTAGAAATTTTGTAAGCCTGACTGGGTTTTTCGACGCCCTTATGGGTGAGGACCCCGGGACACTGTCCCAGTTGCTCCTGCCTAGTTACGGCTCTGGATATATGCATAGTAATGCATTACGACCTTACGATCTCGTATAAGAAACAGAATGTACTTAAATTGAGACGCGAACTATGCGAAATATCGGACTTTGAATCTAACTTGTTTGGTGATTCAACCCAAGACCACACATAACAAAGGTGAGTGTCTTAGCTCCCACCACAAGGTTCAGTAAGTCCGTGTTATAAAGTGTCAATTAAATACGTATATATGAAACGCTAATAAAGCATTTGATCAATTAGAAACAAAATATATTGTAGTAATAATTTACCCTATTTGTTAAGATCATGAATGTTATATTCTGTTTTTAAAATGACAGTCAAAGCAGAATGTATTGGACAATAAATGAGGTATTGTAAAATTTCAATTTCGGTCCGATTTAATACTTTCGTGCTGCTATGTGTTGTGTTATCCGTTAGGAGGTATTGATCAATTCTGATTCAAAGGAAGGAAATAAACTACTGTATAGTACTGGAGTTAATTTAATAGAGTTTAATTGTATAGGCAGTACTGAGGCTATTTGAGACAAAGTCTATTGCTAGAAAGTGAAATATGGGTCACTATTAGGGTTTTATCCCAGATATGATATACACACAGACATGGGCAGCGATTAGGGGGGAAAGGGGGGCAGTTGCCCCCTCCCCACCTTTTCGAAATTACCCATTAATGTATATAGTTTCATTTGGAAATATAAAGTTTTGTATGTATTATTGGTTCATAGAATAAAAATGGTGCCATAAAATATTTGTCGTTCCATGAGTATTTATTGGTTGTCTTCCCGTGGAATTAAGAAAGCTACAGGAATTGCGTTTGAACTGCCACTAAAAATGGACCAAAAATTAACCTATTGGAGCGCCACAATTAGAGCGTACTTTAATTTCTTCTTGCAAGGGCTCGATATGTTGGTCAGCTGCTCTGGAACTAATTGAGATAACATTTCGCAAGAAAAGAAGTCCTTCACAAGTTATTCTTTAATTGCACAAAAATCGACAGTTCCTAAAATGTATTTTGTTCTTTCTAATAATAAGGAATATTTTGATTTGATTTTTTTCAGTTTAACATTCTGTTCAGCAGCGAAGTTATGTGAGACGTGGACTTAATTATCAACGTGGAGTTCGAACCACGTGAGCTCTTCCCGGGGAATCGAGCCCGGGTCTCCCACGCCAAAGGCGTGTACGCTAACCGCTTAGCCACGAAGGAGCTCAGTAAGGAATATTAATTTTGCAGTATAATATAGGAGTTTAGGGGTGTACATATACAGTTTTGTATATACAATTCAATTTATTAAATTTAGCATAATTCTAGATTTTAGAATTATTTTGTATAACTGAAATGTGGAGTCACTAAGTATTCCTGAGTTTTGATATATTCCAATAAAGTGAAAACTGTACTTAATGGCAGCGAACATGTTTCGGGAAGCTGCAAAAGTATTTCTTTAAATGTCGTAGCATATGCTTGTAGTATTCACTGTCATTCTAAGAGTAATAACTATATAATAGCATGCGTGGAATTAAAAATAAGTTGTTCATTAATTTCCAGTTTCAATATAACTTTTGCAAAACAAGCCCCATTATTCATTACTATGATTATTTGATTAATATTATCCTTTCTGTTTATTTGTTTTGCAAATTTATTAAATATGCCTCTAATCTGATCACACAATATTCCACACAGATATTCATGAGCAAGGAATCAAATCCCTTCTTACACCTTCGTTTTTTAAGAGTACAAAGGGCTAGTGTCTACTTGCGTTTCTCTTGTCAATTTACTTAATAAAATATGAAATACGATATACGGCATTTTAACTGAAAAAGATAGTATCCTATTAGTTATACAACCTTTCGCCAAACAAAGTGTTACAAGCAGCCAGGAAAACTAACATTGATATCAAATATTCAAATCATGTCTTGCCACCCCCCACGTTTAACGTCCAACCGCCGCTACTGCCCACAGATGATTGAACCTGGAACACACGCATGGAAAGCATTAGCGCTAGCAAATTAGCTATGAAGAGGTACAGCGTACCATAATAGTCAAGAATGAAGGCAAAAAATAAGAAGCGGAAATGACAGACTGTACGATAATAATACTTTCACAATTATAATTTCACACTATTTATTTCGAGACTTTCGAGACTTTCGAGACGAGACCGAGATTTGGTCCTCGAGACCGAGACCGAGATCGAGACAAGCATCTATTGACCGAGACGAGACCGAGACCGAGACGGCGATTTTTGACTCGAGACGAGACCGAGACCGAGACAGCTATTTATCAACCGAGACGAGACCGAGACTGTACAGAGTCTCGTCTCGTCTCGTCTCGATACCATCCCTATCGAATACCCAAAAGATTCCTCTAATTTCTTTGGATTACCTTTGCGCCGCCTCTTATAACATCCAATTGTATGTTAATATGATTTATGACTAAAAACAATGAATGTTCCTTTTTATCCGCCTTCGATCTGAAATGCTATTCTCGAGTTGTGGCTGTTTCTAATTTTTCCGACAAATTTTTGACTGGTCATGGAGCCAAAAGGAGACACTGCTTTACCCAGGTTTATATTAGTTTGGTGTGAGGACTCAACCCTAAAATGTGTTGTGTTGAAGTCCCGAATATACTTACATGTGGATCAATATATATATAATATTCTAGGCTTTATTGATACATCCCATCATTCCCTTTTCATTCAGAAAACTCGAGTTAAATTCAAGTATTCAAGTTAGGGACACTGGTGCTCATATTCCCATCATATGGGACACTTCATACATATACTTTTCGAAAGTTGGATTCAATTCATGTAGAGGTTTCAACATTAGTGTATTTCTAGATTTTTGCCTTGTGGTATATTATTTCTTCTAACTTATGAACTTTTCCTTAATTTGGCAATAATGTAATCTAGTGCATACTGCAAAGTCTAATTTTGGTATTTCAGATTTGCAGACGCTGCTTACGAAATGAGGTCAACAGGAATGCGTCACATGCCGTGTAGCACTATAACAAGTACCAGTGTTTCTGCCATAGACGTTGACATGGAATATGTGGAACCTGTTCCAATGACTGCTGTTTACAGTATTCCTCCATCTTCAAGACCAATGATGGGAACAGTCCCCAAATCTCCTTACAGTGAAACTTTCGTAAGGAAGGAGTTCCCTGGGAACCAAAGATATCCTCAAGTGTGTGAACCTGCAATGGAACCATACAATCCATACATGAACAACTACATGATACAACAGTATCCTGAGTTGCCACCAGAAATGCCGTCACAAGTCAAACCTTATTACAGTGACGCTGAGTTTAACCCTGTTAGCGTCAACAAACCTATTGTAACTAATACACCAACGACTACTTTGGATGTAGACATACCTGTGACTTCCAGCGCACCTTCTATTGCTCAATTTACGACTCTAGCAACCACAACTGCCAACCAGCGTAACTCTGGAAATAAGGTGAAGGCAAAAGTTCGTCAGGACACTGAGAAAGTCCTGAAAGGAACTGTTAAAGACAAGGAGTTGAAACAACAGCCTCTATCTACCATTATGAAAGTAAGTGCGAGTTAGGTATAATGATTTTTTAATGAATTAACTTTAATTACAATAGCAGGCGTATGAATTTTTGTAGAATTGGGGGTCGTGTTTGTAGTTGATATTGAAGGACAGTGGCTGCGGGGCTTATAACACAGAAAACACATTGTTCAACGCTCCAGCGATGTCCATGGTAACTGTTATGGTATTCCTATTAAATGGCATCCTATTCTCTTCTAATCTCCCAACCGTAACCTTGTTCAAGCTCTCGCGTCTACGCAATATTCAACTTTGAAATGTATGTGTCAGTCGGCTTCGCACCACTGGGACTTGACGTTTTCAAGACAATTCGTATTACACGGACCAACAGTGCCCACTTTGACTTATCTCCTCACCTCCCAACCTCGACATACACCAATGTGACATGACACTCATCCGACCTCACACACAACTTTATTTCAACATCACACTCAGTTAACCTTACGCTCACACCATCTTTGTGCCATCATGCTTACGTCACTCGAACATAATCTTCTCTTAACACTTAAAGATCACATAATTTCAACACCATCTTCACTAGATTTCACGTCCACAATAACTTTTCGACATCACACTCACTCGATCTCACACTCATATCACCAACACGAAATGACGTTCCTAACATCATTTCGATTTCACCCTTACTTTACCTCAGGTTTACAAATTCAAATGCGTATAAGACTCATTCAACTCAAGTCCGCATTCATTCAACCTCAAGCTAACTTCGTTAGGTTGAAGTCGAGAGATCGTGAGCTCCAAGTTATTAACTACCCTCACATGAGTTTGGGCACCTATGACGTAGACATTGAGTCCACAATAATTATGACGCCATAAAATATTTGGCCAGGAAGAAAAGACCTGCAAACTGTTGCTAGTTTATTTCTGGTCAGACATTGTTTCCTATCATACCTTTCGATTTCTAGATGGTAGATTGCCACATCTAGTTCAAACACCTTCCAATAGTTTTATAATACTGGACCAGCACCAAAAATTATGAGTTTACACAGGGAATCGTACCCGGAATTATCCATACTTAAACTACACCATCACTATTTAGCTTCTCAGTTGCACGCAACATGATGCTGATCTAAGTCCCCGACATGAATGACTTATGATTTGTCAAATCATAGATCATGCGGTATTTGACAGAAACACAGACTAACTTAAAGATTCTGTGGTAATGGTAATACATTTGCTTAAACTGTAAAATGACAAACACACTCTAAACATATGATTACTATGAAAGGTTGTAGGAACTTGACCAGAAATTCATGTTGCTGCTAATACAAACAGCATTCGATTTTGAGTTAAACAATTTAACTTTTAGACATTTTTTTCCACAGTTGGGAATCATGTCTTTTAAAAGTTTGAATTTATACAATTTATTTTCTGCTCCTGAATGATTATACCCAATTTTTCAGCCTATTTTGTATCCAGTGTTTCAACCTATTTTGTATCCAGTTATTCAGCCTGCACTATTTTATATTTTACTTCCTACTAAAAGAGCTCTATAGGCCTTCTCACAAGGCAGTTACATAATATATAAATAAATAGCACAGATATGTTACTAGGAAGTAAGTTCTCGTTTAGTAGATACTAGCAGCGTTCACCCCGCTTCGCTGGGGTCACCCCGGAACGCAATAAACTTTGTTACTTAGATAATTTTTACTTTTTCGCTTTCAAGTGATATGATAAAAACCATAGAAGATTGGAGTAAATGTTAACATTATATTGCCTGTCATTTATGTTAACCCGCCGAGTGACACGGTCATGTGGGTTGCATATAAATACGGTTAGATTTAGCTATGATGAGCTAACAAAGGATTTGTACGTTATGGACACTTGAATGGTCAATTATCTCAAGACACTGGTAATTGAAAATTAAAGTGATATGATAAAAACCATCTAGGGTCCAAATCTTAATAACCCCCCAAAAATGAAAGAAATTGGTTCAGCCGTATTAGCGTGATGAGCTAACAAAGGATTTGTACGTTCTCTTTTATATATAAGACTAGCAGCGTTCACCCCGCTTCGCTGCGGTCACCCCGGAACGCAATAAACTTTGTTACTTAGATAATTTTTACTTTTTCGCTTTCAAATTGCAGTAAATGTTAACATTATAGCGCCTGTCATTTATGTTAACCCGCCGAGTGACACGGTCATGCGGGTTGCATATAAATACGTTTATTTTTATACCTATGATGAACTAACAAAGGATTTGTACGTTATGAAAACTTGAATGGTCAATTATCTCAAGACACTGGTAATTAAAAATTAAAGTGATATGATAAAAACCATCTAGGGTCCAAATCCTAATAACCCCCCAAAAATGAAAGAAATTGGTTCAGCCGTATTAGCGTGATGAGCTAACAAAGGATTTGTGCGTTCTCTTTTATATAATAGATAGCAGTATTTTACGTGCAATTAATTAGGTTAATATAAAATTGTAACCTATTAAATACAATTATATTTTAAGTAATTATATGTCTGTATGAAAATATACCAATAAGAAATTGGAATAACTCGAGAACGAATAGTGATAGAAAAGTCAAGTTTTATTTTGCGGAAAGAAGAAAGAAAGGAATTTTATGTCAAGCAGAAAATTGAACGCAACAGAACTCCACGCATGTTCATTACTCGTGACCAAAATGGTCCTTTACTGTTCGTCAGAAAGTGAAGTGCTGTTTTGGTTCGCAGAATTTAAGTTCCGTGTAACTGTAGAGAGAAGATTTAGATAACAATACGGATATGACCCACAAGACCGTCATTGCATTGTTAGACGGCAGAGACAACTGCTGGAAACTGGCTCTGTGTTGAGAAATCAAGGCAGTGGGTAAATAAATAAATAAATAAATAAATAAATAAATAAAAACGTAAATGAAGAAGTGGTTTCGGGAAGCCTTTCAGCGAAGTCCACTCACATCGATAAAGCATGTGAATACATAACTGCGAATCTTGCGTTCAACTGTGCATGATATCGTGCATAAATGCTCTGTTTCAGAGCCTACAAGCTAAAGTTTGTTCCATAATTTCAATTTAACGAGATGCCTCGCAGATATGAATCCGCTGTTGAAATTCTATCGTAAATTGATGAGGGCAACGATTCCTTAAAAGGATATTTTTTTCTGACGAAATCACCTTCCATACGTCAGGTAAGGTGCATAGGCATAACTACAGGATATGGCGTGAGGAAAATCCACATTAGTTTGTTAAACATGAACGCAACAGTCCAAAATTAAATCTGTGGTGAGTGTTGATTGAAAATTCTGTCATAGGCCCATTCTTCTTTGAAGAGGCTACAATTGCAGAAGCAAGGTACTTACTAATGTTGGAAAATTATGCTGTACCTCGGATACCACAGGGATATATGTTTCAAGAAGATGGGGCTCCTCCCCATTATGTTTGTTGCGTGAGAGAATTTCTGTATAACCATTTTCAGAACAACTGGATTGGAAGGTGAGATCTATTTACTGGCCACCGAGGTCGCCCGATTTGTCTCATTGATTTTTCTTTGGGAGTATGTGAAGACTTTTTTTAACACCCGATCCAAGTTAAAAATTTTGATGATATAAGACAACGAATTATGGATCCATGACACCTCAAATATTACGCAACACCTGGAGGGAAGTTGAGTACCGCCTTGATGTTTGCCGAGCAACAAAAGAGGCATACATGGAAGTGTACAGAGATGAATTGAGTGATATTTTTGTGTTTGTTACAAAATTCTATTCTTTACTCTCAAAAAAAAAAAAAAAAAAAAAAAAAAAAAAAAAAAAAAAAAAAAAAAAAAAACGGGACGATTATTTCATTGTTGGTTCTCGAGTTATTCAAATTTCTTATTGGTATATTCCCATCCGGACACTCTGTGTAAGGTGTAATATTGGAAAAGAAATTATATATGGCAGGTTATAATCTGCGATTAAGTCAATGCTTTGAAATATTAACATTTTTGCGAAAATATTTCCTTCAGTCTTTTAGAATTATTTTTACATATTTAGGTTCAACTTTACTATTATTACTTCAGTTTAACTGTACTTTGTTTAAAGTGCAGAATTTCACAATTTGTTTGGTAAGTGGAGCTTCGGCATTAGCTATGATAGTCTTTTAATAACTAGATATTTCACGCTGTCATTATTAAGGAGAATTTTTACATATTAATCGTATGTGTATTTGAACTAATACTCTATTTCTACCTCAGTTAATCAGGTAAAAATTTCTTATTTACAGAAACGAGATGCTGATAATAATTCTCTTCGTGTGTTAACTGGAACAATAGAGCGAATACTGAGGTGGACTAAAGTAAAAGATTCTGTTCCCATGCTGTTTGAAGTCATTGGTAAGACATGATTTCCTATATAGTTTCGTGCATACACCATGGTTTCGTGTATAAGTATATGCTATCAAATCAAAATTTATACTAATTTACTTTATTACAGTATTCCATATAGAGTAGCGAATTAGAAAATAAAAAAAAATGTTGGAAATGGGAATATTTTACATATAAGTCATCATTAACATCTCCAATTTACATGTAAAATACAATGTCAGGTATGTGTTTATCTCCACTGAGTCTGGGTCTCGATGCATTTATATGCTCCACAAATTTATTGATAACCCTTCGCAGATATCTGTTTCAATGCCTCCGACCAGGCGTATGATTTCTACTTTCAGTTACAGAACATTGCGTAGTTAATTGGCACATATCTGTGGTATCAAAAACCCTATAGGAGAAATCATAGGATGTAACATCATATTACCCTGCCATCCACTTTTGTAAAATGTCTTCACAATAAATTCACATTGGTTATTCGTTATCTGTTTCATGGTTGAAAAACAAACCGAACGAGTCAAAGCAATTGTAACTACATTAATCGGACTGACAACAGATAATACTTATGGTAAGATGAGGTCTGCTAAATTAAAAAAAAGAAAAAAAAAACACTTGATTCACCTTTGGCGTTCTATGTGGAATACCTTTAGTTCAAATATATAGAACATCTATTGATCATTCCACCACACAAATACTTAGCTCATCTACCATACAAATGGGCACTTTTAAACTTTGTTATATATATACGACATACTTTTTACTTCGTTTTTGACGATTTTCTCGGAAAATATACATCAGAATTCACCCACAAGTATGTCATTTTGTTAAACTTAATGTGATCTATGAACTAATAAATATCTTCAGAGAATATTTTAGTTAAATAGAAAATAAACTTTAAGAGGTTATCATAATTTTGAGCTATATTTCATTAAAGGCACAACGTGTTATCATCTTGCTACTGTCATAATAAAGGCTTTCGTAAGAGTATACTTGAGCATCAGTGTCACCTTAATAGCTGTCGTGGTTTTTGTTCAACGTTAATTTATAAATTACAAAACATTTCGTTTCTCTTAATTTTCTCAAAAACTACGCATGAGTTTTTACGCTAGCTTTTGTCCTTGTCAGTAAGATCTATCGACTGATGTATGACTGATCTGTAGACTTCCTTTGTTTCGTTAAACGCTAAAAATATTGCGGAATTATTCCACTTTCTATACAAAATGTTCGCAGCAAATTAAATTGCCTTCTAAGCTCTAACCTGAAAATACTATACGACTACAAAACAATATTGGAGAAAAATTGTGAAATAATAGGAAACCTGAAAAGTGGATTTTAATATCGTAACATCATAAGGTTAATCTACGAAACTCTGATGGGCCTCCTTTTGCCGTACACCCGTCCCATGTTACGGGACCGCTAGTTACGCCACTGAGTATCTGCTTTGTAGAGGATTGAAAATAAGAAAAATGAAACTGAGATTAATTGAGGACAATGTTATGTGATGTTACTCGTTGGTCATGGAGTTTATTACCATTGTATATGTGAACTGCTAGAATTATTTACAATGCGAGAGCAAACACAGCAGTAGTAACAATTGTGTTCATTCGTACAGTATTTCGTACATTGGTATTAAGAGTGTGGCCCAGCATTTTTGATCTTTCACGTCTAAAAGTTTCATGATTCTTAACAAGTGAATATGAGTGAACTTTGCTACTCTTAGCTTCAGTACTGAGTTGGTGATCGAAGTTGATAATTCTATATTCAATGTAGTTCTCATGTATGTATAACTAGGCATGAAATTTATTTGTATTTCTTCTCTTACAGCACCATTAGAATCTTTTCGCACAGGAGCATATTCTTATGAAAAGATCTTGCAGCTGAGAGATCCAGGTGGACCTGCATTGATATGTGTCTTCTATGAAATGGACAGAACACTGCCTAACATAACGAAGGGACAATTAGTTCGGTAAGCATATTATTATTATTATTTAGGAAATACCCATTATGGTTGTTGGCTAGGGGAGTGTGAGATCTCAGCAGTGTTGCCTCTTCTCGCGAATTTTGGCATCCAGCTGGTCAAGAAGGTTGGAGTAATATTCGCCTGTAATTGTTCTCTCTTTTGAAAGGTAATCAAATAAGAGGATCCCTTTCACATCCCAAAACACACTGGTTATGACCTTTTCGGTCGATACGATCGTCTTCGCTTTCTTCGGCGCTGCACCACTGGCTTACATCCACTGCTTGGACTGCTGTTTCATTTCTGGCATGTAGTGGTGAACCCATGTCTCATCCATTGTCACAAATTGCTGCGCAAAATCGATCCAAAGTTTATTGCGAAAATCGTTTACGCATTTGCTTTTGGTTGGCAGTCAGCAAATGCGGCGATTGTTTCCTGTGTGGTTGCGGTTTTCGGCCTTCCTTCACGTGGGTCATCTTCGAGGGATGTGAGTCCATGTTTAAATTCAGCTGCCCACTTTTTAAGGTTGACATGGAAGGAGCAGAGTCCCCGTAAACTTTTGTCAACTGGGGATGAATTTCCGTAGGGGTTAATCCATCCCAAACGAAAAATTTGATTACTGCACGATATTCAAGTTTATCCATTTTCACAACTAATACGCAAGACGTCTCACTGCAACAATGCCTGCACACAAACTACTTGAGAGAACAAGTTGACACTTGTTATACGAACAACTGAAAAGCGCCCCCAGGCAAGAACAATAAAATTTTGCTGATTGGAGTGCCATCTCTGGTTCAGGAAGAGAACTTTTCACTCCGCTCTCGTACATTACACTCATCTAAAGGGGACTGTTTCAGTCTCTCCCAATGATTAGCTAAACTGGTCTGTTCCGTTCTTAATAGATCTGTTGTGATATGCAACTTAAAATATGCCAATGTTCAAGTTTAGGTGTCTGAAGTCCTCTGCTTCTAATATCTTGGAAACATTTTAGATCAAGAATAGCTAAGTCAACAGAGAAAGCCCTATTGTTCATATTAAACCGCCTTGACAAGCTTGTGTTTACTGTCTCTACAATAACATTGAAAACTTGATATTTATAGGAGTCTTCTGGATCGGACACAAGTTCATCAGGTGCTAATTCTCCAGGCATCATTTTTATTTTCCTTTCTCTTTTCTGTGGAAAGTAATAGTAACAGCAATGATCAGATCATCTTCTGAAAGTAACTTAGCTTTCGCCCATTTAATGAATTCTTTCACTTCATCCTTGACTGTTTCAAAACATCTGTAACTTTCTGGAAGTCACTCTCACCATGTTGAATGCTTTCATTACATCCAAACCATTTGTTTGGAAATATTTAGACAGAGTTGATGTGTGGTACAAAAAAAAAAAAAAAAAAAAAAAAAAAAAAAAAAAAAAAACCGCCGTCAGAATATTTTCAAATTTGAGTATGGACTCTTTATGTGATGCTGCTCTTCGTCTAGTGTCTGGTGGCATTAGATTGTTGTTTTCGATTGTGCCAAGTGTTACAAACAGAGTTACATCCGCCATTTTCCATTCCCGTTCCTCTTGGGTCCGAATATTCGTCTCAGGATCTTGTTCTTAAATACTTTCAGTCTATGTTCTTCCCTCAGAGTAAGTGACCATGTTTCACAGCCATACAAAACAACAGGCATGATTATAGTTTTTTATATTTTAAGCTTCAAATTCCTCGACAGAATTCGCGACGACAAGAGATTTGGTCATACTTTACTGTCTGAAAGTCTTTTAGGTCTACCGGCCCCTTGAAATTGTAAGGACTGGCCCTGTGGAAAGCTCCACAACTCCACTATGGTCAGTTCGTCCTTGACACTTGTCAGCATATAATATTATTTTAAGAAGAACATTTCTTGAAAACAAATATTAGTACTTTTTTCTCCAATACGTGTGCACTTTTGGAAAACTATTTTATGGAGTTAAATGTACCTAATATACTTCGGTACAGCACTATGGTAATTTCCGTACAGGCACGTATTCAGGAATTTTATTGTAAGTGATCTTTAAGTTTTTCCAATTAGAGTCTAAATTCAGCCTGAATATAAATTGAGGAGTTTGATGCAATAAGGGCGTAAGTCTGAAATAAGCGTTTGGAGAAAAACGATGTTGAAAATTAAAATAGTGTTTTTTCTGACATAAAACAATGTAATATGCTGCATTTTATTCCAATATTGAGTTGAAATTTTGACAGAAGGCTCAACAAGCGTGGTAAAAGCCACATATGCGTTTGATGCAAAAAGGGCGTAACCTCGCTTGCGCTCCTTTTTACATCAAACTCTTCAATTGTATATTAATTCTGTAAAATACTCGTGAAGTTATATCAAATTTACATAGAAGTTGGAATTCCGTGTTCTCTCTCGTCCTCGTACCCTCACCCTTGCGTACGTGCATAGTGCTTTCCGTTACTTCAAAATTATAACATTTTACTTAAATAACTTATGGTTTAAATTAGCAAACTCTAGTCTAAAGAGCTTTAGTTTACTTCGTCGATTATATGTAGGGTTGCCATAATTTTTTGATCCAAAACACGGACAAGTCTTATAATGATAACCCATCGAAGATACAGTGGCCAAACTAAATATTTTGAAATTTCTTACCTAAAAATCACCTTTTTAGGTTATCACAACTGTTTACCGTGATACTTAAAACACTATTGGAAATAACGTGTTTTATATTTTTTTCATTAACACAAATATTTTTTTTCCTTAACATTAAATGATGGCAGTAGATTACATATATTAAATCTAACCAAAAGAAACCTGAAATAGGAAAATGAGGCTGTTTTTTTAATAACCTATTTATACATAATAACTAAAATATAAGTTGTATGATGAAAACACAATTCTTTTACATTAATTAGTAACTTCGGTATTTGCCTTTATCACACCAGGAGTACCAAAATTTAAAAAAAAAACTAACAAACATTATAGAAAAATGTAAAAGAAAACCTATTAAATGATTATATTGATACTGTAGTATGGTTTTACGAAATAACATTATTGCATATGTTAGTAAGCTGCTGTTTATGTGCGTGAAGAACGGCACTGTGGCGGTTCTGATGTCACGGTAACAGTGTTGCCATCAACGTGAATAATAAAGACTAAATTTCGCCCGAGATTTTAGCGATTTCCGACTCGGAAATTTTCGGGCAGCTCCAAAAATTGTCAAATACGGACATTTTCCTATTTCATGTTTTATACGATACGGACTCGGACACACACCCAAAAATACAAACAGTCTGTATAAAATACGGACATATGACAACCCTAATTATATGCCTTTTTGTAGATGCTGGCTTAGGGTTGCCAGACGTCCAGGTTTTCAATGAAAGAATTAAATGTCCCGAAAAAGGCTTTCGGGACGCCTGTTTGTCCCAATTTTGTCCTTCAGATTGAAAACATTCAACCTGTAAGAACTAGTATGTCTCACCTAAAAAAGGAAGGTTTTCAGAAGATTTGTGTAGCCAATTAATTTTACTAATCAAACAACAATAAGTTTGGAAATCACATCTATTCTTTCGTTGTAAGGTTTGTTTAGCTTCCAGAAGGGAAAAAAGGATTTAAATGATATTCAAAAGTGGGCAAATGTTATCGCAATAATTTCTTGGTTATCACTTTCAGTAGAAAAAAAACGTCTCCCTCCTGGCGATGGGCTTTAACTACTAGTTACTTATTTTATACTTCAATCCGCAGTGCAGAACTACAGTACTTCATTGTTGAAACTTCAATCAACAATGGGAATACTGCTTTCAGTTGCTGCATGTTAACTGCATTTAAACTATTTCGTCCTATCTGCCGTCTTCTGAGACAATTTTACAATCAAGTGTTGTATCCAATATTACACATATCTTTGCAAGTGAAGTGCACTGAATTGAATTGAATTTCTTTTGTCGGTGTAGAGTAATGTCAGCGTTCTTGTTTTACGTTGCTAGTATTTGGTGTATATTTCCATCATGCCGAAGCGCAAGTGTCCTTTCCAGGAGAAATATTCAGTGGAATGATCATTCATAAAACGAGGAAGAAATTACCATGAAGTTGAGTGTAAACTGTGTAAGTGTTACATTAATATAGCGCATGGGGTATGAAAGACCACATACCATGCGAAAAAGCATAAATCAAACGTGTATTCTGCTAGCACGTCAAACAGACTGGACAGTTATTTTGTTCCCAAATATTACGAACAGAAAAGACTGGTACCAAGCGAGTGAACTAATAACTTGCGTCCATACAATGAAACATTATATATCATTTAAATCGATGGGTTGCACAAGTAAGTTAAACTCTAAAAATTTTTAGTGATTCCAAAACAGCAATAAACATTGTTTTAGGGAGAACTAAAGCAACAGCGATAGTAAAATCCATTTCGACTCCTGACACTACGGAACAAATATTAATACCTTGTAGGGCTTCATTTGTGTTAACTATGTATAGAATGAACTGAAAAATTATGGGTAGTAACCTGGAAAAGACAGGTAATTAATTGATTCTGAGCAAATGAGTAGGAACCCTGACCTTATATATAGCCTGAGATTGATATTCCGGTTTCTCGTTTACAAAATCTGGCAACCCTATGCTGGCTGCCAGTTACAATAACAAAAGATGCACCTTATGGCTCAATTGCAATTCCTATTTTGAGTGAAATCAGCAGGAGCAGGAGCAGACATGGACACTTTATAACAAACATTTTTATTATATTTTAGCCCACAGTCCGTGTAATTCTTAAAATATATCAACACGATCAAATCACATAAAATCATACACGACAACTTATATAACTATTACCTTTTTATTGTCGAGACTCCATTAATTATTTATTTTCTTTCTTCAGTTGTTATAATAACGTTTTTAAAACAAGCAATTATATGATGTTATGACAACTATATATACAGATTACATCTATAAAACCAACATATATTTTTTAACGATTGAGATTACATCTTATTTCTTTCTATTTAGAATGAACAACATATAATTTCTTTTCTTCTTCTTCTTCTACACGACAGATTGTGTATTTTTATGAACCGTTATCCCAAAATCAAAATATAAAAATGGAAGTAATTCACTGTATCAATGCAATGATACACGATATCGTTGTATCAATGGCTCCCGACGGACTTCTTTAATTGGTTACAATTCAAGAAAGAATCCTGGACCGTTACATATTCGTACATATATGGTTACCAGTGGCGTATTTACGATTTTGTTTCGGGAGGGGATTTGCTAACTTTCGGGAGGGGGCTTTGCCTGAAAATGTGAAAATTTTGCAAGATATTTCATATACTTTACTACAGTAAGTAAGATTTCGGGGGGCTTAAGCCCGGAAGCCCCCTAAATACGCCACTGATGGTTACATTACTTTAGGAATAGCCCTCGTGTACTTTACAATACATATATATTTTTATCTCATTCTTATATTCATTTAACAATTAATTCAATTTTAAATATATAAAAGTTAACAACGAAGAGGATTAAATCAGAAAAAAAAATATAATCAATTTGTTAATTATTTAGGTCCTAAAATAGATTCTTCAAGTCAATATTAAAGGAGCTAATTAACAAATCAACTCAGTATATGCTGACATACTATATAATTTATAGTATATATAATTAACTTAGCTTTGATAAACAATATTTGTATCGATGCATAGATGTAAATAGCATAGAATTCAGAAGTACGAATTACAAAGAAATTATAACAATATGCAAAGTGAAACAAACAAGACTTGATTAATATAACGGAACAATACAAATAAAGAAATTATTATATCAAGAACTAGCAAAGTTCATATGGGTTAGAATACAGTATCACATATTTTATTTATTCGAGCATATTTATCATAACTTTTAGCAAGCAATATTCGTATTGATACCACAATTTGCTGCAACTTAGTATCCATTATTTTTATTATTTATATAGAATTCAAACAAAGTACGAGCTTCGCTGTCATCCTTCATTGAATTTCCTTCGGAAGAATCACCCTCGTCCACTGCTACTTCAGGTTGGATATGTTATTTGTTCGGCGTTGACAACCGGAACCGGATCACGGTTTAAAATATTAAACTGTTCTTTAACGGAGTTTATCTCTTCTTGCAATTCCTTAATTTGACTACTGTGTACGTTCACTATGGTTTCGACAACTTGTACAGAATTTTGCACATTCGTAAATCGGTGCAGAATTTGCTCCATTTTAATATCGGTTCTCTCCAATTTATGATTTATTTGCTTAAACTTGGCATCCATAGTTTGTTGTATTTGTTCCAGCTTGTTATCCATCTGCTTCTGTTGCTGCGACATTTGTTGACCCATTTGTTCCATTTGATGAGACATATGTTCTAACTGGGTATCAATTTTTTGCTGTTGCTGTGATATTATTTGTTGACCCATTTGTTCCATTTGATGAGACATATGTTCTAACTGGGTATCCATTTTTTGCTGTTGCTGTGATATTATTTGTTGACCCATTTGTTCCATTTGATGAGACATATGTTCTAACTGGGTATCCATTTTTTGCTGTTGCTGTGATATTATTTGTTGACCCATTTGTTCCATTTGATGAGACATTTGTTCTAACTGGGTATCCATTTTTTGCTGTTGCTGTGATATTATTTGTTGACCCATTTATTCCATTTGATGAGACATTTGTTCTAACTGGGTATCCATTTTTTGCTGTTGCTGTGATATTATTTGTTGACCCATTTGTTCCATTTGATGAGACATATGTTCTAACTGGGTATCCATTTTTTGCTGTTGCTGTGATATTATTTGTTGACCCATTTGTTCCATTTGATGAGACATATGTTCTAACTGGGTATCCATTTTTTGCTGTTGCTGTGATATTATTTGTTGACCCATTTATTCCATTTGATGAGACATTTGCTCTAACTGGGTATCCATTTTTTGCTGTTGCTGTGATATTTGCTGACCAAGCTGTCTTATAAGATCAGTTTCGTTCGTTGAAGAATTCATACTTGATAACTCTATATTACCATCTTCAGCATTTGTATTTTCTATTCCAGGAACGCTCATTTTTAAGTTTCTATAGATTTTTTCCACTTCTTAGTAAAGTAAATTCCGTGTTGAAAGTTATGTTGAGACAGCTTTACTTCAAACTAATCTCAAAAGTTCCCGTGTTTTTGGCACCATTTAAAATATAACATCCGTGTAATTCTTAAAATATATCAACACGATCAAATCACATAAAATCATACACGACAACTTATATCACTATTACCTATTTATTGTCAAGACTCCATTAATTATTTATTTTCTTTTTTCAGTTGTTATAGTAACGTTTTAAAAACAAGCAATTATATGATGTTATGACAACTATATATACAGATAACATCTATAAAACCAACATATATTTTTTAACGATTGAGATTACATCTTATTTCTTTCTATTTAGAATCAACAACATATAATTCCTTTTCTTCTTCTTCTTCTTCTACACGACAAATTGTGTATTTCTATGCACCATTATCCCAAAATCAAAATATGAAAATGGAAGTAATCCACTGTATCAATGCAATGATACACGATATCGTTGTAACTTGTGCAATTCTCCTCTCCTCCTACTAGCAGCGTTCTTGAAAACGGGCCAATCTCGTTTACTGAAATTTGTGTACTTTCCCTCTACAAAACTAGGTAGGTATGTTAAGCATTTTACAAACAAATAATTGTTTTCTAACCTAATTTGTTCACTTCTTTCAAGCTATGGAGGAAAATTGTAAGTTTTAAGATAGATTTTCAAAAGTCGCTACATTTTCCATATTTTTCGTCCGTCGCTGCTTTGTCGCCAGGGCAACGAAAAGTCCCTACACGTAGCGGAATTTCGGTACTGTTGGCAACACTGGTCTCCCTAACTTTGATTCTGTTAAATAGACCTTATTTGTGTATCAATTATTTACTTTAGTATGTTTGTAACCAAAATCTTTAAAAGCTTGATATATTTTAATTAAAACACTTGCATAAAATTCATTTCAGATGCATTGGACGAATGATAGCTAAGAATAAAATGCACGCCTTTTCTGCTCGAATTGCGACCACCAGTGAACAAGCAAGCCTCAAGAGACTAACATTCATTTGTCATCGAATTTATCAAGACATAGCAATCGCTATGCGCGAACAATGAAATATGTATTTTTAAGAATGCAGATATTAAATTATGCTCACATGTTAACAATATGTCTAATATTTTAAGGTATATAGAAAAGCATATATTTTAAATCTAATTATGCAAATGGAAATGAAATGGTGACAATGTTTTAAAGTTAATCATGTTCATTAAAGCTGAGTTTGAGTTAATCAGGAGCGAAATATTCTACTCAATTTGAGGAATTAATGAGAATTTAGTTAAATTGGATGTTGGTGTTACATAGCATGCTACATGCAAACACCTTTGTCTTTGTATCACTGAGAATTCCTATTAAGTTCTCGAATAAATCAATCAATCTGGTTTCGAATAAATAATTTAGGTACATATATTTACTTTGGGTGGCAAATATGATCAAGTTTATATATGAATAAATCGTATTTCGTGTAATGGGATTTTGCAGTTTAACCACATGTATATATTATATTCATGAATCAGATGAAGTTATTTTCTCTTTACTTTTGAACAATTGTTTATATCGGTGTATCAGTATGCTATATGTTTTTGAAACCGATGTGCTACTTGTTCATGGTATTTTTTGAATAATTTGAATTCTCCTGCGTCAAATGATCACAGACTTGTTAGTTTTCCACATTTAGTATCGCTGTTACTTGTAAAAACATGATTTTGTTCCCAAACATTTTAAGTTATTCCATTGGAATTATAAGGAATTTCTTAGTTGATTGTTTGGCAGTGTTTTGAGATGTTCATCAATGTAGTTTATAGTTTAGAGTTTAGAGGAAATCTAAAGAAAATAATTTTCTGATTATAATATGTATTTTTCCAAATGCTAAAAGCTTTTAGGTAGAATTATTATTATTATTATTTTTTACAATGAAGGAGTAAAAATGCATAGCTAATATATACCTTCATTTTCCTCTTTGATGTTAAGTAAGTTATTTTTGTTATTCTCTTTAAAAGCTTCATTATTTTGACGTAAAAAATTTCTATTTGGTGTAATGAAAATTCTTAATTCAGCACATTGTTAGAAATGTTCTTAATCTCGCAGAAAGTTTCATATTTGAAGTTTCAGACAACATGAAGTGTAAAGAATTATACCGGGTATATTAAAAGTCATGGACCATAGGCTAACTCCCATATGAGTATAGATACTGTACACTGGAGCGGGAGGAAAGTTGTTGAGGTTTTCACTCCAAAATTATAATTTTTTTTTCAGTCGAATTTGTCGTTTGAGCTCTACATTGGTAAGGTACTCTACGTTAAATGAAAAAAACAACGTTCAGCATTGGTCAGAAACAGATTCTAAGTGTTCTAGGTTCCCTCTCATAACAATATGCAGTTTAACAATTTCCATTACCATTTTCCCGTGGCCTTACGCTCGGTTTCAACTGCCTGATGAACTGTAGAAACTGCTTTTTTCATTTAATATTGGGCACCTTACCAATGTGAAGCAAAAACGGCTTGTGCGATCGGAAAAAGTTCAGAATTTTAGATTAAAAACCACTATTTCCAACAATTTTCCTCTCTTTTTTATTTTCTCGTAACATTATTCACAACGGAGTTGTGCTGTGCTATAATCTCGGACTTTTAATACACCCGGTATATCTATAGTAGTTTTATTTAGAATTGCCCTACTCTTAGAAGTTAATATTTATTTTCTACTGGCAAGATGAAGATTATCTTCTTCTTTTCGTTTTCTTCGTACATCCTAAAGAATTTCGAGGATAAAAGGGTGGAAGTTTTAACATTGAGCTGAACATTTTTTTTATTCATTGCGAATCACGTTTTCAACAAGCTTTTGCAAAAGAGATACTTTATTGAAGGTTGTTTATGTTAACGGATTCTATAGACATAAATGTGTTCTAGTGAGTATCCGTTGCGAAACCAGATCCGAAAATATTTTCCCGAAAAAAAATTCCGGGTGCGAAACCAGAGAGATTTTCTGATAATAATCATAAAACTTAAAAAAAAATCTTAATCGACTTCACACACCTAACCCACTTTTTAAAATATTACCAACAACAAATATTACAACGGGGCGAGTATAATATACTGTGAAAGTGTTCCCAAACTTTGCAGCACAACCCCTATGCTATTATGCAACCATAAATATGCTAATGAATATGTGGTTGCTTATAAGCATGTTATTTTGTCGTAATCAAGCCAGCACCCGTTGAAGTATTTCATTGTCTAGCTGAAGAGATTACAATCAGATCCTAAAGAAATTTATGTGGTGTTACCGGGTAGACAATCTTTCAAAAAAAAAAAAAAAAGGTATAATCAAAATCAGTACATCTATGTCGAAGTTCTGGGCGAACATACCTAGTACATGTATATATAAACCTCCCTTTTTAAAATTCCGTGAAAATCAGTCCTTGGGCCGGAAACGAAAGTGATTTTCTGAGAACTTCGGTCTCAGAACTCTGTATCTGAAACGAATCAGACATTGAAATGGAAGTGAAATTACAGAGAATTACGAAATAGCTTATTTCCTTTAGTTATTATTTCACAGTCTTAACATCGTGTGCAACTTCTAACAATCTTAAGCTAACGATGTTTGCAAATAACGATGTCAAATGTGTTTCAGTTCTCTACACTGAATTAAAACACTTTTTTAGCTTTCCTGACCGAAATCCAAAACATTTTCAATTTTGTTACTATTAACAACCTTCATTCTATCAAAGGAAGACCTCCATTATCTTGTTTTTTGTGCAAATAAGTTTGTTAAATAAGAAGTTACCAGACATATTTCCAAAATTTCAAGTAAACATGTTAAAGATTTGTCTCTACTGTAACATCTTGTAAAATATATTTTTTATTATTATCGATGAAAAAATAGTTCAATTCAGTGTTGAAAATGAAATTCTCTTCAAATTCTTGCTGTCTCTTAAGGATACAAAAATTTGTTTCAGTATGAATTATTACAGCAAATATCTTAACCCGTCAACGGCCAGTCAGCTACGGGTGACGCTACATTAAAGGCGTCTTTTCCCGTGTACAATACGTCGATTTCGAAACTTTTTTGTGTGGTGATGCAACATACATAGGTAAGTAGCTGGTGGTTCACTAGGACCCTCTGGTGGACGATTGGTGAACAAGAAGACGCCTTTACAATAGTGTCACCTGTAGGTGACACTGGGTATTGACGTGTTTTAAAAATTAGTTAAATATAAAAATTATATCACACTTGATGGTGTACAGAAAACTTCACAGCACTTTTTATATTGCAAACAATTAATGAAACTAATGAAATATAGTATTTAGAATATTGGATTATGTTTTATGAATATTTCTCATTGCTGAGCAAAGTTTGAATCAACTTTTCAACAATGACAAACTTCACACATAAAGCACTTCCAAAATCACATTACATTTGTATATAAAAATATGTTGCAAGAGTCTATGATTATACTGTACTTTATTTTACTGTAATATTAAAAAAAATAAAAATAAAATAATTAATTCGATGAACGCCATTTGTTTTCATAATCATAATCATTCATGTTGTTTAAGTACTTCTGTATTGAAAATAACAAAACCTCCATTTTTCTTATATTTATCTAGGATTCATGCATGGAGTTTCTCATATAAAGGTAAGATAGATTTTCTGTAATTCTAATTTCCTTGTTAGAAGATTCTATATTAACATATCCTTCGTAGAATTGAAGTATCTGATTGTAAAAATGGAGGCAAATTTCATTATACTACGGTTATACTAATGGTTATTGTATTTATAACTATCCGACTTGGCTTGCGATTCGAAGAAAACATTTTTTGTTTCATAGTCTCCACTTCTTCCTGCCTTGGCCTATTACTTTGGGATTTACTTATTACAGGACAGTCACAATTTTGCCTCTGCCACTTTTTTCTCTTGTATTCTGTCATTCCTTTGTATTTCTCTGTATTCGACTGTTTAAAATCTCGACAGGTTGAGGTGACGCAACTTTTATTTAGCATGATATCTTAATATATTAAAGCATGCTCTTTTTGAAATTATTATTATTATTATTATTATTATTATTATTATTATTATTATTATTATTTTATTTATTTACTTATTTGTTACAAAATTACCATGTGAAGGAGGTTCAAACATTAGTGAATACATTTTCTTCTTATATTCTGTTTTGTCGTTTGTTAACATATCTCCTTGATTGCGTTCTTGAGGCTATTTTCTTACCTGAAAGTAACAAGAATAAAAGTAAAATAAGGTATTAATAGTAAAATTTGAGAAAAGATAGTGCAAACAAGCGATTTTTTAAATATCTTCTTTTGAGTTCTTTCCTTTTGATGTTTTGATTGTCTTCTTCATTATTTCTTGTTGTTACACTAACAATCAGAATTTACACATACACAAGCGTAATATGTAACACTAACACTACACTCATAAAATATGAAGCATCATCTCTGGGTGCATTCCCAGGAATTTTTGTTTGTTAACATAATTCTATTATCAAATTTATTTGATTTTATTTAATTTCAGTTTAGATTCACTCTATTCTTCTTCTCACGTCTATTCTTTTTTCTACATATTGTTTACTAAATATTTAGTTGTTGAAATTTTTGTAGTTATGTTTTGTCCTGTCTGATGTTTTCGCATGTGTCAATTTTCATGAATTCCCATTAGTTCGTCTCTAACACAGGGTGTCCAATATACAATGCAACCCGGAGTTTGAGATACTAGAACTTTTGAACCTGAAGTGATACACGAATAATGGTTATACCCAAATGAAGCCTTGTTCATGCATATATTTTTAAACTAGGAAGCAACGGTTCAAGTACACTAGGAACCACACTGTGTTGTCAGATGTAACCGAAGGTGTAAATCGTTTTTTTCGTTTTGCAAAACATGTAAATTGACTCATAACTCATACGTATGGATGTTCTGTCGTTAATTTTCAGTTTGTTTAGTTGGAGTAGCTTGGCAACTATGGAGCAGGATAAAAAAACTCATTTCCACCGATAACTAATCGGATGAGGCCTTTGTAAGGGGGGACTAGGGAAATCGTAGTTTTCATAAATTAACACTTTGAGTTGGCAACTTTGCTGATGTTTCAGTGCATCAAAAGGTGTGTTAAGGATCTGTCTACATTATGCAATTCCTGAAAACAATGAAAAACAAATTTTGAAATTATCATGATTCCTTAACACGGTGTTTAATCGTTCCTGTTTTTAATTATCATGGTGTTTAATCGTTCCTGCAGATACATACGATCGTATCTAGTCCTCTATTTTTAATCTTAAAAAAAAGTGATTTAAAAGGACCATGACGGGAAAATGTTTTCATGATCTCCAAGTTTAGTTTCAACAACTCTTTCCTTATTTGCATTGTCGCTTTGTATTCGTTAAGGTTTTGTCCTTTAGTTGTAGATGGTTTCCCATTCATGCTGTTACTACCCTTCCACAATTTTGTCTATGTCATTATTTTGGATCTGTCTAATATTTCTAAACTTTTGTAATCTCTCTATTTTTATTCATGTTTTGTTTGCCTGTTTAAATACATAAAAGTGTATCGGCTCTTTCTGAGCTAGTATCTGTAGAGCTTCTGTTGAGATTGTTTTTATTACATACAGAGTTCTGATGATAGTTCTAATGGGTACTCCTCGTTGCGCACTAGTCTCTTGCATTCATGAAGAGTTTGTGGCACCAAATGCTTGCATAATAGTTTTTAATTGGCATAATTACTCTTTTGTTGCATACCTATAGGGCGTTCTTTGGTATCTGATAGTCTCTTCTTGCAGTGATGACTAATTTGTATACGACTTTCTTGATCTTGTTCGTGATTTTCTCTATGTGAATTGGGTAATTCAATTTCTCATTTAACTATGCAGTATATTCAGGTACTTTTAAACTCTTTTATTCTGTCTATCTTCTAATTTAGTATTTTTAGCCATTCATATTTTGTTTAGTTCTGAGAGAGTTAAATTATTAGTTTGACATCATTTTTGTAATATAATCCTACTCTTTCTTTCTATCTCATGTCGTAAAGATGCCGTCAAAACTATTGCTATCCCGTTAGCATACCCTACCACACTAGTTTTGTTTCCAATTCACCTCTCTCTGAGCTGCAATACCTTGCAAAATGTTGAAGAAATAGAGGGACACTCTTTCTGCATACCACGTGATAATTAATAGCCATTCATAGTTATTTGCTTAATTTTATTTAACATTACATATAAGAAGGGATTGCGATAGTAAAAGCTTACATCGAATTCAACTAATTTGATAACAAGAAGTCAAAAACTATTTTTTGCAAAGTGTTAAATAGCAGTATATATTAACGTATCTCTTAGATAGTGCCACGAATGCTCATTGATCATTAAAATTTTGGTAATTCTTATAGAAATTAAACTTCTTCAAAACTTAAAATATCAATAGATTAACTATATTATATGCTGAATCTGAAAGTCGCTAATGTAACGTCAGAGAAATTATTCTTTATTTTGTTGGAATATATAACAAATCCTGAAACCTGTGTTAGACATGTATTCTTTTCTGCTGCAATTAAATCGGCAGTCAAGATAAGATATTAACTATCCAATTTCAAAATTGAATTTTGAACTGGATAGAATTACCCCGCATTTCATTAACAATTACATAACTTGAAAGTGCACGAAGAGATTCGTATGAAATGCCTGAATTGCCCTACGCTGAACGGAGCTTCTGTAGAGTATTTTTCCCTCTAGTCGAGCGTCGAGCAACTTGCTCTGAGTCCAATGCACTCAAACTCGATTTTTAAGCTGATCATTACTTATAAAAACTTGACTTTAGACAGACTGTTAAAGATTTCAAAGTTTGATGGTCGACTGTTAGGCGTGCTGAAACGGACGTTTCCAAAAATTGTTGTTTAGGATTATCTAAGCTGGAAAAACATTTTAAAAAGATACAAGGGACAAATAAGACTGCACTCTCAACAGCTTTCACACTTCAAATCCAGATAATTCATCAAGATAATGTTCAAGTTGGAATATAAATCCAAATTTATATTTGATTTTTATTGTCGATTAATTGTTTCATGTTCACTTTAAAAAATGAAACCTTGAGGTGGAATCTTCTCAAAATACCGGTAATCAAATTAATTTGATTGTGAAAATTACTGAAACAAAATAAAAGAGATTACCGATTTATACTATAATTATGCTCGAAAATAACAACTTAGTTGAGAAATGACTCAATTTATTTTTCCGTTAAAAGTGACTTCAAATTATGAGAACCAATAGAATTGGACATGTAAACGATTGTTATGAAACGAAGCTTTGTTATTAATTACTTAGATTTTAAAATTTTCAGTACCAGTAATCATCATAGGCAATTATAAACGTACAGTATTGTTTGATTGTGCAGTAATACACATTCTACGTCTGTTCGAGAAAACACAAAACACTCACCTTGTTTAAAGACAATATACAATGAATTTACCATTCATCTTTTCTTCTCGTCCAGAACGGTTCCACTTTACTATCTAAACTTAGGACACAGTGCAGATGCTATAGGTAAAATGAAATCTTTCAGTTTAACATAAGCACATTATACCCCTTAGGCTAAGAGAGACAAAGAGTAAGGCAAGTGAACGTTGATGGAAGAATTGGTGAATTCAGAGTGTGGGAGAAACGAGAGTATCCTGAAGAAACCCACGGACACCATGTTGTACATCATAAACTTACTTGAGTGAGGATCGAACCAGATATCCCAGGCACCAGAGGTAAGCGCTCTACAACCGAGGTACCGTATCCCTGGCAATACGTGTTTCTCTTTGAATTGTTAATTTGGCTGGTTTTAACATTTCAATTAATTTATAATTTGAATTAAACAGGTTTAGATATAATCACACCAGTTTTTATTTACAGTTGTCTGTAATATTTTAGTTACCATTGAACTTAACGTTCCTATTCGTATTTTTAGTTTCTAATGACTAATACTTCTCTCGAAAGGAATGACTAAGCAACACACTACAATTTAAGTGAAATTTCGATTTACTTAATGCTAATATAAAACTTCAATATTCCTTCAAAATCTAATGTGAAGTAAAAGTTTGATTTAAATAGAACATCTTTCTAAATCGCAAGTTGACTTGTTAAGTTATTTCATAGCCCTAACTAATCACTACACTTCGGATTTTTGCATATTTGCATGTTTTTTTCTTGACATAATACTGATATCCTCTTTAAACAGAAATTTGTTTTAGCTATTTTGGGGTAAAATAGCAGTTTTATAGTGAATGTATTTGCATATTTCGGAGGTTAGTGCGTGTTTATGTCGTTACTGCGTCCAACAACTTTCCTCAATAATGGAATTTCAAGTTTCTCATATAAATAGACTCAAGACCTTGAAATGGTTTATTGTTGTCGGTTTAGAATACCTTTCAAGGTCATGTGAAAGGAGAATAACAAAGCGGTGAGTGATTCATCCTCCCGGCAATGAGGCATGACTGTCATCTTTTTGGAAGAAGATAAAAATAACAGTGTCAAATCACCTACAATAAAATTTCCACGTCACCCATTCGGAATTTAAAGTTGCTACTGTTGTATGTATTTCGAGTTGAAATTGTGTCGTCCTGTGGTAGTATAAGAACACCGAAAGAAAAATCTTCCAGAAGTTATCTTCTGAAACAATGAATTGAAGACGAGAGACGTTAACAATTCAAGAAGAAAGTACATTTTGCAAAGTGTATGCTAAACAAGTAATATTTTCAAAGAAAGTTTATTTTCAGAAGAGGAATTTCCATCAGCGCCCTATTTTTTGATCTTCTTATATTTTCATAGCAGTTTCAAGTCTGGTCTGAGGGGTCAGTGCCCCACCCAACCGTTTTTTCCAGGACAGTACGAAACCCGTAATCCCTCATTTTACGTCTACAATATCTGTGCACAATTTCATTCAATTCGGTCCATTTCTTCTTGCCTTTCGGGCGTCAACTTTTAAAATTTTTGGTGTGGGCTTTTGCCCCCTAAAACCGTTTTTCCACAGAAAATAAAAAACCCGTATTTGTTTAATTTTGCCTATTGTCCATACACAAAGTTTCGTTGCAATTCTTCATGTCCTTTACGCACATCTGACATACTGTTATTATCACTTTTGATATTTCGTGATCAAAGGTTGGAGGGGTCCGTGCCCCGTCTAAGCTTTTTTTCCAGGAAAATACGAAACACGTATTCCCTCATTTTTCGTCTACAATTACTATGCATCATTTCATTCACTTCGGTTCACTTCTTCTTGCCTTTTGGGCCTCAAATTTCAAAACTTTTGGTGAGGGTTTTTGCCCCCTAAAACTGTTTTTCCGCAGAAAATAAAAAAACACGTATTCGTTTATTTTATATGTATTTTCGTCGTTCCAATTCGTCCTGTCCTTTAAGCACTTCTGACATACTGTTATTAGCACTTTTGATATTTTACGATCAAAGTTTTGGAGGGGTCTGTCCCACCCAAACGTTCTTCTTTCTTTCAGGAAAATACGAAACTCGTATTACCTCATTTTCGGTCTACAATATCTGTGTACAATTCCATTCATTTCAATTCACTTCTTCTGGCCTTTTGGACCTCTACTTTCAAAATTTTGGATGGGGGCTTTTGCCCCTAAACCGTTTTAACGCAGAAAATTAAAAAAAAAAAAACGTATTTGTTAATACGTTGTACGTACTTGTATGTATATGTAGTTCAAGAAATACAATTTTTTTCTCGAAAGATAATAAAATTTCTCAGTTAACTTTAGCTTTTGATTGGTGCATATTTACCGCTTTTAATGCATATTTGCATATTTTCAGTCCATATTTTCGTTATTTTTAACGCATATATTTGCCGTTTTTGTGTGCATATCGATCCGAAGTCTACTAATCACGTTTTCAAATTTAAGTAGTCATTACTAATTTATAGTATTAGGACAAATTAATGCTGTCGGCATTAAACAAATTACTTAAAGAAAAACACCACATTTATAGAAAAATCTCGAACGTTAACACATTGATGCCATGTGAGCCACATATGGCTCATAATGATATGGTCCTTGAGGCCAAGTAAGCCTTATATGGCTCACAGCAATGTAGTTAGTGATGCCCTGTGAGTCACCCGTAGCTCACGTGTTGAGTTGTCTTTTACATATTTTTAGGAGCCCTATGATTCATCTAAACGGTTTTTGTGCATGGGAGATGACGAATTAAAGCTCGAATGTTAATACTTATTGCTTAGCTTTGCAAAAATTCGTACTTGGCTAAACTGAAAACAATTGAAAAGCGAAACTCAATTGCTTACTTTTCTAGAATGTATCATACACTTATTCGACTTTGGAGGAAGAATTGTGAGATATATTGCACTGAAATAAGTCCAATGCTCCCTGCTGCCTCTATGGCCCTCTAGATGGAGTGATTGACATAACGTACAAGGTACCCGGATCGATCCTAAGTGGTTACATAGGCTATTTTACAAATCTAAATTTTACATGTTTATACAAGGGGGACGGGAGATGTATTAGAAAATATTTCATGCAAATTTTCGTCCTTTCACTCACTTTTTCATCTATTGCATTAGTGACGTCATGACAATCCACAATTCTTCCCCCAAAGTAGAATCAATTCAGGACTCAGAACATGGCAACATTTAGAACATTGTAAAGATGAACGTGAAGATACAGATGAAATGATCACCGTTGTAAAAGGTGGTAAACAAGTAACTAAACCAAAAGTTGTAGTTGACTACAACCGTGCAAAATCATTCATTGATCTCTGTCAAATAAGCAGTTGTTCAATTACTCTCCGGAAGACAATCAAGTGGTATCGGAAAATAATATTCGAAATTTTCTTTGGCACATTTGTTGTAAATACTTGAGTTCTTTTTAATATAGCTAACAAAGGAATAGAACTTCCAATTCTGAATACAAAGAAATACATATATATATCTGTTACCTTGAAAATGAGGACCAACAGATCTCTCAACAGACGTTGCTTCCTCAGCAGACCATTCATAAGCTTGTCGAAATGAAAGGCAGAAACTCAACAGCAAGCAGTGTTGCCAACAACCTCTGAAGAAAATGGCCTTCAGAAATAAGCTTTTTTTAGTCAATAAATGGCTAGACTTTGAACTGCTAATCTATAACCCACATTGTACACGTAGATTTTAAACCCCCTTTTTGCGTGTGTGTATAAGTGAGTTACAATAAAATTTGAAATGTTGAATTTTATTCACTGAAGACTGACAAGCAACATACACGACTTTAAATTACAATAAAATCCATGAACAACTCATCTGATTTGTGAAAGTTAACAGCCAGTTGAATTGAAATAAGTCATCATCGATGACGTCTTAGCTACCCGAGGCGCTGAAACTGGATGCACCATCGTTGATCATGGATTGGTTGTGTCTCTGTAGACTGCTATTTTCCCAACTTTCAGTAGTATTTCTTTCGAAAGGTCATGATACTTACAAACCTTCTTATTTCTCCGTACACCCACATGAATCATCATGATTGCATTGAGAGTTTCAAAGCTAATTAGATATCCTCTTTGTTTCCTTTAATAAACAAAAACAATCTTTGTGGCTTGAAGAACCGAAAAGTTTATTAAATTTGTATTAGAAAACTTTTATTCTTGCAATAAAATGCAAAAATTAAAACCATTAAAATGTAGCAAACGGGACCGTTACGGGAGCGACATTAAAATTCTTTCTGAGTCGATAACTGTTGTTAAGTAGTTGTAAATCTGTGGGTGGGGAGAGAAAAGAAGATTAAAAAACAAGTTTGTTGCATAATAAAATATCCTCTGTCTAGAGAAATCAATTATTACGATAATATATAGTGACAAATAGGCTGTTTTAAAAAATTACACTTTATTTTCAAACAAAAAGTATTTTTTAAATAAATCTAATGGCTAATAAAAAGGCTAAAAATTGTAAAAGAGTTTCATAAAATAAGCTATATTTAAGGCTATAGGCATTTCGTAAATTTGTATGGCTAAATGCCTCTCCAAATAGGCTAGATTTAGCCAAAAATAGGCTAAGTTGGCATCACTGACAGCAAGATGTCGCTGCACAGGAAGCTACAAAAGAAAAAGACAAAGTACTAGCAGAAATGAAACTGCAAAGAGAGTGAACCGTGTTACAATAAGATGTAATGGATGTGTCGAGTGCTTTGGTAATTCCCACAAGGTACATTTCAATTCCCAGTAATGAATGTGGAGGGTGATGCTTGTTCAATATATAAGTTACAAAATAAAGGGAACATGAATAACTTTTTTTGTAACAATTTTATTTGCTATTCTTTACTTGTGTATCATAGGTGGCTCACGGGAGCTAGAGGTAAATGTGTAGTTCTTGGACCCACGCACTTTCTGGTGACGGAATGCAATAAAAATATTTTTCTATTTTTCACTATCATTGGAGCCAGTAGACAACAATTAGTACGAAATTTACTAGTGGCCTCCGGTGACCATATAAATATTTCTAGGCGCCCTAGATACAAGCCGAAATTAAGCTTGGGCAGTCAATGTGTTAAAGCCGTTTTCAAAACAACTAATAATTTCAGTATATTCAATTTTATAACCCCTTTCCAAAACAGATATGATCTATTTTAATTAAGTAGTGTCCAGTATTTTAACATTTATATTTAAATAAACAAATTAATTATTATCAGCACTTCGCAGTTTTTACATTTATCAAGACCCTATTTAATAGATCAATATTTATTGTCCAATGGAATGTTATAACTCTGATTTAAAATTTCTCTTTTCAGCTAGAAAGCAGATTAAATTTAATGTATTATTCTATCAGTTATTTTTGGACTAAATGACGATAAGTACTTGTAAATGTGCGTAATTTATTTGATTGAAAGTAAAGTAAAATATACCTAAAGCGTATATGAATTACATTCTAGTTGGAAAATCAATAAGCCAACTAAATTAGGAAATTAAATAGTCTATGCTTAATTGGTAGTAATGGTATTCTAGTATTAAATGGCTTCTTTATCCAAACTGAGATGATTGATGTGCAGGTAATCAACTAATTAATTTTGATTTGTTCCTGATAACAATATATATATTTAAAAAAATATTAATGGTATGGAAGAAACAAATGAATCCATGTCAAACAGAAATAGTATTATGGTTGCTACAATTACGTTAATAATGGTTTGGTTTTAAAATATTAAAACATAATACGTATATAATTTCGTGTGTGACAATTTATTGTTATTACTCTTTATACGTATATTCACATTTAGTTCGAAAAAACGTAGAAAAAAAGGAAAAATTACAAACACACAAGCATAGCAGCATATCAAGGGCCTCATTCCGTAACGGTCTTCACAAAATTTGCTGATCGCAATGCAAACTAATAATATAGCAAGTAATGATAACGAATATTGCAAACTAAAACACAAATTTGGCGTTGAGTTTAATGCAAACCACTACGAAATGATATGATATATATAGGCCTATACACCAGGTTTTATTTGGTATATAATTACGAATTTGGTATGTAATTTGTAGGTATATAATTACGAAACAAATTTAGATTTACACAAATTACTTTTACAAATTATACACAAATTGTACATGTATAGGGATATTTGAATTCAAATAAATTTTCAGAAAACTGAAGTGGTTTTAGTGTAGTAGTTGACAAATATGATTGAAGTATTGATTAGGAAGCTTGTTTAGTTCGGTGGAACATACAAGAATTACCACTTATTCATATCAAATATAAAAATATCCATGTTTGAATAAATGTTTAATTGCGCTATTTATACTGTACACTAATTTGAGAACATTGAAACCAATGGACCCATCTTTAAATGTATCCTTCCATGAAGTCGATAGAAAAATAACATAGAAGTTTGAATATTAATATTTATTTATAACACAATTTTGAAGTAATTTTTCTCGTAACTCCATGGAAGGATACGTTTTAAAAGAGTTTCAGTGGATAGATCTCCCTCTAATTAGTGTAGAAAGCGCAATTAAAAATTAGTCCAAGTGTGTGCACTTCTACGGTTGGCGTGAGCTGTAGATTTTTCTGATGAAACTATACTTAATCGCTCTGTTTGTAAATTTGAATTCTCTAGGAAAGCCTTAACTATTTTATACTTTCAAGATTGTGAGTCGTGAGGGGCCATTTTGAGAGCTTTGTGATATGTTGAATGTCTTTCCAAATTCAGGAAAATTAATAACATTAAACGGATCATTGATTATTAAACGGATTTGATCTCGTTCTTAAATTATGTTGTTTCTATTCTTCAAATTACAAAATTTTTACGCTTGTTTATGATAATTTTGCTGCAGTAACATAATGAAAGCTTAGGGGAGAGTTGCGTAAGTTGGGACGGCTCATAAAATGGGACACTGGCAACACTTCTCTACTAAGCGCTCTACATGACACGCTTCGGGTGTTATTATGTAGAGGTTGCATGAAGAAGTGGCACGACTATAGTTGTGAGGAGCGGCATAAGAGATGCATGCGTATGTTTGAACAATGTGTTTCTAAAATATTTGAATGATATATAAAATTCGCCTGTACTGCTGTAAGCAAGAGTTTTGGCCTAGTTTTTTTGTTGTAACAACTATATAAGTATGTCAATGTTGACAAAGCACGAATGCGTCATAGATGTTACAGTGTCTTGTAGAGGGTGACAAAGATGGAACAGAAGGCGAATTCGTAAGATGAAACAGTGTTTTAAAGCCTAAGATGGAACAGCGTCCCATCTTATGAACCTGGCTCAAAGTACATATCACAATCGTAGAAAAAGGCTAAGACGAAAAATTTCACGTGTTAAGCTTAGTAAATTGGTCAATATTCCCTGAAGAAGATTTCAATCTGCTTAACACAAGCTTATTTTCTGATTATATGCAATCGAAATAAGCTACTTCGGATAATGGAAGTAAGTCAAACTGGCATCTATGGCATACGGGACGTTTGGTCATCCTAGTTTACAGCCAATTCCAATGTCTATGTTTCGCATAAGCGTAACTTTATCCAGATGTTTAGGTGGTGGTGCAAATAAATTGTTTGAAGGAGGAGAAGAAAAGGTCAATAATGTAATTACAAACCAAAGCAAAACTGAGTTTAAATGTTCAAATGTGGCTACGCCAATATCCTGACAGATCCGTCTTTGACACCAACTGGTAAAAATTTTGCAAATGGCTTCAGTAAAAAAAAAAAAAAGGCATTTTGCCTATTGATTGTACTATTTTCGCTGACCACGTTTTCCTTGCTCCTCTAGGTGGACCTTCGCGCAGTAGCTCTAGTAACACTTCAGAGAATGATTTTTGCAACGGCCGTTTAAAAAACCCACAATCACTTTATGAAGGCAGTTTTACTGCGACATAATCTACAAGAATCTCGGTTGTGATATTGTCTACATCACAAGAAGTCGATAATATTGAACTATCATCCACATTCAAGTGCTTTAGCCTACGCCTGAATCATCATGTGTCAGCATTGAGCAGATAAGTTCTTCTCCAAACTATTTGCAAGATACAGAAACAGAAACGAGGACTGTTCGTAGAAAGAATATGGAAGTACAAGTATTAACTTCATCACCGTACAGAACCAGTCTTCATGCCGAAACATGACTATTGTGTACATGTGCATGTAAACTAACATCTACTCCTCAACAAAGCGCATATTACAAAAAAAGAAATATTACCTTTTTCTTCCGACGCTTCGTCTCAAGTTATGCCTAATACACACCATGGAAGTAATAAATTTGACACATAAGGTAAATGGTATTGTTTAATGTATAGCGAACCGTACAATACTGCAAGAGAAGAATGGATTTAGTGCTTGCAGTGTGAAGGTTGGTCACACTAACAGTGTTCAAGTGCAACTGGAGACGTTTACTTTTGTGTAGAGTGCAACGACACGGAGTAAACAGCATGCCCCATCTTAAGACACGTTTTGTCCCAATTTACACAACCTGCTTCATAAGATGGGACATTTCCAGACTTTGTTTCAAACTATGGTTTTACACATTTGTTATTTCTTTGGTACAAAAAATATTTATATGCCTTTGAGTACAACGTCTAATATATCCGATGAGCACATTTCTCTTTCATATTTTGTATTAGTACCTGTAAAATAAATATGAATTCCAAAGGTGTCCCAACTTATGCAACTCTCCCCTAACTATTTTAAGACATGGAACAAATGCCAATGCAATGTTTAGTGACTTCGAGACACTGGTTATCGCTAAAAATTATTTCAGTTCATCAACTGTAATCACACAAATAACCCATAATAATAGATTTTCGGAAAACACGTGTCTTTTTTTTTTTTTCAAATTTCCTAAACACTTGAAGCCTATATTATCCACATTTCGATAGCAGTTTACGTTACGTTGAACAGTGTTACACAAACTACAAATGAACTATGATACCCAGCCTTTGAGTAAACTTTCTTTCTTTCACTATCATTTTCCGTAATAACTATTCACTTTTCTCTTTCAATATCGTAATCATCTCTTCCTGTTTCCAAAATTTATAAAAGTGAAAGACGAAATTAGACAACACTGCAGGTAATTTAGAAAAGGACAGCAAATTTATATATATGGTATATATGGTATGTATGTATATATATATGGTATGTATATATATACCATATTTGCAACAAAAGATTCAATATATTTGAATGAAAAGTTTTCTTGTACACCTTATATCTGGAGAACAATATACAGTATAGCCAAACCCAAACTACCAGTATGATGTGGTTATTCTGTAGAAAATACGAAACATCGATTTAGGGATCGTTCAAAAATTTTTGTGGTCCCTGATTCAAAACCTAAATATTGGCCAAGATCGCAATCTTTTGATCCATTTTTAATCATTCCTAAATTTTTTTTTAATTACTTTTAATGAACTCAGAACTGAAGGTTAAAACTAATTTGTATTACTCATAATTGCTATTATGTAACCTACTGTGATTAATAACTGTTGAACATTGCTTAATAATGCGCAGTTACGTTTATATATTTACTTGAATATACTTCTCTGAGGTTACATGAGGATATTTTGACCCAATATAACTCCTAGAATACTTTTCTCAAACCTTCATAATACGCATATAATTTTCTGTCTAACCACTCCTGTACAAAAACACAAGTATGTAAAACCTTCTAAATTGACCACGTCTTTAATTTGAAAACCTTTTTAACTTGGTCTCAGTTTTGTACATCCACAGTTTTCACATAAAACATGCAGTAATTATTCTCTGTAAGTTGGCCATTTATCTATCTTTGAACTTGGCCGCCTATAACTGGAAGACCAAAAGCCTTATGCCACAATATTTAACAACCTTCTATAGCTGGTCAGAGTCTACCAGAGTTCGATTGATATTTTTTGAAAGCTACAATCACGATTAATCGAGATGTTTGATCAATATTAATTACTTAAACAGGTTCTTAAAGAACTGATAAAAGTAGACATTCTGTACATTTTAAATATTGAGCCAAGTATATTTTGCACTTTTTATGAAAATAGTATTGGTTTTCATAAGCATCGCATATATTTTATAATATTTTGGTATTTAAGAGAGTACCATTATGCAAGGAATAGAATATCTTGTGTAGCGTCATATGAAAGTGTCAGTCAGAGAGCTTGTTTGCTGGAAGCTTCTTAAACACTTGGAGTGAACAAGCTTAACAAATTCCATATCTCCTTTGTGAATGGTTGCTTCAAAAGATGCCAGGCTGCACTGCTTTGTAAAGCTGGTGGCATGTTTGCGAAAACTTCATTTGAGGAAAATCTCGAGTGGAGAGGGAAGAAGCGGGTCATGTGTTAACGCGACATGGTGTTATTCTGAGAAGAAAGAGAATCCAAGTTCTGTTGCATTGTCAAGCACACGCCCTGCAGTTTACATCTTTTTCATTTTTTTTAAACCCTCATTCCACGGTGCACAAAACAGACAAATAACAAACAAGGATGCAGGTTTACAACTTTTCTCCATCTATACATTTGTTCGCGGAAATCTTTGGTGAACTCAAAAAGAAGACATATACAATTCTTTGGATTAAGTTGAGTTTCACAAGCTTAGCTGACATTTCAACTTTTCCTGGTTTCTGAAATATGACTGTAGTCAATATAAAATTTTTAGTAAAAATATTGTATATTTTATTTGGTTTAAAACAGTCTAATCAGTGGCGTGTACAGAATTTCATCAAGGTACAGGTTCAAGCACTCAAGCAAAGCATTTCAGGAAGTAAATTTTGTAGATACAGCAATCTCTACCCATGTTTTTGATATCTCTTAAAGGAGATGAGATATCAGATTGCTGTAAACGATATTATGATCTTTAGGTTTATTGGAAACTATCTCTGTACCTGGGTGTGATACTTATATAAGAACTTTTGATGAAAATAATAGCTATTTTAAATTCAATCTAGCGTTGTTTCTACTCGTAAAAAACGTCTTATCACGATCATAGTATACGACAGTAAGGTACTTTTGCTGTACTTTTACACATTCGTCTCACATGTTGTGTTACTTTTGTAGAGACCTTCAAAAATTAAAATAATTGTAATACTGTAACGCTCTCAGTTTGTATAAAGGTAACCAAAGAAGTTCTGCCGTTTTTCACCCACTAACTTCGAACATCGATATGTCACCTAAGACGTATCTGAAAGATGAAAAATAATATCCATCAGCATTGACAATCTTCTGCCAACGTTCTGGAAGGTCATGGGTTCCATCGCGGTAGAACTTGATGGTCCGTGAAACGAAGACGATATCAAGTGCATTTTGCACCTCTACTAGGGATTTGAACTGGCGTCCTCTAAGATGATTGTCCAAGAAATATCACAAGTGATAATCGGATGGTGCAATGTCCGGGGAGTATGGCGGATGCAATAGTGTTTCCCATCTAATGCGTTGAATGGTGTCCCGGGTCATCCTAGCCACATGCGGCTTAGCGTTGACCTGTAACAGGAGGGGCCCTTTGCGATTCAGAAGTGCTGGCTTGAGTTTTGAGTTTTTCTTGAATACGGTTAAATTGCTGACAGTACACAGTTGCATTGATGCTCTGAAAAGCTGGTAGGAGTTTCCGATGCACGATGCCCTGAGCAGTCCACCAAACACATAGGACGACCTTGTTTTGGTGCAGTGCTGGTTTCGGCTGATTTGGAACCAGTTCATGGGATGCTAACCAATAATGACGGCACCGTGGAGCTTTGTACAGGAACAACTTCTCATCACATGTTAACACCCTGTCCAGAAATGGCTTCTTCCTCAGATGAGACAGCAAAGAAACTCAAGTGTCTGCTCGCGTTGCCTTTTGGCCTGGAGTCAAATCATGTGGGACCCAACGACCCAACTTGCTGCCGAATGGTTTCTCCACTCACACTGAATTGTAGTCCCAGTTCGTCACATGTCTGGCCACTGTTCGCCTCAATTCTTGCCTGAAGATCTTCATTTTGTACATGTGTCTGTCTTCCGGGACGTGGTGCGTTTTCGAGTGTTTTGTCACCGTCCTTAAACTTCTAACGGGATGATCTACCTTTTCTCGGCACAAACATTTTTATATTGGACCTTATGGGGAGAACATGGCTACCGAATTTCCTCAGTTTCTAAGGAACTAGGTACCTCTAATGGGAAAGAAAAATTTTGCAGCATTCTACAGAAGTTTATTAACGGGTTGAAATACTTAAATTGTATATTTGTCTGCTAGTTTAGCAGAAATAAATTATTAATAAATAAATAAATTAGTTTCTTTTTATACAAATTATAATATGTCTAACTTTGGAACAATTATGGTAGAAAGATCAACTTTTTTTTTGTTTTATTCCTTGAGAAGAAACGACTCTAATAGTTTTAATCACAACCATATCTGATACGCCAATTAAAAAATAGTATTTTAATATAAGTATTAAAGTCCACCTGTCAAAATTTGACGAGGGTAAGTCACGCCCTACTCTAAGCTTGGCCGCGGAAAGAGTGGGGGCTGGTGAAATGGAGGGGGAAGGGAGTGGAAACAGGTTCTCGACCAGTTTCTGAGATTACCTGTCAGCTGCCAAATATTGTTAACTTTATAGAGTTTGTCTCTCTCAATGGTTCCATACTAAGAGACTGGACGATGTGGTGTGAAGTATCCTCTTTTCCCCGTTACCTCTGGAAGTTCATCAAGATGCATTCTAGAGTGTGCGGTAAGAACAGTATATATCAAAAAACGCTGTTATTTTGGGATTTTTCCCCTTCCGGACAAATATTATAACATACAGTAGTGGCGAAAAGAAGGGGGCAGAGGGGTGCCCCCACAGGATTCCGACAATGTTAAGTTCTGGCCCCCATATATAGGTGTCCGTAAAAAAATGTCCCCTAAGTTCTTTTTAAAATAATGTCTTGGGAATATATTTCAAATTTGAGGTGTTTTCCTGGTAGCCGTCATTTTCCAATATGGCCGCCGCCCTACGTAAATCTCTCTCTCTCTCTCTCTGTATATATATATATATATATATATATATATATATATATATATATATATATATATATATATATATATAGAGAGAGAGAGAGAGAGAGAGATCGTGAACCAAGGCACTTAGAAAGATAATTTTGGTGTCAAACTATAGGTTTCTGAGGCCGATGAATTTAAATATGGCATTGTTTATTGCCACTTAGAAACCCTACAACCTGGCAACACTGTTGTCTAACGATTAACTGTACAAAGTTACAAATGCGTATATGCACGCATTACTCTAGGATGTAGCGTACTTCCTTAGGACTAAACGAAACCTACTTTTTCTGGTAGCTTTCATCACGACAAGACATATTTTACATGGTAACATGAGAGAACTAACTAACTAACTAACTAACTCTATGGCCTATGGAACCCGGAGGTTCAGTGCCGCGTTCACAAAAGCTCTCCACTGACTTCTATCCTTAGCTAATTGCATCCAGTTTCTACTTTGTATTCCTATCTCTGCGAGATCCATCTTAATATTGTCCTCCCATCTGCGCCTAGGTCTTCCTAATGGTCGTTTTCCTATGGGTCTACCAGTCAAGACTTTGAAAGCGTTTCTACTTTCTTCCATTCTAGCTACATGACCTGCCCACCTAAGCCTCCTAGACTTGACGACCCTAACAATGTTGGGTAAACCGTATAAACTATGTAGTTCCTCGTTATGAAGCTTCCGCCATTCCCCATTCTCGTTCCTCTTGGGTCCGAATATTCTTCTCAGGATCCTGTTCTCAAATACTTTCAGTCTATGTTCTTCCCTCAGAGTAAGCGACCACGTTTCACAACCATACAGAACAACAGGCATGATTATCGTTTTATATATTTTAAGCTTCAAATTCCTCGACAGAATTCGCGACGACAAGAGATTTTCAACCGAATAGTAACACGAATTCCCTGCTTTAGTCGACATTTAATTTCTTCGTGAATATGATTTTCGTCTGTTAATATTGATCCTAAATATTTGAAAGTATCCACTTTATCAAAAGCATTATTTAATATTTTAACGCCTCCACAATTTGCCGTATTACGGTCCCGACGCACTTCCATGTATTTAGTTTTCTCTGCATTTACTTCTAAACCCATGTCCCTGCAAGCGTTTAATAAGATCTCTGCATTTATTTCTACTGTTCTCCTATCATCCCCTATTAAATTTACATCATCAGCATATGCCATAACCTGGTGAATGCCGTTCAACTCTAGGCCCTGGTTGCTATCTTTGATTTTCCTTATGGCGTATTCCAGCACAAAGTTAAATAATAATGGCGACAACGCATCTCCTTGTTTCAGGCCATTTTCGACGTGGAAGCTCGTGGACAAAAATTTTCCTACCCGAACTTTACTTTGGGATTCACTTAAACATATCTTAATTAATTTAATTAGCTTTCTCGGTATTCCAAGTTCTGTAAGAACGTTGTATAATGTTTCTCTCCTAACCGAGTCGTAAGCCTTTCTAAAATCAATAAATAGTTATGAACCGGGGTATTGTATTCCCACTTCTTTTCGAGTATTTGGCGAATGGTAAATATTTGGTCAATAGTTGATCGATTTCGTCTAAATCCGCACTGATAATCTCCAATAATTTCATCTGCGTATGGGGTCAATCTTGCTAACAGAATATTTGAAAGGATTTTATAGGATGTTGACAGAAGAGAAATGCCTCGATAATTATTACAGTCAGTTTTGCCGCCTTTCTTGTGAATTGAAACAATGATTGATTCTTTCCACTCTTGTGGCAATTCTTCCTTGTTCCAGATAAGGAGAATGAGTTTGTGTATCTTGTTCCACAATTTTTCGCCTCCAGCTAAAATTAACTCAGCCGGAATTTCATCTACACCCGGAGATTTGTGTTTCTTCAATTTCTTTATAGCGGCTTCCACTTCTATTCGATTGGGTTCTGGAATATACGGTTCTGCGGTGTGTATCTCCTTTTCTCCACGCACATTAGTTTTTGGCTGCGTGTTCAGCAAATCGTCAAAGAAATCTTTCCATCTATTTAAGTGGCTATCCGTATCGGTGAGAACTGTTCCGTCAGATTTCTTTAGTATATAAGCACGAGGTTGATAGCCTTTCTTAAATTCGCTGATCCCCTTATACATGTCCCGAATATTTGTATTTTTACTATTATCTTCAAGTTCCTTAATTTTAGCTTTCAAAAAATCCCGTTTCTTTGTTCTAAAAGTTTTGGAAGTTTCCCGCCTGATATCTGTGAAATTTTGTGTAGTTGTTTCATTCGGATTTTGTAGCCACCGTAATTTTGCCTGAGAGAACATTTGTCTAAATCCAATATGGCAGCCAATATGATGGCTAATTACTAGGGAACCAAGTAATGGACTCATTCAAATACCTGTCAGTCCTAATTGGCCTAGAGCCTAGAAAATGGGAGAAAGAGGCAGGATACGTTCTCATTGAAGAAGCGTCTCTTGAGGGGCGAGGGAAATTTAAAATACTCCATTTTTTAATGAAAAACACGGTTTTGCCTCTTGTCCGCAGACAACACTGCACACCAAATGTTCTGTAAGACGTTCTCTAAATAGCCCTGTTAGATCCAACCTGTATTGTGTGCATTTTCACGGGGGAAACCGTGCATTTTCACGGGGGAACAGCGGAGCAAAAGCCCTGTTTTTTTGTGATATTTCTGGTTTCTCTTGCTTACTTCGCTAAGACTAAGCACTGTAAGCCAATCTCCAATTATCCTATAGCAGTATTAATTTCATATCATTTCCTCCAGAGGCACCACGCACAGGGGGGAAAGCGACTAAAAATTGCGTGCTCCACAGAAATTTCTGCGAAGATCTCAAGCACCCGAGGGTGAATTTCGTAGCTCTTAGGAGAATTCTCCCCCGGAATCACCCCTGAAATCATCACTGTCCTAGAGAGTTGAAACAAGAAGCAGGGTACGCAAAAAGAACAAACTTTTAAAGCATTTAAAGTTTAGGCTCGTTGCGCTAAGCGCCTTCTTAGGACGAGGATATGGGAATTGAAAAATTCACGTTTTCTTTCTTTCTTTTATTTATTTATTTATTGAAAAACATGCCGAGTTCTTTTATACAGGCCGCGAAATTTCCCGTTATTAAATTATCCGATAATTATTTCTTGTGAAAATGTCATATATTACCTTTTACAGCCCGTGACGACAGTAAGATTTCTGTGATTCGGCCAATCCCTGTTCCTACTTGCAAATGCCTGATTTATAGCATTTACGCTATTAGTCAATAGGAGTTGAATTAGATTTTTGCGAGGGGCGCATTGTTATAGCATGCTTTCTAACGCACAAAGGGATGTTCTGAATGGGGGCAGCTATGTGTATGTTTAGCCAATGGAGCCATTTGTATCTTCGTGGCTTTGCACTCTAACTCCAAATAATAATAATAATAAAATAATAATAATAGTAATGATAATAATATAACTTTTGCTTCCTGAAAATAACCAGATGGTAAAGTTATAGTCGATACATTTTTGGAATTCGAAGGGATTTTAGAATGCTTGTCTATCATCTGGCTATCAGAAATAATTGATCACCATTTTCTCTACATATCTATAATTTTCTTTCAGGGTAGAAACACCTCCTCGGAAGAGAGAGAGAAAAAAAGAGAGAGAAAGTGGCCGAACTTGGGCTATTGAACGTGAGGACAGGATGTTTACATTCGCATTGACACCTGCTGTGAAAACGGTCCCTTCATATCTCTCGAGACTAAAAAAGAAGAAAAGGGTGGGCGTGGATGCCTTACCCTCGTCAAACTTCTTGACAGGTGGACTTTAATACTTATATTAAAATACTATTTTTTAATTGGCGTATCAGATATGGTTGTGATTAAAACTATTAGAGTCGTTTCTTCTCAAGGAATAAAACAAAAAAAGTTGATCTTTCTACCATAATTGGTTCCAAAGTTAGACATATTATAATTTGTATAAAAAGAAACTAATTTATTTATTTATTAATAATTTATTTCTGCTAAACTAGCAGACAAATATACAATTTAAGTATTTCAACCTGTTAATAAACTTCTGTAGAATGCTGCAAAATTTTTCTTTCCCATTAGAGGTACCTAGTTCCTTAGAAACTGAGGAAATTCGGTAGCCATGTTCTCCCCATAAGGTCCAATATAAAAATGTTTGTGCCGAGAAAAGGTAGATCATCCCGTTAAACCACCGCTACACTGTCCTCGTAGTCACAGTGAATATCTTCCATTAAAGACCTGGCACATCTTTCGCCCTGCTGCAGCGGCGCTAGACCCCAGTTTGCACTCGTATAGCATACACGCCCTTATGACGCTCTCTGGAGGTCCCATGTTCACGCTGTCCTAACGCAAGTTCATGGTGTAACTGAACTGCTATAATCAGGTAGTATGTTGGATATATTCCACCAACAACTGAGCTTCGCCTTATCTCCATTCGCACTCTACTCACGGTGTGAGGACTAATTGAACACAGACCTCCACAAAATGCGACAGAATTTTCTTGGTTACCTTTATAACACTGAATAATGTATGTCGTATTGTAATTTTTCGTTTAGCATATATAAGATTTGAATAACTTGATGTAGTATCATTTAATAGTATAACTTAAGTTGGGTTTGTAACACTGTTAATTAGATGACGTTGCGAATTACATCAAAATATGATAGATTGTTGTTTACTGCTAAATTTAACCGAATTTTGTCAGTTATTTTAAAACTTACAAGAGCATGTTAAGATAAGTGGTCCCCCCAGAATACCAAGTATATTAATATGATGAATGTTTTTAATTTTGCACTATGTTTCACCAAGGGCGCCGATTTCTCTGTAACTTTTGGGAGGGAGGCATTCATAAAAAATACATATAACAAAAATACATATTCATAAAAAGTATAGGGGGAACATGAGCTTCGGGGGGCCCGGGCCCCCGGCCCCCTCAGGATCGGTGCCCTTGTGTTTTACTGAAGGGAGGGACGGAAGGTAAAACCAAGAACTCTCGCTTTGCGTATTCCATTGAGTCTTAATAGTTTGTATTTAAAACATTTACTTAAAATAATTGTGTAGAAACCAAGGAAACGTAAATTTAAAAGTTTGAGAGAGTTCCTCCGTGGCTAAGTGGTTAGCGTACGCGCCTTTGGCGTGGGAGACCCGGGTTCGATTTCCGGTGGGAGCTCATTTGGTTCGGATTGCACGTTAATCAGTAGGTCTACGTCTCATATGGCCTTGCTGCTGAACGAGACGTTAAACAAAAAATCAACTCAATTAAAAGTTTGAGGTGATGTTGTCATCTGATAGATTACTTGATTGTATATTCATTTAATGCAATATATTGAAATTACGAAGCTTTTAAAGCTAGTACATTGCATTAGAACCAAGTGCTATTTACGTCTATTTAATTACAATTTTAAAGAAGCTGTCTTCTTGGGACATCCTCGCATCTTCTCTTGACGTACATTTAATGGAATAATTTATAGTATATGTTAAAAAAAAAAGAAAATTAAAATTGTATACGTGTTAGAAGTTTGTTAGTAAAATCATGAGCAGCTGATAATGAAAATGCGGTTGGTATAGAATTTGAACTGATATTTACGTATTTTAAGAGGGAATCATACTACCAAAGAAACAGGTGCCATAATAAAGAATATTTACTTTACTGAAACGTATAAAAATATTCGTATGAAACTAGGTTCAAAAACAGTGAGTAATAAATTAAAAAAAACACATGGATGTGTTAGAAGTGTTATTATAAACTCTACAGTGGGAAACATTTAATCATTGGTGCAAAATTAATTAAATTTTATTTTAACCTAAATCTTATCTTCACCAGGGGCGGATCCTGGGGGGCGACCGGGGCGATCGCCTCCCCAGAGAAGAGGAAACTTTCTTATTTAATATATATAAATAAAACCCATCCCAAAGTTTGGAGCCCTTAAAAGTAGCAGTATGACAACCCTCCGCCCCCACAGAAGTCGGTCCTGGATCCGCCCCTGATCTTCACTATGAATTACTACAAAACTTTTCAGTCTAACGTCCAACGGTTATGTCTTCTAGGCTAAGGGAGACGAACATTGAAGCAAGTGAATAATGAGGAAAAAAATGATGGAATGAGAATGTGGGAGGAAACAGGAGAGCCCGAGAAAACCCACGGACACGATGTTCTGCATAAGAATTACATATAAGTTGAAAATTATCAACTTCTCTGTATGTCGTCTTTAAATTAACATTTTACTGAATCCTATTGAAATTCAAAATGAAATCCTATTTCATATCCTCTGACTGTGCCCTTTTGTAGAAATGTTAAGGTTCAATTAACATGGTATATATATATATATATATATATATATATATATATATATATATATATATATATATATATATATATATATATATATATATAGTTCTACAATATTAATAGCTTTTAACGAAAAAAGTGTTCGAAGATGAAACATACACCATTTGATAGATCTTATCCAGCTGAACAAAATTATATGCATGAGTAGTTTTCGAGAAAGACTTGATGCTGTACGATAATCGTTTCCGCTATTAAGGTGAAACTGATGTTGAGGTATAATCTTATTCAACCTTCTATTATGACACTAGCAACATAATAGTACATTATGTGGGTGATGAATTGAGGACCGTTTTTTTCAAAACTCGATAGAGTAAATTTTGACAAACGGATGTATGTTATTTTCTGGTATGCTTTTTATGCTACCAATCGAGCTGTGAGATCAGAATTGACAAATATCGAAATGTGCCATGTTTATAGAATACAAAATCATGAACGTTTTGTCAGAGCTTGATAGAGGTTATGTATATACAATAAGAACAAAAGTGCAATTGTTGTAAAGAAGATTTTTCTGCTCTATCGAGTTTAAAAAAAACGCTCATCAATTATAGCCAAAAATATGATTAACCATTAAAATTTTAATTTTGCATTATTCACATTACCCAGAAATAAGTCATATCAATTGATAGAACACATTGAACTAAACATAGTCAGATGTTTGTGCATAAATTCATATGCGTAATTTTCGAGTAAACGATAAATACGAATCCTTATGGTAGCAAAAGGCATGCCGTTCTTTGTCTTCAATAACATAGCCACACACAAAAAACAAAAGTTCTGTTCAGAGGACCCCAGGATAATGGATTCGATGTATTTTGTTATTCAGAATCCCATTTTTGAAACTCTAGGACGACTGACAATATCAATTTTGTTTTATAAGTGAAAAACGTGTTCTTCATATCCAAAATCACTCAAGTTTTTCGCCCAAAACAAATAATTAACACGGTCAATAGTCCTGGAGTTTTGAGATTTAAGTTCTGTGTAACAAAATATATTGAATTCATATTATGGGGTTCGGTGCATAGAACTTTTTACTTTTTGTATGGCTCTGTAATTAACATATTTTATTCTGCTAAAAACAAACTGTTCATTTATGTATTTGTTTACAGTATGTATGGAAAAAATAAACAGTGATACGGAAAGTCTTAATAGTGACATAATACTGTATGTAATAAATAGGTAGTGGAAAAGACCATGTCCATAGTTACTTTCAATGATTTTATTTTATTACAATAATTTTTAAAGACATATATTTTTAGCTTTACAACACTAGGAATGGTTTTGTTGAATTTAAAGGCATTTCTAAGTTAGAAAAGAAGCTTCACATCTGGCAAGATTTTTCTTCTTAAAAATTGTGACATTTAAGATATCTACAAAATGTATATATGAGTTATAACAAATTTATTATTATTCTAGCATTCTGCTTTTTCTTATCAAATATTAACCATGTCCTCGTGCTCGAAACAAATGTTTAAAAGTATAAAACTCATGTAAGTATACTTTATACTCTGAAGTAGTACTTAGAAAGACTTAGTTATGAACACAAAGAATATCAATGTAAGTCATATATAACTAGATTTAATTTTCGAAGGAAAACTCACAAAACATCAAAAATATTTTCACCAATGAAAGAAAATGTACATCATAAAGATATTATGTTACAAATGATTTCCTTCATTCTTCCCAAGTTCAAAAGTTCGTTACAGGTAATATACAGGTAAACATTAGGCAGACTTACGTTAATTATTATATTTCTTATTGCACTTAACGTTATAAATACATGTCTGTTCTCCCAGGTCAGACAAAGTGTATTTGCAAAAGTACTTATTTTCATTTTATAATTTTAATCTTAGAATCACTACTCACCATACATTTTACCAGCATAATTTGTTCATAGGTGGAAGAAACATAATTGTTCTGTTTCATATTTTGCAATATAAATTTTTGTTTCACAGATGTAATATTTTCTATACTCCATTCAAAATTAAGAAGAAACATAAACTTTGACATACTTCTGTTAATTAATTAAAGCAATTTTTTCCTATATGAGCTTTTAAAGCGTCCAAAAGTGTTACAACTCCTAACGTAAAGTCGTTGAGAAAACATTACATTATCTTCAATATATAGCATCTATTTTGTTCATATATTTCAAACCTTTATTAGGAAACTTAATCATTAAAACAAATTTTACATTAAGTTCCAGTGGCGGTTCCAGAGATAACTTTTGGAAAGGAAAATGAGTATATTGCGATGCATGTTTTTACGACTAAAGAAAATGAACGTATTGTAAAAAAAGAAATTGCTATTTTAGATTTTCTGTACTGAAAGACTATCATATGTGATATCAATAAAGGTTATATCGTAATTTAGAATGATATAGAGGAGGTAACTATAGAGCAAAGTAATCGTCGTTATTATCCAACAAAAGTATTCAATAAAAGAAATTTCAACCAGTTTAAAATTAGTTGGTTTAGAGTTCACTACTCAACAGGTACCACAAGCATGAAGTGGTTTTACACGCCACCCAAAAATAACTGTAACATTGTATCTGTTATAAACAGTACCTGAGAAAGTATTATTGGTATGTGGTAGTTCTTTATTTACTTCATTTATGTTAATAGATTTCAAAATTAAAGTAATATTAGATTACTAGAGAAATTAGTTTTGTCACATGGAAACTTATTTAAATATTTCTTTCGGGTGGAAAGGTATTTCTTTCATCCTTTTCTTCGTGAATTAATTCCTGCAGTTTTGACGTAAAACGTAAAATGATATATAATTTCTTCTTAACATGATTATATATAAGTTTATATACAGAAATCTATGGTAAATAGCAATGCACTGTCCACAGTTGAATACAGAACCTTTGGTTTTACAAATTATAGCGCTACGTGAAGTCAGATAAAACATGGATCAATTAAAATTAATCAAATTTAAATAAGTGCTTGGAAATATTGTTTGAATATTTACTCTGATTAATATCAATCAATCGTATTATCATGTTCTTAATATAAGAAGTCCACTTCCCATCAATTTAAATCGAATTAATAATAATAAACCCACAATTTTAACGGTGTTATGTACATATCACATCTTTAATTTTCAGACTGTTGATTTATATTGGAAATAATTAGTATAGAGCCAATGAGACTTATAATATTGTAATGGTAGTACGGTCATACGTTCGTCCGTTACTTCACTCAATGATTATTGGGCGAAAGCAGATTTTTGAGTTGTTTTTTTTTCTGGCAAAATATATCCAGGAAGATTATCTAGGCCAAGTTACTGGAGATAATCCGTTAACATCTCCATGGATAACGATGACTTTAACGGTAAATAACCATATTGCATTTTCTATTGCTAAAACGAAGTTAATAGTAGTTGCACATCTCGCTGTTAGATATCAGCAAACATCCTCTAGCATTTGACATTTACAGGACCAAGAAGATACTAGCAGTACATGATCTCTTCTACTGTGTACTAGAGATTATTTATCAATTTTCTTTGAAATGGGATGGAATTTTAATGAACGTGATTTTAGTTATTTGTTCTTTGACCGGGCTTTTATGATTGATCAGATTTTATAAATTCTGTGTAGATTTATTATTGGACATGCCACAAAATTTTTCAGACGTCTCGCAAAGCTCAATTTGTGTGTGTGTGTTGCAGATTCGCTTCTGATTTCTGCCACGAGATCGCAGTAGTGAACATTTATTCAAAATGACGACAAGCTCAGAGAAAGCTTATGCTCAGAGAAGATTGTTTCATTCACATCAATCTGCCCTTACAGTGCAATGACACTTCCTAACCAAGTTCAACAAAGATCCACCAACTGCTCAGTTCAGGGATTTAGGATTTAGATTTCTGGGCTTTCAGAATTTATAACCATATTAGGCGTAACGTGTGAGGGATGATGTCCCTCGGCGAGTACACTATCCGGGGGAAGGGAAGGAAGAAAGGATGGGAGAAGGAAGGAAGTGGCCTGGGACCTATATGTGCATTTGCCTGGTGTGAAGGAGGAAAATCCAGGCAAACTTCAATCAGGATTGCTTTTTACACTTTTTCGACCGAGTGCAACCGCCGGGAACCGAATCCGGTACCAAGTTAATTCCGTAATGATATACAATATTCACAACTTCAGAATGCCTCTGTAAGGGGAAATCAAATGATCGGCCTGATCAAATAATCGGCCTGATCAAATGATCGGCCTACAATGATTGAAGAAATGGTCGTGGTGGGGATGATGATCAACAATTCCTGTCATGGCCTCCACAATTTTTTTTTGTGCGTGAAGTTATACGAAAGATACAGTGTTTACGCTTCTTCTACCAACAAACCTAACAACATGAGAGTTCGCATCAACAGTGCTTTCCAACGGATTGTTAAGAACATGCTGCATCGAATATGGGAAGAGCTTGATTATCGACTTGATATTTTCAGAATTCGTGGGGGGATACATACAGGACATTTGAATATGTTACTAAAATCTTTTCGAGATTTTCAATACATCTGCACAGTTTTCTGACAATATATTCAATAATAAAACTACAGTGAATTTATGAAAATGGGTCAATCATTTTTAATAAGCCTTACACACAGAATTGTATTTTTAGAAAGAAAGTTTATTTAATACATTTGAAGAAATAACTAAAATAAAATAATTAAATTTCTAGTTCATTTAAAGCTAAACAGAAGAATAATTTCCCATATAAATTAATAGGCTGGAAGAAAGCTGGCCGAGGTATTCAATATCGTTAAGGATCCATTATTCTTGTTACTCACATATTGTTACATATTCCACCAATGAAAATCTGGAGACATTAGAAACTTACAATGCTTATATATTCAATGTTTAATTTGGTAAACCAGAATGAATTACATAACCCATTAATTGTTCATTTGAACAAAATTAGGATCAGACAATTATTCTTTTGCCTGCATTAGCCTTATACGTAAGAAAAGGGCATACATAGTTGCCACTCTCATGACTAAAAATTCATCCCAGTCTTGTGTGTCTTAGATGTAGTTTTCTTGAAATTTTGGTATTTTGATAGTTTGTATTTATATAAACTTATATCTTATTTGGTAATGAAATTTATATATTTACTGGTTCATTTCGACTAGTCCATCTTCCATCATAAAATTTAATAGCACTGTCTCCGGTATCGGTTTGAATAGTTATAATTCCTTCTACCTGTCAACTCTCAGTTTCTTTAATGAGAAGACATTGTAATCTTAACACTTTTAGTATATTTTAATACTACCTAAAAATTATGTCTAATGGAAGCATAGAACTAATCGATATAAAAGAGTTAATGAAATATATATATATAATATTCACTGACATGTTTCTCTATCTTCAGACTTGTCGAAAATATTTGTTTATTTTTGTTAATTAACATTTTTCTTTGTAAACAGTAGTTTTTCATGTTAGCCCACCAATTTCTCGTATTCATTACATTTTATTTTAACATATACAACTCAGACAATCCTCATTGTGTAGTAACGACAATTGTTATTTTTAATTTTAATTTTAAACATTACTATTTCAAATGTTAATTTTAATTGGAATTCATTAACTTTAAATAACTTTAAATTTTAATTTTCATAACTCAAATTTTTAATTAATTTTTGCGAGTGAACCTATGAAATCTAGTTAGTATGCATATAAAACAATTAGTAGAATAGCTATATAATGAAAGAAACTAGGTCTGATGGCATGTTAAACTACAAAAGTCTTTCAGAAATATAAGTTCATTTCAGTGAACATTTAACTACAGACAGTCCTCGATTTATGTAAATCGGTTGTTCCAGACCGTTTTCCATAAGTTGAATTTTCACTATCACCTAAAATTTTTCGCATATATGTATGAAAATTCATGAAAAAAATTCGAAAAAAATCTCAATTATATAATATGCTTTATAGAGTACAGGAGGAAATTCTTACAACACCGATTGCAAAAGAATGAATTAATCAATCTATAACAATTTTAAAATAATGTGTTACCTAATTAATTGATGCTTCATTCATTAGAGGGATATTAAAATATAATTTAGAAATAGAATTTGCCAGTTCTATCGTCAGATGTTAGTAACACTTGCAAATTTTATTTATATCGGATTTTATATACGTAAATATGATTTCACCTGTACGTATGTCATATGTACATAACTTGAGGACTTCTGTAATTTTGGACTACTATAAATCATATTGAAAGAAACATGATGTCTCGGTCATTTTTGAAAAGCTATAAACAAATATGAATCGTCTTTAGTCGATTGAGAAATTGATTTCCATCAAAAGTAGGCTATTGACATTTCTTTTGTACGTTTGAGAGCATATAGTATTGGAAAGAAAAATTGGAGGCCAATATTTATTTTTAAGAATACATTATTGAAAAATGTATCTGTGTTTTATCACTCAGACTGTCTCATCAGGATTACTGCTACATTGAATATTATCTTTTAAAACTACTAACTTTCAAAAGATTGAATCAGTTTATATGTATATATAGTATTTATGAAACAAGATGTTATTATAGAAAGTTTAACATGGATACAAACATCAGCGAGAATCGGCGAATACTTACATAGTGAAGATACGGTAGATTTTTGCGGGAAAATATGATTGTTCCTTCAAGAAAGAGAATATGAATATTGATATACAGCTTGCTGATGTTCTCACAACTATAACATTTCCTTTATCCCTTCTTCCCACTCCAACTGGGTAATGTTTGACAAACTTTGTCTTCTACACATATCCCATTATAATTTGTACATTTCATTTACAACGTACCGTTAACATTTTTCAATGCATATTCTTAATTTTGTCGAACACTAATCCAACTCAGTTTATTAATATGAAACGTAACTTAAGTAATTGGACGCCTCTTTCTCGTGTAGTTATAGTCCAGTGTTACAACTGTAATTAAAGACAATTTGACCTGTGAGAGCTAATGTGCAGTTGTCAACGATGAAATTACCCTCTTCATGGAGGTTATGTTATGTACCTCGACAACTCAGAGTTCTACTATGTCAATGCTATGGGTCATTTGCTTCGTTCATTTATGCGAAGTGACGCAGACGCACTATTAAATTTGCCATTTCAGAATACTAAACTTAACGGAATTAGGTACTTTTTATTATTTTTAAAAAAAGGGCTAAGAATGATATTTTGACCAAACGCACATGTCTTCTCATTTTAGGAAGCATTACAGCTTCTATACAAAAAGGCAATGAAACACGGTATTTGCTAATATTTCTGACAATTTTCTTTCGTACGAATGTTACGTAACTATCATAACAACCGAATACGATTGTTCTAAGTCCAACTTTTTCACAATTACCGTTATTATTAAAGATGATCATCCAGAGGATAGTAATCAACACTTTTGTAGTATTTATTGATTGCGCACTAATGACGAAACAGTGAGTAATATATTATTTTTTCATCTAAATATTATGCATGATATAATGTAAAATATAAAAACCAATATTTCATGTTTAAAGCTGAAGGTTATGAGCATCTTCCTCAATCTATATATTATGTTATTGCTTTATTTTTTTTTAAAAAATGTTACCATTTGTTTCTCCATAATAAAACCTTTCAATATTATGTCCAATTTGGACTTCGAGTTCGATATTATATCTACGTCTAATATACAATAAGTTCTGTGCTTAAAAGGAAGCTAAAAGGCCATCTAACTAATCATCCACAAATTTCAGAATACCACCAGCAAGTTTGTCAGGTTAAAAAATTTAAAACACTATGCACAATTTCTCCAAATGTACAAAAATACCTTTAACATACTAGCGAATGCTAGGATTAGTACATTATAATGTCACCAGCATGGAATATATCGATACCTGATAATGTTTTAAAATATAGAAATTGTATGAATATGAACACTTTTAAAATATGCATTAAAATCTTTCCACTTCATTGTTATCTTTATCTTGCTTACCTGTAACATATAGAGCTGTTTACACGCTTTCTTGTTGAAATTTAACGTATCTTTTCAACACCAAGGCCATGTGAGAGGTGGACCTACAATTTAAGGTGACGTTCGAACGACAGTAATGAGTTCAAATTTTAACGCTCTTTCACCAGGACTCAAAGTCTGAACCATATGCACCAAAGATACACTCTCTAGCCACTAGACTGGCAGTGAGGGCTATTACAAAATTGAATTTGTGTGTACGTACTAATATGTGTGTATGTACTTGTGTGTTTACATATAATCCATTTCCTACTAATGAACTTAAAATTTAGCCCCTATTTTTCTGGTTTGTCACTGGTATTTCTTGAATGTATGTTTCAGTTTAACATAAGACACTAATTATAAATAAAATGATCTAGATACCATTTTTGAAAAATTAACATTTTCTCTTAGTTGAAAATTTTCCTTCGCACTTGAAATCTTCACTTGAGTTTACAAATTTTATTATGATTACATATAACTAGGGCAAGCTCTTCTGTTAGAATTTAGGATCTTTCCACAGTTAATGAAGGAGATTTTTCTGTTCTTACTGTAGCTTGAATATTCTTTTGTGATAGTGTTGATAACATAGAAGAGAGTCATGGAGTTCTAATAAATGAACTAAATGAAGCCATTTCAACGATGTTTAAAGGGGATAGCCCCAAATGTAAGCACAGACGCTTGAATTCCTTTCAAATTAAACCTCATTTCATTTTTTTCAAGCAGCGAGAATGCTAAGTAAGTCATAAGCTCGTGTGAACTCTGAATTGAAGTTAGAATAAGTGAAAAAAATCTTTATTTTTTTTAAAAAATACAGAAAACATGTACAAACTTGTTTCTTTCCTTTTAAGATTCTCTGACTTCCTATAGCGTACCATAGTACCATGCTATCAGATGCCTGACGGAAAGTTATACTTCACATAGTGCCAAAAGATTAGTACTGTTATTTAGCATTCACTAGGCCATTGTATAACATGCAAAAATAATAAATAAATCAGGGGAAAATTGTTTTTATGCCATTATATACGTTCTTATAAATAATTTTTCATTAATATTAGTAACACATTGTACAAGACTTATGGTACCATTTCGATTCGTCGACTTATCGAAATCATTAATGGTGTACACATAGTTCTAATGTGGTTAATACCTGTTTCGAATCTGGAGCTAAATGATGATATAAATATATATAAGTTTCACTCACTACCATTGACAAATACTGATTTCGTGTGGTTCCTGATATAGTCCATTCTTCTGAAATGAAACTTCTAAGTCTAGGCCTAACATATAACATGATTAATATTGTTACCAACTGTGGACAGTGCTTTTAAAATATGTTTTACCAAGTTGATGTATTCTGTTACATCAGATGCATTCTGTTACATTGTATATATAGTTTAGTTGCATTTTCTTGTTGTTCAGACTTCATTAGAACAATTTACTGCATTTACAAAACTATTATCTATAAATTATCCCACAGTTAGTTCTTACGTAGAAATCATGGCACGAAAACTATTTCTTACATCCTAGTCACTGCAGTAAAACAGAAGAAATTGCTTTAAGACTCGGAAGCTATTTTGTGTTAGGATTAAAGTCGTTAAGTAGAAGAAATGTTATAAATCAAACGCAAAGAAGTTACTGTTTTCGTCACTTTCATGTATATTAAATCAAACTATACTTCATAATGAGAAGGCAAAATATACATATGTGCGTGCTGATATTTACACACCTGCATAGTGAATGTGATATTATACCTAACATTTGCTCTTCAAAGTTCTATTCGTTTCGTCTAAAACAGTCATTTCCAGCTGGTCGATGGATTGGTATAATATCACATACTAATCCTTGTGGCTTAAATCTCAATGCATAAAAGCTACGGGCCAAAATCTCGTCCCCCGAAACCTCGCCACAATCATTCATTCAGTACAAAGTGTTCGATATTTCACCTATACGTCCTTACTTTTCTGTGTTTTTGTCTCACTCCTCTAAAATGGTACAACATCAGATCAAAGTAACCCGCGAGAAAAATAGGCTCAATTGAATAATGTCGCAAGCGACCTCCAGTTTTCAATGAATTTACAATATAGATGGCTGCGAGGTTTCGTATCGAAAATATTTGGTTGATCCTGAGTAAGGTTTTATGATGCCAGCAGCGATACTGACAATTAAGGTATAATAGAATGAGGTGAAAGTCGAGACAGGAGAAATGTGGAGAGAAATAATGGCAGTGTACGAGAATCATGGATCCACTACTAGTGTACTCAATATAAACATCGACTTCGACACTGATATTTTTGTGTTCCTGTCACTATTGTCTGTGTTAATGTCACGTTTCTCGTTTGATATTTTTGTGTTCCTGTCACTATTGTCTGTGTTAATGTCACGTTTCTCGTTTGGCTTAATGCACATGGGAAAAACAAATTACTGATATCATAGAGTGTCAAGCTGGAAATGACTGCTCTATCGAAAGTCTGGGAATTATTATTTATGTTTCGCCAATTTTCTAGGCCAACATTACATTTCCTTCTGCTGTATAAAGCAACGAAAAGAATTACACAAACAAAGACCATGACTGCTGTGGCAAATAATCTACACATGACATGCAATTTTATTCTTTTTAAGTTTAAAAACCATGAAAAATTCAGATCACAAAATGTTTGTCACATTAATCATTTTCTTTCTTTAAAATACCGATGTACAAGGCTATTTCCTTGCACTTGGCAATCACTTCTTCTTGAACCAATGTGAATGACATTGCAATGATAACAAGTCCCAGAAGAAGATAGGCGCAGCAGGCCACAAGCTGCAACTGTCCGCCTTGTGTGTTGGTTTTCTCGAAAGATTTTCCCGGAACTAAATCACCAAAACCTATCGTAGAGAGAGTTATAAAACAGAAATAGGCACCGTCAAGAAATGTCCACTCTTCCCACGCTGAGAATACGCCAGCACCAATACAAATGTAACAGCTGAGGACTAATAACACAATGTAGACAGGTACTCTCATCGTGGCTCGCTCTGGCGGAGAGATTTCGCTGTCATTGTCTCCGCCTGAGATAGATATTTTCACTGGTTCATCCTGGGGTAGAGGCATTGGGGTTGGTGGCCTGGGTCGAGGGGGTGTAGGGGGACGATGCGTAGGCGTTCGCCAGATGAGGGGAACGCGGGACGGGGTGTCATGAGTATGATTCGGCCTAACCACCTCTTCACCTTGACTTTCATCATCATCAATATCATCTTCATCGTCATCTTCTTCCTCCTCTTCATCATCTTCCTCACCTTCTCCATGCTCCGGGACGGTTTCCGGATTCCGGAGCTCCTCCAGAAGTTTGTTGGCTCCAGGTTCGGCAACATCTTGCGCGATGGAGTATTCTACACACTCCGTTAAGAGCTTACGCACTTCTGGTGAGAGCGGTTTAGGACGCCGTCTTGAAGGAGTACCTCCTAAAGAGTTCTTTTTACACCTAACATCCCTCGACGTTGGCTCAGCACTGTCTTCACTTGTTGCACTCCCGCTAAGAAGAGGCTCAGCACCAACTGGTGGAGTCAGCAGGACGCCTTGTGGGTCTCCATGGCTTTTATTTCCAGCCCCTCCTCGTCGCCCTTGAATTTGACACAAAGCACAACAGACATGGGAGTATGCGAATTCAAACGTGTGTGCCATTAAAGTGCCCAGATTGGAGAGGCACAGTAGCATCAATGGAACTCCTACTAATGCATAGAGCATTGTCACTACTTTGCCTGCTGAGGTTTTAGGGGCGAGATTTCCGTAACCTGGAAAGAAACAATAGTAGAATTAATCAGCTTGGTTTTGAAATGACAATATAGTATATTCTTACTTTTATTAGCATTTCCCTCAGTATTTTTAGAATAATTTAGTGACAATATAAACATTCTAAAAGTAAGTTAAGCTTACTTTGTACAAAACCTAGATAAAAAGTAAGGGCAACATTTTTATATTTCCTATCGGGTTTTATGCACAGAAGAACATCTTTTACATTCCTTCAATGTAATCGTCTTTTATGTCTATCACATTCTGTAACGCATGTGGTAGGCGTTTTGTTGATGTATCGCAGGCATATGTCATGTCATGGATGATAGCTGCTCTAGTGTCGTGGAGCTTCATGCGAAGTGGTTCCTTTATTTTGGCGAAAAGGCCGCCACGAAGTCCCTGAACGCATTGTTGTACTCTGCGCCCATCTACCACTTCAATCTTCATCTACACACTTTTTTCGTCTTTCCGAAACATATTGTAATGGCGTTCCCACTTTCCTTCTCTATTTTATGGCAGTGCTCCTTTTGACTGAACAACACATAGTCGTTACCACTCACCAAACTTCATCGCTCACATTTCTTTATCACTTATGGAAATCTTATAACGGAAGACAGTGTTGCTACTACTTTTTATCCAACCTTTGTACTTTTGGATGTTATCGAGTTTATATTGATCTACATCTTTAAAATAACCAACAATGTCTGTGTTTTAAAGGTTTAAATAAATTCTCATAAATAATTGAGAAACAAAAAATTAAGCATTTGTAATTATTAGGTGAAACAATAAGTTTGAATGTATTTCAATAGACTATAGTTACAGAAGATATGAAAATATATTCTAAGTATTTCAGTGTTTAAGATTTTTATCCCTATCACAATACTCCATACTTCAGAAAATTTGTGTTTAAATTATTTAACCCTATTTGGTATGAGAGAAAATCTTCAGACTCTTTCGTTGAACACTGGGTGGTTAGCGAACGAGTGCAATCCTTTCAAAGACAATGTATCTTGTCCACAATGTCTGTTAACCGATTATCGATTTCCTATAGATTTTTATGGGAATTTGATTAATTTGATCTGAAGACCCCCCCCCCCCCAAAGAAAATACATAAATAAAAATATATGTTCAGTTTAAACGAATATGAATGTTCTTTAAAAATAAAAAAAATAAATAAAAATAGGAAAGCACTTACAACTAGTTGAATCTTACACATATTACAGAAAAATCCATCTTCTTTTAATTTTTATTCTATTTATAACTTAGAAACCAAAAGTATGCACATTATAGTCTTTGCTAAAATTGTACAGCTTGTCAGGGTTAAGTGATTTTGACTTGTGAATGGCCATTTAAACAAAAATGAAATCTGATTACTTTATATCACACAATATATCTAATCACACATTATATTATACATTATCAGACACATTATATCACACAACGAACATATTATATTAGACATTATATCAGACATCAGAGATATGATATCACATGCCATATCGCAGGCACATTATATCACACATCAAACACATTATATAACACATAAGATATAACCCTAATAGCACAATTACATAGCAGGCATATGCCTATAATGTTCCCTCAGATACTTGGGAATGTGCCTTCTGTATACCTATGAGAGAGAAATCACATGCATGGCAAGTGATAGTCACAGTCTATGTCCACTCTTAGGCACATGCCAGACATGTATCAGGAAAACTTACCTAGTATGTTCAAGGTATGTTCTTCCCCATACCGTAAACGAAAATTACTCCCACAAAATATGTTAAATCGTCTTTATGCGTAATTTGTTTACATTAAGGTGAGTTTAAAAACACTTTAAAACGTTAAAAAAAAAGTACCATGGGGTGGCGCATGCTCTTCCGAAATACAATTCTTTATCCCTAACTACGTAAATAATTAACTGTTCACATATGTATGAAAGATTCATCTTAATTTTTATTCATCAGTTATGTCATTTCTTTCTTCTAAGCGATTGAGTACTAGAAGGACAAAAAGTGGAACAGAAAGCGCGAGAAACTGTTCCATGTTACTGTGCATGAGCAAATGCAAACAGCTGACTGTCATTCGTGCGTCGCTGCAGATATCAATTATGTGTCATCAATATCTGAAAAAGTATGCACCTAAAGGAAGTACCTCGATATATATTTGTCCCAAGTGACGACATAAAAACAAATGACTATCAGTGCGAAACTGAGCCAGGTACATAAATGTACATTTGTGGTACATAGTCGCAAATATCAATTAGGTGTAACAAACACCTAAAAGTTTGAGTAGCTGAAGTACATACTTAGCACATGAATACCATATGTACCAAGTGTCGAGTACCTAAAAAGTAGGTGGGACACCTGAATAGTACATGCCTAGCACATCTTGTGATGTTAGGGAATGTGTCTGATGAAGGCATTATGTCTGACATTTGCCAAAACTGTAACACATATTATTGAAATATAGATGTTTACTTTGGTCAGATTAAACTCTCAACACTAGAATTAACACAGAGAGTGAATTACCACAATGAAAGTTTTCAGAAAATAAATATGAATAGCATAAAACATTTAACTTGGGTTTTTCACATTCAATTTTCTCCTTCCCTATTGTTTAGAAATATGAATATATACAAAACAACATTTCACTATTTATTAATTATTCATCTTTGGAATTCTGTGTTACTTAAAGAATACATTAATACTTTTAAGATCTATATGAACGTACAAGAAGTATTTCTAAGACAAAATAAGATGAAAGTCGTGTAATTTTTCTTGGAAGTTAGCGATATGATTCAGGTGTTCCTGCACGTACAGCGGACAGAAGACACATCGCTCAACTAGAGATTTACGTCATCCCTGAAAGTGCAGTTTTCCTTCAAGGCATTTTGTCATACGTTGGCAGTTAGGGCTTAAAAGGAAAAGGTTTCGTCCTTCCACACCTGTCTCGCGAAATGAGAACACGGCTAAGAAAAATAGAAAAGAATGACCAGACAACCGAGAAATAAGGATAAACAAAACAAACATCTAAAGCTTTAAGCCTAACCAGGACATCGTCACAAACGAGCTTCTGATCCTCAAAGTAAACACAACGGAAGCAAAAGATGGGTCAAGTGTTGGAACACTTTAACAGTTCTCTCGTGAAATGATGGATTGTTATCAGCTTGTTTGCTTCCACAAGTTTTCCTCTCTCAGAACGCCATTTTAGTCTCTCAATTGGTTTTTGATTGCTTGCTTTGTACACAAGTTATTGACAAACGTTTTGATATTAACTACCAAGAATGCCAATAGATTTTTTAAAAAATTGTAATCACTTACAAATTAAGATATTTGCTGATTTCTAACGATTTTGTCAATATCACACGTCACGATAAACTATACTTCTTTTCAATGAGAATATAATGGAGTACGGACCTTAATAAAAATTGAAATTAAATCTTTTTGGCTGTTTGGAGTTTCTCGACTCTCTTTACCATCATACTATTTGAAATACAACGTCTAATCATTATATATGGATTTTAGCTCCAAAATGAAATGGAATGAAATGTCTAATTTTATGATCCACTAATATGTCGTGTAGGATAGAGAAAACGAATGATTAATAAAAGTGATTGACCATGAATTAATTAGTAGAATGAGAATGTGGGAGGAGACGGGAGAATCCGAGAAAAAACACGAAAACGATGTTGGCTACCAGGAACCACATGCGTTTCAGTTTGCGATAGTAATAAATAATAATAATAATAATAATAATAATAATAATAATAATAATAATAATAATAATAATAATAATAGAATTTGTAGTTTTACATCCCATGTTTATACCTTGTAGGTTAAAGGAGAAGATCATTAAATGAAAGTGAATAACTATGAAAGACTTGATGGAATGATAATGTGGAAGGAAATGGAGAACCTTGCGAGAACTCACGGACCCAATGTTGTCCACCAGTAACCCACATGGCCTAGGATCAAACTAGATAAAAATAATAAACTTGTCTCATATTTTGTAATAGCATATTTGGATCGATCTGACATTCATTAAATAATGCCCGTATCCGTTTATGACCAAGGGCCTAACTCGTTAGTTTTTCTATATGCATGATTGTAGTCTCAATTCCAACAGAGTAACTGTTTCAGATATAAGACAAAATAGATAATTTTTTAAAAAAAATCTCTGGATTCACTTAAAATGTATACAGACGATGACATATGTAATTTTTCTCTATTCAATTATAATGATAGATCACTCAAATCAATAGCTTCGTACTGTCATTTGAATGAATGTGTAAATCGATCAAAATTTCTGCATGTGATTTCCTTTCATGTGGTTTCTGGATTGCATCATTCTTCCCTGTCTCCTTAAAAATTCGAATAATTAAAGGGCTGAAAGTAGCGGACACTGCCAGGAGCGGACATTGATTTGGATCACGATCTCCTTGTGGCATAAGTGCAAACCTGGTTAAAGTCAATAAAGAAAAATGATAGGAGAAATCGCAAATGAAACTGAGAGCAACTAAGAAGTATGGGCAGTGATGCGAAAGAAGAAATTGAAAAGAAAAAAAAATTCTATGCAATGGGCGATATGGTAGGCAATGTAGAAAATAGCTGGGGCAAAGTTAAACAGATTCTGTTAGACACATTCCATAACAGCACCGGAAGGAGGAAAAGAGCACCGAGGTAAAAGAACGGTCATTTACCTTGTGTTGGTCCGAGGATGTGTGGAGAGCGATCTCCGTGTTATTTTGTGTTTCAGTGAATTATGCTGTTCTTTTTTTATTACCGAAGAGAGTGAGGTGAACATGAAGTGTTACTGATTATAACAATAGTATATGATTATGATATAGAGGTGAGATTAATCCCAAGAACTGAAAATTTGGTGACTTCTACTTGTAAACAAACATCCCATTGAGGCTGGTTGTTTGGCCCTGGAAGGCTGGTAAAGCAAGTGGAGTATATACGTAAGTGAAGAATAAGATTCGTATAAACAAACTATTATTATTGTACTAAATAATCAACAAGCTAGTAACAATACCACGTTACATTAAAAGGAACATCGATAATATCGTGATAATTAAGAGGACTTATTTGAATCAGTGCTTTGTTTACATTGCATTGTGACAGTGTTTTGTTCCGGTGAGCAGATTGCCAGTTCCTGGAGGTCTAGTTTGCTAATACTGTTATTAACCGCCATTTTGAATCCTGATATTCACTTTGTATACAATTACAATGTCATCCTGTTCGAGATGCAACTTGAAAATAAATCGTTATGATGATGCACCACAGTGCTCAAAAAAGAACTGTAATAAACTGTTTCATATATCGTGTTATAATATGTCGGTGGAAATATATACTGATCTGAAACAATTAGGTAGAGAATGGCTTTGTAATGAGTGCAAAAATTATGTTATAACCGAAAATATTGAGGCTACATCTGTCAATAATGCAGCCTTAATTGGAGCTAAAGTTCCCTCTGTTTCAAAATCAACTAATAATCCTACTAAAATTACAGACATAGCAATAAAACTTGATGAATTGTGTAATCAGATTGCACATCTTACAACCAGTGTTCAGTTCATGTTTAATAAATATGATGAACTGCTAAAAAAAATTTGAAGTAGAGGTGACGGAAAATATTAAACGGGACAAAGAAATCACAAAACTAAAAGCGGAAGATGTAATGTTGAAAAATCAAATAGAACAACAGGCCATGGAGTTGAATGGTCTTAACCAATACGGGCGTATCAGAAACATTAAAATTCATGGAATTCAAGAGCGTGTTGGTGAGAACTTAAAGGATATAGTAATTGATTTGGCAGGGAAATTGCGACTAAATTGTGAGGAACAAGATATTGATGTTGTACATCGTATATCAAATGGTAGTGGTAAAAATAAGAGGAAAGCAATAATTGTACAGTTCAAGACACGATCTGTGAGGGATAGTTGGCTAGGTAAAAGAAATTCGGGATTAGTTAGTAACAACGTAGTTTCTGGAAGTGACGATCAAAAGATTTTTATAAATGTTAACTTATCGCCTAGAAATAGGCAACTCTTCTGGAAAACGCGAAACGCGGCAAGAAATACTCAACACAAGTACTGCTGGGTTAATGCTAACGGTCAAATTTTAATTAGAAAAAATGAAAATAGTCCGGTAATGGATCAAAATGGAGAGACCGACTCATTGCAACAGGTACATAGGACAACCAGTGAAGTGGCGCTTGAGCCAAGAAGAAGCCAATAGTGTGTAGACTGGAAGAGGAGGCAGACAAGGAAGTAGTACGTCCAATAATTATTCAACATTTACAGTGAATGCTTAACGAGGGAAGCATTAAAGGGAATTGGAGATATCAAGATTGGAGGGTAGATCAACAACAAGGTCAGCTATGCGAATGGCACAGTTATTAAAGCTAGAACTGAAGAACTACAAGAGACGAGTGACAAAATTAGTTGATACAGGGAAACAATGGAAATCAATGTCGAAAAATTGAAAGTCATGAGAATATCTTGTGTAAATACGCCTTACGGGTTAAAGTAGAAGAAAGAGAACTTGAAGAGGTCAATCATTTCAAATATTTGGGAAGTATTTTGTCAAGAGACTTGAACATTACGGAAATTAGAGGAGAAATATTTAGAGAGCTTTGAAGTGTGGTGTTGCAGGAAGTTGGAGAAGATAAAATGCACGGAGAGAATAACAAACCAAGATTTTGAAAACGGGTATGAGAGAATAGGACGCTTTTAACCAGCACCCATCGTAAGATGAAGACCATTGGATTGGAATGTTTTGCCAAAAAAATGTCTTCTTCATACAGCCATAGAAGGAACGCCAGAAGTAAGAAGAACACAACTGATTGATGATTTGAAAAATAGAAGAAAATATTGGGAGTTAAAAGAGGAAGCTGAAAATCGAGAAACGTGAAAGAAACATTCCAGGTGCAAACAAAAACTCATTTGTTCGAGGACTTACCAACACGCATAATAATAATAATAGTAATAATAATAATAATAATAATAATATAGAATTACAGCAATCAACTTGAAGTTAAATAATAAAAAAAGATAGAGGAAGGGCGCAAGTGTCGTTAGGAAACACAAGGTACTCAGGTCAATATTCTATCTGAAGTATTTAAAACTGAGGATACTTTAGGATTTATTTTTTTCAAGTACGCTTTATTATGCTTAAAGAATTAGCTAATTTCAAGTTGTACATGGTCACAAAGATGTGGTACCAATTGGTTGAAAAATTCTATTATGCTTTTAATGCTTTTTATATTTTATGGTTTCCTTCCATCATAAACTCCCGTAGTCGGGGATCGAACCAACATTCCTCATACTAGTGATGACTGCTTTACACTGATCCAGTGATTTTAACCGCTTATAGTTCCAGTGCGCTAGCCACGAAACTAAAAGAAGCTCAGATATACCTTGTTTCTAAACTAAGATCTCATAGCTTTACTTAATATTAATACGAGTATCTACCCAATACAAATTGGAACATCTGTGGACTCAGAAGATTGATTCACTTTTTCCAATTAGCATTTTATTCAGCACGGACAGAATAACTTGAGAAAACAAAGACAATAAAAAAGTGAAGTTGGAAAAGTAATAAACCAAATAAAGAAAGGAAATAACATCAAATATAAACCGTAATTAACTCTACTTTGAGGAAGAAGGAAAAATAATGAACTCATTAGAAAAGAAAATTCATCTTTTGATATCTCTCGCTTGAAAATATCGATTTCCTGTGTTGCTTTAATGTAGCACGTGTGCGAGTCGGAAGCTAAAAATTATGGAACTCTCCGACATGGTACAGAATTATTATTGGATTTCAAAATTTTCCCCAGAGAGGGAGTAAAAAAAAAAAAAAAAAAAAAAAGAATTTCATTGAAACAAATAGGCTCTGTGGTGCTTTTTAATTGTTCAATTGTGAGTTCTTTCCAAATAATGAAAACATAAAAGTGTAACACAATAATTGAGCATGTTAGAATAAATCACATAAAATGCTGAAAGGTATAGTGAAAAGGACAATTGAAATTTATTGAATTGTTAAGGAGAAAGTAGGTTAATTGCCAAAAAAATTACGGTTTTCTCTTTATGCTTGGAACTTTTCAAATCTCTTGAGGTAAAGTTTGAAATTTGTTGTACAAAGTCAAACCGCGCTTATTCCGGGCTCTTTTATTTGGTTGTTACGCTATAATGAAAGTAGAACAACAGTAAACTTGAGGTAAATTGTAATGGCAATGGTATGCGTAGGTGATACTGTACCTAAACAACTGCACGCTTAGTATATAGTTATTTTAGGACCAGCAACACAACTGCTTTTGGTCAATAAAGGTTCAGGAGTGGCAACACGATTTTTTTTTGGTATTTACTAACAAAGTTTCATGCGAACCTACCGAAATTATATTAGACTGAAAACTTTTCACTACACTCATCACATATTTTAAATTAGTAATTGATTAATTATTTTTTAGTAAACAATAAGTACACTCTAAGAGTATGGCAACCTTCGACAGAAGCCAATACAGAGTGGTTCAAAAGTGTGGGAACACCATAATAAGTAATAAACGCAGCAAAATATAACCAAAGTGACAACGTAGATGGGGAATGGGAGAAATGTTTGAAAGTACATCGCACTTATGTCCGCCATCTTGAATTTTACGCGAGTTTCTTAAATACAAACCAGAGTGTGTGATATGTCATTTTAATAGCAGTAGAAATTGAACACGTTGCAATTTTTGCTCTAGCGCTAACCGTTACGAAGTTGCGACTATTTCTTTGTTTGTATCGTTGCAGGCGTCTTACTAGTATAAGATGACACTGACGCATGCAGAGCGTATTGAGATCGTACTCATCTCTGGAGAATGAAGCATCCAGGTGATTGCAGACCACTGTCATCCAGAAAGAACTCTCAGCAATGGTACTATGTTCAGAGTACTGAAGAAATTCCAAGAAACCAGATCTGTGTGGCAGATCGACCCAAGACTGGTAGACCACGCGCGGCAACAACTGTGATAGTGTTGGTATCATTCAATAAAAGTTTCAAAAGAAGCACGCATAATGTAATCCGTCAAAGTGATGTTAGTCATCCCTCATCACATGCGTTATATTAGTGAGAAGGTGGTACCCTTGTAAGCTGGAACTTTACCAACATCTTACCGAAGATGATCCAGATCCTCGTTTGGAATCTCCTCAATGGGCCACAGACTAGCTACGACAAAATCCCACTACGATACCAGATTCGCCTCTGAGCATTGATTACTGACTAGGCAAACTTCTACGTATCGGCTGAGACTATCAAATAGAACGTGCCGTACTGGTCGGATAGTATATCGCATTGATTTGATGCACCACAGGTGTTCCCGACAAGGTGAAAGTGTGGTATGGCCTGGCGTGTGACGAACTACGTTGTGGGTTCACTTTTTATCAGTCCCTAACGGCGCATGCTATCTTGTCATGACTGATATTTGAGGATGGGTCATTCCTTAAGTTTTCCAGCACGATGGCATCTCCTCCATTACCATACATGTGTCTGTGACTACCAGGATCAGCTTCCTAATGCGTGGATTGATCGCCAAGGTGCTGTGAGGTGGCCTCCTCGTTACCCTGGCTTGGTCTCACTGTACTACTGCCTGTGGAGCCATGTGAAGTCTCTTCTGTATGCAGTGAACATTACAGATGTTCAGCATCTCAAGGAACAATCTTGGACACATATTCCAATTACAGCCGACATTTTGTACAAGGTTTTGCGTGGCTAGGAACTTAGAATGCATCTGACAATTGACCGGAATGGGGAACACATTGGACACGTCCGGTACAAGGAGCGATCGTTGTCGTATGATTAACCGCTGGTCTCAGACAATTCAAATATTAATAGTACCATTGAGTGTAATAATCATTATTTGTTTTCATGTTTAACACGGATATGAAATAAAAAAAAGCAAATCATTTATATATATATATATATATATATATATATATATATATATATATATATATATATATATATATATATATAATACGGTGTGCATGCCGAAAGCTTTGAAATACTCATTGGAAAATCAATTTATTTCCAGAAAATATTTCAGAATTTTCTGAAATAGTTCCCGCAAATATCAATATCCTTTTATATTCTTAAAAGCCACGAGTCAAACATTTTAAAAAAATATTTTCTTTGGAATACCATAAATTTCATTATTATACGCTGCGCTAGTCTCTTCACTTGTTTGAAAAAGGCGTCCTCAAAACTTTTTCTTGAGTTTTGGGAAGAAGCCAAAGTCACATGGAGTTAAATCGAGAATAAGCTGGTGCGGTAGAATACGGACTCCATCTTCCAGTAGAAACTCCAAAGTTTTAGTAGCTGTGTGTGGCCGTGCATTGTCGTGATGAAAGTGAGATAGTGGAGACTCTCGGTGAAGAGATCTTCCAAGCTTCAAAGACACTCTGTAGGCAATAAGTAACGTACCATTCTATTGTTACTATACGTTGATCACCTAACTGTATAGTTGCTACATGGCCGATCTTATAGAAAAAAGATGCCATCATAACTTTACTCACGCTCCGTCCTCGTTTAACTTTCGTAGTTTCATTTTGAAAATATCATGCTGTCGACTGCTGTTTTATTCGGGGTCATAGTTGTAAATCCATGTTTTGTCACCCGTGACGATATTATAAACGTCTTTACTTTACCACTGTGAAAATCTTTTAAGCGTATAGCGGCACAACTCTACGTGGTCATCCTTTTGCTCAGGCGTAAGAGCATGTGAGACCCAGCAACTGCAACATATTGGAAAAGCCGAAATAAACTTTTATATGGACTGGCCTGCAGTTGATCCAATATTTAATGTTGACTGAATTCCCCTGTACGTGATATCTCGATCCTCTTTCACAAGTTTTTTTTTTATTGCTGCGACATTTTCATTCGTAACTGCGGCGCTAGGGTGCCCAGAGTGAGGCTCATCTGTCAGACATTGTCGGCCGCGTTTAAATTCTGCAAACCAATTAAAACCGCGTGTAAGCGCAGAATACCCGGGGTTTTCCTCATTCACGCTAGGCAAATGCCGGGATAGTACCTAGCATAATAGTCCCAGGTCGCTTCATTACTTCCCCATTCCTTTCTCCCTCTCCAATTACCCGGAGAATGTGATCGCCATGCGGGCGTCATCCCTCGTACGTGTGACGGGCTAACACGACCATAGGTTCCGAAAGCCCAACAATCTAATTTCTAATCCTAATTCTTTTTTAAATATTGATTTTCAGCTATCCTTCAACATCATAAAATACTTGTTACATGAAATAAAACACCTCATGTTAAATTTATAGTTTCTGACAACTCCTACTTAAAATTCCCAATCTTGACTACTTACTTAATCTTGTTCGAAAGTATCTCATACAACAGTGATTCGTTAACACAGGGATTTAGACGTTGCTGGGATTTGGAAAGTGAGGATTGTGTAACTATGCTAATTATATAAGCATTACTCGCAATTCAAGTTGTTAGCTTTTACAAATCTTCATCTCATAGGCTGCTCCGCTTCCAACTGACACAGTGTCTCATATGAATTTGCCATTTAGCTACTAGTTATAAATTAGCCATTTTGACTATGTTGTAGACAATGTCGTATTCTGTTAATCACTTCAATTAAATTCTAGTTAATTTAATCTCTTAGTAATTACTCTTGTTGAACATAATCCCTTTCACACACACACATACTGTTTAACACCTGCTATAGGTATTTAAAACAACTGGCTTATTTGTTTACTCAGGTACCAATAGCCAAATCATTTGATATGAGTGGAAGATAAGCGTGTATATTTTTAGTCCTTTGTTTCAATTTAATTTAGCGATTGCCGTCACAGAGACTTGGTACTTGATTTTGACTTGGTGTAGACTATTTGTAATACTTGTGTTTCTATGATAAATTACTTACAATGTATTAGGTTTCAAATGCAGGATTTTGATTAAGTTCAAACTGACATAACTTGCTTGAAGCTGAACGGAATAATAATCATAATAATAAACGTTTTTCAGTACAGTTCTGTAGACTAAAACAACATTATTTATTCCGTGATATAAAAATCTTTTGTTCTGGAATGGATATTGTCTTCTAAGGTATTGTCATCACTGTATAGATTGTCGAAGGTGTATTTTATATATAGTTGTCGGAAACAATGGAAATCCATGAGTGAAATCGAATTAGAAAGGTGAATAAGTTAGGATTTCCTACCGCAATGCATGCAGCTTCCGCGACATTTACCCACATCAATGTCTCATATGATTGGACCTTTATATTGATCAATTGATCATCGGACATAACCATTGCAGTATCTTTTTATTTTGTTAGTTTCCTGAATACTTCTTGGACGTCTTTGATAAGCTGTAGTGTATCACTGCTGATACGGTGCACCTCAAAAAGTCACCGTAAACTTTTCTCAGTACAGCGTCAGCTTTGTAAAGGTTTCAGGAGTGAGAGGGTGAACCAATCTTTAATACAATGTGTCGATTATCGTACAAGATATCTCTGGTTTTGTGACTCAGTATGGTCGATAAATGGATTGCCTTTGTTGCGTAATAGCAGCTTAAAGCAGAATCTAAACCGCTGACTTCGTGTAGCCAGACCCGTATTTAGGTAAGTGCTATTCTGTGCTCTAGCACAAGACGGCAGAATTTAGCTGGCGGAAAAAAGTTTGGATTTTTTTTCAAGATTTACAATAAAGTAACATTTAAAACTAGCAACCCATAGAGTCAAGCGCAATGGTAAGAAAATATGTCATTGTGTTTAATTCGCTCTAATTGCAGAGTAGTAACTAAATATCTAGCTTATCTGATTATTTTTAGTCATCTCCTACCCCAAGGGGTAAGGATGAACTTGAACATCATGAACACTGATACCGTTAAAATCAACAACCTCGAAAACTAGAATTCAACACTAATATCTGTCGTTTTCGATTCCTTTTAAAATCTCGCCTCCTCCCTGGGGAGTGGAGTATAACCTTGAAGTTGAATTGGATTACAACTGTCACTATTCATCTCAGCGACCCCCAAAACTATGAAATGGACGTTTTTTGATAATTTTTAAATGTCCCATGTTATTCTTATGGGGACTTTGCACCCCCATATCTCAGCTCAAGTGTGACCTGGGGATCTGGAATAGGTCATATGGATCATTTCTCTGAGAGCTTTTAAAAATAAATTAAAACTTCATGTTTCTATCTGTTATTGTTCTTGAGTTGAAAAGTGCTACACACAGCCAGCTTATTGTATTATTAATACAAATGCTATTAAACCATTACTGACGGTGAATAATATAACAATATTATTTTTCTTATCAGTTATCACCAATAATTATTGGTGTCTCACAATGACGTCCACCAATGGATGTAAGCTAATCCCAGCTTCCAAATCACGCCCCTATTAGATCTCTAGTAGGCTTCTCTCTCTTTTTCTGTGGACTTAGGTGTCCCTCCCCTTCCACTTCCTGTGATTAATATTGGTGACAACAATCCCTCCATTGTTCGCTCGGCATTCCGACAAGTGCCACGTGTTTGTGTGCTTCTAGTGCTTTTTGTGCTTGTTAGTCTATATGTTAGTTTACAATACACTTTGAACTGTGATTGTGAAATAGACAAAAGTACGTGTTTATTGTTACTTCCGTGGTAGGGAGGGTGTGTGTGGAATTATTAGAGCACAGGAGCGCACAATATATGAATACGGGGCTGCGTGTAACACTCCTAGTTTCTCCAAATGCTACGCGACAGTTAACATTGAATTCGTAACCATCTGTCGTGTCATCTTCCGCTTATCTATATCAATGATTGGCTTCAACTTATCGTCATTAGCAAAAGTACGATATACTGTATATGCTTTTTCTTATTTTCCACGTCTAAGTATCCGCAGCAGAACTTTTGCAAACATTGTTACACTGTATATTCAATTGCACTTCATTTACCTTGCACTTGAAATAAAATGAACTTTTTCAGTCCTACGATTATGCTTTTTAGACTAAGGGAGACAGATGGTTAAGGCAAGTGAATGATAATGGAAGAATTGGTGGAATGAGAATATGGGAGGAAACGAGAATATTCTGGACCTAATGATGTACACCATAAACTTACTTGACAGGGGATAGAACGATAGATCCTACGAACCAGAGGGAAGCGCTCTGCCACTGAGTCACCGTGCTCCCTATTAATGTTTCGAGCTGTTTGCGGGCCTCTGTGACTGATTTTGAGTTATAACTTAATGAACTAGATTCTTCTCGCGTTCTATTTTCTCAGGACTGCAAATAAACGAAACTACACAGATACTTCCTATGGCATATACAGCCAGCAATTGCAGAATATAAACTTTTAAATGAACATAATACATTTAGAATAGGTGTTTTATGGTTAGAATCATGTGCCAATCTGAAGGTATCCCACATTTTTTGCATTAATTATACAACAAACCAATACACAAAGATACGATGTATATTACAACAGTAAGCCTACAGGAAAATGATCACTTTATAGCGTATTGCGCAAGTCATGTTGGTTTTATTTGTTAGTATCTGTTTTCAATATTGTATCATGTACCAAAATTAAAAAAAAAAAAAAAAAAAAAACAGTTGCATTATAAGGGTGCTAGAAAGAACAGTTGTTTAATGTTTTGTAAATACTAAATAGATTTCTGACATTTCGACATTTCTTCGTTGCCTTTGTAATTTTCTAAAATAAATAAATAAAATAAAAATATTAAGAACTAATGTGTAACAACGGAAGCTAAATTAAGATTAAGATTTAAAAGTAAATTAACTAGGACCCATAAAATAAATGTGTCATCCTTAAATTCGCTTGAAGGGGCTGTGAAAGAAACTGGAAACCTTCTAGTGAAGATAAACTAGTAAATTTCGAACCTGAGACCTTATGACTTCGAAACCAGAATGTTACTCACGTAGACTACCTCTGTATATTTTCGAGAATAGGATAATTGATCAGTTTTTATTGAGTTGAGTTGATTTTGATTTTAACGTCCCTTTCAGCAGCGAAGCTATATGAGACGTGGACCTACAGTACTCATTAACGAGGAATTCGAATCAGATGGACTTCCGTCGGGAATCGAACCTGGCTCTCCCACATCAATAACATTTTATTGTAATAAATACTTCGTTAATGGTTCTAATTTCCATTTAAACTTTATAGCCTTTGATTCTGAATTTTCGGAAGAAGGAAAACATTAGGGTCAATCCATCTGAAGTGGTCCAGAAATTCTGAAAATGGTTGCTCGATTATCTCCGAAAATTATAAAAAATTGAGTGTGACGAACCGTGTGTATGAGAAGGTCAATAACATTATTCACGTTTTCGTATGTACAAGTGTTCCTGAATGGCGACCATCTTTGTTGTCGGTGGAGTGCCAATTTCTGCATTTGCAAGTGTTTCCGAAAACTACAGTGCTCAGTACGTACATATCAGACGTTCACGAAACAGAAACTAATGTTTAAGGGAGAGACTAAGGTACGCAAAGAATATGAACTTTTGCGTCTAAATAAATATGGAGGGTTGCAAACTAATATATGAAATCACCAGAAAAACTAGACAAAATTACACTTTTAAACGGGCTGTATTTTGGAATGGCATAAAATGGGATTCATAATTTTTGTGCTGAATACTATTGCATGTAAAGATTCTGTAGAACTATCCACAGCTATGATATTACTGACACTGTAGATTTATCGGAGGTCCGCAAGTTGAAGTTTGTGATTTTGATGCCATTTTTGGGGCCTAATATCTCAGGAAGGCAAAGTACTAAAAAATGCTGCTTATGCCACAAAGTAATTCTGTATGTGAATAAAGTAGCTGGAAAAATTTAAATATTTGGATATGTTTCATGCTAGATCTCAAAAACTATGCATGATGCAGCAATTAGGTCCGCTTTTGTTTGTATTCAGTTATAAAAAAGCTTGTGAGTGGCCTTTGTTCCACCCTTCTAGCTCCATGATCATTGCCACGTCTATATGATAAGGGTGTTAGCTCCCCCTTGCACCCACGATACCCATCGTCGAACTGGACTGCGGTCACGCAGGTACTTTCTTCGCATTTTTACCATGTCCTCACTTTTTTCTCCATGTAATATAAGTCATGATTTTTTTTTGCAATAGTTTATTCACATCCATAATTACTTTGTGGCATAAGCAGCAATTTTTAGTACTTTGCCTTCCTGAGATATTAGGCTCCAAAAATGGCATCAAAATCACAAACTTCAACTTCGGACCTCCCATAAATGTACGGTGTTAGTAGCATCATAGCTGTAGATATTTCTACAGAATCTTTACATGCAATAGTATTCAGCACAAAACTTATGAACCCTCCACTTTATGCCATTCCAAAATACAACGCGTTTAAAAGTGTAATTTTCTCTAATTTTTCTTGTGATTTCATATATTGGTTTGCAACTCTCCATATTTATTTAAATGTAAAAGTTCATATTTCCCGTGTAACTCAGTCTCTCCTGTAAACATTCGTTTTTCTTTGGTGTTCGTCTGATGTGTACATCCTGAGCAACTGTAGTTTTCATAAACGCTTGCAAATGCAAAAATTGGCACTCCACCGACAACAAAGATGACCGCCATTCAGGAACACTCTACACACAACAACGTGAATGATGTAATTGACCTTCTCATACACAAGGTTCGTCACACTATTTTTTTTTTTTTTTTTAATTTTCGGAGATGGTCGAGCAACCACCTCTGGACCACTTCGTATGGATTGACCCATTAACAAATTGAATAAAACAAAAGTGATTTTTGGCTATCTATAAATTTCTGCTAAGAAAAAGTAAAAAAAGAAAAAAAGAACGTGGGAGAAAATCCGTGTAAAATATAGGAAGAACAAGGCCGTATTCTTGAACTTGTAAGACATAAATAAAATTTCGACATTCTGTTTCTCCTTTTCCCCACTTCAAGAAACGACCTATTCTTGAAGACAGTATGTTCAAACTTTGTCTTTTCGTTTATCTTCAATTGTTACCATTTATCATTCAAATTGTTGTCGCACTTTTTTTCTTATGAAACTCAACGGCGCCACTGTCCTCAGTGAGTGTACGAGAACATTCTTCACCAAGTTCCCTTGGGGTTGAAACTCTTGTTATCTATAGCCTTTGGACCAGACCCTGTCGTTCTAACGGCTGAGCACGCTCCTTCTCTCATGATAAAATGCATAAAGAAGGTAATATGATATTTTACAGTGATTTTCGCCAACATCTCTTGTTTTCGTAAAGTATTTCCCACAAGTTCAAGCAATGTGTACTTTCGTCGTTTTGAACCTGAAAGTAACTACAGTAAAGTTACTATATAACAGGACGTGAAGAAAATATTCCCAAACAAACATAATGGCTAATTTTCTCTTTAAGTTATTGATTCTTCTACTTCACTGTTCAGTTGGTTAATAATTTTGTTCTGTCAATATGTCTATAAAACTTAGCTATAGAATGCAAGTTCTTCTGGAGACGATCAAAGTTTGTTTATTTTTAATCATTTCCTCTTAGAATACACATTTTTCTCTTACAAAAAGTAATCAACACTTGAACATTAACAGCAAGCTGGCTTATCTTGTAGGGTCAAAGCTTAGTTATGCGGAATTTCTCAATGGAGCGAAGGCTTATCAGCTGTCGATCTTTTCTATACTTTCAATTGATTCTATACTTTCTATATATAAATAAAAATGAAATTCACTATGTTCGTGACTTAATAACTCTTGAACGACCCGACCGATCTCCAAATTTTCATTATAGATGAGGTTTGGGCCTTGGATACAGGTCCATATGCACGGGGGGTCTACGGGGGCCGGGCCCCCCTAAATTTTTGCCGCCCTCTAAAATTTTTACGGTAGGCTTGCAAATGAACAATAATATGGTGATAACTATAATAGGATTGGGTCGGGCCCCCCTGACTTCTACCATCCCCCCTACATTTTGGGCTGGCTACCGGCCTGCTGGGATGGTTTTTATCATTTCCCTTTGATGGTACAACTTAGGAGAGGACGAGGGGGAAGATATATAAAAATCATCGAAAATGACTGATATTAGTGTGGAATCCATAGTTTTCGGGATCGCTGAGATGAATAGTGACACTTCCAACGCCGTTTAAATCCAAATTCAGCTCCTCAAATTAAGCAGGGGGAGATATATATATATAAATGATCGAAAATGACCGATATCAGAGAGCGCTTCAGTAGGTCTAATAATAGTAAAAAGTGACTGAGTAACGGAACATATCACTAATTTTTTCTTATTTTAACCCAGTGAAGCGGGTAATCGACGCAAGTTGAAAATAGATGAAATGAACGTTCCAGTTTTATATCCCACTGTTATGCCCTTTAAGTTGAAATATACAAAATTAAAGAAAGTGAATGCTAATGAAATAAATTATGGAGTAAAATTTCGGATGAAAAGAAGAACCCTGAGAAAACCCATGGACAGCATATCGTCTACGATAAATTGACATGGCCGGGCATCGAACCAGAGCCCTCTCGCACCAGAGGTGATCTCTCTACCACTTAGCCACCGTGCCCCAATTTCAGTTGAAGGCAATAACTTTAAAAGATCGGAGTTGCCTTATTATTGTACTCTATATCTTGCTATTTTTTAGAGAACTTGACCTCAGCATAGTCAGTAGGGTCTACATCAATATGAACTTCTAAATAATTCAATTGAGGAACAACTTGAATAACAAAGCATTGATTTGCTTTGTGGAGACAATGATCTTCTTCAAACTCAGTGAATTGGTAAAAAGAGTCGACAATTGAGATTAATTTAATATAGGGGTCATCTTGCTATTTATATGATAGCTTCTGATAACGCTATCTTAGAGATCATGGCAGTTTTCAGTACTTCTCATTGACTACTAAGAGAAGGCCGTCGCATATTGAGAAATCTGCAGTCTTTGTGCAAGGGAGTCACGACAATTTTTTGATTTTTATGCGCTTACGAATGCATATGTCTTCTAATTATAATACATAAATACTTATCAATATTAAGAACGACTTTCCTGATCTTATTACACCTTCATACAGCTCACACTTATTTAAATGAAGTTTCATCGTAACATTTGACCCGTTAACTTTCACTTATAATAAGAGCTCCCTCGTGGCTATATGGTCAGCATACACGTTTTTGGCGCGGGAGATTCGCATTCGACTCCGGTCGGATGTCATGTGGTTTGAATCCGGATGCTCAAAGGGAGGATAAACTCTAACCCAACCGATTTAACTTATAATGTGACTTTCATTTGTAAATGCTTTGAACTGAGATGTAATGATATTCTGTAGTTAAAAAACGATTTTTGAAATAACGATTTTTTAAAAAAATTATGCATAACTTTGAAATGTAAGACATGTTTACCATTTGTGATCCTGTATTTGAAAAATTTATTTAAAAATAGCAGAACAGTTTCTAATTTCAAATGCTTTTAGGTTAAGAAAAGAAAGGTAAATTATAAACGGAAAAACAAACAAGTTCTATCCTAGAAATCAAGGATGTAAAAGAGAAAGGAACGGCCTATATAAGCTTTCAAACAAGGTATTGAATGGGAGATTTTCGGAGATTTTTTTAGCAGATTCACATTGACTGTTCACTAGACTGTGCTTAGTGATAGTCTCAATTACTGTATTCAGAAGGGACAAAATGGCCAAGATACTTCTATTGTAAGTTTACCTTTTATTGTGATCAGTAATATCTTACCCTCCAGATAAAAAAAAAAAACACATCTAAACAGAATGGAAGGTCTCCTGCTAATTAACATTATTGAGACGATAAAATAGATTATACTGTAAATTGTTTCATGGTAAAGGTTATGAATATTTGATTTTCAATAGATTAATAAATTTTGTGGTGGAAGTCATACATTTTCATAAACGGCTCTTCTGAATTTGTATGAGATTAAGAGAAGTAAAAGTAGTTAATGCAAAATATTACCACATTATGGGACACTCTATACTACCTTGGAATTCGTCTCCTCTTCACATTTAAATATGACTTCATTCATTCCATCAAAAGAAATACTTAGTAAATTAATTAAGAGGAACAAACAACATATTTTAAGAATTATATACATCAAATATTTTAAGAAGGTTAAGTCATAAGTTATTTTAAAAGACGAAACAGAGAAACATTTCTAACAGAGGGAGTACGCTGAGGTATCACCTTTAAAACTTCATGTTTTAGTATGTATTTCTGGGATTTACTTGAACTGCTTCCAACCAAGGTATTTGGATAGTAAAAAACTGAGTCACTACAAATATGAACTTGGTAATCCAATAGACTTATGATCGCTTTTGTCGAGCAGCTGATTTTGATTGACAGTCAATCAAATTACAGAGTCAGGCAAAAGTCTGGATACTCCCTTATAAAAGTCGAACAGTGTGAGGAATCATAATGTCGTTTGGTATAGATGTCTATACTTGGGGGCGCAACTTATAGTAGCTATGGATATAGCGGCGGCCATGTTGAAATCCGCCATCTTGGATTTGGGTTAAGTTTTTACTATTCGGAAGGGGTCATGCCACGATATCATTTTACACTGCCTTTTCCTGAGAAATACACTTGTGTAATCCGTTTTGCGATAACTTTATTTGTGTAAGAGTTATGACCTGTTAAAATTTGAGACACTTGTCAGAGTCGGCATTACAGCATATGCTTAATATGACCTCCATTGCGCTGGATACACAATCGGAGTCTTTTTTGCCAGTCCTCCTGCACACGCCGCAGGGTCTGTGGGTCGACAGAAAATTGATTTCAAATGACCCCACAGATAAATGTCAAGAAGTGTGAAATCAGGGGACCGTGGTGGCAATTCCATGGGAACCCTCCTACCTATTCAGTGACCTGGAAACTTTTCATCCAGAAACTGTCTGACCTCAGTAGCATAGTGGGGAGGTGAACCGCCATGTTGGAAGAAAGTTGGGAAATCATCCTGTGGATTCAACGACGTTGGAAACACATAATCATGAGCACGTTAAGATACCTCTCCCCATTCAAGGTTCGATCAATAAACACCGGATCCACGGTTCCTGTGTCTCAAATCCCACACCAAACCATCACTTTTCCACTACCAGCACCTTTAAAGGGATCCAACCACGAGGGGTTTGCATCTGACCTGTAACGGTGATTCTGTTTGTTTACCTCACCTTGCACATGAAAGTTAGTTTCGTTCTGAACAACACCTGTCGTATGAAGTTTGGATTACTGTCGCACTGATCCAGAGTCCATTCTGCAGACTCTAACCGCCGATCAGGGTCATCCTCCGAGAGATGATGTTGCAACTGTAACTTGTACGAATGCCATTGGTGTGTGTGCAACACAACAGGATTGAACGCTGACTGACACCGGATATTGCTGATAACCGGCTCGTACTGCGATGTGGACTTTTCAACCGATGCTACAATTGTTGTTGCAGTCTCCTCGTCAGTGGCTGTTCTTCGACATCCACTGCGTGGCTTGTCTGACATAGAACCTGTTGCACGAAATTTGTCTAATAACTTGGAAAGTGTCATATGTGAAATGTCATTTCTTTCAGTATACCGGGCACTGAGGTCAGCTGCAATCACTCTGGCACTTCGTCCACTACTTATTAACACAATTTCAGTGCGTTCCTCCTGTGTAAGTACCATTGTGGATCACCTGCAACGATAAAGAAAATTTATCACCTCCTTGCAATTTTAAATCTTAAGAGGTCATAATACCTACAGAAATAAAGATATTGCAAAACGGATTGCACAGGCGAATCTCTTAGGAAAAGGAAGTCTAGAATGATATGCGACATGACCCCCTTCCTGTTTGAAAACGTAACCCGGATCCAAGATGAAGGATTTCAAGATGACCGCCGCTGTCGCTATAGCTTCTGTAAGTTGCACTCCCACCTATAGATACTCCATACCAAATGACATTATGATTTCTCACACCGTTCGACTTTTATAGGGGTGTATCCAGACTTTGGCCTCACCCTGTAGTTCATTGTAATTTGCTAATGAAGTCCTACCGAACAGATACAATGCGAATTTTCACTTTAAAAAAAACTATCTTGACAATATTGATTCTCCAAAAGTGAACGTTCCACGGATACAACACCAGATGGAGGTTCAGAGTCCACTTTAATCCCGTCTCATGTCACCTCGATGCTCTGTAGGGACATACATTTCAACCAACTAACCAATTAACATTAGCATGCTGGGCGTTATAAAAATTGCGCCCAAGGGAAACAGTGTGCTATTATTATGGTCAAATAAAGCGAAGGAGCCTCCTTCAACCGCTATAGGGAATCAAAAGTTTCATTATTGGCAACGTTGCAGATTAATTTGAAACCATCATCATTACTCTACGAATCCATCAAACAGCTACATCGATTGTTACGATAATAAGTGGTGCTAGTGTCAAAGTGTGTCAATTTAACTGCCACGTGGAAAGAATCGATGTTTGATGGATTGGGTATATTTACTCTACGGTTCTTTATGTGCGACATAGCCACAGGGTGCAATACGTGTCTATAGACGAGGATACGAAGGGTATACAATTATATGCATTTTTCGGTTTATTTTAGCTTGTTGAATTGTGCTCTGTAATCCGTGAGCACCATCGATATATATAACGTTTGTGTACTTTGAGTGGTCAGGAAGTAAAGGAACATCTCATGAATTCTACAGTGGACTCACACTATAACTCTTACTTCTTTTCTGCAATCCAATAAGTATTTCCAGTTATTATAAACATAGTTGAGAACGGACTCGTAAATTTGCTCCTATCTCAGATAAACCTGGAATAAGTTCCACTAATCCACGCACCAAAACTGAAATATTGGCGTCAGACAGGCGCACACCGAGAATTGTTTGTTGGGAGGAGTCCCAAGTTTCTTTTCTCTGGAGGAGTCCAATACGTCTATGTAGTATTAAACCTGTGTTGTTCTCCATCCGAAAAGACGATAAGTAATTGTTTTCATTATTGCTACCTATATTCGAAAATTTGCTAGAGCTATATTATTTTTATAAGGAAAGGAAGGTGTAAAATCAAATATTCAGGCTACATAAATTGTTTCTCTGTTACAGAAGTATAGTTATGTTAAGAAACTGCTCAAATGTTAGTCGAGTTACGAAAGTATGAGGGGCTCCGGACGCCCGGTGCGTGCGTCCCTGGCGTCAGATACTTACTTCACGAAACCAGAAGAATTTGATCATAGAGAAAAGTATCCGAAGAAGCTGGAGTTCCAAAGTCGTATCCAGAAAGTCTCCGAAATTCGTGAAGGATTCCCATAGTTTGGGTGACTATTTCATTCATTGGGCAAATGCCGGTAAGAAGCAAGAGCTTGGGCGTGCCAAGTATAAACAATTAAACGAAAACAATGTAGCAAACAGTTTTACCTATAGTAGTGATGACCGTAACAGAGTACAAGAGAGCTCCACTGAAGGACCATTGTTGATCGTCTGTTATATTCTTTCCATCGTAGCCTTTCAATTTAGTTGCCATCACGACATTCGTTTCAAATTCTCGAAGCTTCTGGCCAACCTGATGAGTCCAGTTCTCCTTATACAACACGTTCAGACGCTCTGCAAAGAACAAAACAAACAAATTAAATACTTCAGGTGTTTTAATTAATTGTGTACAATATATTTATTTAGCATACAATTTGTAGGACAATACATGATAAACAAAGGAAAAATAAGTTGAAATATTATACTTTCAACCGATTTTTTTCTTCAGTATGCGTATTAAAAATACACTGTGGAATGCAATAAATTAGATAAAAAAAATTCTAGTGTTACGGCTTATGAAGCTTTTAATGGGAGATATGTTGTTAGAACACATGTACTATTTTCCTGTTATTTCTGGATTTAGACAGGAGTTCACTATTTTGTAATTCAAATATAATGTTAATATTAATTGGATCATGATGCTGGCCAGCACTCAAAATTCTGAGCCAATGGAATTTGTACTCGGAGTCAAGGCACTAATCATTTGGGGTGTTACATGTTTATTACATTATCATAGCCTTTGGTATTTTACTTGTGAATATTGTGTAGAAAGTACAACATGTGCTGTCATCAACAAAATACCTCTTGATATTCTTTATAAATATTTTTCATTAGTAGCTTCAGAACGGAATGGTCATATCTGAGAACGATCTTATTTGACATGAAGAGAGCTACGAGAGCAATTTAAAAAAAGCCGTTTGGTTTTATCAATTACACATACTCATAGATAAAATACATAAGAAAAGTACAACATTACACTACTTTCCAATATAATCACAATTCAAACTGAAGCACTTGTCAAAATGTTTTACAAGGTTTGAAATTCCTTCTACAAAAAATCTCCCTCCTGGAAATGAAACCACCCGCTAACAGCATTGTGAAGCGCATTGTCATTGTCGAAGCGGTGCTAAGACCTACTCCAGTGACAAGACGACAGGAACACCAGCAACAAAACTGGTCATGTGACGGGTCGAAGGACTACCAGCGCCACCGTCATATATAACCAAGAGGACCACAGCGATCATTATCAGTATACAGCTGCTTACCTCCACTCTCTCAACCTACCTGAAGCTTTGAGAAAAACCTAACCCAAAACCTTTTGTTTGCTTGGAACTCTAGGCCTCTTTTTCTGCCCATTTACAAGGAACGGACATGAACGTGTCATCCGGACGTCAGAATCAAACCTAGTCCATTAGATAAACGTAACAAAGACATGTTTATGCACAAAAATTTAGGAACCATGGACAACGAAGTAAGTCCCTGGGGCCAATTAACCCTGTTAGTATATAGAAAATCGTAGACTCGCAGTGAAATAGCTATTGCATCAAAACTGTTCATTGGAAAGTCATCGTTTATAGTTTATTCTCTTCAGCATGAAACAAGCTTTCTACAGGTGCTATGTATTGGGGCCCATAACGTACTTGAATAGGGAAAATTGGAAGAATGTCGGGAAAATTTCCTCCAGAAATCCCTCCCATCAACTCTGGACCCCTCTGGAGGGGCCCCGGATAAAAATGCACAATCCAAATGTATACAAATGTATACACAAAAGTATATTGGTATACAAGCTTTTCCTTCATATCTATTCTATCAATATAAAATTTGGTACACACATTTCTTAATCTTTATAGTATTTTTCGAAGTACATTGTTGATGGGAGGGATTTCTGGAGGGAATTTTCCCGAGATTCTCCCAATTTTCCCTGTTCAAGTACGTTATATGCCTCAATACATAGCACCTCTGGAAAGCCTGTTTCATGCTGAAGAGAATGATTTATAAACCATGACTTTCCAATGAACAGTGTTGATGCAAAAGCTATTTCACTGCGAGTCTACGATTTTCTTTATACTAACAGGGTTAATGGGCCCCAGGAACTTACTCCGTTGTCTATGGCACCTAAATTTTTGTGCATGAACATATCTTTGTTATGTTTATCTAATGGACTAGGTTTGATTCGGACGTCCGGATGACTTTACTTGTTGGTTTGCTGGAACTCTCTGGGATTCCTAACCTCAACCACCCAGCTTGCGTGAAACTTTGTGGCCTTTAACCCCTCTGCTTATTTGGAGTATTGGGATCCTAAGTCCACTGCACCTAGCTTGCTCGGAGCTCTGTGGAAATCCTTCTCTAGGTTGTTTGGGTCTTTCGATAATATATTTTCCCCAAGTATTAGAGGAATTTACATTATAGTGATTTTTGTAACATGCTGTTTATAGAAGAGAGGATTTTGTAATAAAACTTGGTAGTGGAAGAAATCGAATTAGGACTGTAATTTGTTCTATCTATACCTGTGTAAGCAATATAATATAAAGATATTTACAATATAATATAACGATATTGATTCTGTTGTGGGGAAAGAAAATAGTTTTTTTTTAAAAAAAAATCAATAAAAATACTTCTGTAATTTCTAAAATGCGCTATTACAAGTCATCGAGATTTACATTTATCTGTAAACCAAGGACTACTGAAATAAATAATGGAAAGAGACAGATTATAAAACTAGAATAAAATATAATGTTACTAACAGGAAGAAAAAGGAAGGATGGAAATTTGCATATAAACATGCTATAATTCATGGAGATTTGAGTCCAAAGAAAGTTTTGGAAAACTTTTTTCTCCTGCAAATAAAAGTTAAAGCAATGTAAAAAAAAAGAAAGAAAAAAAGAAAGAAAGAAAGAAAGAAAAAGCTACTCGTCTTTCAGCTACACTTCTCCGTGCCGTTTTATACATATCATGTTCTCACTTAATCCATTTTTTTCTCAACTAACTACCTCATGTGGGCTGTTTGTGCATCAAGTATAAAAAACAAAACGAACAGTTTTTGTGGTTAAAATTATTAACACGCTGTGATGGATACTGTGTTTGCCTTAAGTAACAAAGTGATCGTCATATAAAGGTATTAAGTTATAAAAGTAACTTATGACTGATTTTAAATTGTGAAAAAAAGTGTACAAATTATTGATGGCACGTGCTCGGAGCTCTTATGAAATATACAAAGTAAATTGAACAATCGTGATACGCTTCCATCATCGCGTGCTTAGAGCTTCGAGACTGATCACTAGGTTTGTACTATAACATAAATAAATGTTTTAAAATCTTACCTTTACCCAAACTTAGATGAAATTTGGCATTTGGCTCGATAGTGTGTGCTGCAAACTTCAGTTTGTAAAGCTATTGCTGAGATTCTATATTAGTAATTTTCGTATGGATTGTTACTTGAAACCATATACAGTAAATAACTAAACTTCGGTGACTGACCTAGCTCACTCAAAAATTGTAACATAACTGACTAACGATAACTCGTAACTTGTTATTGGAAGCCCAACAGCAGTGTAGGAATTAAAATATTTAATGTTACGTGTATTTTTTCAGGAACGTAGAGATATCATTCCACAGCTGTATTGCACTTCGATTAATTACAACTGCTTTGGCCTATATATAAATAGTGCACGAACTCAACTCTTGCTGTTTATTCTGATAATGCAAAGTACTCACTTGTATTAACTAGTATTATGTTTTCAAACTTCTACCTGTTTCTCTCATGTTTACTTTTGTTCTCTCAGAACTTTCGAACCTCCACGAGATTCTTGAGTTCTCTGTATCTTTGTCATTGTTGTTTCTTAGGTAATCTGATGAAATGCCTTTATGCCACGTTTCTCTACAAGAACATTTGTAGTTTTTGTGAAATGATGTTTACGTTTCTTACTCATTTAATTAAACAAACAATGATATACACAAACAAGGATAAACAAAAAATATCAATTATATTTTTTGAATCATAATATATGTATATATATAAGTAAATAAATAAATTTAGGAATAACTAAAAATTACTTTTAAAACTTTATGTAGTACAATCTTTGCCTGAAGTTTTATTACCCAGAAATGGATGAACAAATTTTCACAAATTTTCACCAATATGGAGGTGATTGATAACCTGTTTCTTATGATGGCTTCATAGATTGGGCCAAAATTGGCACAAAGGTCTCTAATGGTAAAATGCCAGGTGTGCCAAATTTAATTGAGATGGACCAAATATAGCTAAGGTTAAAATGGACAAAGAAATGTAAGTTTTGTTTCTCAGAAATTGTTTGACAGATTTGGACCAAGGTGCAAGGTGCTTGAAGGAAATTGGTGGTTAGGTGCATGACAATTCTAGTTAACACCGGCTTATTCTTGCAGACAATTTTGGTTAAGACCATTGAAAGACAAAAACCTAAACAGATAAATGTTTTTTTATAATAAAAATAATAATTGAAGACCTGAATTGCATAACATCCCAAGTCCACTCTTTTTCTTCGTATTTTGCGTTTTTTGTTTTTTATGTTAGCATCTATGTTTTAAGGGCTATTCATTTACATAATACGTAAATCCAAATCAAAACCTTTTTTAATACAAAATAATTTCAGCTAAACAGAATACCATGCCAAGTACTAGAATCTTCTTTGTCTCTCTTCTAAAAATGCAAAAGTACGCCGGTTGACTTGGGATGTTCTGCAATTCAGGTCTTCAATTGAATTATATGAAGTCCTGTACAGTCGTTCGTTCAGAAAAAGTGTTCCGGCGGGGCACACTTAGTATTCCGGGGAGGCACTACTGGTACTATTCTATTTATTATTATATTATAGATGTATTATTTTGATCTCCTCCGAGGGGCACTCTCAGAGTTTCGGGAGCAGTGCCCCGCCCCCGAAAAAACATGTCTGGAAGAAACACTGGTCCTGTAAAACTCGGAGGTGAGGATTGGTTAAAAACAGGACGGATTAATAAGGAGGGCAGAGCGGGTGGAAGGTAGTAGATGACCAAATGTTAACCATCAAAAAACCATAACCGATTTTGTTTTATAGAAAAAGAGTATATTTCGTACGAGCCACCATGTATTGACCTAAGCTAACGTGAGGCAATCAATGTCCATTAATTTTTAGCATTTTATTTAATTTACAAGATATAAGAATTCGAAATCGGAACACGGTTATGGTTTGTTTTAAGTTTAATGTTCCTTTTGAGCACCCATGCTATATTATACGTAGACCTACAGGTTAATGTGGGATCCGAACCACTCGAACTCCCACTAGTAATCAAAACCAGATCTCCCGCGCCAAATATGCATACTATAACAATTTACCTATTAGGGAATGGTAAATTGATTTCGATAGTTAAATGGTATCGCACAGATTAGGGTGTTCGACTCTTGTTATGAAATAAATTTGTCTTGCCTCGTTTATTCCATAGAGCCTCTATCTAAGACAATTCCTCATGAATCTTTATATAGAAATTTAAGCCTCTTGTTGGATGACATTTATTTCGTCTATTCTTGTTTGGAAGCAATGGCTTGTGGAATGGATATCGCAATGAACTGACCTCAACATAGAGGATATGGTCCTTTAATAAATTTTGGAATTGAGGTATATACTGTTGAAATCCGGAATCTGGAGAATATTCGTGATAGGATAGCTAGCTCTATTGCAGCGCGTGCTCTGGAGCATCACACGTAGAACAGAGTTCAACGAAACATGATGGAATATTTGAGGTAACGTGGTGAGGATGGTGTTGGACATGCTTTTCACTTTAAGATGATAATATATTGTTCTTTAGTTCTTTTCCTAGTATCAATCTTTATAGATGTTTAGTTGTGCTCAAAAATGACTTCAATACGTACCTGTTTTTCAGAAGCTCTGCATATATGTCCTTGCCACGAGGAATACGATATTAACGTACATTCAGAAACAATTTGTAATCCTGTTCATGTGAAGATACAATTTACGAGTGCGACTGCAGGAATTTTAAACTAATGACGTGTTTAATTATTCAACAAGATTGTACAGTCTTATTGAGAAAATTCTGTCCACCCATCTCTCATTGGAATGCCCTGGCACTATTACCTAAAGCAGGGCCGGCGCGAGGGGGGTCGAGCTGTGCCATCACCCAGGGCGGCAAGTCTGACGGGCAGCAAAATTTGAAAAAGAATACAGGGGCGGAAAAATTTGACGAAAGAAAATAATAAATGAGCGGCATGTCAAAGTACTGCCCAGGACGGCAAAACTAGCGCCGGGCCTGACCTAAAGTTAGAGTTAGATCAACAATTGTAAATTTTTTTCGCCAACTAAGATCTTCGTTAGGACGAAAAAGTATTAGATTGTCCTACGGACGGTTGCCATAATATGCGCTTCTAAAGAAAGTTGGGTAGCCAAGATTTTTTTTGAACAAGAGTGTATTTTATGAATCGGTTTCTTTCAGTATTCTCATTTACCCCATATTATTGTTGTTGCAGCTATCTTATCATTTTGACGGGGAGTTCTAAGGTAGGGAGCTCCCGCTAGTATAAAAGGAGCTGATTTAGCCCTAAATCATGTAGTCTTGTGGTGAACAAATTGTTTCAAATCTGATGTTCAACTTTTCTAATAAGTATTTTTTTTATTATTATTATTTTGCTTAAGGTTTCACCAGATGAACATTGGGAGGTATCTTTAAATGTAGACTTTGGTTAAATTCTATTCATTATACTTCCCATTGTTGTTGCTCACAGGAAATTGCTAATAATTACTTAATTAATTAATTAAATAAAAGATTAACGCTGTTTTCCTTTTTTCTAGTTTATTAAAGACCCACAGTTATGTATCAAACTAAGGGAGACTGATATTGATAACGAATGAAATGATGAAATGAAGGAAGAGGGAGGAAACGGGAGAATCTTGGCATAACTCATGCACTAGTGTTTGTCCACCACAAAGCTCAATTGGCGCAGTTGGGATTGAACCAGGGATGTTGTGAACTAGAGTTGAGCGCTCTACCACTGAGCTCCGCAAGCCGCACTATTTTCAGTTGTTATTTTTTTTAGTAAATTTAGAAGTTAAAGTAAACTTTATGAAACGAATTATGAAAATTGATATCTTTCTAATCGTAGGTGAACATAAAAATATAAATATATAGTTTCGTGACAAGCACAAATAGCCCCGCTTTTGACATCCATATTAAATATTCCAGAGGGCACGGTGGCTCAGTGGTAGAGCGCTTAGTTCTGGTACGTGGGGTCCCTGGTTCGACCCCCGGCCAAGTAAATTTGTGGTGGAAAACATTGTGTACGTTGGTTTTCTCAGGGTACTCCCGTTTCCTTCCACATTCTCATTCCACCAATTCTTGCATCATCATTCACTTACTTAAATCACCGTCTCCCTTAGCCTAAAAGACATAATCGTAGGACGTTAAACTAAAAGATTTTCCCATTCAACATTCAATAATCAATCAAGCAATCAAAAAAATATAAATGTTAAAAAATCCCTATTAAATAAACAAATATTTTAGGAAAATTCTTTTAAAAAAATAATAGATAAGATTAGAGAAAAGGAAGTCAATGTGACTCAGCGGACATTTTTATCTTGAGGAATCGTTTCGGTTAGCAATTAGAAGGAAGTGTTTCGAGGATTAAAAAAAAAGGAAAAGAAAACGAAAAATAAGATAGAGAGATGGAGAAGGTAAGAATAGTCTCTGGGTGGCCATATTGTGTTCTCGTGTGCGATTCTTCACGTTGTAGGCAGCCGTAAACAGCAGAAGGGGAGGCGTAATTTCTTTCCTCCGTTGAACGCCAGTAATTCAACAGGTACCTCCAACGGATGAACTCTCGCTGTCTCGAAGGATCGATCTGCGCTCGCAACTAACAATGAAAGAAAACAAAAAGAGGCAAGGGATAAAACTGCGAGAAATTTCCCAAGATGCTCTCCGGCCAAAAGAAAAGAGCGTAAAACTGGAAGGTTAACAGAGAGATCAAGAAAGAGTCAGAGAATGCTATTTCCTTTGAGATTAAGACTGAGGGTTAGGAATCCCTCTCTTTCTTTATTTCACACTGCTGGATCTGGTGCGTACGTATGAGCTCTGATTCTCCATTCTTTTTTGTTGCTTTTCTATAGTAAGAATAGGAAGCTTACTCGTGTCTTGAAATATTATCTGAAGTTGAATTAGAGTTTTTGGGTTTTACATCCTTCTACAACATGTAGGTGATAAAGGACAGACCGGGACTTAAAACCGGTACAGTTGGCTGGTACGCAGATTATTATGTAAGATCCATCCTCAGAGTATAAATCCGTTTCGTACCAGACTGTCTCATCTTCGAGAAACCTGGATTCAAAGGGCCTCGTCTGTTCTAGAGGTCTACACGGGCTCGGGCCTACAAATCATATATAACTTCGGGACCGGGGCGGAATCGCGTCGTAAAATTTTAAATGTATAGCCATATTTTTCGGCCCATTTCAGGCCTAACTTTGTAAATATACTGTACCACGATATATATTACAGCGTTCTTTCTGGATTACTTTTAAAGCACAACTGTAAATTGCTGTAAATAAAAATACAATTTTGCGTTAATTATTAAGTTTCTGTAATTCTGTATTTCGGGTTCATTTGATTATCACACGAGCTCGGACCGGGCTGAGGCCTAAATGCTAAAGCATATTTCGGACTCGGGTCGGGCCTCAAATTGTAAATTCACGGGCCGGGCTCAGGCCTAAATGCTAAAACATATTTCGGATTTGAGTCGGGCCTCACATTGTAAATTTACGGGCCGGACCCGCGCCTGGGCCCGGGTTAAAAATACCGACCCATTTAGAAATATAGTCTGTTCACCATGTTCACCACGATCTCGTCTGTTCGATCTGCAGAATAACACATGCCTTAATCAGTATATGAATCGTCAGCAGAGAAAGAAGATAAGTTCGGAAAAAAAGTGCTATTAAGGAGAAACAAAAAGCTGGAACTATGCTTTCCCTGAAATGCGAATCAACAAAATTTGTAGTGATGATAGAGCAGCATAATTGAATGAGTCATATGCAAATATTTTCAAAATTTTTAAATGAGGGAAAAATTTAAATAAGATTAGTGAAACTTACAATTGTAATTGCATGTGCTTGCGTTCATAATAATAATTAAGAGTACCTAAATATTTTCGTCTACAGACGTTTTCTAATTATTAAACTCACGCTCGAAAAATGCAAAATTGATATAGGATTCCTAATTTCAAAGTTCTAGAACATTTAATTTAATGGTTCAACCACCAATATACGATCCTTCATTTCTTTACTGTACAGTTGAAGTGGTGATATCACCGTTGAACAGCAGATGGTATTAGTGAGAGGGGGAAGAGATTCTGAAAGTGGTGTTTCAGTTGTAGATAGCTATTGTGGTTCCTACCAACAAGTTACAGTCTGAAGTGTTGTGATTGCTGTCGTAAGAAGTTAACGACATTCAAAGCGTTCAACAGTTCGAATGGCCAGTTTAAAATAATCGTGACGTGTTTCGTGTATCAATCTTTTATTCTGTGTAGTCCTGTAATTGCAGTATAATGGGAAAAGCAAAAGACCTCTCTTCTGTAAAATGGAAGTTAACAAAATACTTCTGGTGGAAATAAGATATATATATACGGCAATACATTGCTAGTAGATTTGGGATAGAACAAAAGTCTGTGAGTAGAATCTCTGTTGAAGTGAAAAAGAGCCAAAATATGGTTGGGAAGTATGGGCGAAAACCAAAGCTATCGCTAAGAGGTATCAGAAAACTAAAAAAATTGGCTCTAGGAAACAGAAGTACAATTTCTTATAGATTTAAGCATAAATATGGCTGAGTATGGCGCAGACATTTGGCCTGAAAGTGTTCGAAGGATACTTTGTGTCGAGCGAATAAAAGTACACGGCCAAGGAAGGAAAAAAATAGATTCTATTCCAATCATGGCAAAGAAGCGGCTCGAATGGGCACAAAGCCTAGAATATTGGACTGCTGACGATTGGAGAATAGTGTGTTTCATTAATGAATCATGTATCTTTGTGTCTGATGAATGTTCACAATATGTGCGAAGTTCACCTGGGAGGAATTCAGGTTGGAATGTCTTTAATAAACCGTGAAGCATTCTACTTCAGTCATGGTCTGGGGTGTGGTCTCTGACTTCGGGCCTGGAAGACTGTATATAGTAGAGAGGACAATGAAGCACTACTAATACCTACAAGTTCTTCAAGAACTGCTTTCCCAGACTGCACTCTGGTTTGATGACGCACAATTCATCTTTATGCATGATGGAGCCCCATGCCACCGGGTCAAAGCTGTGACAAAATTCTTCGAGGACAACGAAATTAGTGTTCTTCCGTGACCAGGCAGATGTCCTGATATGAACCCGATTGAAAACTTTTGGAGCTTCATGAAAGAAAAGCTAGAGGAGAAACACATTAGAACCAAACTTCAATTGAACAAGGAGATCAACAATATGTGGTTTCACGATGCTGAATTGAAGGTAAAATATGCTAAATTCGTACATAGTATGCCACAAAGGATAAAAGACTTAATAAAGAATAAGGGATTTCATAAAAAATATTAATGCTTGTGTGAGAGCTAATTTTCTTGTAAGTATTCTAATTCATTTTTGTTTCCAATTTGGATATACACACTTTATAGTAATTATACTTGAATGTTACGTACGCATTTGTTTTATTGATATTGAAAAGCATATGCCACACCCACTAGAAATTAGAGCGAAGTTACCAAGTAGTAATTTGGACTAAGTTCGAACGTATTTTCTCACTAAGATTGTAAGAACAGTAAAATATTCAGAAACTGAATGTTGAGCCTAATAATTTGAACACGTCCGTAGATTTTTATGCAACCAGTAACTCTTAAAATGTTTTGAAGGTTGCATATTAGCGCTACACGAGACGTACAGTCTTGTTCAGAAATCTTGGCCACCACCCTATTTTGATAGTCCATATTCCGACATTTACCCATAGGAAATTCTGATACTTTGGCTGTAAATAAGGATATCAATTGATCAAAGTAAATCAATGTTTGATTTAATTTGAATGTTTGATTTAATAAATGTTTGATTTAATTTGAACTTTAGGTTAGAGCACAGGAAATTTTAAAGAAATGTGGTTGACCAGTTTTTTTGAACTAGACTGTACATTTTTATGAATGAATGGGATATGTATAGTGACCGTTGAAATTGTCGTTAATCCCCATGAAAATGTCAATGAATTGACTCCATTAACAAAGTCGGTCGAGGTAATTCCTCTAGCTTTTTATTGTGAGAAATATAATTCAAAAAATTCCTTTTGTTCAAGAGTTATGGGTGGAACAACGGACGAACGTACTAATATTACAATCTTATCTATCTTATCTTACACTATCATGATCATCTTTCTCCTCTTCCTCCTCCTCCTCCTCCTCTTCCTCCTCCTCCTCCTCCTCCTCATCATCATCATCATCATCATCATCATAGGTATTCTGCCCCTATTGGGAGCTTCTTCGTGGCTAAACGGTTAGCGTACGCGCCTTTAGCGCGGGAGATCCGAGTTCGATTCCCGGCGGGAGCTCATGTGGTTCGGATTCCACGTTAATAAGTAGGTCCACGTCTCATATAGCCTCGCTGCTGAACGGGACGTTAAACTCAAAATCAACTCAAGTCAACCCTGCCCTTATTGGCTGGTCCCTTGCCGCAGCTAAGAAGCTTCCATGCTCCACGGTCCTCCGCTAACCTTTTTGTCTTCACGTATGATCTTTCTGTTTTTATATCATTTACTAATTGTAGTCTCCTTTGCTCTCTGCCTCTCTTTCCTGCCACCATACCCTCTAGGACGTCCCTCATGATACAATCTCTTCTTAGGCAATGTCCCAACCAGTTTCTCTTCCTCTTCCTAATAATATCTAAAAGTGTTCTTTTCTCTCCCACCATTTCTAACATCCTCTCATTCATTTTACGCTCCATTCAGCTAATTCTCTCCATTCTTCTCCATACCCACATTTCAAGGGAAAATTACTTTTTCAATATATATTAACATTAAAGTTAGTACTTCTACATAGAAAATATACAGTTTTAGGGTAACAGGATGGTTTCATTTTATGAAGCTGGCAGGCAACCTATGGCAGACAACGATTTCGACCTCATATATCGTTAGTACCCCCTATCACATTGTTGGTGCTCCAAGGACAACGGATATAAGGCTTCCAGTCGCTTTTAATCAATTTTACGTAATGTCCACGTTTCCCATAATCCTAATCAATGAACTAAAAGTAATTCTTATTATGCACATTGTAGCAGCTAATACACACAAATAATAAGTCACTTCAGAATGTTCACGGTTATCCTTAATTATGTATTATATTAACATTGAAAAAAAAAAACAACAAACAAGAATTAAGATTAAGCAGGGCAATTAGTCGTTGATAACAGGAAAATTAGGAGAAAAGATAAATATATTTGTTCTGTATCTACAGGGTTCCTATTGATAGGAGAAATCTATTTTCCTAACTTCTCCCTGATTTTCCCTGACTTTTGCAAAGAAATTCCCTGACTTTCATGACAGGTGTCGGATAAATAACGGTGAATATTTATATATGAGAACATTTATTCTATAGAGAGAAAATAGCAGTGAATTTCTCAACTACATTCCACTTACCTCCCATAAAATGTGAACAATGTCCGATATAATGGTTGTTAGCTAAACTGAAATTGGTGTACAATTAATGTTAGAATGAAATATATTTTATAAAATTTCCCTGACTTTCCTTGATTTCCATCTTTTCCCCAGAGTTTCCCCTGACTGCACCACTTTCCCTGATTTCCCTGACTTCTCTGATCAGTAGGAACTCTGATCTAGAAATTTGAATCTGAAATTTAATACTCTTTTCTTCGGAAATCATATATCTTCAAGTTACTTTGTCATCTAATTACTATACTTGATTCAAATGGCCAAAGTTTATTATGTGTTTTGTACTTTGAGTAGATCTTAGAATCATTTATATATATCATCGCTGTGCCTTAGGAAACAGCTATGTGACATTTTCGTCGAAAATGAGTTATATACCACAGTATGAGCAGAAAGTCGTGTTGCATTTTCCCTTTCCCAGTTTCCATTTTCACAGGAATACTACTATAGTGAATTTTTAATAGTTGTTGCTTTGTAATTAAAACCTCCACCAGCATATGAGTATATCCTGTAATACAATATATATATATATATATATACTAGCAGCGTTCACCCCGCTTCGCTGCGGTCACCCCGGAACGCAATAAACTTTGTTACTTAGATAATTTTTACTTTTTCGCTTTCAAGTGATATGATAAAAACCATAGAAGATTGCACTAATGTTAACATTATATCGCCTGTCATTTATGTTAACCCGCCCCGCTTCGCTGCGGTCACCCCAACCCGCCCCGCTTCGCTGCGGTCATCCCGGAACGCAATAAACTTTGTTACTTAGATAATTTTTACTTTTTCGCTTTCAAGTGATTTATATCGCCTGTCATTTATGTTAACCCGCCGAGTCACAGGGTCATGCGGGTTGCATATAAGTACGTTTATTTTTATATGATGAACTAATAACAAAGGATTTGTACGTATGGACACCTGAATGGTCAATTATCTCAAGACACTGGTAATTGAAAATTAAAGTGATATGATAAAAACCATCTAGGGTCCAAATCCTAACAACCCCCCAAAAATGAAAGAAATCGGTTCAACCGTATTAGCGTGATGAGCGAACAAAGGATTTTTTCTACGTATGAACACCTGATTGGTCAATTATCTCAAGACACTGCTAATTGAAAATTAAAGTGATATGATAAAAACCATCTAGGGTCCAAATCCTAACAACCCCCCAAAAATGAAAGAAATCGGTTCAGCCGTATTAGCGTGATGAGCGGACAAAGGATTTTGTGCGTTCTCTTTTATATATATATATATATATATATATATATATATATATATATATATATATATATATATATATATATATATATATATATATATATATTCTGGAAAAAAGGAGCTAAACTGCCGCAGATGACGGCCCTGGATAAAACCCGCATGAATCTGTTTTCAATGGTGTATTACAACTTAACTGTTCTTACTTTCATATATCTTACCTACAATTAGCTCTGTTTCATTTCTGGCCTTCATTGTTCACCATTGATCACAAATATTTCTTATTTTCAGGTATCTTTTGCTCTTTCCTACGAGTATTAATCAGGGCTGGGGGGCGCCAGGACGAGAAATCAACAAAATTCAAGAAATTCAGATTATATTGGTAAATGAAAGTTTTAAAAATTAATGTTAATTCAGATATTTTAATAATGATCAGGCCACGGCTAAGTAAAATTTATTTATTTATTCATTTGATATGGACAACAGAACAGGCTTAATGCCCAGTTATAAGGTCGTGTACATAATTATCTAACATACATTATTAACATACACAAATATACGCCGTTTAATTATGCAGAAGTTACTGCCTGACACAATTGTTTCGAACTTGTTTTCGAACATACTAAATTCATCTACTACATGAAATCTAATCGTTTCGTTACATGAAGCAGAGTGTCCCTTCAATGGAATGTCCCAGCGTTTGCTGTTCTAGTCTTACCTATTGGAACACGTAAAATACTTCTGAAACTAATTCTGGACAGTCAATTTTACCGTTGAATAATTTATGTAAGAACAACGGTAAGATCAAACATCCATCTCATTTTTTCTAATGTTTGAAAACTAAAATTAGTTACTAAGTCTTCATAGGGGACATACTTTGGGTAGAAACCGATTCTCTTGTATGCAGGGATTTTAAAAATAATAAATTGTATAATTTCTATTGCATCAGAGTATTTAGTAACATTAGGTGTCCAAACAATACAACAGTGTTCTAATTTTGACCTCACATACAAAAAATATAACCTTATTAATGTTGATTCTTTGTAGAAATCCTGCCCTATTCTATAAATTAAACCTAGGTTTATATATGCACTACTCGTTATTGCGTCAACGTATTGAGCAAAGATTAATTTGCCATTAAATATAACTCCTAGATCTTTAATAGTATTTGGAGTAGACAAGGAAGTGCCACTTATTGTATAGGTAAAGTTAATTAGATTTTCTTTCTTCGTGAAAGATACAGATTTACATTTGGATACATTCAGGACTAATTTATTCTTATCACACCATATTTGAACTGATTGTAGATGTTATTGAAAGTTTCACGCACTCATCAATAAACTTACTTTGGAGCATAATTTGAGATTATCGGCAAAATGAAGAACTTGAGAAGTTTTAATATACAGAGGACTGTCATTAATAACAAGAAGAAACCAACAGGGGACCTAGAGAAGATCCTTGAGGGACTCCCGATAAAGTATTGAACTTGAAAGTTAGGATTATTCAACTGGAACTCTCTGAGTTTTTTTTTTTTTTAATTTTGGAATTTAACATTTGTATCGTTATTTGTATATTCTATGCTATTACTATGTTGATGTGTATCAAGTTCAATAGCACTCGATTTCAATAGTTCAAAACCAGTTTTCACAAACTGTTATGTTTTAACTACAAAAGCCACTCACTTTTAGAAATTGACATAATACTAACCTCTTTTATCTTACATTCCATATTTAAATCTAGGAGTACAGAGTAAACTCTGCTTGTTTCTCATAACACACTGGGGCGGAAAGGGCTCGGAATTCTCGCTCTGGGCGCTTACAACTCACGTGACGGCCCTGGTATTAATGCCCAGAATTCTTACCTTGGAACTGTTAAGTGTTGCAAACTACACAGTACTACACAGTGCGCAAACAATGGGTCTGTTTAAATATCATGTCTTCCCAAAGGGTGAGGTTAAATTTACATTGAAGGTGCACCACCCGAGCATGACGTAATATCACGTGGTATTTAGTCAACTTTGCACACATAATTTTATTGATAAAAAAGTGCGTGCAGTTTTCTATACGGATCCATAGTATAAATAGTAGTAGGACGAGGAGTAGAAGTAGGAGCAGGAACACGTTAGAAGCCGCACAGGGCTCGTTTTGTTCCACTTTGACCCCGATGATAATACAGCAGCACACATGTCCTAAGTTAGTTAATAACACAGTGGCTTTGAAACACTGTCAGATTATGCTCTACTGCCACTTCACTTCATATCGCATCAATTCGCGAACACATACAGTCCACAATTTAACTTACGTTTTCTCCCTTATTAATCACCCTACAGTGATGATCTTTCTAACGTTTGTTACTCTTATTATAACATTTACTCTGATTCTGTTCATTTGTCAGAAAATTTTGTATTTCGGGGCTGCCATCTGAGGGAGTTAACCAAGAAAAGGTAACTTGTTAATAACTTAAATGATGATAAATCACGCTTTTTTGGTTCTTATGAAAAGTTATATTTTCGAGTCGCAGCAACGACATACTATCAAGTGCATCAACACTCAATGATCATGGAATGATATTGTTCAAGAAGATAAAAAGTTTAAATTATTATTTGAATTGTTAACCCTAGAAAGACCAAAGGGGTATCAATTTTTGCCGGCGCGTTCTTTTTTATTTAGTTTATATGCATTAATATGTATTCAGGATTCTTTGTTTTTCTGTTATTGTTCCTTTTGATGAAAGATTCATTTTCGCTTTTTTGAACTGGAGTATAGTGCTTTGTTTTTTTTTTGTTAAAAAATAATTCATGTTGTGCGGTCCGATTTGACACCTCCTCCCTTGGTCATAGGTTACCCATCTTTCTTTTTCCCCAATATTCCTTTCATTTGTTTTTTCTATATGCAACACTTCTATTACTTTTTAAAATGTTACTTTTCTCCTTTACATAAACGCTTAGGCTTTCATAGAACTTGTCGAGTGTTAGTTATAATATTGGTTTTCTGCATAGTATTATAGAAATTTGTTGTAATGTATAAGCTGTATTACGCATTGTGTTTAGCCCCCCTTTTTTTTACAAAAGAAAAATCATAATTCCTTGAAAAGTTACTTTTTTGAAATTTAGTTTAACACGCGAACTCAAATTGAACAAATATACTCCGAAAGGTACTTAAAAAAAGCGCGGGAAAATTTGACCCCCTCCTAGTCCTTCACGTAGAGGATACGAGCACGAACTTTCTACGGTTAAGCTGAAATTTTGACTATTACCACTACAATAAGGAAAATTTTGTTTTTACAATTTTCACATTATCTCTAGCATATATAATTTTACATTGCCATTTTTATTATTAGGTTATTGTTACTGCTAAGTAACATAATGGTTAACGCACGTGCACGAGTTTTACGTCCAACAGTTATGCCGGTTAGGATAAAGGAGACGGTGATGAAAAATCAATGAAATGGCGGAATGAAGAAAATGGGAGGAAACAGGAGAACCCCGGGGAAACCCACGCACACGGTGTTTGTCCACTACAAATTTCACTTGGCGCAAGCTGGGATCAAAACCAGGGACCCCAAACACCAGAGGTAAACACTCTACCACTGAGTCACTGCGGCCCCCGTTGACGCACAAGCCTTTGCTATATGAGGACTGACTTTTTTTGTAGTAGTCCAGCATTGTGATGCAATTAGAATTTAGAGATATCATACTTCGGTCTGGAAAGTCAGAAGAAATGAGCGGCTCGGAGAACACAATGGTATGTAAAATTTTCTAAGTTTCGAGTAAACGGGGAAAGGAAGTTCAACATCCTCATGCAAATCAATGCAATGACACTTGCCAAACAAGCTTCTGCTGCCATCTGCAGATACATTTCGGAAATAAAACTACCTACATACTATTATGTGATTCGATCCTAACCCATTCCAAACTAATAACTCAATTTCGTAGGAGTGCTGCTCGCCATTGAGATAGTCCGAACTGCTCAAATAGTAATAGCTGCTAATTTGCTAACCAGGCACGCATCCAGAATTTTTTCTTGGGACGAGTTACAATACTACAAGCCACTACGTTCTGTGTGTAGTATTGAACGGGTATTATTCTGCACTCGAAAAGACGATAAGTAACTGTAAAATACTTTCACTTACATTATCAGGGAAAATAAATGATAAAACTAGATTGTTTTTATAAGAGAAAAAGTACAGATGAAGTGTAAGATGAAATTTTCACGTTACATCAATCATTTCTCTGTCAGACAAGTATAGTTTTATTGTGAAAGTGTACAAATGTATATTGAATTAGAAAGTTTTGGGGAGCAGGACCCGGTGAACCTCCCGTGGGTACGCCCCTGATGCTAACATAAAACTTAAGTAATTACCATTTGGCCGAGCATAGCCCTTCATGTTGTAATGTTATGCAGCATATTATTATTATTATTATTATTATTATTATTATTATTATTATTATTATTATTATTATTATTATTATTATTATTATTATTATGATATTTGCAGGTTTTGTCCAAATTGAAAATAAAGATTGATGTCTCGTTTTTGGAAAATATAAATTTTTAAAAGAATAGACGTGTTTTGTTTCTTTCACTTTCTAAAGCAATTTACATTTTTTCTTATGTCCTATGGTCTATTCATATATTCAAAAGCAACGTAAAATACTACATATGACTTGACTTGGTTCTTTTTGAAGGCTCACACATTCTTTTGTTTCCATCAATTGGTCACATATAAACTTTAAAAGATGTCGAAGTAAAGGAGGTGAGGCTTACTCACTTGTTGTTGTAATGATTATTCCCTCTCCTACGCGTAGCAATGGTGGATTTATATTACGTAATTTAAATTAAAACTTTTGTTAGAATTTGAAGTCTGTTGCCTGGTGACATAGGCAACCCACATAACAGATTTGAGATGTGGGTAGCCTAACTAGTTTCTGAACAATCAACGATTTCTTTATCTTTTTTTTTTTTCTTTTTGTAAAGTATTGTGAGATAAGCTGTGCGTGTGCGTTTTTAATGACGAATTCCTCACTACGATACACACAAAATAGGATATACATCTCCCCTAATTTTTCTTCCAGAATTGACAATTACTCTAGCTTCCTACTCTGGGATTGCGTGTATATCAATGATAAAGTATAGACATTAAAAGGAATTATAAACGCATTACTCAAAAGAAAGAAAATTTGTTTATGAGCAAAATTATTTGGAGAATGAACTTATTCTATATGTTTTGGACAAAATGACAACACTAAATCATTTGTTTACTGTATTTCATGACGTTTAAGAGTAATGAAACTCAACATGCGAAATGTAATCCAAGGAATATAAAATACATATACGCACGACATATGCCATTCATTATTATTAATAACGATCATTTTTTTAATCCTAAGAATGCTCAACTGTAACTTTGTTGTGTGTTTGTCATATTATGAGCAATTAATCATGCCTGGTATTAGCGTATACTACTAACTTTGAAAGAATGAAACGAAATGAGTGGGGAAAATATCAATAATTGTTAACATGCGAGAATTTGTTTTATACTGTAATCAAGTATGAGAGTCAACTTTAGGTCTCCTCGCTGGTCGAGATTTACAATAGTGTAGTTGAGTAATGTGCTTACCATTATATGTACTGCACTTGCCTTAATATGACTGGATTTTTAATAAGTGAGCATTTTTTAAATAGTTGTTTATTGTACAACTACCTTCTCCTGAGGTTTCATAATGTAAATATACAACATAACAACACCTATATATATACAAAGAAAGGTAGTTTTCTTCCGGAATCTCGAAAATTACCCGGAAATATCAAATTGCTATAACTTCCAATCACCAGAAGATAAAAATTTCAATAATAACTTATCTTAAAGATAATTTAGTGCTCTACAAGTTATTATCTCAGGATTTTGCTGTAAAAATAAGGGATGAAGCGCTGAAGAGTTTGTCGGAAAACATGAGGGGAAAAGTGTTTTTTGAAAATTTGCGATTCTTTCAGGTAGACCTATCGAAACTAATGGGAACAGAAATAGAAACATTCTTTTAGGAAATTTTTGTCAGCTTTCATCTAGTAACTTTGTTTTCGCTAAGATAACTTTTCGAAATATAAGCAAAAGAAGAAAAAATACCTTCTCCGTGCCCCCCTGTTATAACGAGCGGCTTTTGTTGGATTCAGTGGCGGCGTTTGTTACACTGTACCCGCTCACCTCGTAAGTCCGAGGAAGTTTGATATGTTTTCCTCCTTACTACCCTAAACATCGCCCTGAAGTTAAAAAAAAATCTGTCCCTGACCATGCTCTCTATGCTTTCTATACGTGTATATTTCGCTTCAAATATTTTGTTATACTTAGTTTTGTTTAAACCGCATTGACGTATTATCCAGACGGACATTACATTTCCTTAGTGACGTAAATTGCTACAGCAATGTAAAACGAAATATATATAAACACTTCGCTTTAGCCCTGATTCGTTTTACGTATCTTTAAATTATCATGTTATTATAATAAACATATCAGCTACTAATTACTAACCATAAACATGAATTGCGTCCAGAAATCGTCGATTTATTCTTCTGTTTTATACGTACATTAAATATCAACAGCAACCATAGCTTTTATATACGTATCCTCTAATTTCGTGTGTAAAACTCAGTAATGAGCTTTCCCATAGCAACTAATAATCTCGACAATAACAACATGTTTTATCAATAATAAACTAATAATCTTACTCATGACAACATGTCCTGTCAATAACAACATTCTTTCTTTTAATTATATCTAAGCTATATGCTTAATTATTGCGCCTCTGATCAATGTTGATAATATAGGTACAGATTAATTATAATAGGGATAATCGCTGTAAATGTCGCCCAGAACGGGAATTCCGTAACAGTATTACAGTGAAGGAAAGAACCCTGGATATTTTCAAAACATTCACCTTTTGAATAGCCCTCGTACTAATTATTATTACATCAATCCTCGTATTAATTATTATTATTACATCAATATAAATATTTTTCTTTTCTCTTCTTTCTCCATATGTATATATCAATTCATTTATAACAATATTTTTCTTTTATTACTAATTACATATCATAAAACGTCGATTCATTACAAATATCATTTATGGGTCTATTCAAAATTATAAGTAATTGATGACTTACGCTGTGTTACTAGTTAATTGATCCTCTTTTACATTGAGCGATAACATCCATATACAAACAACATTATTTATAATTAAGATCGTCATCTTATCAAAACAACAACAAGATCAGAAGGCAATAATTACGTTTAAAAGCTTCAATTTAAGTTCACTGTCATGGATTTCAAGTTAATACAATCGAATCTCTTTTTAAACACATAAGATGAAATAAAGATAAACAAAACAATAGGTATATCATAAGAGAAAGACTTAATAAGGCACATAATATTAGGACATATGCTAACATAAATTCAGCAACCGCGATCATAAACATGAACTCAACAAGATTAAATAACATAAAACAAAATATACATAATATATCGGCATAAAAATATTTTGTTTTCCCCTTCTGAACAAAATGTTATTATTCGAACAAAGTACTGATAATAGACAAAATCATAACGTTATTTAAAGTAAAATTACTTAAAAACAACCTTCTCAAACTCCGTAACTCAAATCTAAGTTACATGTCCAAAAGATCCAATCAAACTAAACAAGGAGTCACAAACGAGAATATAGCCATCTTCAATTGTCTGATTCAACGTATCTATGCCAAGAATTTGAGCACATTTCTTAGCAAGAATAAATCCAATTCCTCCAGTGGCACAACACACATCTATGAAGGAAGTTTCTTCGTCAACTTCAACCACTTTCGTGATGGAAGCATAAAGCTGCTCGGCTATCAAAGCATTCACTTGAAAATAATAATCTGTAGATACTCGGAAATTCACGTCACATACAGTTTCTTTCACATATTCTTTCCCGAACAACAGCTGCAGTGGTGGAGGTTTCTCACCTTCTTCCTTTTCAGTGGAGATCAGGAAATAGAACGATGTCACATTCAAACAGTTACCTTCTCTGTTTTGGAAATAATCTTTCAAATCATGCGTAATTTTTCTTATAAGCGAATGCTTCAGAAAGTCTGCAAGTCCTTCATTCTTCTCTTTTCTTTCTTCTGTCCAATCTGCTAAATCCAAATTCCTTCTCGGCAACAAATCCATCAGTCGCGTGAGTGAAGATTTTATTTCTTCATTATTCTTCTTCAACTGTTCTCCATAAGTAACATCCCACAAAGGTATTGTTGCCTGTTTTATTCTATCTCCTACAGGTAGCTCAACTTTCGCCTTTTTAGAATCCTTATCAACAGAGTTTTCCAATTTTCGTTTACGATGATCAGCTTCGGCAACTTCGGCTGAAAGAACTCGCTTCTTCCAACTGTATCCATTCAAGGTCTTCACTGCCATCTGTTGGTCTTCTTCAGTTTTAAAGATCAAATAAATCCAAGAACTCACTCCTTTCGGTGACCAAATAGTATGGCTTCCCAACTTCAAATCGTTTGTCAACAATTTCTTCAATTTCTCTAACCTGTATAATCTCGGTAGACCTTTCACTTCAATTTTGAATACGCCTGTAGTAGTAGTGGAGGTTTCCTTGGCCGGAGATGACGGTTTTTCTTCAATTGTAACATCTCCCGCATCACCGTTCGTCACAGGTTCAATTGTTTCATTTCCATCCTGTTCTTCAATATTTTCATTTCGTTCATCGACTTTCTTCTGATCTTCTTCCGGTTCTACTTTCTTATTCACATCAGTACCATTCACCCTTTTAATCAATACGTGTAAATCCTCTTTCAAATTATGTTGTAGCCGATCGAAACTTTCTTGTACACCTTGTACTTTATCTGCAAGAGATTTTTGCTGCGTTAGTATCTGTTCTAGCCTTTTTTGTTGGTGGTCAAATTTCTGTTCTAGCTTTTCATCTAGCTTTTCATGCTTTTCATCTAGTAGTCGACTAAACACATCAATAAGATTAGAATAGGAATGTTCAGACAGAGTTACGGCATTTCGAGATATGGTTTCATTTGAAATACTGGGTACTTCTTCAATCTCGGAATCCTGCATATTAACAATTCTTTGTATTCTCTTCCCACTTCTCAAAGTAGTGAAACTCATAAAATACGTATACACATAAACTCAGCTCTTACTATTCTTCGGAACTAAATAGTATAGTATAGTCCCGTGTCTTCGGCACCAGATAAAACGAAATATATATAAACACTTCGCTTTAGCCCTGATTCGTTTTACGTATCTTTAAATTATCATGTTATTATAATAAACATATCAGCTACTAATTACTAACCATAAACATGAATTGCGTCCAGAAATCGTCGATTTATTCTTCTGTTTTATACGTACATTAAATATCAACAGCAACCATAGCTTTTATATACGTATCCTCTAATTTCGTGTGTAAAACTCAGTAATGAGCTTTCCCATAGCAACTAATAATCTCGACAATAACAACATGTTTTATCAATAATAAACTAATAATCTTACTCATGACAACATGTCCTGTCAATAACAACATTCTTTCTTTTAATTATATCTAAGCTATATGCTTAATTATTGCGCCTCTGATCAATGTTGATAATATAGGTACAGATTAATTATAATAGGGATAATCGCTGTAAATGTTAGAATAAATATTTCCTTTTTGTCTTCGTTTGGACTAATGGAGAATGTGGATCTCTTTTTTATACCATTTTATAAAAAAATCGTGGACGGTTTTTGAAATACAGTAAGTGATACATTCTATTAGTTCCACTAAAATGAGAGAAGAAACAAAATTCATAGATAGATTGATAAAGAGGAAGAAAAAATCATAGATAGATTAAGCAAGAGAGAGAGAGAGAGAGAGAGAGAGAGAGAGAGAGAGAGAGAGAGAGAGGAGAAGTGATTGGTACATTTTATTAAAATAAAAACAGCAGTGAGTTTAAAACAGTTCAGTTACACAAAAGCTACAAGAACTTTAGAATTTTCAGCCAAACAATCCTTTTCATATTCTCCATTTCCTTTACAGTGTCTCTAAGTATTCTGCACAAGTTTCATAGTTTTGTATAAAGTTTATACTATGCACAAAATTCTTTTCTTCAACAGAAATATGTAAACACCTTCAAGTATTCTGAATCTGTTTTTGTCATACGTGAAGTAGCGTGTAATAAAATTCAACATAACGAGAATTGAAAGAAACTTTATGTATTCCGTTTCCCTAGCGCATGCAAGCCATGATTAGAATTTCTCTCCATATAGACGCATACCTTGCTTGTATTTCTGTGCACGCAACGACATTTCAAAAAATTTGCTTTCGTGAGCTTATTTTCTTGCTCACAATTTTGTGGCTTGGGCATCAGTGGATTCTCATTTAGTCAAAATGCGAGTTTAGGATTCCTGAATATGACTACAAGAGAATCTAATATAAGATACTTGTACATGTATGTTATTTTTTCTATGCTCCAAACAAGCAATGATATAGCATTGTACACTGTAAAGTAGCACCAAAGGGAAACTTGTTTCCCTTTTTTATTCCGATATAAGTAGACATTGAGATTCTACTGCTACTCCTGTGTTTATACTTTCTTTGCAATTTCACGCAGGTGCTGGTACCACTGATTTTGTTCACAGTCTACTCAATGTGTGTAAAACAGTTGTACGTGACGATAGGAGGTTGTATTGAACATACATTCCATCTTTCACACGCACAAACCACTCATATATATATATATATATATATATATATATATATATATATATATATATATATATATATATATATATATATATATATCGTGTCTGTGTATATGGTGTTTAAGAGCTCAGGTCGCGTATTCAGTATCATCTAAAGCTTGGGTAGCGCAGGTGTCTGTAACGCAAGGAAAACTTGTATACCCAAGTTATCCTTGAAGCAAGATGAAATCGATGCAGTTCAACTTCAGAGAAAAGGAGAAACAAACAAAACTATCAGGAGTTGTTATAAGCGGATTTATTTTCTGTAGTATGGCTTTGTCTTATACCATCTATACCTTTTCCTCCTTTACGTTTTAAACTTTTATCCAATATCTCACTCTCTTAGCTTATGTTAGCTTACATTGTAAATTCACGGATTCTTAGAAAAAGAAAGAAATCCAGTACTATTTCTTTTATCAACAGATACATATATAGCATATATGTATTATTCCAGTTCTATAAGGGTGCTGTGGTTTGAATGCTGAGACAATGTCCTCTGTCTGCATTAGAACTGTTCTGTATTGGGGTAAAAAAAAATCTATATTTGGAATTATAATATTAAAATCTTTTTTAGAATATTTTAAGAACAAAAAAATTGAAAATATGGAAATTTTTCAGAATAATACCCGTTCAATACTGCATAGGTGTAGTGGCTTATAGTATTTGGTCCCTCCCAAGAAAAATTTCTGGGTACGCCCAACGTACGTTCCATGGTATAAATTATCATTCCATGGATTATATGTACTGCAATTGGACATCATTGAAATAAAGTATTACTTACAAAACAAGAGAAGACGAACGAAATCTATAATGTATTGTAATACTATATTATGCATATCGATAGTTCCGCAAGGCTACACTGAATCTACGTAATTATAAATAACATTTACGAGAATTTAGAGAGAAGTTATAATCAAAATTCCTTTTCAAAGTGTAAAGTTAAAAACAAGAAATTGTTTAACATTAACCCATAAATATTGATTTTAGAGTCATCTCTGTGAAGAGCTGAATGATTATATCACATTTTCTTGTATAATTTTACATTAAAGAACCCTTGGACTGAACAACAATGGTTTTTCAATTTACTTCCATGCATGGTCACACACTACCACAAAAGGAAATAAACCAATGGGAAATAAATCGATTTAATAAAACCAAAAGCACTGACTTAGAAGAGAGATTTTGTGTTTTTGTGTGACGAATTCCTTTTACGATCATTTTCTTTTGTTTCTTACTAAATGCCATCTGTGAATCGGTAGCCAAATCATTGATTCTACTCCAAAACCGATGAGAACCAAACCATTTGAAAGTGAAAATGTCAGAGAGAAGCCGAAGGAAAGGGAGATAGTGGGAGGGAGGGAAGCCATACTAGTTTAATCCAGGATTTCTCATAGTACCGTTGATACAAATGGAAACCAGAAGAGTTTCGAGGGGAGGGGATGGAATATAAAACTCCTGATATAAATAGCTAGAAAATGATACGACCTGTGATGCCGTTAATACAATGCTATTTTTTTTAAAAAAAAACAAGACATTGTTTCTATTGTAAAACTAGTAATAATAGTCATATTTCACAGTGTCTAAATTCGAAGAAAAGAGTTTATACATCTATAAAACTGGTTTTAGACTAAACTTTCATGGGTTGTGTTTTTTTCTATCACACTTAATATGAACGTGTTATTTCTAAAATATTGTGCTTCCTTTAAAGCTCAGTTGTTGTATACTCACTACTAAAGCAAAGGAATTCATGCAGTGGCGGCAATAACAGCCCGCAGACTCCCTGATATACTCTCCAAGTTTTTAAGGGGCCCCTCTTAAGTGATTAGTTTCGTACTATGCTCCTTAGATAAACTTTGTTCATTCATATGTGCTTAACGATAAAATCTTAAAGGTTTTTATATTGAGTGCTGACAATACCCTGTATGATATGCCTCTGATTTCATAGGAATAAATGAACCTCGAAACACTTTATTTCAAGAGCTCGCTTTCTGGCTTCATTAAACCAAATTATTAACGATTTACACATTACTCATAGCAACAAGGAGTTAATTTTAACTATTGTTTATGAATTTATTGCCTACATCATCATTTGAAAAACGAGTTTTCTCTTTCTACAGGAAAGGAGAATATTGTGATGTATTAAAAATAGTGAAAAGTAGCAAATAGTGGAAAAATAGTGAAAATAAATAGTTTAGTTTAATAGGAAGCGAACCCTTGAAATAAAATATTTCGAGAATCGAATGTGTGCCTTTTATAAAAATGAAAATGCAAGATTTGACATAATTTTGAATTCTAGAGACTGACAACGTATAATATTACTAGAGACTTCAAAGACGGAAACATGGATTCTGTAGGGAAGAGGGGCCTTAAAGCTATTTCCTCCGTCAATAATTTCGAGATATCTTGTTAAAGGATTGATAAGTGCCATCATCTGTAAGTGTTAGGAATATACATACTTATATGCTATTTTGCCAAAAACTTCAGAACAAGTCTATCAATTCACGCATTAAGTGCACAAGGGAATCAAGTCCAGTTTCCTATCATGTGGACATATTTCATCTTTAACATCAATATCTGAAGCTCTTTTCAGAGCTTAAAAGATTCAGGTCCAGATATTGAAAATAACATTTATAATGTAACAACAGTGTTTACTTTTCAATCTACTTAAGCGTGCCCTACAAACTTTGTTTCTTTTTGTTACAATATTGGTTACTGGACTTGATTCCTTTGTGCTCTGAATGCCACAACTTTTAATAATTTTTCTTTGGCATTTAATGATTTCTCTGTACAGTTCAAGCAGAAACTGCGTTCTACTTGATCTATTTGTGAAAACTTATTGGTAGAAGAAAATGCTAGTGGCTGGGTTGAATTCGCAGTGAGAGCTCATGTAGTTTAGATCCAACATTAAACTACTAGAACTACGTCACATCTAGCGTCGATGCTGAATCTAATCTAATCTAATTGTATCAAGTGATCTGAAAATAACACAAAAGTTTGAAGGTTCTATTGTAGAAAACCAGCATATTCATACAATACGAGTATTATGGCCTTGCAGAGTTGACTTTGATTTCAGTTTTTTCTTTACTTTTTATTTGTGAACTAGTTCCCCTCTTGAGTATTTTATCAACATATAAGCAGATTTCTTTCGGATAGAAAGTTTACATGTAGGTCACGGTTTAACGCTGTCACTTTCAGAAACCTTTACGTTATTTACAAATGTAATATGTATGTCACTGTTACTGCGTCACTGTTAAGAGTGTATGTGTCACTGATAGAAGTAAGTGTGTCACTGTAGTAGTGTGTGTGTGTCACTGCTAAGAATGCGTGTGTCACTATCATTATTAGGAACATGTATGTAACTTTTGGGAGTCAGTCATTTTTAGGAGTATTCAGTCACTGTTGGGAGTATTGAGTCAGTCACTGTTAGGAGTATATGAATCACTGGTAAGAGTACTGTGTTACAGTTAGAATTATGTGAGTCACTGTAACGAGTATGTGTCACTGTTAGAAGTATTAAGTCAATCACTGTTAGGAGTATCGAACCAGTCACTGTTAGGAATACATCAATCACTGTTAGGAACACTGTGTTATTGTTAGAAGCATGTGTGTCACTATTAGGAATATTGAGTTAGTCACTGTTAGGAGTATATATATGTCACTGTACGGTGTATCAAATCAATCACTGTTAGAAGCACATGAATCACTGTTAGAAGGACGTATTCCTTACTTAGAGTCACTTTTGTCTACCTAAAAGTAGATGAAAATGAAGACATTAAGTGATAGAATGGAATTTCTGGATTTAACGTCCCATAATGTGCCCTTTAGGATGTGACGAATGATAATTGAAAGTGAATTATTATAAAATAACTAGTGGAATGAAAGTGTGGGAGGAAATGGGGAATTCTTGAGATAACACACTGGCGTAATGTCCATAAAATACTCATGTGGCCAGGGATCGTACCACATATTAACGCTTTACATTTTTATTTTTATTATCTCGTTTTCAGACTTTCCAGGATTGCCGTACTGGGTAGGGATACAGGAACACAGAAACATGCAAGGCAGTTAAAGATCAGACCATATTCTATAGATGGACTCGAACCTAAAATGGATTTTTGGCAATGCTTCAAACAGTTCGACCACTCTACCACTAAGCAACCATCCACAGTATCATTCACTATTGTATGCTTTTAGAATTCCCTGTATATTGTTTCCAAAGTGAAGTGAAGTGAAGTGGTTAGAAAAAGAGAAAGAAATACAATATTTCAACCTTTCTTCCTTATATTCCTGGTCTTTTACATTTGCACTTGTTTTCTTTCTTGTTTCAGAAATTTTGGAAAGTAAATCAGTATTAGGTTTAAAAGCAAATTAAGAAATAACAAGAGAAAAGTTTAATTATACGTAAAGTGAACTGTGCTTTAATAGAAAGTTTAATTGAAATTCCTGCATACAGGACACGATAAAGGGAGTGTTGAGCGTGTACGTGCAAGTGTAAAACAAAACTTGTAGTACAAGACCGGGGCTGAAATCTCTTTGCAGGTGTCGCTTCTGTGTGCCAATAACCTTTAGTCAGAGAGAGACCGTGGCGAGGGATTTAGCACAATACGATAGCCTGCTATGAGAACGAAAGATTCTTCCTGTCTCCATCTCCATTTTAACTCTTCGTAACCAACGAACAGAACGAAAAGATTTTCTTGTCATTCTGTTGCACATGCGCAGAGTTCAACTCAGGATTTCTTAAAGCACCGTGTTCTTCCACTGCGAACATTTTGAAATTCCATTCGAGTATCACGTATGATTTTGGAATTCGCAAGAGGTTGAAGAAAAAGAAAAAAATAGCTATATTTTCTTTCTTTGGGCTTATATCCACAAGATCCGGTCTGAGAACTCTTAATGGCCACCTAAAGCCAAAGTGATGTTTTAATTCCATCCTCTTCTCCAAACTACATTTCTACCTCTATTCACATGGAAATAATGCTCCGTTCTATGGTCTCAACGGCTACCACCAACATACAAGAGAAAATTGCTTCGAAAGAAATGAAATGAAAGAGCGAAAGAGGACCTAAAACAGAGAAAATATATAAGGTAGCAAAAAAGAGAAAAGGATCTGCAAAAGTAAAAACGGAAGAAAAAATAGATGTATAGGAAGAAAGAGAAAATGGAGACCTAGGGGAAAATGAACGAAGAAAACAATAAGATAAGAGATATCACAAATAGAAAAAAACGATAAGATACGAAAGTAAAATCAAAGTTAAGCGTATGGGAAAATAAAAAGACAGAAAGAAAACAAACCAAAATAAAAAAGGGAAATAGTAAAGCAGAAAATCAAAGTAAATCAGTAAACGAAGAATGGAACACGGTAAAGAAAATAAAGCAAGAGAAAATGAAATGATAAATAACCAAATGGTATAAATCGAAAAAGAAATGAAAAGGAAATTAGGAAAATCAAAAACAAAGGAATAAAGAGGAAGAAACTGGAAGGAAGAAATGAAAGAAATAGAGACAAATAAATAAAAAGTAAGAAAATAAAGAAGAAAGAATATAAAGTAAAGACAGAAAACATATGAAGAAAGAAAAGGTAAGAAGCAACGAAACTTCTAGTTTTACGTCCCACCTATATCCACCGTAGGCTAAAGATAAGGCTTATTAATAAAACTGAAGGTTATAATTGAAATGATGGAATGAGAATATAGGAGAAAGCGGAAAAGTCCCTAGAAAACTCTCAGACACGATGTAGTCCACCATAAACTCACATAGCCCAGAATCGAACAAGGACTTCTTTCACCAGAGTTGAGCGCTCTGTTCCTGACACACCGCGGCCTCGTAAAATATAAGAAAGAAATGAGAAACATGAAAGAAGAGAAGAATGTAAGAAGGAGAGAAAGGCAGGACTGGAATAATATAAAAGAAAAGAGAGTAAAACAGAAAGGAAGAAAGATTAAAAAGGAAAAGAAAAAAATATAAGAAAGAATTAAATAAATTACTCACAGTTAAAAATTAGTTGATTGAGCTAGATTAATAATCGTAGGTATTTAGTCAACTCTGGGGGTCACTTACCTCAAATAAAGGTAGTGCGTATAGAGGGTGCGTTCACAAAGTTTCAAGACTGGTGTCAGAATAACACATGTACCTAGGTATTCTGGATTTTTGTACAGAGAACTAAAAGTCTTCGAAATATGACCCTTGGGCACGAACACACCGCTGTTAGCATGTTTTCCATTGTTCATAGGCTACCTGAAAGTCTTCGCGCACGAGGCTGTAAAGGGACTTTGTCGAAGCCACCTGGACCACTGGAATCGCCTTCCCTTTCAGGTCTTGGTAACACTGTTGCATCCATCCTATAGCTCCGAACTTGCTCCCAGCGACTTTGTTTTTTCCTCCGAATCAAGAAAAGCCTGAAAGGAAGAGATTCGACACGTCCAGGCGGCTTCGACGAGGCCCCTTCACAGCCTTGAGCGCGAAGACTTTCAGGGAGCCTATGATCAACGGAAAGCACGCCGGCATCGGCGTGTTGATGCTCAAGGGTCATATTTCGAAGACTGCTGTCCAAAAGTGTATAATTCATTTGTTATACTGAGACCAGTCTTGAAACTTTGTGAACTCACCCTGTATAGTAAAGTGTTTCGCTAACCTCTTTGCATTGAATTAAAAATCGTACTGTTTAATACAGCTCATTAATAAATTGGGAAGTATAGCAGAAAGAGAACTAGGAGCGGGAAAATTGATTGAATAAATTAAACTCCACATATCTAATTAATATAGAAGTGGGAGAAAAGAATGTTGATTAGATGACTACCGAGTAATATCTTTTATTAGTGAGAACAGAAAATGTTAACGTAAGTACAAGAAGAAGAAAAATCTTATGTGAGTCTTAGCTTAGAATAAAGAATTAAGAAAAAGACTCATATTTTTTTTTTTGTGTGTGGAGTATGTCCTCTATCACGCAAAAGTAATGAAACAAATATTGGAAGCTTTCGTTATGTGTGGAGAAGAATAAAAGGTAATTAGCTCGGTCAAACGAAAAACGAATAAGGAAGCGTTAGAAATAGTAGGGGAGAAAAGAACAATTTTAGATGTAATTGAAAAGAGGGAGAGAAATTGATCGTAGTGTTAGTTGAGAAGAGAGTGTATCATGAGGGACGTACTGGAAGGTACGGTGGCAAGAGAAACAGGGAGAGACGAAAGGTGCTACAGTTGATGGACGATATTAAAAGAGACACGAATAGATTTAGCTGAAGACTGTAGTGTATGTAAGCTTCCCAGTTTATGGCAAGTAAACTGTCAATAATGGCTGAATATCAATGATGATGATAACAAACTAATCAATGAAATCTCCTTGTTGCTATTTCCCTTCTATCATACCTTCGAGTATACTACTAATTAATATAGTTGGTTCTCAAACAATGCTCTTACAGTTCTCCTTCTTTTAACTATATCCAATGTTGATGCTCTCTCTTTCTCTGCAACTTTTGTTCATACTTTCTCGCTGCTTTACCCTCGAGCTTTACTTTCTCTCTCTGTTCAGGAGCGCATACTTAATATTATATTCTTCTTCATACTTACATTTTGAAAATTCAGGTAAGTAGGAGAAAAAATTATATTGTAAGTATCCCCATCTTTCAGTGTGAGCACATCTTATACTCATACAACACGTGCTGTTGATTACAATCATCAATACAAGCAGACAATACACATAAAGTAAACAAGAAGATACGAAGCGAGCACGATGAGACCCGAGGAGGAACAAACCACCCAAAAATCTCCTATAAAAGACCCGAAGAGGACAAAAATATCAGTTAACCACTGATCGCTTATACTGCACCTACTCTGGAAACCTTCCTGAACAAAGAAATACTACCTTGCCTTAATCCTTGAATGCTGCCACCAGCCAAGGGGGTTCCTAACTACAACATCTGGATGCTACCATGAGCTAAAGAGGTTACCAAACATCGTATCCTAAAGTCGCTACACACACCCTAAAGACTGCCGTAAGCTAGATGGTTTCCGTGCATCTTACTTTGTTATATATAAAAAAAATCTAATATATTATCTTGGTGCATACAAAAACATTTTGAAATATTTTATAAAAATAAATTTGGTAAAAAAAAATAAACCCCAAACTGTTATTGTCTCTACCGTATAAACATTACAGTATGTAGGCCCTAAAGTTTTGCAGAAAATAGAAAGAGCCGATCGTTAATGATAAAACCAGACATGGCACAAATAGGAAGTTCATAAATTCAGGTCGGAATCATGTTTTGATCTCAGTACATATTCATGTAAATTTAATGATGGATCAACATAGTACGTGATTTTCTAACGATACAATGACAACTACTGTAAAGGAAAATAGAAAATGATAGAAGAGTAATAATAGATTTTTTAAAAATTTCATAATGGAATGAAATTTCTTTTGTTAGAGGAGAGAGAAAAATGTGATGCAATCTTTCAGAATGCATTACTATGACGTCATTACAAACATAGCATCTGCTTGATCAAACAAACGAAATTCAATAAAAATTAATAACATGAAGTGTATGAATAGTAAATTAATAAAGTGTATGAATAGTAGTCTTTCACCCTTTTCCATGTTCAAGATTAATTAAAATGAATAAAAGTAAATGTTTATTTAGTTTGTACGACATAAGCTATTGGATACAAGCAGAATGTCCGTTCTTCCCACAAGGAAAATATATTTCATTTTGGACATAACGGACACCAAAACTGTCGCAATTCAACTTAGGGACCTTAAAAACTATTTGGTCTAGGAATTAATCCGTGCGGGTGGACAAGAGATGGCGCAACGAACGGAGCGTCCCACAGTTCCGTGTATCCACACATGTGTTGCAAACCCCTGTCATCGCGTATCGTTCGTAGTATAGGGCAGTGGATTAAAGCGTCAACAACACCAGTTTGTAGTTAAGTGAACATGGCGCAATTTGTGCCTGATAAAGTGTTTTTGCGGGGTATCCTGCTGCATTACTTTAACATACAGAAAAGTGCGACTGAAAGTCATCGTATTTTGGTGGAAGTGTATGGTGACCATGCTCTAGCTGAGCGAACGTGTCAGAAGTGGTTTGCACGGTTTAGAAGTGGTGATTTCGGCTTGGCAGACCAAGAGCGAGCTGGACAGCCAAAAAAATTTCAAGACGAAGAATTGACAGCATTGCTCGAGCAGGATTCGTGTCAAACGCAGGAACAACTTGCAGCAGCATTAGGCGTTGATCAAACAACAGTCTCCAAACGCTTGAAAGCCATGGGAATGATTCAAAAGATGTCACATTGGGTTCCACATGAATTGAAAGACAGAGACGTTGAAAGACGAAAAACCATTTGCGAATTGCTGCTTCAACGACAGAGCAGAAAGGGGTTTCTGCATCGAATTATTACGGGTGATGAGAAGTGGATCCATTACGAGAACCCTAAACGAAAAAAGGCCTGGGTGAAACCAGGTGAACCAGGTCCATCACAACCAAAACGAGATATTCACTGTGCAAAGGTTATACTGTGCATATGGTGGGATATGAAAGGTGTGGTGTACTATGAGCTGCTGCAACCGGGTGAAACTATGAATGGAGAACGTTATCGACGACAATTAATGCGTTTGAAGCAAGCTCTGGCCAGAACACGACCAGAATGGGAGAACAGACATGATAAACTTATTGTTCAACATGATAACGCTCGCCCACATGTCGCAAAACCGGTCAAAACCTATTTAGAAAATGTCGGATGGGAAGTATTACCCCACCCGCCGTATTCACCAGACGTTGCTCCTTCGGACTACTACTTGTTCGATTGCATGAACAACGATTTGATTGGACAGCGGTTTACTTCTTCAGAAGATATCGAAACATGGGTCTCTGACTGGATCGCTTCCAAGGATGAGGACTTCTTTCGCCACGGAATCCGTACATTGCCTGACAGATGGGCGAAAGTGGTGGCTAGCGATGGACAATATTTTTCTTAAGGTATTTATGTATTTTGTGTTTGTACTACAGCTTCAATGTGTGCGTACCAACCGCACGAATTAATTCCTAGACCAAATATGAATTCGACAATACTATCGGTCATGTTCAATTATTTTTACGTACATGTCATCATTCCTCCTTAGGAGTACTAATGAGGGCTGAATTTGGCTTTTAACGGTATCGGACTCCCCCACGAGGCTGAATTTGGGCTTAAAGAGAATCGGAAGTGTCACTGTTCATGTCAGCGATCCCGAAAACTATGAATTCGACACTAATATCGGTCATTTCCAATCATTTTTATGTATCTCTCCCCTTCCCTTAAGTTCCATCGTCAAAATGAAATGATAAAAACCATCGCAGGCCCGAGCCTCATCTATGTTGAAAATTAGATCGAGGCCGATCTCGTGGTATATATATACAGGCTGGCCCAAAAGTAGGTATAACACCCCTGCATTGATCAAGTGTAACATTCTAGCTTATAGGTTTATTTGCTGTTCCGAGCTTAAGATATAAGTAAAAAAACATATTAAGAACAAATAATAAAGAAACTAAGTCTACCTGATGAATAACAATAAGAAATGATACAAAAATCTATGAGTTGTTCCGTACGGCACTGTATACTTACTTTTGGGCCACTGTATATATATCCCTCCTCTCCTTCTCCTACGTTGTACCGTCAAAGGTAAAATGATAAAAAAAAAAAAAAAAACATACCAGGCCCGAGCCTCATCTGTATTGAAAAGTTTGATCGAGATTGGTCGGTCGATTCAAGAGTTATTAAGTCAAAACCATACTCACTTTCATTTTTATTTATATAGATGAACAAGAAAAGGAACAACAAAAAATGAAGATCAAAAGATTAGATCAACTGGTGAAAGAGGAACAGGTATTTTGTTACTTAGGGAGTAAAGTAACAAGTGATGCTAGGTGCAAAAGAGAGAGAGAAAAAATGTAATATTTCCAGAATAACTCCGGCGAAGAAGAAAAATGAAAGATTCTGATCGGAAATATTAACATAGAACTGAAGAGAAGAGTGATGAAACTTTATGTATGAAGTATAACATTGTGTGGATGTCAGGCATGAATTCTAGGAGAAGAAGAAAAACGAAGAATGGAACCTTTCGAAATGTGGTGCTATGGAAAGATATGGAATGAACTCAAACAATTCAGGTTAAATGAAAAATAAGTAGGGGCAAAACGCACTTGAGAGTTCACTTTGACGTGCGATTTGAAACAGATAAATGTCAACATGAGATTGTAAACTCTCGATCTACGCTCGAAGAACGTCGCAAGTCACTTGGTTTCTTAGGAGCTGTACACAAACCTAATTAAATTAAATGAAACACTTTAAAAAAAATAAATGGAAATGAAACACAAAATAGAAATCAGTACGGAGCATACGTTATCCGTATGGTACATAGGCACTGCCCTTAGATGTTACATCATGCCGTTGCAGGATATCTGACATCTAACATTTTCCCCTGTATCACATGCATATAGGCTTACTTATGTTACCTTCGTCAGCTATATGTTATACACGTCCATTTGTATGTGAGATCCTGACCGCCTATGTCGTTTCAAACGGAAAGTGCGTAGAGATGGAACACTTATACAGAAAATATTATAAAAAATGCGTTTTCAGTTATACGTCTGCTGTACATTAAGTCCAAAAACTACAGGAATTACGTATGTAACCTATCTTTTTAAGTACGCTACCTACATTTTTTTCTCAGTGCAAATATGAATTTCTTTACTTGTACATGCTCTGTTTCAAATGCCTTTACAGAAACTGCACTACTAGTAATTTCAATTCCTTCAATAATTTAAACCTATTTATTTTAGTAAACACCGTAGCATCATATTTATATTTATCAATTCAGCCAATGAATAAATATTCAGAAACTTTTAACTTCTGAGAGTGTGTTTATTTGGAACAAACAGTGAGTATTTAAACTCAGCGAGCAAGTACAAAGCGCGAGCACAATCGATTCATAAATCAAACGCACTTTTGTGTGAGTACACATGCAATTAGACAACCTGTTGTTCGTTAAAGGGTTTGGGGATAGACTAGAAGAGATTTTTTTCAGTCAAAGGATTTTAAGTTTAATAAGCCCAACTTATACGAATACAAACGAATACATTCTCAGCTTAAACACCTTTTACAAACGGCCACCTTCTGCACCAACAATAACATGCTAAAATATTACATTAGTATGATTGAGTTGAGTTTAAGTTTAGCGTCTCTTTCAACATCGAGGCTATGTGAGACATGAACATAATTAACGTGGAATCCAAACCACATGAGCTCCCGCCGGGAATTGAACCTTTGTCTCTCAACAAGATGTGTACGCTAACTGCTTAGCCATGACGGGGCTCATGTAGTATGCTTCATGACATATAGTTTCAAATTATGATTAACTCTTAAATTTTATATTTTATTTAATTAAAATATTCCATAAAGACAAGATCACATCAAGCTGAACAAAACGACACCTTAAACGTAAATTCTGATGCGTAGTTTCCGAGAAAATCAACGAAAACAAGCTTTCGTGATGCTTAAAAGTACGTCATTCGTTGCTAATAATAATTGTTAGTTCTGCTGGAACAGATTGTTTATAGGGATATTTATAGTCTGTTAACATCAGATTGTGTCTTCTAACAGTCATACAGACACCCCTAGAAGTGACACATATACTTCTCGCAGTTACAAGCATTTTACTTTAATATCTCGCAACACTTGGTTCATTAATTCGATTTTCACCAATGGTAGTACCAAGGATGTTATAAAATAGAGGATGTGCCCATATCTATCTTCATACTATTAACTCAATGAAGCCAGAAAACATACAAGCATCTGTAAGTCTGATTGGCTACTCTCGTTTCCACCATGAATGTTGGCTCAACACATTGCGATCTTATTGGGCAGAGCGGGCGGAAAGGGGGTAGCGAAACTGTGACGTATGGTTTCACGATTTTGTTGTATAAGCAGGATGTTGTCTATTTTAAAACATCCTTGGTTCGTACATATTTTGGACAACTAGAAACCATGGATAACAATTTACAGAGTAATCAAAATTTCGTAATATTAGTACTTGTAGTTTTACTATATTCAGCATTTTGATTAGTTTAAAAATACATTGTTTAAAATCCAATATGCATATAGTAAAACTATGACAATGTAAATACGTAACTAGTGTACTCAAAGGCATAAATTATTAGAACCACCTGAGAATGACATAATTGAACAGAAATAATTGATATTAACAAGAAAGAATAACATATCACCTGGAAGATAGCATAAAATAAAATAAATAAATAATATAATATAATAAATAAAATATAATAAAATAAAATCTACCTACAGTAACAGTGGCTTCTATGATGTAAGTAATGGGGCTTCTTCTGCTAGCCTGCTCCCTAAAATGTCAGTTGACAAGGGACAGCTAAATATATATAAAAGGCCCGATTACCTTTAATAGCTTAGGGCCTCGTCAAACTTAAATACGGCTGTGCTCCTAATTAATTGGTACAGTTGAAAGAAAAGGAAAATGCCGTATTCATGAAACTGTCGCACAGTAAGTACTGGATATCATATGATTGAGTATAAATGCTCATACATGAATTTCAAGAAAATCAATAATTGATAGTAAAATTGATTAAAACACAAAATAGGTTTGATTTCAAATAAGTTCAGCTCGTATCGTAGAGAACTTGCTGCTGGATTTTTTTTCTGTTTTACTTCAGAGAGTGAAATAAGAAGACATCGAATGCAGCACTAACCCCTCTGATAAATCATCAAGCAAACAATCTAATTCCCTCGTTCCATACGATCCACAATAGGAACTAATTCAGTGTTCCGAGAATTGAATCACACGATCACAGCTACGTAATTTCAAGATTTTCTTGCTGTTTTTTGTAAAGCACTATTTTGTTCACTTGTACAATTTTGACTCACTCATATTTCTGCTCTGATTACACACCAAGAACGTGTTTAACTTCTTTTCGTCTCTAAAATAAGTTCCCATATATATACTTTCGTTATATATAAATAAAAAATGAACAGCTGAACATCAGAATGTCGTTCGTTTTCTGTTTAGTAACGTTCCTCTTCCTTCCCAACAACTGGCTTCTTATGATACTTAAATTTCTTTTTCCCTCGCAATTTTTTTTGAACGACCGACTTGGTTTTAATTTGGCACAAGGGTTAATGCACGTAGAATGGTTGTAATATAAGCTACTCGAATCCAGAAACTTGCAAGAGGGTTATATTAGGGGAAGGGAGGGAAGACAAGATGCAGTTGGAAGGGAACTATATTGTACGTAGGACGTACAAGTGGAGGAAACCCCTTTCAGAACCCTGTGGTTATATGGCGCTACGCGGATTAATATTCTCCTAGGAACAAACTTCCAATGAATGACGGCGTTTTAGAATGTAGAAGTTGCTAGGGATTACTGCCATATCCTATATATTTTCTTAACTTGTAATTTTCAACCCAAAATTTTGGTACAAAATTAAAGAGAAAATGAGAAAGAGAGAAAGAAAAGATATTTTTCACTTCCAGCATGACACAAACAATTTCCGAAACTGCAATCTCGGAGTGAAAAGACGAGATAGTATTTTACTTCACACAATATATATATATATATATATATATATATATATATATATATATATATATATATATATATATATATATATATATATATATATATATATATATATATATCAAAAGATCTCTATTGTTGGATATGGGGAAATAAAAGAGGAAGAACTATGCTTAGAAAAAATATTAGACACGACTGCAAATTTACTTACAGCTCATAAAAGAGATGCTATAGTCTTACAACGTTTTAATATCGTCATAAAACAACTGTATTTTTTTTATTTTTAAACTAACACTCTGGACGTATACAGATTCAGAGTATTTACCTCCACATGATAGCCAATTTTAGCATTTTATTATTAATCTAGTTCATAAAAAGCGTTAATATTAATTTCTTTGGATCTTTGAAATAATTAAATACAGAGACAGAAAATATCAGCTGAACTTATTTAGGAGAGTTTAGCAAGCTCTGCAACCTTTTGGAATGCCAACGTATAGGAGTTCTTCAGTTTGCCTACAAGTATATCTTCTCCTCACTAAATTGAAGGGTTCAGATTTCATCAGATGGAGAGAAGTCCTTGTATCAGCTGTACCACTTATTATTATTAGTAAGTATTGAATAATACGAGTGGTATAAATTGGCACTTTATTGAAGTCCCTTATTTATATTGTTTTCAAACTTCTACTTTTGTCATTATCTGGACCTACCAGAGAATAAATTGTGTTTTGTTTCTTGCTACATGAGGTCTAAATTAAGGTAAGTAATGCTTTTTCAAATTTAGACATTGTTTCTAATATGATTTTATATAATATTTCAACAGGTAACAATAAATGTTACAAATAGAAATTGTACTGGTAAATTGAATTTTCTAGAAAATAATTCCATGAATTGCCATTGATTTCTACACTAACTACAGTAAATACAATTAATTATCGCTGCTTTAAGATGATGTGTTAAAGAACTTTGAAATAACAATAATTTTAAACACTTATCTTGTAACAATTAAGAATGCAAAAAATCAACTGCTAATATACTCTCTCTTGTATATCCACCATATTGGTTTCCAGAATCCACACAAATATCTGCAGATCCAAAACTGTTAAAAATGGAAGCAAGCATGCATTAAGCTTATTGGTTTCATGTTCTTGTGACATCATTCTCTAACTTGCTTGCTGAAAGTCAGTTGTTACACATGCTGATTGCTTGTAAAAGATACAAACACTAGTTCCTCACAAATGAACGAAGAGGGATTCCGCGTGGTGGGAAGAATGATGACGCTGGAAATATCTGTTTTGCCCTTATAATAGGACTATAGCATACAGAGAGGTAGCACTGATAAGATACTCCGAAAGTATCAACACAGTGCGAGTCTTATTTGTCGCACGAGATGACAATTTCAGCAAATTGACTTCTGATTTGTAATTTTTCTTTGAATTAAAACTTACATTAAAACCAATAGGATTAAAACTTACATTTCAAAGATTGATATTACATATTTTTGTTTCCTGCAAAATCTTCACTTTGATAAATCATGTAATGTTCAATGAGTGATAGGAAAGGGAATTCTGCTCAACCGTTGTGGGGTAGTTCCAAGTGATTCCTACACAAAAACTATCCATTTAGAATCAATACAAGGTTTTTAACAAACAGATATTGAAAGTATGAAAGAATTGGAAGACTTGCGTTAAAATGCCTCTAAGTGCCATTTCAGGAATATTTCGTTTTTAATGTAAAAAACAAATGCAGAAAATATATCAAAGTTTGTTTAGAATATATATCACAAGCTTCAGTATAAACAGTTGAATCAATTATGTGCTATCAGAAAACAGTATTTAGAAATATAACTACTACGGAAGGATGTGACGGAAGTCTAATATCTTGAATTTTGAAGATTCTGATTCTGAGGACATAGATGAAGAACTGTTATGATGATGATGATGATGATGAAGTAGTTGGATTTTGGTGGAATGTATGATTAGCAATTTTTACATTGAGGAACATAATACTTCCATCTCAGAAACTTATTTACGTTTACTGATATTTCAACTTTTGAACTGGAAATATTTTTTCTTACTGTGGTGAATTTCCAGAGTGTGTGTTCATTTCAATGCTTTAGTTTTAAGTAGCTTCTAGTTGTAATAATATGTTTGTGTTTCAACATAATGTTCATTTTAAAACTTCAAATAGTTATTGGGGTGTTTTCAATTTTTATCAATTCCATGGCATTATCCACTGGTATGCACGGTAATACCTTTGTTTTTCATTGTTACTTTTGTCCTAAAATAATTACCAAAAACTCATTCTTTGCATAAACAATTGGATTAGGATTAAGTATTAGAATTCTGGGCTTTGGACACCTTCGGCCATGTTAGCACGTCACGTATGAGGGTTAACATCCCTCGGCGATTACTCTATCCAAGGAAAGAGAAGGAAGAGAGGATTGGGGAAGGAAGGAAGCGACCTGGGACCTGTATATAGGTATCATCCCGGTACTTGCCTGATGTGGCTCGCTTGAAAAAGCTTTTATACTTTTTTGACCCAGTGTCCCCACCGGGAATCGAACCAGGTGAAGCTTGCTATAAACAAATGGAATCTTAAAAGATATTGTGAAAGTTTGAGCTTTCTGGTTACAAATTATCTTTGTCACTCTTAGGTGTGCACCATTCTCCTATATTTTCCTATATTGCTTCGCTACGTTCGATTCAATTACTGGGAATGAAATTAAAACAATTTTATATTAATGTTTAATTTCTTTTGAAATTGTTTTCTTCTTTCCAGATAATTTACTTAGTTGTAATAGTTAGATGTAAGTATTGAATATTATCATAGACCATAACTTGCACATAAAGCTTTCTACAGCTACCGTAGTAGCTGGCTTAAGCGTTGAGGACAGACTTACATCTTTTGTAAGTATAATTACCACATTATTTCAACTTAACGAATAATCAGAATAGTTAATTTAAGTCAGATTTTATTTAAATAGTCGTTCAATTACGCCCCGTAAAAAGAAGAGAGAAGTGTTATTTAATTAAACTCCCGAAAATTTTGATTAATTCCTGTTCTCCTGCTACGAGAAGTAAAGTGAGATGAAACTAGTTTGAAATGAGTTCACAGTGTATAAATTTATTCTTTTTTCATTCTATACGTCGTTCTTAAAGTGTTTGCTTCTTCGAGGAACAGAAAAAAAACTCTTTGAACATTAAAAACATTTTATCGCCGTCAGAAACAACTGACGAACTCTTGTTCAAAGTTCAACCACAGAAGTTTACATCTTAGACGATAAGCCTTCAAAGTCACTAAGAGAAGAAAGAGAGAAAGTTGCCAAAAGACAGGAAGAAAGAATCATAACAATGATTGTTGTGCTGCTTCGGAACAATATTGCGTAGGCTGGTATGACATGTATGACCACAACACATTTGACTCTTGTGCTTCCCTCTGGCGGTCTTAATATGAACTTCCACCCTCTATGGTTCGTGAGAGGGAAGAGGGCCCGGGTCTCATCTCAATAATGAAAGTTGAGCTCATCTCTCGGAGGAGACGTTTCGTGGTTAAAGAACATAATCCAGTAGGGTGGCACTTCCGTGGTTTCCACAAACAAGAGGTCACTTCCATTTTTATCTCATCTAGCTTTTCATACATGAAAAAAAGAGAAGCTGTTGTTTGTGGCACCACGAAACCTTAACAAGAACAAACATTGTAAAACAACTTAGATGGGAATTTTCCTACTTTTTAAAGTTTAAATTAAACACAACTTCTAAATTAGAAAATAATAATAATAATAATAATAATAATAATAATAATAATAATAATAATAATAATAATAATAATAGTAATACATAATAATAATAATAATAATAATAATAATAATAATAATAATAAATTTGCGAAATTAACAAAACCGGTAACAACTTTTTTTGCAGGAAAATACATCCTGCATTTTGTAACACTTATGACGAAGTGTTTACAGAAAGAAAGTAGAATAATTATATTCCATTTCAAACCGTCACTGCTCCTCGATAAACTGTTATGTGAAGATCTGATAACTTTGCAGGAAAAGCAAAACGTTCTCTCTTATGACTTATATCATTACGAAATATGATTTTTGTTTTATTATTTAGACTAAACTATTAAGAATTTTATAAAGTATTGACTTTATTTAGTATTGACAAGGAACGGACATGAACCTGTTATCCGGACATCCGAATCAAACCTAGTCCATTCGATAAACATAACAGAGATATGTTCATGCACAAAAAAATGGGTGCCATGGACAACGGAGTAAGTCCCTAGGGCCCATTAACCCTGTTAGTATATAGAAAATCGTAGAATTGCAGCGAAATAGCTATTGCATCGACACTGGTCATTGGAAAGTCACGGTTTATAATTAATTCTCTTTAGCATGAAACAAGCTTTCCAGATGTGCTCTGTATTGGGGTCCCTAACGTACTTGAACAAGGAAAATTGGAAAAATGTCTGGAAAATTCCCTCCAGAAATCCCTTCCAGCAACTTTGGACCCCACTGGAGGGCCAAGGTTTAAAGCACACAATCCAAACCTATCTCAAATAATACTATAGGGGATAAGAAATGTGTATACCAAGTTTAGAATTGCTAGAAGAATAGGTATGAGGAAAAAGCGTGTATTGATATACAAGCGTTTACCTCATATCTATTCCGTCTATCAATGCAAAACTTGGTATAAACATTACTTATCCTCGATACTATTATTTGAGATAGGTTTGGATTGTGTGCTTTTACCCAGGGCCAATCCAGAAGGGTCCAAAATTGATGTGAGGGATTTCTGGAGGGAATTTTCCAGGCATTATCCCAATTTTCCCTGTTCAAGTACGTTATGGGCCTCAGTTCCTAACACCGCTGGAAAGTTTGTTTCATGCTAAAGAGAACGAACTATAAATCATGACTTTCCAATGACCAATGTCGATGCAATAGCTAATTTCACTGAGAGTCTACGATTTACTTTATACTAACAGGATTAATGGGCCCCACGGACATAATTTTTTTTTGTGCATGAAAATATTTTTGTTATGTTTATCGAATGGACTAGGTTTGATTCGGATGTCCGGACGACACGTTCATGTCCGTTTCTTGTGAGCATTGATGCTGCCACTGTTGGCGATGACTGGTACAGTTTGTCTCGAAACTGACTCAATTAATTATTAAATTCTTCATGTTTTAAATTCTAAAATTTTCTGTCATTCCAATGTATCGGGACACACTTGTTGGGAACCATTGCATTACTGTAATGTTTCAATTTAATTGTTTGAGAATCTTTTAAAGCAATTTATCTTGATTTTCTAGACCGATTTTCAATTAAGTTTAATTGGTTTATAATGGTGGGCTAACACCAAAAACAGCTCAGTGAAGGATATACTAGAGCAGTTACTTGTCTAGAAGACAGACAGATTCTAAGTACGAAATAGTTTGTAAACGGTTTGCCACCTACATGCAGGGCCCGATTGGGAACATTTTGCGGGGCTCCAGGCTTACAACTACCTTGCACCAAGATCCGTAAAACCTATATATATATATATATATATATATATATATATATATATATATATATATCGTTCTCGTTCTCGCTGCTGGTCTAGTAGTTATACCTATTTCCCTTTATAAAGTTTTTCCATCTGAAAAATGTTATGGTAAAAATGCTTACCCTGTTCATTGCTTATAGCAGCTAATTTTTCAGAGAAATAACTCAAATGGAAATGCGACCAGTGAATGACTTTTAAAATATATATTTCACCCTTGTGCCTCCCAATTTTCCAAGAAGATTCTGTACCAGTATTTCATAATTTTCTTCTCTTACAAGTAAACCTATCGATGTCAAAATCTAGTTTCTCGACCAAACTTGGCAGAGAAATGTGGAATATCAAAGAAACGAGCATAAGCAAAATATAGAGTGCTTCCGTCTATAAAGACGGCCGCAGAGCCCAAAAACCTGAGTCATAACAATGTGTTTCAAATTTGAAAATTTAATTTTATTTTTAAAACGGGTAAAGGGATGAAAAACAAAAACATATTAACCGACACCAGGAGGAAGTAGATATCTATTTGAGGGTATGCTTATCATGGCAGCCATCTTGAAGTCGGCCATCTTGTATCACGCTCGACTCTTTTAAATAGGAAGGAGTCATGCAATATATCAAACTGAGCTAGAATTTTATAAGAAATACATTAGCGAAGTCTATGTTTCCATAAGTTTATATTTGTAAGATTTAATGAAATGTGCATTGATATGAATTCGTTGGTTCAACGACTTTTTAACTGCTGTATCTTTTTGAAAAGAATTCAAGACGGGAAAAGCTAATGTACGCTAGTGAGAACATCATAGGTAGCACGTAGGAAAGGTATAATCAGCTTGAAGTTATTATCGATTGCGGACAAAGTGAAATTGTGATGAGACGATCACAAACCTTAAGGAACTGATGGATGATATATTTTCCATTGGATTATTCGAGTTGAGTTGATTTTGAGCTTAACGTCTCTTTGAGCAGCGAGGTTATATGAGACAGAACTTACTGATTAACATTGAATCCTAACCACATGAGCTAACGCCGGGAACCGAACCCAGGTCTCCCACGCTAAAGGCACGTACGCTAATCGTTTAGCCACAAATGAGCTCTTAGAGTATTCGAGTAGAGTCTTAGAGTACTCTTAGAGTCTTAGAGTAGAAGAAAACCTTTATAACCAGCCACCTACTCAGTACGCAGTAGTGTACATTCGGCTTTCCTGACTTGGTTTTAAAAAAATGCATCCATGGGATTGCACCGGTTCCAAAAGTTGACCATCCGATTCCAAAACACATCTGGAGAGTTCTTTGGTCCATCCTTGACTTGAACAATAAAAATCCGGCTTAAATACATGCTATAGAACATAAATAAGCGGTCAAAGACAATACTACGCCATGGTAACCAAAGTTACCAAAAATCCTAAAAGGGTTAATAGGATGAAGTACATTTGGGCAGATCCTTTATTTTATAACATCCTTGATTTGATACGGAAAGGGAAAATTTTGTGTCAGTCGAAGGAAATTTTCTTAAGAAAACCTACGAACACTTGATGACACCAATAGATGACACAAGTGTGCAAATAATTTGCGTATTTAAAACTATTGTAACGATTTAATTATAACTTAAATAACTATTGTATATACATTGTTTCAATGTAATTATTTGAAAAAAAGCAAAAGGTCTTAACCATACTAAGATTTGAGCATTAATATTAATATACAGTAACTACAGATTAGTTGGTGAACAAAAAAATTAAATGTAAAAAAAAACAAACAAAAAAAACATAACTTTTAATTAGGGACAATTTTAACCTATAGCATACAGCGAACCGAAAGCTTGGGAAGGAACAACTAGTCTTTCTAATTTCCGCGTTGTATCCTTGTTGCCTTTACATAATCGCATTTTAGCGTAAGCTCATACTTATGGTCTATTTACGGATTAAATTTCAGTCCAGAACACAATATATTATGTCTTTGCAACGTTAACTTTATACTGAACAGAAGGCACGGTAATTGTTTTCACACGAACAAAATACCTAGGCCTACATAATGAAACATATTAAGATTCCTAGAAAGCAATTGGATTACAAGTGTTACACAGAGACTATACGATCATCTAAGCAAGCAGAAGGAAACTCATTGCCTTTGGGTAAATGGTTTGGAACGTTAATATTGAATTTCAGATAACTAACTCCAAATATGCTCTATTGATTGGCATAGCTACAGCATTTCAGCTTTCACCGAATATTGTAGAATGTGTTAACTTCATATATAACAAAGTGTTAGGACGACGTATCAAGTTTCATAAAGAAACATTTATCTGAGCACAATTAGTTAATTTGATTCATCAACATCACATCACATTTTGTCTCCTCTCTTTGCTTTTACGGAAGTCCAAGGGATATTTTTTAACTCTGAAATTTGAGAAATATCTGTTCTTTTGTCATACCTCACAGAACTAAAATTTAGCGAAGGACTACAAAATATTGCATAGTTCATGAAATGTTCTCAAGTGAGAACGAGTATGTGCAGTAATAAGATTACAAAGACATTTGCCATGGCAACAAAAATATAAAATACAGTATCAAAGAACATTATCCAACACGCTGTCACACTATTCATAAGAGAACGTATCATATTCTGTACTCTTTCGTTCAAATTCCAAAATGAAATATTCTATTTTTTGAAGACTTATTAATTTTACAAAAATGACAATAATCACAGACCAATAATATTCTTAATGAAATCCTAACTATATATAAAACTACATGAGCTGACATAAATTATTGAGCACTTCCTGTAGGGCTACAATGATTAAATTTGGTACTACTGTAGCTTTCCGGAACTAACCCACAGGAAAATTGCAAAGAGTGAATATTTTTAATTTTTAGGAGGTCTAAAGAGGGGATGAAGAATTTCTCTATATTATTTAAATGGGTCTTTTTTAACCTATAATCTCATGTTTTAGGTATGGTAAGGACGGGGCAGATGGACGGTGGGGGCAGACCGACAGGAGTTAAGAAATATAGTAATAGGAAATATGTTAACCTGGCAACAGTGAATCTAGTCGTGTGTGGTGTTTGGTTATAGTTCGTGCTTCACATCGCAGGAGTAGAATTCACTGAATATCATGTGTATACAGCACTATTGCGAAGAAATTGGCAACAATTGCACAGAGGCAAGTGTCCCAAAACGTGATTTCTAAAAACTCGACTTCAGAAATTAAATATTTGACAAAGAAGGGAGTTGCTAAACATTCGCGGGAGGAGCAGCATACAATAGATGGATAGTCACACGCACCACTAGAGTAAATGAATGTTGCGTGCCATCTATTGAGTAGGATCAGAAATATTTGAAACCAATGTGTGTGCGGGGCAGACGGACAAGCAATCAGCGGGGCAAACGGACAGTGACCTAAATGGTTATTATGAAGTACAAAAACAATATTTCTGTGTATGTATATTACTTAAGAGGCGGGTTTCTTATTAGTACTACCATTTTTTCCCAAGATGGTACGTTATCGATCTCGCACAACAGACAGATGCAAATAGGAAAATGAGTCCATAGCCGCTGCTGTTAGAGCCGCTGCTGTTACGTGAAGACAAGATGCCTCTGTCAACTGCAGCGACAACTTTCAGTGTCCCTCGTAATACACTACGACGACGCGTTACGTCATCGCACATAATCCGAAAGTTTGGAAATCATACAACATTCTCAGCACAGCAGAAAATGAATTGAAAAAGCATCTACTTGCCTTGGACGAAATGGGATTTGGGTTAACTCTACGCGAATTACGAAAGTTGGCGTACAACTTTGCTGTTGAGAATAAATAAAAACACATATTCAATAATGATGTAAAAATGGCTGGTAAAGATTGGGAGCATGGTATCGTACAACGTCACAAAACACTTAGTGCGCTTTTAGCGCAATCATTGTCCTATGCTACAGCTAGAAGTTTAACTCGTGGAAATGATATGTCGAGGGAGAAGACTGGGTAATGTGTACAGGTTTTTTTCTGGTTCCACGTAGAATGCGATCCAAATGGTCGTGATGCATACTTTGTACGCGTTCATTCTAAACTATAACTGTAACTGTCCGTTTGCCCCACTATTTTTGTCCTTCTGCCCCACCCCATGGGGCATACGGACATATTGCACCTGTGTATACTAATTGTTCAATATATCATTGACTAATTGACAAACTGATTTCTTTGTTATACCTTTACTTTGCAGAAAGTTTACTGGTTTGTAAGAAATATCTTGAGTTCTCTTCGGCCATTCGTATTCATACAAGCAACAGAAAACTGCTTAGCATGTCCGTTTGCCCCGTCTTTACCATACTTATAATTGAAAAAAAAAACCTTAAATTAGGTATGCTTGTACGTTTTTCTTAGCGCTACCTAATAAATCAGTAAAAATAAAAAAATCCAACTTTAGAGTGGTTTTATAGGGAGCTGAAAAATCTTTCGGTTAATCTAAGCGAATCATTATAAATAAAAATGTCCAACTGTAGAGTGGTTTCATGGGAACTGAAAAATCTTTCCCATGTTATTTATATGGGACGTCTTCTATCTTCTACCCTCCAAAATGTTGAGGCACTTCCGGCAGGATTAGAATGATGAAGTTTGGCATAAGTTTACTATAAACTTTCAAAAATATATAAATAATAGCTTAAATTATTTTTGTTACTCAATAAAAATTGGGGGCCTAGGTGCACCTGGTCTCAGGGTGGACCCGCCACTGGTCTGTAAAGTTGTAGAGCTGTAGAAAGAGGTAAAACGTAACATTCCAAAATTAAATTAAATGAAGATCAGAATTTTCCACCAGAGAGGCGAGTGTTCCGTTTTAAAAACAAAAGTGAATTTTACTTAGGAAACATGATATTTCTCAGGTGTTACTAAAGATAGAAATCACTGAAACACACAGAATGAAGTATCCAGAGCCAAAACAGAAGTCTCAGTAATATGAGTTTAGTAACCCACCATTGGATTTATTCTACACGGATGATGCAGTGTAATGTTAATACTATGGTAATTTGAAATAAATCATACAGAAAACGTAACTACATTTGTGAGCGCATTCGCATCATGAATTAAAATGTTCGGTCACACCGACGTGTTCGTCTGATCTTTTAAAAGTTTTTCTCTCTCTTTTTTTAAATATAGATTCTTTTTTACGTCTAATGGATGGCATCACCATTCCTAAATCAATTTCAAAACGAAATGTCATGCTCTTTACCAAACATTACATATTCTCTTTCATGTCTCTGTTCGCTTGCCATGGGATACAAAATCCAGTTTTCGTTCCTCTTGCACCTCGTTTGAGCCCTTCCATGATTTAAGTTCTATTTTTCTCTCTTCAAATGATATGGAAATGCAAGATTACTATAGTTAGCAGTACAACGGACAACTTAATGTCTATACAATGAACAAGCAAAAAACGTTAAAAACATACATTGTTTGGTTATCGATCTACTAGCTTATTCAAATAATTAAAAATAATATACAGTATGTTTAGAAATACGGTGACCAAATTCCGGGAAGCGATTCCTAATATCATCCTCATCATAGATATTCTGCCATTATTGGTAGGTCACTCACTGCAACTGGGAAGCTTCCATGCTCCACGGTCTTCCGCTAACCTCTTTCTCTTCACGTACTATTTTTCTGTTTTGATATCGTTCATTAATTTCAGTCTTCTTCGCCATTCCCTCTATTTCCTCCCAGTATACCCTCTAGCACGTCCCTCATGATACAGTTCCTTCTTAGCCAATGTTCCAACCAGTTTCTGTTCCTCTTCTTAATAATATTTAAAATTCTTCTTTTCTCCCACATCATTTGTAACACCCTCTCATTCATTTTCCGCTCGACCTCACTAATTCTCTCCATTCATCTCCACACCCACATTTGAAAAGCTTCCAGTCGTTTTTCATCATTTTTGTGAAATTCCCATGTTTCTGATCCATACAGTACAATACTTCACACGAAACATTTTATGAGTCCTTATCTTCAACTTTTTATTTAAGGTCCTACAAAATAGTATTTTCTTCCTCCTAAATGATTCTTTCGCAACTCCTATCCTTGCTTTTATTTCACGTTCACACTTCATAAATCAGCACCGAAAATGCTAAACATTATGTTTCAAAACGCCCTGGTGTGAAAGCTACGAGAGCTATCGCAACCGGTTCGAAGAATTACATAGGAACTAGTATGCGTTCTATCTAAATATTCAGTTTTTACAATCCTCTAATACCGGCGATAAGAATGCTCAATTAGTACTTAAAAACCTACTTTCATACCCCAATTTCCTTTATACAATTCCTTTCACTAATGGGAGGATTACAAAACATGAATATTTAGATAGTGTACATACTAGTTGCGGTGTAATTCCTTAAACCCCTTGTGATAGGTTCCACAGTTTGAAACATATTTCATATTTTCACCGTTTGTAATAGGTCTACTATGAAAGGAGCCGGTTTTTTTAAATCAATGTTTGTTAGCCTTTTTTTCATTTGGTGTAAAGAATCAGCTTGAGGAGTTTGGTCATAGAATTTCTAAACGTACTGTAAATTATTTAAAATATATAATATAACAAGAAAAGATCTGCTTTTGTAGACGGCCAAATTATCACCAAAATTTTTTCCTCGTTTTTAGTGCATTTTACAAGAGCCTGTTTTAACATTTTTTTAAACGGTTATTAATTACTTGTAAGTCTTAGATATTACACTGTAAAATAAATAAAACAGCATTTAAACACTTGTAGTACTGATGTTGAGGGGAAAATATATCAAGTGAGTGTTAATAAAGTGTGCTTTGTGTGTCCAAAAAGCGTTCATTCTTCGAAAACTATCTAGTATGACATAATTAAGACATTTTTTCTCGGCAAACAGTTCGGAAACAAAGTAATGACATACATTTTGCACATTTTGTACATACATCTGGGACATATTTGGACAACACAGTATCTACAAGGGGTGATTATGTGTCATCTAGAGGTGTTCAAAGAGTGTCGGTAACGTGTAAAGTGCCCTATTGTGTCTAAAAGTAGTTTCTGCATTTTTTGCAGTGTAGATATCCTGAAATCAATTCTTCACTTTTTAATTCCTTTACTTGAAACTACTACATGGTTTCAAGGTGTGAACGTACAGATCTCATTTTCTAAGGACATTTTACAAGACTTACAATAGTTTACGTGCAATAGTTTCCATTTTTTTTGTTTAAAGGAAGGAGGCCTAGGTAAAGGTCTTGATGGAATAGTGAAGTACTTTGTCATAAACATATCCACACGTAAATACGTTTGTAATAACCCATTTAATTTTACTGTAAAACGATAATCTAGAACGAAAACTATGGATATTGTATTATCACTAAGAAATAGTTTATTGTCGTTATGCTTATTGTCATTGGGAAATATTGTATTTTCATTCTGTTTATTGTCATTGGGAAATTTGTATTTTCATTGTCTTTATTGGGGAAGTTGTATATTCTGTTGAGAAGTTACTAAATCAAAGAAATATGAACTTTTTTTTTTTGTCAAGTAAGGCTAGGCGTTAATCCATTTTGGAGAACCTACCATCCTAAATTTCCGGTATTTTGTTGTTGTCCATGAAACTATGATACAAATATATAGAGGTAATTTGGATGTACCCTGTTGGTAAAGCCTGCTTTCTCTTTGGAGTATTTTATTGCTGTGAGTTGGCAATACTACGTGAAGACAAATCTCAAGATTTTCTGAAGACACATTTGTTTATAGTTTTTTCCCCCTGTATCCGGTATGCAGGATTATATACATACAATATTGAATTGTGAAGAAAGTATTCCTGTATGTTGCATTGTCTTGATATGACCTTACAACGAATGTCGTATAAATTATCAAGTAAAATTGCACAATTAATCATGGCGGCTAAACTGGACCCTCTGCATAGCGAGTAAAACAGTAAAGCCAGCACCCTGCATAGCTGTTATAACGTAAAGTTTTAAAGTATAGTCGTGTTCCAAAATGGAGCCTGATATGGACGTGGTATAAAACAACGATGTATGATTGAATTCTTCATTGCTGAAGGTGAAAGCCATTGACGTTTGGTAAACTTTTATGGAGACGATACAATAGACATGAGGAATGTGAGGCGATCGGTATGGCCTTTCAAGGTGGTGAAAAGAGTGTTCATGACAAGCCACGGCCCGGTCGATCCTGCACAGCTGTCATCCCTCTCAATGAAGAGCGTCTTGATCAACTCATCCGTGTTGATCGCCGGATAACGACCAGAGAATTGTGTGCAAAGCTGAATGTGGCAAACATTTTCAAGACTCGGAAGCTGTTGTCAAAGCTGTAAGGAAGTGGTTCCGATTTTGCTGGTTGTCAAAGCTGGTTCCGATTTTTACAAGCGCGGCATACAGGCTCTGGTTCATCGTTGGCAAAAGTGCATATCGAATGGTGGAACTATGTGGAAAAATGACAGTCTGTAGCTGAAATATTGCTCTGTTTAGCTGTGCTGTTGTTATTTATGTATTTCCATTAGTTTCCATGAAAAAAAAAATACGAGGCATTACTTTCGGAACAACCCTTCAATTCAGACTTAGGTCGTTCTATTACTCACCGTGATTTGGTTTAGCGATTAGGTAGGGTATATTTAAAGTCAGGAAAAATAGCAGTCAGCGACACTTGTGCCACATGAACCTACCCCATCAACAGAGGAGACCTCAGGGTTCTACTTTACGCTACCATTTTCTAAATCAGTAAATTTTCACAATCCCGGTAAGGTAAGAAATAACTAAAAAATGAATACAATGTAGGAGAAATCACTATTTTAAACCTACACTGTAAAAACTCGTTGTGTAATTTCAACGACATGCCTATGTGTAGGTGGTTAGAACAACTCACTCTCCATTTAGAGTTGTGTGTCAAATGCCGGTAGTTGAAATGACACACAGCCTGTGTGTTAAATTAACACAAGTGTAGAATCTTCGGTGTTGTTTTCTGCGTGATTACCAAATATTTTGGGCATCTAATTATAAAGGCTTCTGAATAGAAGCTACAGACAAACACAGTAGAAAGAAATACTTAAACAAATCCAGGTATGCACAAAATTTCACCATGCAAACTGCACGATGTGTTTGAAATTGTTTTCCGTAATGTTTCTGAAGGAATATGTCAATAGCGAGAAACAACATCGTATTACTGTGTCACTTCTACACTGCACTAGAGCTCACCAGTCAACACCGGGAACTGTGCTTCAAAAATGGCGGAAAACAAGTAGAATCACGATTAAATGGCAAACATAATATAAGGATATAGGTAAGAGCTTCCTATCATTCTTGAACAAGATGTTGGTGAAGGTTGCGTTTCGCACCATCAAGAAATACTTCACAAGAAATGTTGGAGAGGACGACAAAAATTTTTATGAAGATTTTCTGTATGAAGTGTTCTGTAGTTTACTATTTTTATTTTAAAATTAGAATCTTCGGTAAGCGTAAGCATGCATATCACATGGTTTTCCAACACAGAAAAATGGTTACATCAACACCACACACGGATTTATTTCAACACCGAAATTGGTGTCGTAGTAACACAGAAGTGGAGTCGAACTAACACCAAAAACGGTTTTAATCTGATGGTCTGACTTTGAATTTTAACACAGGGAATGTTAAATTAACACCAAAACCGTGTTACTTATACGGCTTTGACCTTGAATTATGACACACATTGTGTGCTGAAATAATAAGAAAGTGATGTTGAAGTAACGCAGGGACTGTGTTATATTGATACTTCACATGGTGTAATATTAACACAAAATAATTAATACACTACACACTGTGTTATTTTTTTCGTGTTGGTGCAACACCACCACAAGTAACACTCAACACTTTTCTGCACACTACCGACCCCGACATGGTGTCGAATCAACACCGAAAATACTAACACACATCCGAATTTAACACTGTTCAACACTGGTTGTGTGTTAAAAACGTAACACACCTCCTGTGTTAAACCCAACACCGCGGGGTCTGTGTTGAACTAACACCGAATAGTGGTAGTCATGCTGAAACCACTGCCCTGTGTTAAAATTGAGTTGAATTAACACAACCATTTTTTACTGTGTAGTACAAATGCGCAAAAAATTGTTTTGTTGTAGAACTGTTCAACGGATGGGTGCCTGCATTACCCAAATTTCTTCCGGAAAATTCCCTTGTGGCTATGCGGTTAATCAGTGGATCTATTCAGCCGGTTCGCACTGGTTCTCTAGAACCAGCTGTTAAAATGTCTCGATTTTGCAGAACCGTTTATTACACCCATATATAACAGTAAATTTTACCTAGTTTTACAAGAAGCGGTAAATTTAACTATCTTTGCTTTTAGAAATACTTACATCTACAGGATTAAACATACAGTATGATCTCTCAGAACAAAGTATAAGCATATGTAACTGGTTGTAAAAGTAGAATTACACCACTGTTTAAAGTACGCGCCTTTGACGCTGAAGACCCAGGTTCGATTCCCGGTGAGAGCTCATGTGCTGTAGAAGAAATGAAACTTACTTAAGCACATAAGAGGTATCCTTCAAATGAATCCCGATTAAACCATATAGAGCTATAATATAACTATGATTTTTTCAATTATGTGAACTTTCTATTAAGCTTTATTAGAAAAAAGATCCTACTTTAATTAATTGAATACAATATGAAATTTAACTATAAAAACATCCTGTTCATTATAAAAAAAAAAACGATTTGATCAAGATGCAAAAAATAAAAAGAGCTTTCCTGGAAATGAATGGAATCTTCATTTGTATTTGATGGAACTGCAAATGAGAATCATCCGTTATTAATAAATGAGCAAAGTGTAGTATACATTAGTTTACCTTAAGCGAGTGTGTGTGCGTGTGTGAATAAATGCACAAAGCAAATAGGTTGCTCTCAATTTCGTTTCTAATTAATAGACGACAGGATAACGCTGAAAAAAAAACTTTTTTCCATACCTTCTCTCCCCGTAAATAACAGCAATAAGAGTTCATTATTATAATTAAAAGCAACTAAAATGACGTATTCAATCTGGATATGGTGGACACAAAGATTTTTTGTTTCCTTCTATGTGCATTCAGCTTTCGCAATTGTATCGTGCTTGAAATAAATTCGTAATTTTCATTTATAACTACTCTATGTGAATGGAACTCATTTTTTAAAAATATATAATTAACTACTGTATATTTTCTTAAAAAAAAAGGTAAAATAAATACCATGTTTCATTACGAAGGTACTAACGATTCGGCAATATTTAGTAAAAAAGGTTGCTCACGATCTATGGAAACAAATTTAAACAGAACATACAGTACATTGTGAAAATACACTCAATCACTGACGCAAATCTCGGGGGGATGAAGGGGACATGTCCCCTCCAATCTTGGAACTGATGGGGGACTGCCCCCCAATAATCCGATTTGAAATGTGTTTTTTATGGGTAAAAATGTGATGATTTGTGTCCGATTGCCACAAAGGAAAATGAGATGAAATTGATGTCCCCCCAGAATAAGCCTCAAATTTGCCCGCCTCCCAATGTTGAAGGCAACTCTGCTATCTGATCCTCCACAGGATTTTTTTTTCAACTTCACAAATATTTTGAGCATCGCTTAAGAACAACAACAACAAAAAGGTAATGGTTTTACTTGTCCCCCCTTCAATGTTGAAGACAGATTTGCGCCGCTGCACTTGATGTTAAACTTTTGGATCTGCGCTTGTCTTTAATATTGCAGTTTGCTACTTCCACACACCACTAGATCGATTCTGTAGTATATGATCGCTAAAAACTATGTTTTGAAAAATTGCAGAAGTACACTGTGCGAAAAAAAGATTATTTTTAGTGTAGAAAATCCGGAGAGGCGAAATTTAGCAGGATTCTGTGTTTCACAAGATTTTCTGTATCATGTTACGTACAGGTTTCTATACCACGTTGCTTAGTCAAGACCAATTTGTACAGCCGCGAATAGGCGGAAATCATGATGTTCTTCGTCGGAACGTGCAGGGACGCAGAAAATCATGGCTATGTCTTTGATAAACATAGCTGGGTGTGTACAAACACTACACAATTCCATTCTTGAGTACGATCTAAATTTTCACTCTGGCTGGAAATAGGCAATTGCACTTCCAGGAAGTCTGTACGTAACGTAAGGGAAAAATAATTGAGTACGTAGCAGCATCTAGAAAATCTGTACGGAACATATATACACAGATAAGGACTATATATGCACCATCTACGCTGGCCTGGCTTTACTCTTTCCTACGCAGTGCAGAAAATCCACACAACACTGATACAGTTGTCCTGTCTTGGCAAAATTAGTGCCAGGAAAGTCGCCTGTAGCCGGAATCTACGAATTTTCCGTCTAAATGCGCTCCATTTTTTTCTTCGTGATATTTGTGCTGGAATTTATTGATAGTTGCTTACTTTTCTTGTTTACATATATTTCTGTACTCAGTTTAAAAGGATCCGCCATCCTAATAATTCTATTTGCAGGTAGTATGTCCAGCTTCAGGAGGCAAGATAGTGTCTATATGAAGCAATGATCAGTTGCAATTCTTTCTACACTAACTCAAAGAGGTTTTCTATGAAATAATTACAATAAAATAAATTTATTTATGCCTCAAGTCTGTTATTTGTGCCTAGTGTTGCTAACCCGCTTCAATCACTTTTCCTATACTTTGACTTTTTACCCAGTCCAATGTTAGAATTTTCGGTGAGTATACGTTCGACCGTTTTCAAAAAAAATATAGTGTAAACCCATCCTCATATACGGTCGTTCCTTTGTAAATTTAATGAGTAACGAGAAATATAAAAATATTAGCTGGACATTTGTCATACACTCCCGTACATACCCCATTACTTTCCTGTTTTTTCATTAACGTCATGTGTTATTTTTAGTAGAAGAGCGATCACTTCCGGTGCTTGGTTCTATCTCAGCTCCTGCTAAGTCAACATTGTGTTGGGCAAACATTATGTGCATGACTTTTCTACCATTTCATCTATGACCATCATCAGCATCTTCCTTACCCTTGGAGCATAATTGTGGGACATTAAACAAAATTTTCATCTCATTTTCAATACAAGTAGAACCAGGACTAGTAGACATATTTTTATTGTCACAACATGGAAAATAATTTTGGACGGAGGTTATATTAAAAAATACCGCCCTGCTGGATTCGAAGAAAGATTTCAGTCAGAGCAATCGAGCAATGACTATGACACTTTTGTTTCTAAGAAAATCTAAAAATATCTTATGTTAATCTTGCGATAATGTCTGCAAATGACTATTTTCATAACATTTCTTAATTTATAATGTGCACAAATATATTAAAATTATTCCATTTGGTGTATTTTACTGTGAAATAAGTAACATAAAATATATTTGTTCTTTGACACAGAACTTTTCTAAAGTGAAATATACACAGAAACCAAAAGCAGATGAACTTATTTTACACTGAGAAATCGATTTTCCTGCAGACATTGGAGAGAGAAATAGAGGAGATGGTAGCTCACAGGATTTGAAGCAAAGTAAGAGGGTTATTTCTTTGGAGTACACTTTTTTAAAAGGTTCATTTTTTCGGACGTTTAATAAGAATTTCGTCCTAAATAATGTGTAGGCGAACGCAACTCGATTAGTTTCTGAGAAGGTCCTGGAGACCAATTCAATGCGTGTCTGATGTGTGTCTGGCGCGATCAAATTTGATAGGGAATACTAAACGAACTGCAATTTCTAGAGGCACACAACTCGAAATCTTAGTTTCTTTCCTGTCTTTTCGCTAAATAAGCAAAGCTTAAAACAGAAGGCAAGAGTATGTCGTTCAGAATGTGCTCAAGCGAGGTAACGTTACTCAAATAGAGGCGATCAACCTGCAGCTCAAACGCATTGTTTCCGCACTACTATTATGTTAGTAACGCTCCTCCGGGAAGCAAGAAAATGTAAGTGCTATAGTTCCGTAAAGAAGGACGCAAAAAGAAGCTCATTTCACTGGAAGAAGAAGAAGAAAATCTGATAAGGAACCAACAGCGTGTGACCAATTATATATACTGTATGTGCGAAAAAGTAGTCGATTTGTCTGATAAATTGCGTTAATACTAATTTTTCATTTTTCTGCTACTGTTTTCTAACTACAAGGGACGAGAAACTGTCATCTGGCTAAATACTTAGCTAGATAAGAATACCCATAAATCATATACATTAAAAAACAAAGGATTAACATCATGGGAAAGATTAGGCCTACTTGAAGACAAAAAAGTTTTCTAATTAATTTTGACAGACAAAAATAAAATAAAGAAAGAAAAGCAGGAAATAAATATTCCTCCCGTTTTTTTACTGTCTTGACAGATTAGGCACGTTAAAGCAATAGATATTTTATAAAACTTGTCTTCTTAATGTAAATTACTTATAGCGGCAGATGTCCGCTTTGTATAGTAGAGAGCTACCTACCATTTTAGAAAATCCATATTACGTGTCTTAGCATACAAAGGACTTAAAAACGTTGAAAAAGGGGATCAGAGCGCCAGAGAAACTTCCAGGAACAGTTAATACCCATGAGTCCTCGTTTATGCATTATTATATTTAGAAAACGGAAAGCTCTCTGACGGAGATACGATACAAAACCGTTCAGTCCATTTGTCTACAAAGTTGCCGACTGACAATAGTGGTTGATATTACGGACTGCCTACTTTTACAACGAAAAATAAATTTTTGATTTTAACAGCTACTGAGTGTGGTGTGATTTAAGCGGATTATGTCCCTTGTATCAAAGGTAGGTACTGTACTTTCACTTATGCGGAATATTCTAAGTTTTCTACAAGAGCAAACCATTAAATTAATTAAGGTATTTTCTATTATCAACTGCGGAGCGACAAGCCGAGGCAATATTGACAGAAGGATTAGGATTTTTATGAGCAATTTTCATAAAAGCTTACAATACTCCTCTTCTAGGATTAGGATTAGGAATTAGATTTCTGGGCTGTCAACATCTAAGGCCATTTAGCCCGTCACGTATATGAGGGATGACGTCCCTCAGCGATCACACTATCCGGGGAAAGGGAAGGAAGAAAGAATTGGGAAAGGAAGGAAGTGACATGGGACCTATATGCTAGGTACCAGCCCGACATTTGCCTGGTGTGTACAAGGAAATCCCTGGAAAACTTCACTCAAGATGACTGGCCTGAAGCTTTGACAATTTTCGACCAAGTGTCCCTACCGTAAGTAGAACTCGAGACCGCTCGCTCCAAAAGCGAAAGCGTTACCAATTACGCTACGAGAGGTCACATACTTCCCCCTTTTCAGGCTCTAAAAGCGTCCTGGGGGGTTCTTTCTTTTAAATGGGGATTATTATTATTATTATTATTATTATTATTTTTTGCTTAGGGATATACACAAGTGCTTTAAGCAAGATTCGTAATGTTTGTACCAAAGAAATAAAGAGCAACACATCAAGCTGTAATTGCAAAGGGAATAAACTTTATATTGCAGTAATTTGTATTGTAAGAGTGTAGTTGTATAAATCAGGCTTTTTTACCCCATTTTTCATGCTATGACCCGCTTTTATCACATTCTCATGCAAATAACCCTAATAAGTATTTTTCAGTTTGAAATAAGTTTTTTGATTATTGTTGCTTATCACTTTTGAAACTATACTATTCTCAGCAGTGGCGTATTTAGGGGGGAGCTTCCGGGCTTAACCCCTCCCCCCGAAATCTTGCAGAATTTTCACATTTTCAGGCAAAGCCCCCCCCCGAAAGTTAGTAAAGCCTCTCCCGAAACAAAATCGTAAATACGCCACTGATTCTCAGGTTTTACAGTAAACTCCATTTTAAACTATATAGCAATATGCAGTTGTTTTTCCTACTTAAATTCCTCTTTTATTCCTATTGTTTCTAAAACATTTTTTTTTATTTGTTTAAGTGAATATTTTTTCCGTAATTACATAATTACATTTATGTTTATGACCTCTTTCGCGACCCCAATGCATTACTTTCGCGATTTCTTTGAAATTCCGATCTACACGCTAAGAAGCTTCGGTATGAGCTTTGTCGAGTAATAGTCTATTAATATATATATATATATATATATATATATATATATATATATATATATATATATATATATATATATATATATATATATATATATATATATATATATATATATATATATAATATATATATATATATATATGTATATAGTGAAATCTAAAAAGGATCTCTTTTAAAAATTCTGCCATATGGTGACAGTGTTTTCAGATAAAAAAAAGGAGGGATAAGGCTTTGAAATAAGGCGGTAAAAGGCGTTAATTATTCAATTACGGGGGCACGATGGCTCAGTGGTAGATACTTACCTCAAGTGCATAGAGTCATTGGTTCGGTCCCCGGCCAAGTAAAATTTGCAGTGGACAGCATCATGTCCGTGCGCTTTCGCAGGGAATTTAAGTCTCCCAGATTCTCATTCCACTAACTCTTCCATCATCATTACTTGCCTAAATCATCCGTCTTTTTAGTGTTAAAGGCATAACCATGGGACGTTATACTGAAAGATTTTCCCACAATTATGTTGACAACTGTCCTGTAATCTAATTAAAAGTGGTGTGACTTGGAAAAGTACTATTAAAAACAATAAAATAGAAACTATTCGTAAATAGCTCTCTCTGTATTGTATGCTAAGGCATGTAATATAGATTTTCTAGATAAAACTTTTAAACTCAACAACATTGAACATCTCTAAATTATCACATGTACTCTTAAATGTGTTTCTATTTGAAGATAAAACTATTTTATTGCTTCTTTCCGCATTCACAGTGGTCAATGTGACAAACTTCACGGAAAGTTTGTAAGTGTCCCCAGTTCAACAACATTCACATTCATCTGAAAAACTAACTTCAAGTACATCTTTGGCAAAATCTCTCAACTCTTGCCTGTCTAATGTTGGTTTTCGATACATTGTTCTTCCGAACTTTTAATAAGAGTCGTTACATATTTGTAACCGTCCATTAGATACAAAGCAGTCCTTTGTGTTAAATCATGAATCTTCTGTGGCTGAAAGAGCTGGTGTGCCTTGGGAATGACATCTTCGTCTTTTGGATCCAAACAAAGCACAAACTGCTTGATCTCGTCAAAATTTTCACAAAACAAAATGCACGCTCAGTCCACGATGACTAGGAAATTTGGATCAAAAGTTTAGAAAGTAACATTAAGATATGAAAAAAGGAAGAAAAGGGGACTGAAAGTTGCTTTAAGACATCAAAGGGATGAAACAGCTAAAGAAAAGAGGAAAAGCTCTAAAAAAAAATCAACTCTATTCTCATACGGAAACAAAAATATTGATCTTGAGTACTTTCCGAGTATTTGGTTTTTCCTAAAAGTTAAATGTATTGGCTTAAAAATAGTAATCCTAGCAACAAATATTTAATAGTACAAAGTAGAGGAAGTAAATAAATTCAAATATTTATATTTAAACATAGTCATAACAAGAACAAAGCCATCGATGACATATGACTTTATCCAATGTCGGACATTTCGTCGCCACAACTAATGCCGAAGAGATTAAGAATATGTAATATAAGCTATATCTGTCATCTTTTTCTCATAACAAAAACTAAGATTTTTCTCAAACAAGGCTTAGAGAATAATATTTGGAGTTAAAGGACAGGAAGGAAGTGTTGCATTTATTAGGTAGGAAAGTTACACATTGCCGAATTTTATTTCAATTAGAGATTACCATATATCATACGGATAATAGAAAAATCAAGCAAAATCTTTAACTTCCCACGGTTACGCTCTTTCGGCTGAAGGAACGATTGAGGGTTAATTAAAGAAAGTTAATTATTGTGAAATGATAACAGGGAAGTATAGTTAAAACCCCTAGAAATGCACAATCACGACGTTATCCACCAAAAACTTACCTTAATTGGGATCGAATTAGAGATTATCACACCAGAAATGAACAATCGCCACTACTAGGAAAAATAATAAGTTTGCATTCAACGTAGCACAGGATGGAAACTTAAATATTCTAGCAGAGTCTGGAAACGTCGACAGTAGTGGTAGTTAGTGCGAACAGAAAAAACAAGAAGCATAAGCTGACCATATATCTTTTGCACGGCCGTGATGGCTCAGTGGTAAGATGCCGACTTCTAGTGCCTGGGACCCGTGGCTCAATCTTACCTCCCACCAATTTGACTTTGTTGTGAACAAACACCGTGTGCGTCAGTTTTCTCTGGATTTTCTCGTTTCCTCCCTCTTTCTTCAATATTCACAATTTCGTTCATTATTATCACCGTTTCCCATGGCTTTGGAGTATAATCTGAGGCATTAAACTACATTAAAACAAATTCTTTCTGTAACCGGAAAAATCCACATGCCTCGATGTGTGAAGGCATGAGTTAAACTCCAGAAATAAACATATTACTTCTGATTCACTATATCTCCTCCAACAATTGTCTTAGTTATTATATCGGAAGAACAAGAATGAAAAGATAGAACAATAATATTGTCTACTTTATTTCTAAAACTTAGAATAAACAAGAAAAACGCTTTGAATGAAAAGGGACCTTTGTATTTTCATTATATTTTATCTTTGATTAAAGAAAACAATTCCTGCCTTCTTACTTGGTGTTATTCAATTTTCTTTTCGTTCTAGATCCTTTATTTTTTTTCTAAAAAAAAAAAGAAGAAATGTTTTCCTTTTCTCAGGTTATGCCGCTAATCTTGCAACCATCCTTCATAAGCAACTTTCATCGTAGCTGATCTGACTGCCTGCCTGGCACTTGGGAAGTTAAGGGAAACGTGACGGATTAGTTGAAGAAAGTGCCACCAGAGTTCTCCCTGTGTAAGCTTCGTAAGCTGAAGGAAAAACAACCGAGTGCCTGCTGCTATAGAATGGAAACTCTTTCACTCTCTTTCTCGATGTGTTGTCTAGCAACAGAAGGTGGCACGATACGCATTTCCAAATAAATAAAAAAGAAAAAAAAAAAGTCTGGTGAAACTTCAGAAAACGGATTACGGAAGAGGAAAACGTATCTTTCTCATCTCGAATTAAAGCTTTTAGACTTGATTTCTTCATATTGTTTTCTTAAATTTTGGTTTCTTTATTTCATCTAAACTATCGTCACGCTTTTGTCATCTATATAAGGCGGTTTTCAACCTTTCAATACTCGTGGACCGACAAGCACCATGCAGGAAAGGATCGTAATGAGCACGTACGAGGGCTGTCTAAAAAGTATCCGACCTTTGGCCAGAAAAATAGTTGCGAATACCTGACAGATTTGGGACCCTAATCTCCTTCAAAGTAGGCCCCTTGTGCTTCCACACACTTAGCCCACCGATCCTTCCACTGCTGGAAACACCGCTGGAAGTCTTCTTTTGGAATGTTGTTCAGCTCCGTCGTCGTGTTCCGCATTATGTCTTCTCTACTCTCAAAACGGGATCTCTTAGAGGCGTCTTCAATTTTGGAAACAACCAGAAGTCACAAGGAGCCAGGTCTGGAGAGTAGGGAGGTTGGCGAACGGTTGTAATTCCATGTTTGGCTAAGAACGTGTGGATCAATTGGGATGAATGTGCTGGGGCGTTGTCATGATGGACGTGCCAGTTCTTCGCTGTCCACATGTCTGGTCTTTTGCGCCGGACTGCGTCACGGAGTCGCCTGAGAACATCTTGATAGTACTCCTTTGTCACTGTTTGTCCTTCCGGTGCGTACTCGTGATGCACAATTCCACGGGCATCGAAGAAAACAGTCAGCAACACCTGCTTCGCACCTGCAGCGCTTTCTTCGGCCTTGGAGAATCGGGATGCTTCCATTGAGACGATTGTTGTTTTGTTTCTGGGTCGTACCCGTACACCCATGACTCATCTCCAGTTATCACGGAATTCAGATACCCAGGATCAGTGTTGGTGGTGTCCAGAAGGTCCTGTGCAACGTCAAAACGGGTGTCTTTTTGTTCCTGAGACAACAACTTGGGTACAAATTTAGCAGCCACTCGTTTCATGTTCAAATCGTCACGCAAAATTGCATGTGCAGAATCTTTACTCACTCCAACATCTTCTGCAATCTCCCGCACTGTCAAACGGCGATCTGCCATCACCAAATTTCGCACCCGCTCAACAACAGCTGCATTCCGAGCAGTTTGGGGCCTGCCGCTACGCTGCTCAGTCTCGACTGATGTGCGGCCATCTTTGAATCGGTTGAACCATTGTTTAATTTGTGTTACACCCATCGCATCTTCTCCAAACACCTGCTGAATCTTACGAATTGTTTGGCTTTGAGAATCACCCAGCCTTTGACAGAATTTGATGCAGTATCTTTGCTCAATTCGTTCAGTCATCTTGCGAGAAACACTAAATCCGGCGAACACTACCAACAGCACCTCACTTCGCGACCACCAGCTCACGACTGGCACACGCGAACGCGGTGAAAAAATTAAAGCATGCGCATTAAGGTTCCTCCTTCCACCGTGCACGGTGGCGCCGCCTGAGAATCACTACTTTGCGTGAAAAAAATTAAGGTCGGATACTTTTTAGACAGGCCTCGTATGAGTGACACATACGGGAAAATCAATAAGAGATATTCAGTATGATTTCACTGTAAGGTTTCAGAAACATTCCCTTCCAAAATCAACAATTTTACAGCGGGGGAAAAAGCTCTTTGCAACTGGTTGCATAAAAAATAAGCTCTACTCAGAACAACCAACAACACGACTGGAAACGTGTATGGAAGCTGCAGGGTCTGTCGAACGTTCGCCAAAAGAATCGTGAATATTGTGTGAATTTCTTGATTTCACTGAGTTCAAACCCAACTTCAATGGCCAATAATACGGAAACTAAAGACGTGTACACAAAAATATTTTGTATTTTGTTTCAATGTGTAAGAAGCTCGTAAATGTTTTTCTACCATACCAAATTTTGTCTAGATCGGATATATTGTATCGATCGCGATTTACTGAAAATTTCTTCATTTAACTATTTGGTCTAGGAATTAATTCGTGCGGTTGGTACGCACACATTGAAGCTGTAGTACAAACACAAAATACATAAATACCTTAAGAAAAATATTGTCCATCGCTAGCCACCACTCTCGCCCATCTGTCAGGCAATGTACGGATTCCGTGGCGAAAGAAGTCTTCATCCTTGGAAGCGATCCAGGCAGAGACCCATGTTTCGATATCTTCTGAAGAAGTAAACCGCTGTCCAATCAAATCGTTGTTCATGCAATCGAACAAGTAGTAGTCCGAAGGAGCAACGTCTGGTGAATACGGCGGGTGGGGTAAAACTTCCCATCCGACATTTTCTAAATAGGTTTTGACCGGTTTTGCGACATGTGGGCGAGCGTTATCATGTTGAACAATAAGTTTATCATGTCTGTTCTCCCATTCTGGTCGTGTTCTGGCCAGAGCTTGCTTCAAACGCATTAATTGTCGTCGATAACGTTCTCCATTCATAGTTTCACCCGGTTGCAGCAGCTCATAGTACACCACACCTTTCATATCCCACCATATGCACAGCATAACCTTTGCACAGTGAATATCTCGTTTTGGTTGTGATGGACCTGGTTCACCTGGTTTCACCCAGGCCTTTTTTCGTTTAGGGTTCTCGTAATGGATCCACTTCTCATCACCCGTAATAATTCGATGCAAAAACCCCTTTCTGCTCTGTCGTTGAAGCAGCAATTCGCAAATGGTTTTTCGTCTTTCAACGTCTCTGTCTTTCAATTCATGTGGAACCCAATGTGACATCTTTTGAATCATTCCCATGGCTTTCAAGCGTTTGGAGACTGTTGTTTGATCAACGCCTAATGCTGCTGCAAGTTGTTCCTGCGTTTGACACGAATCCTGCTCGAGCAATGCTGTCAATTCTTCGTCTTGAAATTTTTTTGGCTGTCCAGCTCGCTCTTGGTCTGCCAAGCCGAAATCACCACTTCTAAACCGTGCAAACCACTTCTGACACGTTCGCTCAGCTAGAGCATGGTCACCATACACTTCCACCAAAATACGATGACTTTCAGTCGCACTTTTCTGCATGTTAAAGTAATGCAGCAGGACACCCCGCAAAAACACTTTATCAGGCACAAATTGCGCCATGTTCACTTAACTACAAACTGGTGTTGTTGACGCTTTAATCCACTGCCCTATACTACGAACGATACGCGATGACAGGGGTTTGCAACACATGTGTGGATACACGGAACTGTGGGACGCTCCGTTCGTTGCGCCATCTCTTGTCCACCCGCACGAATTAATTCCTAGACCAAATATTTCCAGACTCAAACCTTATGGCTAATAACTTGGCAACAAATAGAACGTTCACCACAAAATTTGATGTGCATACTAAGACCTACTACGGTGTAAACTTCGGTCAAAATTAAATAAGTATCGTCGATAGCATTACCATATAGCTACATCCTTTCATTAAATTCAATTCCAACTGTAATAGTCAATAATTCAGGAACCAAAGATTTGAACACCATAATATTCCGTATGTGTACTAAACCCGTGCAGATCTTTCAATGTACAAAGTTTAGTCAAAATCGAATGAGTTTCGTCGACCGCGTACGACATATACGGTCATTCTAATATCGAATTAAAATAACCGTATGAAGGGCAAAAGTACTAACTAATATGTAGGTATTAACCATTGCGTTAGAAATGCGGAAATTAAAAGCAATGATAGCTTTTGCTTCAAAGTAGACTATACATATTTTCTGTCACCTTTTGGAGAAACCGAGAGTGACCAACACAAACAGATTGTACTGTACTTGCCTATCCTAATATTTCAACTTCTATTTTCGTTTGCGAGCTAGGACTAATTTTCACATTTATACAATACAATGATTTCATTTTTTCCGTGATTAATACCTAAAATTAAAAAAAGAACGTTTAATAAAGATTGCCTGATATATTAGAATTTTATATCTGCCTACCGAAGTCTGTAACTGTTCATGTAAAATTTATTCAAATATTATAATGATTGTACATAATTGAATATTAAAAACACAATGACAATCTAGTGGATATTTGAAGCCGAAAGTAATTGCAATAAAAGGAAGATTACCGTTCTCATTAGTGTGATAGTCCATTCATTAACCTCCACTTAATTGGCTTTTTGTATCGGGACGTTGTATGTAAACAAAAGCATTATTGGTAGTCAATGAAAAGCCTCAATAACTATGCAATACTGCTAATTGGGGTTTAATAGGACACCAAATATATATTTTTTTATGGCAGCACTTTTGAAGAGAAAGAAAATAATTAAAATAAAAACAAATTAACGTTTCTTTCCGTAAATCTATTTTGAAATTTAACACCTCAATGATACTTGATTTTTATTGAATCTTTTGATTGGACGAGTCTTAATTTAAAATCCACTTTCTGCTATTATTATACAAGCGAAAGAAAGGTTATAACACTGGTTATGGGCCCATTAAAAAAAAAGTTCTTTCTTTCGTTGACTGTTTTTATTGTTCCAGAACAGAAGGTTATATCGCTTAAGGGTGATCATTTAAGTGAAAATCCAATTCACCCGGAAGGCAAAGACGGTGAATAATGTGATTGTCATTTGTTATTGGCCTCCTACCAACATTACAGAGAGGTACTTTTAAAATTTATAGTTAATTTTCGCGTTGTAATTCTCTGAATACCAAATCAAGTAGCGACATGCCTTGATGCTTCCAAGCGTGTAGAAAAGTAATTGCGGGAATGTCTTTAAAAAACATTGTTAATCAAGTCTTAAAATTTAAAGTTAACAATTCTGAAGTTATAATGCATCCCATAACATGAAGTAATATATTTCAGCTTGATTTTAAAAACAAATGCAAAATATATTTTTAAAAATTAAAGATGGAAGATTCAGTGTTCATTTTGTAAGCTTATTATCATTCAAGAATCTTTGCTGATTTCACCGAAATCGAACGGAAGTACTTAAATTATATCCTATTAACATTATAGAATGATGTTATTTGCAAAAAATTGATATTTCTGTTTATTATGTCGTACAATATGTAATTCTTTCTTGTTTGGGTCTATAAACTTAGCCTATAGTAGATCATCTTTGTAACAAATGTTTTATTCTTTAAACTTACCTGTTTTCCTTGACATAAAATATTTATTTAAAAGTGAGATTTATAAATAGGCCATTGTTCGTTAATAATGCACCATATTGGATCAAATTGATCTGAATATTTATGAAACTAAATTGTGGTTTACTCACACACGATGCTTATGTTATAGCTATAATTAATATTAAATAATGTAATGAGCGTAAGTAATTGTCGCTTTACATGAACTACCTACGTACATGTATGTATGAAGTATACTTGTGTCTAGCGACTGCGATTGTATCTGTATATTTTCCCTTCTGTGTCTGAAAAAAAAATGTGAAGGTCTTCCTGCTTAGTACACATGTGAAACATTTTCCCGTACAGATCTTTCGTTACTATTAATTTTGATTGGATCTTATGTTTTTCGTCCCTTTAAGCAGCGAGGTTATATGTGAAGTGGACCTACAGCTTAATGTGGGATCCGAACCTCATGAGCTCCCACTGGGAATCGAATCCGGGTCTCCCACACCAAAAGTGCGTACGCTAACCGCTTAGCTACGAGGGATCTCGTTTCTAATTAAATAACCACGGGAACGCAATCAACACATTTTTTCCTCTCTTCATCAAAATTAGCATAGACTTAGACCTTGAGTTCCTTACGTTTTCCTTTACAGTTCTTTGGTTCCTGAGTTATTGAGTATCAAAATTGGTCATCAGTTTTTCCATAGGTTTTAGTTTTATTATAAAAGGGAATGTAAGTTTCAACCTTATCGCATCAGGCAGTAAGTACTGAACCAATTAAAATTATACTTTGCATAATTATCAACCTTTGTCCTCCAAGGAATATCATCTTAAATTCGATTAAAAGCGAATAATATTGTTTCCGGGGGTGGGGTATTTCCAGCAATGACATACATGCACCATATATATCAATCAACTCGTCTTGACGAAGGAAAGCTGTCGGTACCAGAATTGGTTACTTCTGGCTAACTACTTCCGGTACACGGTACCGAATGCAGTTTTCGGAGAAGGGGTATTTCCAGCGATTGCACACATGGAACATAAATATCAATCAACTCATCGTGACGAAAGAAAGCGATCAGTACCGACATTGGTTAGTTCCGATCAATCACCTCCGGTACACGGAACAATGTTTTCCAAGTGTGAGGTACTTGCTGCGATTGTGAAACATATATGTCAATTAACCCGTCTTGAGGAAAGAAAGCGATCGGTAACAGAATCGTTCACTTTAGGTACAAGGTACCTAGTACTGTTTCCGGGGGTGGCCTGTTTCTAGCTATAACACACATACAACATCAATCGACTCGACTTAATGAAATAAACGAATCCGTACTGGAACTCCGTAAAATGTATTAGGTACCGTGTACGGAAAGTGGTGGACTGAAAATGACCAATTCCGGTACGATCAGTTTCTTTCATCGGGTCGAGCTGATTGATATATACGTTGCAATTGTTGGAAACACTTCACCCCCGGAAACTGTATTAGATACGGTGTACCAGAAGTGACTAATTTCGGTACCGGTTGCTTTCTTTCGTGGTCATATGAAATGAAACTACTGATGACAATCTATAGGTATTACTTTGAGTTTGTAACGAAACACTCTTAATCCCCTTTCTTTCCGAATGACCACCCCGGGTCAAAATCCGTACTTGAAAGAATAACAGAACAGAACATATCTGATTTTCAAAATACAGTTCTGTCCACCGGGGAAATAATCCTGAAAAGAAAAGTGGGGAGAGTTTTCGCCGGTACTGTATTAAAAGGCCGCGTAGCGCACCCAGATAATGTAAATGTATCACTCTCACTTTTAATATACAAAACTTAAGCCAAAAATTATTTCAATTGTTCAAGGAAGTTACTTAGCAATGACAGCCCTTCTATATCAAATAACAAGGATAAACAATTTATTATATATAAAGGGAAAAATAAAAAAAAATCAGAAGAAAACAACTAATAGTACACAAAAAATATTAACAATTGGATAATAAAAAAATTCTACAGTTCCTGATGGAAAATAACCTAGAATACATCTTTTCTCAAAAAGCGCCATTCCAACATGGGCTACAGCAACCTCTAATTTTCTCGTCTTTAAGTAGTCAAATCTTTCATTAGCAAAATTTTACACTTGCTTGTGTCTAAATGTGTCAATCCTTAAAAATCATCTTTCAAATACATTAAGTATACTCACGGAAATACACTGACAAAATTTTTCACAAATAATAATAATAATAATAATAATAATAATAATAATAATAATAATAATAATAATAATAATAATAATAATAATAATAATAATAATAATAATTCAATTTAACAAAGTGTAAAAACAAACACTACGTACCTTAAACAGTGACCAACTAACGATTGACGTCAGTTGATCCTTGGCTTCCATTCCGGGTTCGAAACCAACCAATCACAATCCGGATTTTAGATCACGAGGGCCTCGTCATTTTACATTACCAGCTAGTACCAGATCTTCGAATATATTTTCTCAATTCATTACACACTGTTTGAGACCAGAAAGGTAGGATGGAAAGGGCAATGGGAGAATAAGATCGTATGTCTGCATAAAATAAAAGTTGGCGCCATCTACATCCTAATAAATCCATAATAAGTTGCCTTGTTATATATACATACATCACACAAATCCTCATTACCATATTTGAGACAATCCATGTCGTCACACATCCCCCCCATAGATGAAAAATTTTACTCAAAGAAATTTTTCATTACTGACCAATTTTTAATTAAATAAACAAATTAAATCATTTTAACAAGATTTTAGGAGTACCGTACACATTTTTCAATGAAGATGAAATGAAATGATGATTGGAAATAAGTGTTAGTAGATGATTGATTATGAAGGTGAACAATAATAATAAACAAAATATACACACAAAACCGGCACACCCAATTCTCATTGTTTTTCAATTTTCGTTGATGTTATTAACATGTCTTTGTTCTCTATATACTTTTGCCAAACTTGTATGGGTAACAATCATTTTACCATTTTCAGTCTTACATTGAAGTGTATTGGCAGTAGGCTTTGATACGACTGTCATTGGCCCCCACAACTGTGGCATCAATGACTTAATTGCGTTATCTTTCAGAGAAGATCTTAACTGAGACTTAACCAATACCCTGTCTCCGACAGCAAACGTGACTGGAAGCATCCGCTTATTATACAACCGACGCCTTGCTTCCCATGCTTTATCCATATTAACGAAAGCTTGCTCCCATATTTGGGCATTATTAGGACCCTCCAAATCTTCCGGTGTAATACTTCACTTCACCATCAACGTATCTATCGGTTCTCTCCCAAAAAAACAGGCGAAATGGACTAAACTTAAGCTCCGCATTTTCCGCAGCATTAAGACAAAATTGGAACTCATTCAGGAAACGCACCCATTTCTCCTGTTTACCATCAAGATATGCTCGAAGGCTCGTTTTAACGAGTCTCACATGTTTTTAAAACTGCGTTCCCTCCTGGAAAATATGGAGAACAGCGTGTGTGCTTTATCCCATTACCAAACAAAAATTGTCTGAAGTAGGCCGATGAAAAACAAGGGCCCCGGTCCGTGGAAATGGCTCTAATAAATCCATACTTACAAAAAATGTCATACAACGCCTTAACTACTAACTTACTAGTTGCATTGCGTAACGGGACTAAATGAAGGTAACGTCTCGCGTTATCTAGGCACAGAAGGACATACTGATACCCGAAACTAGAAGGCAACGGCTTGGCTAAGTCCGCATAATAATGGGCGTTAATTTCCTTACAATATTCTGAAATTAGTTGTCCTTGTGGATGAGTATTTCACTTGTTGTCACAAGTTGAAATAGTTAAAGAAAAAAAAGTAAGCAGTGAACATCGCGTAATGAAGATCCCTAATTTACGTTGGAAGCAATTCAGTGAAGAACGAAAAGATTTCTCTGTTTGCTCAATAGATCTTTTGAACTTTAATTTCATTCAGTATTTTCTACTATTTGTGAAATATCTGTACATTCTCCTTTAGCCTAACCTGCATAATCGTGGGCCGTAAAACTTAAAGATTTCATTTTTCAGTTTTTCTATTTTCCCATCATTTATTTTTCTTCTATTTCTTAAAGAAAACAAAAAAAAGTGTAAGAAAAGAAAAAGAACTAAAAGTCATAAAGTTGTGAATCTCTGGTGAAAATTTTGGCAATGGTCCTAACCGACAGAAACTTCCTTCTTTTCCATCAAGTTATTACTTACACACACATAAATATATCGGCCTATATACGGTATTCTTAGGGCATTCTCCACGTACCCTTAGATACACTTTTTTCTTTTTCGTATCTGTCGTATAATAAAGTTTCCTTACAAACTCTATTTTATTTGTTTGTGTCCTCTGTAAGAAAGCTGATATGAAGTCAGATAGGAAATAGTCAGTTTTTGACTTTGCTTGCTTCTAAAACAGATTTTACACACACACACACACACACACACACAAAAAGATGAAAATTCTCATCAAGCTTAACATTGTACAGACAAGTTTTAGGTTAGTTTACATTACAATTATTTCTCTACACTTTAAGGCAAGAACAATATACAGTGGACCAAAGATTTATGACATAGATTTAGTACATTACACTAGATGTTGCTTAAACAGCTTGAACCGAACTGAAATTGAACTCGATTTTCCCCACATTACTAAGATAGCAAAAAACACAGACTATAACAAAAATATTAATTAACAGAGTGGTCAATGGCACTACAATTTTCGTACGGATGACTTAATTTCTTATCTCGTAGCCTTCACTCTGTAACTGTTTGCGTCAACGCAACCCCAAAAATGCTGTGATTACGAAGGCTCAGAATCTGTTACTTTAGTATGCAAAACGGTTGCTTGATGTTGCATATACAGTTAAGCATATAGAAAATTGAACGCTATTTATAAATAAATTATTTTGTGTTAGTTACTCTTCAAAGGGAATTTAATTGAACAGAGTCAATGTTAAATAATCTAACACCAAATTATATGAAAGATTAGAATCAATTATTTACGTTTCTTAAATGTAGAGTTTTGACTTTGAGAGAAATCATAACGGAAAACAGTTATCATTTTCGGTATGTATTATAAGGAAACCAAACGCGCATCTATTTAAAATATTCAACACTTGATTCAACGTTAAAAAAAAAAAAAAAAGATTTCAAGCTAATATTTCCACACACTACTTCTTTCTCGTCTCCATCATGCGCAGCGCGAATGTGCCCATCTAGCGTAATTTGTTTTCCAGTATAGTTCAAATTATGAATTTTCCACACAAAGTTAGTAGCGTTATGCAGTACAACGTCAGAGAATGAATGTTCAACATATTCTAGGAGATCAACACATAGTATGAGTAAAGTGAGATGTAGGAAAAGCCCAGGGGCGGATCCAAGGGGCCGATTGTCCCCCAGAAGAAGAAACTTTTTTATTTTATATATAAATAAAAACCATTCCAGAGTTTGGAACGCTTAAAAGTAGTTTTAAGTAGCAGTATTACAGCCCACCGCCCTCCCAGAGTCCGTCCTGGATCCGCCCCCTGGAAAATCCTTACTGACACTTCTGAAAATGTGACAATTATTTGTTAAATGGTGCTGAATTGCCTAGAATTGTACCAACTTCTTCACAAAAGGAGCTGAAAATGCTAGCGTGGTACAAACGGGCCAATGAATGACGAAAGGGGCTGAATTTTGTACAATTATACCAAGTGTGGCAACACTGACAGTTGCAGATGAAAGGAAGACTAGCGACGTCACTATTTATGTAACGAAAAAGGACTATCCGGCTTTTACATACGTAACATTGTAAGAGTTATTAAGCCTATAAGGCTCAGATGGGCAGGTCATACAGTCAAAATGTAAGGACGTAGGAATGCTTTCAAAATTTTAACTGAAAAACTAATTAAAAACAAAGGTTAGAAAAAGACTAAGGGGAGAAGTCAATGGAGAGCTTTTGTGAATGTAGTATTGAACTTTTCCATAGACCGAAGAGTTAGTTGTATAATTTATGAATATGAAATAGGGAACATTTAAATAGATTGGAGAGTCTTATATCCCACGGTTATGCTGACTAGGCTAAAAGAGACGGTGATGATGAGAAATAAAAGAAATTGTGGAATGAAGAAAGTGGGGGGGAAACGAGAGAACCCCGAGGGGTGTTTGTCTACCACAAAGTTATTTGGAGCCAAAACGCATCAAACTAGGGCCCCCTTGCACCAGAGGTGAACGCTCTACCACTGAGCCACCGAGACCCCTTTAAATAAATTGAAAGACGAAATTAGTAAAATGAAAATAACGAAGTTCTTGTTTATTTAAAAGAAAACGGAAAAAAATATTTTTTTCATATAAATCAATGGTTGAAGAACAAAGATGAGAAACTTTTTAAACACCATTAAGTATATGTTATATCAATAAATGTCAACTAATGACCAATTTTTAATTGCTATGGTCTCCTGAACTATTGCACATTTTATGTTTCCGCGTTTATTCTAAAAAAAAACAAACAAAAAAACTTTATTACTGTTCATGGCCAAGCACTCCGTATTTCATTACGGACATTTTTTTTTCATTATTTTTGAAACATTGGATTTCATTATGTACTCTTAGCTATACCCATTAATCTGGAAGCTCAGGTATTATTGATCACTGAAACAACTCATTAGGAATCGTGTGTATGTTACGTATACTAACGTGGCTTCAAGCTAAGACCATCGGCTATAGATTAATTACGAACTGAACTAATCATTTGTGGCTTTCCTACAATCAGTATTCTGTTCTATTTCGCTAAAACCGCCTAATACAACGTTTTGTGGAAAATTGAGATTTTTTTTTTTTTTTTTTACGACAATGCTCAATATCCAATATTAAATCAATCTAAAGTGATACCCAGGGGCTTTATCGAGTAGTTAACAGTAGCGGGTAGTGATCAGTGGAAGTTAAGTTTACAAAATATCAAAGGGATGTGAAACTTCCTGGTCGGAGTGTTGCTAAAGAACCGAAATAATGCTATAGTTAATCGGCTCTCTAGATACGCTATCCATATTTTTCAGTTTATCCAAGTCTCCTTTATTTTCAATTTTACCTACGTTCTTTTAAATGCAGAAGAAAAAGAGTGAAAAAGAAGAAAGTGATACATCTACTTCTACTAATCCTAGCAGTGACACACATATTTCTGACAGTGACACAAATACTCCTAACAGTGGCACACATACTTCTAACAGTGACACACATACCTTTAATACTGACACAAATACTCCTAACAGTGACACACATATTTCTAACAGTGATACAAATACTCCTAACAGTGGCACACATACTTCTAACAGTGACACACTTACCTCTAACAGTGACACAAATACCTCTAACAGTGGCACAAATACTCCTAACAGTGACACATACTTCTAACAGTGACACACTTACCTCTAACAGTGACACAAATACCTCTAACAGTGACACAATACTGCTGACAGTGACACAGCTACTTTTAACAGTGACACACACTACTTACAAATAGCCTTATTAAATTAAACAAAAGTAAAGTTCTCGTCTATTAACCAGAAATAATAAAACTTTATACTTGATACAGATGCTTTTCTCCTCATCACCGTTTCTGAAAGATCCACTTACACGAATATGGGATAATGTCATACTGATAATACTAGAAGTTGGTGCTATCTTATATCAATTTGCTCTAATATTAACTTGAGAAATCCGAATATAACAAACCGGACAACATTCAAGTATTTCTGTTCCTTAACGCTACCTTCAGGGACAGTAATATTACAGGAGGTACAGTGGCTATCATAGTACGCAGAAAGTATTACAGCATCAATACACTTATCTTCTAATATTGCCTTGACTAAAAGTCACAATGCATGCAACACAGATTGATTTGTGTTGTAACTGAAACTGATAATTGGGAATGATTAAAGACGGAAATAATTTATTCGTCTCCCCTTGCTATTTCTCTTTCTTCAAATCATCGAGCTACGTACCAACTGGTAACAATTAAGTTTGTCAGTATGAGATTATGATATAGAAGATGGGTTCCAAATGGCCAACAAAAATTCACAGCAATGTTACACAATGTGACGACGAAGAAATATTGATACACTTGCATTGTCAAACCATCTCAACAAGATTGATTAACTTTCAATATTTAGCAGATGTCTAGTGTGTGAAATAGATTTAAGGGTAATATTTAAATTTGTATATAAGAACATGCTTTTCTTTCGCTTTTTTTTCTAATTTTAAAGTTATTATTCACTTGTATTTATAGTGTGAAATCATTTGGTCTGACATGAGGTAAGATTTAATAATGTCATAGTTACTTAACAGCAACTGACATAAGTTCACTTTGTCCAAATCGTAAATCTCCAAACTAATACACGAGCACATGCTTAAATCTGTATAGTCTGTTGATTAAACAAGAAAGTAAACATTGTCAACGTTGCACAAGACTGAAAAAAAAAAACTTGTAAATGAAAGAGTAGAAGGATACAACACGTAGATCTCAGTGATAGAAAATTATCTCTTGGAAGGGTCCCTGGTTCGATCTCTTGTCTGAGTTCTGGTAAAATATTTAACCTGTGCGTTTTCTTATTTTGTTAATGTTTTCTATTCTACCAATTCTTTTAATATTTAAGATTTGCAGAGAAAGACAAACCAAGGAAGCACAGTCAGTCAGAAATAAGTCTTAACCTGAAATTCTCAAAACGTTCCTAAAGTTTGAATAATGTAGTGTATGTACGAGCCTAGTTACTCTCCAAAGATCAGGAAGAAAAGCTGATGGAAGGAAAGAGAAAAAGAGGAAATAGTGTAAAATAAAAGTGGTCTGTAATCATATACTTATCTTGTTTTTAAAGTAATCTGCTTCAAGTATTAAAATATAATTTAAATGCATTGTTTGAACTTTTACCATAAATTAACGATTAACTTAGAATTGTGAAACTAAGTGCATAAAAATTGAGAAAGAAAATAATTATCAAGATCTGGTGATTTTTTGGTTGAGTCAACAGTATCTGACCCTTTGAGATTTTTTTGCTTTGTCTCGGAATTTGAATTTCAAAATTTTGGAACTTGAATCGTTGTGACGGTGCGATGGAGTGTTACATGTATTAACAATAGCCATGTTCTTTTTAGTGTAAACTCTTACAATTATACACGAAAGCCGAGGAAGATGGTGATGAAGAAAAAAGAAGGAAATGGAAGAACCCCGAGATAATTCAAGCACCCCATATTCCTCCATCACAAATACCGCTTGGCGTGAGCTGGAATCGAACCAGAGACCCTTCTCACCCTACGTAACAGCTCTACCACAGCCCTCGTGGACCAACAATAATCACGTGAGCATGTCCTGAATACAACTGAAATTAATAGTTGTCGTGCTACAGGTTAAAGAAAGAAAATCAAAGGTTTTTGCTTCCTAATGTGAATTGTAGTGTTAAGTAGAAGTAGTTAGTGGATGAATATTGTGATCTGCATGAGAAGAATGTGTGTCCAAAGAAACATGAAGAACAAATAAATTGAAATTGAGCTAAGAAACTCAGGATAGTAAAGATAATAAGTCAGTGAAAAATTACAAGTGGTATTGTTGTGTTAGAAGAGAGCGGCACAGTGTTTGTAAATGTTAACTGCATCTAATCCTATGAAGAGAGAAACACAAGTGAACAAGAGCCACCCACGATCTACAGAATGGACAGAAGAAAAATTTCTCTGTTAAAAAGTATTAATTTATACTATACTAGGATCAGTTACGTACAAAAAACTGTGAGTAACAAACAAAGAAGAAACTCTTCAGTTGAGCGTCCCATCATTAGGCCAGTTAGGCTAAGAGAGACGGTTGATTGAGGCAAGTGAATGATGATGGAAGAGTTGGTGGAATGAGAATGTAAGAGAAAACTGGAATATAGATCTATCCTGGAGAACTGGAGAAAACTGGAGAAAACTCACGGACACGATGTTATTCTATTTGACGGAGAATCCAAAGAGGGACTCTCGCATCAGAGGAAAGTGCTTTACCACTGAGCTCCCCCCCCAAAGGTAGAGGAATATAAACAGTAAAGTTAATATAGTCTATGAACGGTATTCTTTTATGTTTATATAAACACTGTATGTAGCTGTGTGTTTTGTTAACGTCGCATTAATATATGTTAAAGATTCGAAAGACTAGAAAGGAATTGAAAGAAAGAGGTAAAAAAAAATAGCTAATGCAGCCTGCAATTACTAATTAGCTAATAGGCCTGAACACGTAGCAGTGACATGTGTATACCACGTGAGGGAGTTTGGTTTATATGATGTGATCTTTACTCAATATTGAAACGAGAAGTGATAGTAATTTCTACCATTTCTGGTTTTGGTACAATTTAAGAGTGCAGGAGTAATATACAGGGTGTTTCAAAATCAATACCGACAACGTTCCGAAGGTGATTACTGACACCAAGATAAGACAAAAAGTATAGACCAACCTGAGTGCACAAGTGCTTCCTATCGGAGTTATAGGCTTTCGAAAACATGTAAAAATAAACTTTAAAGGTAGTTTGGCTACTGGCATATAATTTGAAGAACTCACCAACTACCTCTATAAAAATGCTGCGGGAGTACCACAGGATTGTGAAACATGGATATTTGGATAGAGCACATATTACTTCTTAAATAAAGTTTTTACTCGACTACGGTAGGTCCCATAATACTGGAGCTATGAACCTTTAAAGTTCATTTTTTCATGTCTTCGACAGCCTATAATTCCGAAAGGAAGTGTTTGTGCACCCAGGTTGGTCTAATACTTTTTGTGTTATCTTGGTGTCAGGAATCATCTCCCAAACTTTGTCGGTGTTGTTTTGAAACACCCTATATACATATTGAAAGCGATTAAATGGTATGCAACCAATTTGACGTCTGCGTACAGTTGGGTTGCATACCACATAGGGGGAGTTTATCCCTATTCCCTAATGCAGCGTTTCCCAACCTTTTTCAACTTGCGGCACACTACAGGTGTTACTTGGATTCTCGCGGCACACTTACAGATATTATTATTTGTAAATATAAAACACAGTGGTATTTTTTCTGTAATTATTGATGTTCTCACAGAGAAGAGAGCTCTATCACTGTTTTTTCCCGTGGTAAATCATTATGCTTATTTTTCATTCTAATTTAAAAATAGACAATTGCATTGAAATATTAGATACAGGTTTTTAAAAATACGCTTTATTTTTTAGAAACTGTATCCCATCTTTTACTAAGAAGGAAGATCACTAAATAAGTACGAACAAACAAATCTCTTACTTTTAAAACACAAAAGTAGGTAATTTGTCGAAACGATTGAATTATATTTTAAATTTTCAAGTTACGAAATCTGCAACAATAAAGAAGCAATAATAGTTATAACAATGATAACCATTTTTTTCAACATTAGAAATGTACAGAACAGTAACCTGATATGAAACTTAAAATTGTAGATTCACGGTAGAGGTTCATAGTAATGTGAAATACAGATATACATTTTCCCCCCTAGGTTTTGCAATTTGATTGCTATAAAATTAATAATTTTGTTTTGATTCCTCGCGGCACACCAGCGGCCCATTCACGGCACACCGGTTGGGAAACGCTGCCCTAATGTGTAAATATTTTAATTGAACGTTCCACATTGTGCCCTTTAGGCTAGAAAAGTGAATGACGAAGGAAAAATTGGTGAAATGATAAAAGGAGTACCCCAAGAAAACCCACGGACACGATGTTGTACACTACAAACTTCCTTGACCGGGGGTCGAACCAGGGACCTCACGCATCAGAGGTAAGCTTCTGCCACTGAGCCACCGTGCACTCAGTTCATGTATAATACCTTCCCATGGGAGTACATGGGATATCTTCGACTTAAATGGATGGGTCACCACAATTAACGACCTCGGTTCCTCACTTTTGACCTTGTACACTCATGTCCAAAATTATTGTCGCATGTCTTTAAATAAGTCGCTGGAGGAATATAATTTGATACCGAATTCGCCTGGTATTTCTTATAATGTTAGTAAGTGTACAAATGGCAAAGACATGTATGTGGCAATTTTTTTTATGTCAAAAGAGCTTTAAATAAGAACAACAAAAGAAAAACAAAACTTTCTTATCAATTTAGTAATATTTCGTTTTATTAATTCTAATTTTCGTATTTATAATTCTTTTCCTATGAAATTAACCACAAATTTACATTTCTTGATTATGCACATAGTGTTAGTATTAAAAGTACCCTGCAAAATCATTATCAAATTGTATTCTTACAAGAAGACAGTTATAGATATGCGACAATCATTTTGGATATAACTGTACATCCTGGCCAAAATTGATGGTGATCCATTAAGTAGCTCTTGAGATGTTTTTTTTTTATCTCCCGGACACAAGGACACACAAGGAAGGAGTTTTTGTAAGCCAAATTCTTTAAAAAGTTAATTGCTTTCTTTATTCAGGACAGGCCACAAAGACTCATGTGTTATATATCGGTAAGAGTCTACAACTATTTATACTTTGGCACATACCGGATGTGATATGGTCAAAACCTCGCTCCGGTCAGTTTTATGCCTAGGTTTTCGCAGACACCCATTTCACAGAAGCTGGTTAAACTCCTGATCGGCATTGGTATGAATGTAGACCGAAAAACAAATCTTTGGATCAAATAAAGATCGTTCAGTGGTAGGTAGACTCTTTACCGAGTTCGTCACTGCGGTTCTTTACTAAATTAGATACCAGACTAAACTAGATACAGAAATCTATATCTAAAAGAGAGAAACCAAAAGATCATAATTAGTTAAAGAAGGGGAAGTACTAGGAACTACCGTAAGATAAAAAAAAAATTAAAAAATAATGGCGTTGAAAATGTCATTTTAATATCAGCAATAACGATTGAGTTCTACACTTCCAAACTATGCTATACATAAGTGTTGGATGTTTTTATAGAACGGCTTTGTCCGTCCGTCTGTCGACAGGTATCAGACCAAAAACGATACAAATATCAAGAATCGGTTGTTTGCAATAGATTTAACGTCTAAAGAATAAGATCTTCTTTAGACCGTCTCTTCCACCAACCTCCTATTCAAATAGCGAGGAAGCTTTTTCTTTTTCTTTTTTTTTTTTCAAAAGAATCAGTTGAAATTTACTGTTAGGTTCGGTTTCAATACTGATTCCATCCAGCGAAATCGGTAACAACTATCGAGATGCGATTTTTGCAATCGATTCAGCTTGCCAAGAATAGGATCCACCTTTTCCATTCATTCTCTATTCAAAGCAGAAGTTGTTGAAATAATCGACTTTTGATTTTAACCTTTATCGTCGTTATACAAAAACTGTAAGGAAAAGCGAGTTAATGGGTTTTAGATATAGATTTATCATCCGAGGAACCGGTTCTATCTTTGATCTTATTATTCTATTGCAACCAGTAGTCAAAGATGTAGATGGTGGCCAAAAAGTCCATTTACATCCGAATTGTGTAACATGTAAGATGCAGTGCCGTAACTTAGATTTTTCTCTGGGGGACAAGCATTAATGCGGATATTTGGGCCCCCTAAAAAAAAGTTGTTTTTCTAATTCTTGAGCCCCCTCTTTCCATCTTTCTCTTACTCTTTAGCCTGTGGAGCCTCCTGCTCGTTAGTGACACCCCTGGGCCCGTTCCATATATGGCAATTAATTAAGGGGACAATATTAACAAATCTCAAAGCCATACGAATAAATATTATTTCTAGGGCCCCTAATAGTAAACATTTTTTGCTGAAGTGGGTCCATGACTTATTGCTGTTTTGTTTACCTTTTGTGTGCTGTTTTGTTTATGTAATGTAGTGAACCTGTTTGATGCTTCATTTAAAGGGGAAGGTAGTCGAATTCTGCGCGGCGGATAATTCTGCGCACACGTGTTTCTTGAACTTGGAGATCCTTTACGACAGATTGGTTGCTGCTGTCATTAAGAAACCGTTACCAGTAACTAACATTACGGGACAGAAGCCATTATGTCAAATGTTTAGGCTGTAACTGGCCATTGAATTATTTCTTCCCTGTTGATATTAAATTTTCTTCAAACAAATTAAAAGGTACGTTCTATACTTTATATATTTCTAGGTAGTTACTTTTATGTACCGTTTATAGTGTACAATCGGCATTATAATCATTGCAATTCGTAGTGCTAATCAATATTTAATACGTCGTAATTTCGTGTTTTTTGTCAAATGGCAGAGTGGCGTTATTTTGCGCAAAATCGATGGCATATTCTGCGCAATGCGCAGAATTGCACCTCAAGAGTATTTATGTTAATGACAAGTGTACGTAATAGATCCGCAAAATATCGTCATTCTCTTATTGTAGATGCCGAAAAGAAGAAAAAGAACAACTACGAGAGGTAGTTACGTAGAGGAACAACTAGGAGAAGCTATCAGTGCTGTTAAAAGTGGGTGTGCGAATCGAGAAGTTGGATTGTACGGAACAGTAGAATATGCTATTCGTCTACGGATGAAAACTGGAAATACGGTGCTACTCTCGGAAGGAAATCAATTCGGAGAACAAGAACGCGAACTGGTAGATTATGTGATTATCGAAGCAAATCGAATTGCTCATAATTTTCATGGAAATACCGGAGTTGCTAGTATGGAGTGGATAAGACTGTTTCTTTAAAGAAATCCACCAATAAGCCTAAGGAAACCTGAGCGAGTAAGTTTGAATAGGATAAAGGGATTTAATGAAGAAGCCGTGACACTATTTTTGAAGAACTTGGAAACAGTAATGAAAAAGCACCATTTTCCCCAAAGTAGACTTTTCAATGTGGACGAAACGGGTATATCGAACGTATAAAAACATACGAGAATTTTAGCACCCAAAGGTCAGAAACAGGTAGGAACTGCCATTTCGAACGAGCGTGGAAAGACAGTGTTGTGTGTGCTTGTAGTGTATGTGGAATCTTCGTCCCGCCCATGTTTTTATACGGCGGCGTCGCGTGTCACAACAATTAAGAAAGGTCCAATAGGTGCAATCTATTCCTGCAGTAACAATGGATGGATGCAATGGATTTATCACTTCAGAAATTTTGTTCGCCCATCTAGGATTGGTCCAGTACTTCTAATACTTGACAACAATGCTAGCCATATTTCACTCCTAATTTACATCTATTGTTGAGAAAATAATACCATAATAGTATCAATACCTCCCCATACATCTCATAGGATTCAGCCGTTCGACACTCCTTTCTACGCATCACTGAAAACAATGCTCTCTGTTTTTGAGATCCCTTTATCATCATGCTTATGGTTTCATTGCACTCAAAAATATGTATTTTTTTTTTCAGTCACAAAACAAGTAGACAATAAAGTACGTAGTAAAACTTGTAGCCCCCTCGTCGTCCTTTTTCTGAACCCACTCCATCCAGTGTTTCTTTTAGAAACAATGTTCCGGGGGAACACTTACGAGGGAACCTATCCAAGTGTAACTCTGACTTCGAGTCGAGACTATGGCTGTTGGATACCTTGTCCCAAAAGAACATAACACGAAAAGGGATACATCCTCGATCGCAACCGTTGCGGAGATAAAAGCGTGAAAAGTTAGAAATTGAGCTCCATACTATACATTGCAAAGTCAGATTCCGGGTCAGATTTTTCGGAAACGGTCAGGTAAGGAAACTCAGCGAATACATATCAAATTAGTGTGGGGAGCACAGCACCTTTCGAATGAAAAAATTGTGTCCCTTGGGCACTCGCAGGGTCCCAGGCGGGGTCCAACTCAAAATTTGCAAATGGAACCGGGGTTAAGTAGCATATTGCATGAAAGATTTTGTTAAATAAAAGAAGATCTCAACTCTCTGCAATAACCCTATGCAAACGGGCAACTGGTCAAAATGTGAATACAACCTTCATCAGAAAACTTATGGCCACGCTTCTAAGTCCGTTAAGTTGCGACAATAACAAAACAGAAAAACACGTTTGAAAGTGCAAGATATTGAAGTAAAGCAAATTG